>NC_141308.1:0-708333 GCF_037954325.1 Fistularia commersonii
TAAGCACTTTTTGAACGAATGGCTATATCTTGTGAACCTGTGAGGGGATTACACTAAATTTGACAAATATTGTGAACAATCATGTCCTAAACAACATATTTCAACAGCAGAAACCAGCTTGATGAAATTCAAAAGTTATTACCACTCCTAATCAAAAACGCTTCATCTCGGTGAGATAAGCACTTTTGAACGAATGGCTATATCTTGTGAACCTGTGAAGGGATTACACTAAATTTGACTTATATTGTGCAGAATCATGTCCTAAACAACATATTTCAACAGCAGTAACCAGCTTGATGAAATTCAAAAGTTATTGCCACTCCTAATCAAAAACGCTCCAACTCGTTGAGATAAGCGCTTTGTGACCCTATGGCTATATCTTTCAAACTTGTTGCTGGATTACACTGAATTTGACTTATATTGTGCAGAATCATTTCCTAAACAACATATTTCAACAGCAGAAACCAGCTTGATGAATTCAAAAGTTTTTGCTACTCCTAATCAAAAACGCTTCAACTCGGTGAGATAAGCACTTTTTGAACGAATGGCTATATCTTTCAAACTTGTTGCTGGATTACACTGAATTTGACATATATCGTGCAGAATCGTGTCCTAAACAACATATTTCAACAGCAGAAACCAGCTTGATGAAATTCAAAAGTTATTATCACTCCTAATCAAAAACGTTTCAACTCGGTGAGATAAGCACTTTTTGAACGAATGGCTATATCTTGTGAACCTGTGAAGGGATTACACTAAATTTGAAATATATTGTGCAGAATCATGTCCTAAACAACATATTTCAACGGCAGACACCAGCTTGATGAAATTCAAAAGTTATTGCCACTCCTAATCAAAAACGCTCCAACTCGTTGAGATAAGCGCGTTTTGACCCTATGGCTATATCTTTCAAACTTGTTGCTGGATTACACTTAATTTGACATATATTGTGCAGAATCATGTCCTAAACAACATATTTCAACGCAGACACCAGCTTGATGAAATTCAAAAGTTATTGCCACTCCTAATCAAAAACGCTCCAACTCGATGAGATAAGCGCTTTTTGACCCTATGGCTATATCTTTTAAACTTGTAGCTGGATTACACTGAATTTGACTTATATTGTGCAGAATCATGTAATAAACAACTTATTTCAACAGCAGAAACCAGCATGATGAAATTCAAAAGTTATTATCACTTCTAATCAAAAACGCTTCAATTCGGTGAGATAAGCACTTTTTGAACGAATGGCTATATCTTGTGAACTGTGAAGGGATTACACTAAATTTGACTTATATTGTGCAGAATCATGTCCTAAACAACATATTTCAACAGCAGAAACCAGCTTAATGAAATTCAAAAGTTATTATCACTCCTAATCAAATACGCTTCAACTCGGTCAGATAAGCACTTTTTGAACGAATGGCTATATCTTGTGAACCTGTGAAGGGATTACACTAAATTTGACATATATTGTGCAGGATCATGTCCTAAACAACATATTTCAACAGCAGAAACCAGCTTGATGAAATTCAAAAGTTATTGCCACTCCTAATCAAAAACGCTCTAACTCGTTGAGATAAGCGCGTTTTGACCCTATGGCTATATCTTTCAAACTTGTTGCTGGATTACACTTAATTTGACATATATTGTGCAGAATCATGTCCTATACAACATATTTCAACGGCAGACACCAGCTTGATGAAATTCAAAAGTTTTTGCTACTCCTAATCAAAAACGCTTCAACTCGTTGAGATAAGCACTTTTTGAACAAATGGTCATATCTTGTGAACCTGTAGAGGGATTACACTAAATTTGACATATATTGTGCAGAATCATGTCCTAAACAACATATTTCAACAGCAGAAACCAGCTTGATGAAATTCAAAAGTTATTGCCACTCCTAATCAAAAACGCATCAACTCGGTGAGATAAGCACTTTTTGAACGAATTGCTATCACTTGTGAAACTGTGAAGGGATTACACTGAATTTGACATATATTGTGCAAAAGCATGTCCTAAACAACATATTTCAACAGCAGACACCAGCTTGATGAAATTCAAAGTTATTGCCACTCCTAATCAAAAACGCTCCAACTCGATGAAAAAAGCGCTTTTTGACCCTATGGCTATATCTTTTAAACTTGTAGCTGGATTACACTGAATTTGACATATATTGTGCAGAATCATGTCCTAAACAACATATTTCAACAGCAGAAACCAGCTGATGAAATTCAAAAGTTTTTGCTACTCCTTAATCAAAACGCTTCAACTCGTGAGATAAGCACTTTTGAACAAATGGTCATATCTTGTGAACCTGTAGAGGGATTACACTAAATTTGACATATATTGTGCAGAATCATGTCCTAAACAACATATTTCAACAGCAGAAACCAGCTTGATGAAATTCAAAAGTTATTGCCACTCCTAATCAAAAACGCTTCAACATCTTTGTGAGATAAGCACTTTTTGAACGAATTGCTATCACTTGTGAAACTGTGAAGGGATTACACTGAATTTGACATATATTGTGCAAAAGCATGTCCTAAACAACATATTTCAACAGCAGACACCAGCTTGATGAAATTCAAAAGTTATTGCCACTCCTAATCAAAAACGCTCCAACTCGATGAAATAAGCGCTTTTTGACCCTATGGCTATATCTTTTAAACTTGTAGCTGGATTACACTGAATTTGACATATATTGTGCAGAATCATGTCCTAAACAACATATTTCAACAGCAGAAACCAGCTTGATGAAATTCAAAAGTTATTATCACTCCTAATCAAAAACGCTTCAACTCGGTCAGTTAAGGAATTTTTGAACGAAATGCTATATCTTTCAAACTTGTGGCTGGTTTACACTGAATATGACTTATATTGTGCAGAATCATATCCTAAACAACATATTTCAACAACAGAAACCAGCTTGATGAAATTCAAAAGTAATTGCCACTCCTAATCAAAAACGCTTCAACTCGGTGAGATAAGCACTTTTTGAACGAATGGCTATATCTTGTGTACCTGTGAAGGGATTACACTAAATTTAACATATATTGTGCAGAATCATGTCCTAAACAACATATTTCAACAGCAGAAACCAGCTTGATGAAATTCAAAAGTTATTTCCACTCCTAATCAAAAACGCTCCAACTCGTTTGGATAAGCGCTTTGTGACCCTATGGCTATATCTTTAAAACTTGTTGCTGGATTACACTAAATTTGACATATATTGAGCAGAATTATTTCCTAAACAACATATCTCAACGGCAGACACCAGCTTGATGAAATTCAAAAGTTATTGCCACTCCTAATCAAAAACGCTCCAACTCGATGAGATAAGCGCTTTTTGACCATATGGCTATATCTTTTAAACTTGTTGCTGGATTACACTGAATTTGACTTATATTGTGCAGAATCATGTCCTAAACAACATATTTCAACAGCAGAAACCAGCTTGATGAAATTCAAAAGTTATTATCACTCCTAATCAAAAACGCTTCAACTCGGTGAGATAAGCACTTTTTGAACGAATGGCTATATCTTTCAAACTTGTTGCTGGATTACACTAAATTTGAAATATATTGTGCAGAATCATGTCCTAAACAACATATTTCAACGGCAGACACCAGCTTGATGAAATTCAAAAGTTATTGCCACTCCTAATCAAAACGCTCCAACTCGTTGAGATAAGCGCGTTTTGACCCTATTGCTATATCTTTCAAACTTGTTGCTGGATTACACTTAATTTGACATATATTGTGCAGAATCATGTCCTAAACAACATATTTCAACGGCAGACACCAGCTTGATGAAATTCAAAAGTTATTGCCACTCCTAATCAAAAAACGCTCCAACTCGATGAGATAAGCGCTTTTTGACCCTATGGCTATATCTTTTAAACTTGTAGCTGGATTACACTGAATTTGACTTATATTGTGCAGAATCATGTAATAAACAACTTATTTCAACAGCAGAAACCAGCATGATGAAATTCAAAAGTTATTATCACTTCTAATCAAAAACGCTTCAATTCGGTGAGATAAGCACTTTTTGAACGAATGGCTATATCTTGTGAACTGTGAAGGGATTACACTAAATTTGACTTATATTGTGCAGAATCATGTCCTAAACAACATATTTCAACAGCAGAAACCAGCTTAATGAAATTCAAAAGTTATTATCACTCCTAATCAAATACGCTTCAACTCGGTCAGATAAGCACTTTTTGAACGAATGGCTATATCTTGTGAACCTGTGAAGGGATTACACTAAATTTGACATATATTGTGCAGGATCATGTCCTAAACAACATATTTCAACAGCAGAAACCAGCTTGATGAAATTCAAAAGTTATTGCCACTCCTAATCAAAAACGCTCTAACTCGTTGAGATAAGCGCGTTTTGACCCTATGGCTATATCTTTCAAACTTGTTGCTGGATTACACTTAATTTGACATATATTGTGCAGAATCATGTCCTATACAACATATTTCAACGGCAGACACCAGCTTGATGAAATTCAAAAGTTTTTTGCTACTCCTAATCAAAAACGCTTCAACTCGTTGAGATAAGCACTTTTTGAACAAATGGTCATATCTTGTGAACCTGTAGAGGGATTACACTAAATTTGACATATATTGTGCAGAATCATGTCCTAAACAACATATTTCAACAGCAGAAACCAGCTTGATGAAATTCAAAAGTTATTGCCACTCCTAATCAAAAACGCATCAACTCGGTGAGATAAGCACTTTTTGAACGAATTGCTATCACTTGTGAAACTGTGAAGGGATTACACTGAATTTGACATATATTGTGCAAAAGCATGTCCTAAACAACATATTCAACAGCAGACACCAGCTTGATGAAATTCAAAAGTTATTGCCACTCCTAATCAAAAACGCTCCAACTCGATGAAAAAAGCGCTTTTTGACCCTATGGCTATATCTTTTAAACTTGTAGCTGGATTACACTGAATTTGACATATATTGTGCAGAATCATGTCCTAAACAACATATTTCAACAGCAGAAACCAGCTTGATGAAATTCAAAAGTTTTTGCTACTCCTAATCAAAAACGCTTCAACTCGGTGAGATAAGCACTTTTTGAACAAATGGTCATATCTTGTGAACCTGTAGAGGGATTACACTAAATTTGACATATATTGTGCAGAATCATGTCCTAAACAACATATTTCAACAGCAGAAACCAGCTTGATGAAATTCAAAAGTTATTGCCACTCCTAATCAAAAACGCTTCAACTCGGTGAGATAAGCACTTTTTGAACGAATTGCTATCACTTGTGAAACTGTGAAGGGATTACACTGAATTTGACATATATTGTGCAAAAGCATGTCCTAAACAACATATTTCAACAGCAGACACCAGCTTGATGAAATTCAAAAGTTATTGCCACTCCTAATCAAAAACGCTCCAACTCGATGAAATAAGCGCTTTTTGACCCTATGGCTATATCTTTTAAACTTGTAGCTGGATTACACTGAATTTGACATATATTGTGCAGAATCATGTCCTAAACAACATATTTCAACAGCAGAAACCAGCTTGATGAAATTCAAAAGTTATTATCACTCCTAATCAAAAACGCTTCAACTCGGTCAGTTAAGGAATTTTTGAACGAAATGCTATATCTTTCAAACTTGTGGCTGGTTTACACTGAATATGACTTATATTGTGCAGAATCATATCCTAAACAACATATTTCAACAACAGAAACCAGCTTGATGAAATTCAAAAGTAATTGCCACTCCTAATCAAAAACGCTTCAACTCGGTGAGATAAGCACTTTTTGAACGAATGGCTATATCTTGTGTACCTGTGAAGGGATTACACTAAATTTAACATATATTGTGCAGAATCATGTCCTAAACAACATATTTCAACAGCAGAAACCAGCTTGATGAAATTCAAAAGTTATTTCCACTCCTAATCAAAAACGCTCCAACTCGTTTGGATAAGCGCTTTGTGACCCTATGGCTATATCTTTAAAACTTGTTGCTGGATTACACTAAATTTGACATATATTGAGCAGAATTATTTCCTAAACAACATATCTCAACGGCAGACACCAGCTTGATGAAATTCAAAAGTTATTGCCACTCCTAATCAAAAACGCTCCAACTCGATGAGATAAGCGCTTTTTGACCATATGGCTATATCTTTTAAACTTGTTGCTGGATTACACTGAATTTGACTTATATTGTGCAGAATCATGTCCTAAACAACATATTTCAACAGCAGAAACCAGCTTGATGAAATTCAAAAGTTATTATCACTCCTAATCAAAAACGCTTCAACTCGGTGAGATAAGCACTTTTTGAACGAATGGCTATATCTTTCAAACTTGTACCTGGATTACACTGAATATGACATATATTGTGCAAAATCATGTCCTAAACAACATATTTCAACAGCAGACACCAGCTTGATGAAATTCAAAAGTTATTTCCACTCCTAATAGAAAAACGCTCCAACTCATTGAGATGAGCACTTTTTGAACGAATGGCCATATTTTGTGAACCTGTGAAGGGATTACACAAAATTTGACATACATTGTGCAGAATCATGTCCTAAACAACATATTTCAACAGCAGACACCAGCTTGATGAAATTAAAAAGTTATTATCACTCCTAATCAAAAACGCTTCAACTCGGTGAGATAAGCACTTTTTGAACGAATGCCTATATCTTTCAAACTTGTTGCTGGATTACACTGAATTTGACATATATCGTGCAGAATCATGTCCTAAACACAATATTTCAACAGCAGAAACCAGCTTGATGAAATTCAAAAGTTATTATCACTCCTAATCAAAAACGTTTCAACTCGGTGAGATAATCACTTTTTGAACGAATGGCTATATCTTGTGAACCTGTGAAGGGATTACACTAAATTTTACATATATTGTGCAGAATCATGTCCTAAACAACATATTTCAACGGCAGACACCAGCTTGATGAAATTCAAAAGTTATTGCCACTCCTAATCAAAAACGCTCCAACTCGTTGAGATAAGCGCGTTTTGACCCTATGGCTATATCTTTCATACTTGTTGCTGGATTACACTTAATTTAACATATATTGTGCAGAATCATGTCCTAAACAACATATTTCAACGGCAGACACCAGCTTGATGAAATTCAAAAGTTATTGCCACTCCTAATCAAAAACGCTCCAACTCGATGAGATAAGCGCTTTTTGACCCTATGGCTATATCTTTTAAACTTGTAGCTGGATTACACTGAATTTGACTTATATTGTGCAGAATCATGTCATAAACAACATATTTCAACAGCAGAAACCAGCTTGATGAAATTCAAAAGTTATTATCACTCCTAATCAAAAACGCTTCAACTCGGTCAGATAAGCACTTTTTGAACGAATGGCTATATCTTGTGAACCTGTGAAGGGATTACACTAAATTTGACATATATTGTGCAGAGTCATGTCCTAAACAACATATTTCAACGGCAGAAACCAGCTTGATGAAATTCAAAAGTTATTGCCACTCGTAATCAAAAACGCTCCAACTCGATGAGATAAGCGCTTTTTGACCCTATGGCTATATCTTTTAAACTTGTAGCTGGATTACACTGAATTTGACTTATATTGTGCAGAATCATGTCATAAACAACATATTTCAACAGCAGAAACCAGCTTGATGAAATTCAAAAGTTATTATCACTCCTAATCAAAAACGCTTCAACTCGGTGAGATAAGCACTTTTTGAACGAATGGCTATATCTTTCAAACTTGTACCTGGATTACACTGAATATGACATATATTGTGCAAAATCATGTCCTAAACAACATATTTCAACAGCAGACACCAGCTTGATGAAATTCAAAAGTTATTTCCACTCCTAATCAAAAACGCTCCAACTCATTGAGATGAGCACATTTTGAACGAATGGCCATATTTTGTGAACATGTGAAGGGATTACACAAAATTTGACATACATTGTGCAGAATCATGTCCTAAACAACATATTTCAACAGCAGACACCAGCTTGATGAAATTAAAAAGTTATTATCACTCCTAATCAAAAACGCTTCAACTCGGTAAGATAAGCACTTTTTGAACGAATGCCTATATCTTTCAAACTTGTTGCTGGATTACACTGAATTTGACATATATCGTGCAGAATCATGTCCTAAACACAATATTTCAACAGCAGAAACCAGCTTGATGAAATTCAAAAGTTATTATCACTCCTAATCAAAAACGTTTCAACTCGGTGAGATAATCACTTTTTGAACGAATGGCTATATCTTGTGAACCTGTTAAGGGATTACACTGAATTTGACTTATATTGTGCAGAATCATGTCATAAACAACATATTTCAACAGCAGAGAGCAGCTTGATGAAATTCAAAAGTTATTGCCACTCCTAATCAAAAACGCTTCAACTCGGTGAGATAAGCACTTTTTCAACGAATGGCTATATCTTGTGAACCTGTAGAGGGATTACACTAGATTTGACTTATATTGTGCAGAATCATGTCCTAAACAACATATTTCAACAGCAGAAACCAGCTTGATGAAATTCAAAAGTTATTGCCACTCCTAATCAAAAACGCTTCAACTCGGTGAGATGAGCACTTTTTGAACGAATGGCTATATCTTGTGAACCTGTGGAAGGATTACACTAAATTTGACATATATTGTGCAGAATCATGTCCTAAACAACATATTTCAACAGCAGAAACCAGCTTGATGAAATTCAAAAGTTATTGCCACTCCTAATCAAAAACGCTCCAACTCGTTGAGATAAGCGCTTTTTGACCCTATGGCTATATCTTTCAAACTTGTTGCTGTATTACACTGAATTTGACTTATATTGTGCAGAATCATGTCCTAAACAACATATTTCAACAGCAGAAACCAGCTGAATGAATTTCAAAAGTTATTATCACTCCTAATCGAAAACACTTCAACACGGTGAGATAAGCACTTTTTGAACGAATGGCTATATCTTGTGAACCTGTGAATTGGATTACACTAAATTTGACATATATTGTGCAGAATCATGTCCTAAACAACATATTACAACAGCAGAAACCAGCTTGATGAAATTCAAAAGTTATTATTACTCCTAATCAAATACGCTTCAATTCGGTGAGATAAGCATTTTTTGAACGAATGGCTATATCTTTCAAACTTGTTGCTGGATTACACTGAATTTGACATATATTGTGCAGAATCATGTCCTAAACAACATATTTCAACAGCAGAAACCAGCTTGATGAAATTCAAAAGTTATTGCCACTCCTAATCAAAAACGCTCCAACTCGTTGAGATAAGCACTTTTTGAACAAATGGCTATATCTTGTGAAGCTGTGAAGGGATTACACTAAATTTGACTTATATTGTGCAGAATCATGTCCTAAACAACATCTTTCAACAGCAGAAACCAGCTTGATGAAATTCAAAAGTTATTATCACTCCTAATCAAAAACGCTTCAACTCGGTGAGATAAGCACTTTCTGAACGAATGGCTATATCTTGTGAACCTGTGATGGGATTACACTAAATTTGACTTATATTGTGCAGAATCATGTCCTAAACAACATATTTCAACAGCAGAAACCAGCTTGATGAAATTCAAAAGTTATTATCACTCCTAATCAAAAACGCTCCAACTCGGTGAGATAAGCACTTTTTTACCCTATGGCTATATCTTGTGAACCTGTGAAGGGATTACACTAAATTTGACATATATTGTGCAGAATCATGTCCTAAACAACATATCTCAACGGCAGACACCAGCTTGATGAAATTCAAAAGTTATTGCCACTCCTAATCAAAAACGCTCCAACTCGATGAGATAAGCGCTTTTTGAACGAATGGCTATATCTTTTAAACTTGTAGCTGGATTACATTGAATTTGACTTATATTGTGCAGAATCATATCCTAAACAACATATTTCAACAGATGAAACCAGCTTGATGAAATTCAAAAGTTATTGCCACTCCTAATCAAAAACGCTTGAACTCGATGAGATAAGCAATTTTTGAACGAATGGCTATATCTTGTGAACCTGTGAAGGGATTACACTAAATTTGACATATATTGTGCAGAATCATGTCCTAAAAAACATATTTCAACGGCAGACACCAGCTTGATGAAATTCAAAAGTTATTGCCACTCCTAATCAAAAACACTCCAACTCGATGAGATAAGCGCTTTTTGACCCTATGGCTATATCTTTTAAACTTGTTGCTGGTTTACACTGAACTTGACTTATATTGTGCAGAATCATGTCCTAAACAACATATTTCAACAGCACAAAACGCATGATGAAATTCAAAAGTTATTATCACTCCTAATCAAAAACGCTTCAACTCGGTGAGCTAAGCACTATTTGAACGAATGGCTATATCTTTCAAACTTGTTGCTGGATTACACTGAATTTGACTTATATTGTGCAGAATCATGTCCTAAACAACATATTTCAACATCAGAAACCAGCTTGATGAAATTCAAAAGTTATTGCCACTCCTAATCAAAAACGCTTCAACTCGGTGAGATAAGCACTTTTTGAACGAATGGCTATATCTTGTGAACCTGTGAAGGGATTACACTAAATTTGACATATATTAAGCAGAATCATTTCCTAAACAACATATTTCAACGGCAGACACCAGCTTGATGAAATTCAAAAGTTATTGCCACTCCTAATCAAAAACGCTCCAACTCGATGAGATAAGCGCTTTTTGACCCTACGGCTATATCTTTTAAACTTGTTGCTGGATTACACTGAATTTGACTTATATTGTGCAGAATCATGTCCTAAACAACATATTTCAACAGCAGAAACCAGCTTGATGAAATTCAAAAGTTATTATCACTCCTAATCAAAAACGCTTCAACTCGGTGAGATAAGCACTTTTTGAACGAATGGCTATATCTTTCAAACTTGTTGCTGGATTACACTGAATTTGACATTTATTGTGCAGAATCATGTCCTAAACAACATATTTCAACAGCAGAAACCAGCTTGATGAAATTCAAAAGTTATTATCACTCCTAATCAAATACGCTTCAACTCGGTCAGATAAGCACTTTTTGAACGAATGGCTATATCTTGTGAACCTGTGAAGGGATTACACTAAATTTGACATATATTGTGCAGAATCATGTCCTAAACAACATATTTCAACAGCAGACACCAGCTTGATGAAATTCAAAAGTTATTGCCACTCCTAATCAAAAACGCTCCAACTTGTTGAGATAAGCACTTTTTGAACGAATGGCTATATCTTGTGAACTTGTGAAGGGATTAAACTAAATTTGACATATATTGTGCAGAATCATGTCCTAAACAACATATTTCAACAGCAGAAACCAGCCTGATGAAATTCAAAAGTTATTGCCACTCCTAATCAAAAACGCTTCAACTCGGTGAGATAAGCACTTTTTGAACGAATTGCTATATCTTGTGAAACTGTGAAGGGATTACACTAAATTTGACATATATTGTGCAGAAGCATGTCCTAAACAACATATTTCAACAGCAGACACCAGCTTGATGAAATTCAAAAGTTATTGCCACTCCTAATCAAAAACGCTCCAACTCAATGAAATAAGCGCTTTTTGACCCTATGGCTATATCTTTTAAACTTGTAGCTGGATTACACTGAATTTGACTTATATTTTGCAGAGTCATGTCCTAAACACCATATTTCAACAGCAGAAACATGCTTGATGAAATTCAAAAGTTATTATCACTCCTAATCAAAAACGCTTCAACTCGGTGAGATAAACAATTTTTGAACGAAAGGCTATATCTTTCAAACTTGTAGCTGGTTTACACTGAATTTGACTTATATTGTGCAGAATCATATCCTAAACAACATATTTCAACAACAGAAACCAGCTTGATTAAATTCATTAGTTATTATCACTCCTAATCAAAAACGCTTCAACTCGATGAGATAAGCACTTTTTGAACGAATGGCTATATCTTGTGAACCAGTGAAGGGATTACACTGAATTTGACATATATTGTGCAGAATCATTTCCTAAACAACATATTTCAACAGCAGAAACCAGCTTGATGAAATTCAAAAGTTATTGCCACTCCTAATCAAAAACGCTCCAACTCGTTGAGATAAGCGCTTTTTGACCCTATGGCTATATCTTTCAAACTTGTTGCTGGATTACACTGAATTTGACTTATATTGTGCAGAATCATTTCCTAAACAACATATTTCAACAGCAGAAACCAGCTTGATGAAATTCAAAAGTTTTTCCTACTCCTAATCAAAAACGCTTCAATTCGGTGAGATTATCACTTTTTGAACGAATGGCTATATCTTGTGTACCTGTGAAGGGATTACACTAAATTTGACATACATTGTGCAGAATCATGTCCTAAACAACATATTTCAACAGCAGACACCAGCTTGATGAAATTCAAAAGTAATTGCCACTCCTAATCAAAAACGCTTCATTTTGGTGAGATAAGCACTTTTTGAACGAATGGCTATATCTTGTGAACATGTGAAGGGATTACACTAAATTTGACATATATTAAGCAGATTCATTTCCTAAACAACATATTTCAACGGCAGACACCAGCTTGATGAAATTCAAATGTTATTGCCACTCCTAATCAAAAACGCTCCAACTCGATGAGATAAGCGCTTTTGACCCTATGGCTTTATCTTTTAAACTTGTTGCTGGATTACACTGAATTTGACTTATATTGTGCAGAATCATGTACTAAACAACATATTTCAAAAGCAGAAACCAGCTTGATGAAATTCAAAAGTTATTATCACTCCTAATCAAAAACGCTTCAACTCGGTCAGATAAGCACTTTTTGAACGAATGGCTATATCTTGTGAACCTGTGAAGGGATTACACTAAATTTGACATATATTGTGCAGAATCATGTCCTAAACAACATATTTCAACAGCAGAAACCAGCTTGATGAAATTCAAAAGTTATTGCCACTCCTAATCAAAAACGCTCCAACTCGTTGAGATAAGCACTTTTTGAACGAATGGCTATATCTTGTGAACCTGTGAAGGGATTACACTAAATTTGACATATATTGTGCAGAATCATGTCCTAAACAACATATTTCAACAGCAGTAACCAGCTTGATGAAATTCAAAAGTTATTGCCACTCCTAATCAAAAACGCTCTAACTCGTTTAGATAAGCGCTTTGTGACCCTATGGCTATATCTTTCAAACTTGTTGCTGGATTACACTGAATTTGACTTATATTGTGCAGAATCATGTCCTAAACAACATATTTCAACAGCAGAAACCAGCTTGATGAAATTCAAAAGTTTTTTCTACTCCTAATCAAAAACGCTTCAACTCGGTGAGCTAAGCACTTTTTGAACAAATGGTCATATCTTGTGAACCTGTAGAGGGATTACACTAAATTTGACATATATTGTGCAGAATCATGTCCTAAACAACATATTTCAACAGCAGAAACCAGCTTGATGAAATTCAAAAGTTATTGCCACTCCTAATCAAAAACGCTTCAACTCGGTGAGATAAGCACTTTTTGAACAAATGGCTATATCTTGTGAAACTGTGAAGGGATTACACTAAATTTGACATATATTGTGCAGAAGCATGTCCTAAACAACATATTTCAACAGCAGACACCAGCTTGATGAAATTCAAAAGTTATTGCCACTCCTAATCAAAAACGCTCCAACTCGATGAAATAAGCGCTTTTTGACCCTATGGCTATATCTTTTAAACTTGTAGCTGGATTACACTGAATTTGACTTATATTGTGCAGAATCATGTCCTAAACAACATATTTCAACAGCAGAAACATGCTTGATGAAATTCAAAAGTTATTATCACTCCTAATCAAAAACGCTTCAACTCGGTGAGATAAGCAATTTTTGAACGAAAGGCTATATCTTTCAAACTTGTAGCTGGTTTCCACTGAATTTGACTTATATTGTGCAGAATCATATCCTCAACAACATATTTCAACAACAGAAACCAGCTTGATGAAATTCATTAGTTATTATCACTCCTAATCAAAAACGCTTCAACTCAATGAGATAAGCACTTTTTGAACGAATGGCTATATCTTGTGAACCTGTGAAGGGATTACACTGAATTTGACATATATTGTGCAGAATCATGTCCTAAACAACATATTTCAACAGCAGAAAACCAGCTTGATGAAATTCAAAAGTTATTGCCACTCTTAATCAAAAACGCTCCAACTCTTTGAGATAAGCGCTTTTTGACCCTATGGCTATATCTTTCAAACTTGTTGCTGGATTACACTGAATTTGACTTATATTGTGCAGAATCATTTCCTAAACAACATATTTCAACAGCATAAACCAGCTTGATGAAATTCAAAAGTTTTTGCTACTCCTAATCAAAAACGTTTCAACTCGGTGAGATAATCACTTTTTGAACGAATGGCTATATCTTGTGTACCTGTGAAGGGATTACACTAAATTTGACATACATTGTGCAGAATCATGTCCTAAACAACATATTTCAACAGCAGACACCAGCTTGATGAAATTCAAAAGTAATTGCCACTCCTAATCAAAAACGCTTCAACTCGGTGAGATAAGCACTTTTTGAACGAATGGCTATATCTTGTGAACATGTGAAGGGATTACACTAAATTTGACATATATTAAGCAGAATCATTTCCTAAACAACATATTTCAACGGCAGACACCAGCTTGATGAAATTCAAAATTTTTACCACTCCTAATCAAAAACGCTCCAACTCGATGAGATAAGCGCTTTTTGACCCTATGGCTATATCTTTTAAACTTGTTGCTGGATTACACTGAATTTGACTTATATTGTGCAGAATCATGTGCTAAACAACATATTTCAACAGCAGAAACCAGCTTGATGAAATTCAAAAGCTATTATCACTCCTAATCAAAAACGCTTCAACTCGGTGAGATAAGCACTTTTTGAACGAATGGCTATATCTTTCAAACTTGTTGCTGGATTACACTGAATTTGACTTATATTGTGCAGAATCATGTCCTAAACAACATATTTCAACAGCAGAAACCAGCTTGATGAAATTCAAAAGTTATTATCACTCCTAATCAAAAACACTCCAACTCGTTGAGATAAGCGCTTTTTGACCCTATGGCTATATCTTTCAAACTTGTTGCTGGATTACATTGAATTTGACTTATATTGTGCAGAATCATGTCCTAAACAACATATTTCAACAGCAGAAACCAGCTTGATGAAATTCAAAAGTTATTTCCACTCCTAATCAAAAACGCTTCAACTCGGTGAGATAAGCACTTTTTGAACGAATGGCCATATCTTTTGAACCTGTGAAGGAATTACACTGAATTTGACTTATATTGTGCAGAATCATGTCCTAAACAACATATTTCAATAGCAGAAACCAGCTTGATGAAATTCAAAAGTTATTGTGACTCCTAATCAAAAGCACTCCAACTTGATGAGATAAGAGCTTTTTGACCCTATGGCTATATCTTTGAAAAATGTAGCTAGATTACACTGAATTTGACTTATATTGTGCACAATCATGTCCTAAACAACATATTTCAACAGCAGAAAGCAGCTTGATGAAATTCAAAAGTTATTGCCACTCCCAATCAAAAACGCTTCAACTCGGTGAGATAAGCACTTTTTTACCCTATGGCTATATCTTGTGAACCTGTGAAGGGATTACACTACATTTTACTTATATTGTGCAGAATCATGTCCTGAACAACATATTTCAACAGCAGAGAGCAGCTTGATTAAATTCAAAAGTTATTGCCACTCCTAATCAAAAACGCTTCAACTCGGTGAGATAAGCACTTTTTCAACGAATGGCTATATCTTGTGAACCTGTAGAGGGATTACACTAGATTTGACTTATATTGTGCAGAATCATGTCCTAAACAACATATTTCAACAGCAGAAACCAGCTTGATGAAATTCAAAAGTTATTGCCACTCCTAATCAAAAACGCTTCAACTCGGTGAGATAAGCACTTTTTGAACGAATGGCCATATCTTGTGAACCTGTGAAGGGATTACACTAAATTTTACATATATTGTGCAGAATCATGTCCTAAACAACATATTTCAAAAGCAGAAACCAGCTTGATGAAATTCAAAAGTTATTTCCACTCCTAATCAAAAACGCTTCAACTCGGTGAGATGAGCACTTTTTGAACGAATGGCTATATCTTGTGAACCTGTAGAGGGATTACACTAAATTTGACATATATTGTGCAGAATCATGTCCTAAACAACATATTTCAACAGCAGAAACCAGCTTGATGAAATTCAAAAGTTATTGCCACTCCTAATCAAAAACGCTCCAACTCGTTGAGATAAGAGCTTTTTGACCCTATGGGTATATCTTTCAAACTTGTTGCTGGATTACACTGAATTTGACTTATATTGTGCAGAATCATGTCCTAAACAACATATTTCAACAGCAGAAACCAGCTTGATGAAATTCAAAAGTTTTTGCTACTCCTAATTAAAAATGCTTCAACTCGGTGAGATAAGGACTTTTTGGAGGAATGGCTATATCTTGTGAACCTGTAGAGGGATTACACTAAATTTGACTTATATTGTGCAGAATCATGTCCTAAACTACATATTTCAACAGCAGAAACCAGCTGAATGAAATTCAAAAGTTATTGCCACTCCTAATCAAAAACGCTTCAACTCGGTGAGATAAGCACTTTTTGAACGAATGGCTATATCTTTCAAACTTGTTGCTGGATTACACTGAATTTGACATATATTGTGCAAAATCATGTCCTAAACAACATATTTCAACAGCAGAAACTAGCTTGATGAAATTCAAAAGTTATTTCCACTCCTAATCAAAAACGCTCCAACTCGTTGAGATGAGCACTTTTTGAATGAATGGCTATATCTTGTGAACCTGTAAAGGGATTACACTAAATTTGACTTATATTGTGCAAAATCATGTCCTAAACAACATATTTCAACAGCAGAAACCAGCTTGATGAAATTCAAAAGTTATTATCACTCCTAATCAAATACGCTTCAACTCGGTGAGATAAGGACTTTTTGAACGAATGGCTATATCTTGTGAACCTGTGAAGGGATTACAATAAATTTGACATATATTGTGCAGAATCATGTCCTAAACAACATATTTCAAAAACAGAAACCAGCTTGATGGCTATATCTTTCAAACTTGTAGCTGGATTACACTGAATTTGACTTATATTGTGCAGAATCATGTCCTAAACAACATATTTCAACAGCAGAAACCAGCTTGATGAAATTCAAAAGTTATGGCCACTCCTAATCAAAAATACTCCAACTCGATGACATAAGCCCTTTTTGAACGAATGGCTATATCTTGTGAACCTGTGAAGGGATTACACTAAATTTGACATATATTGTGCAGAATCATGTCCTAAACAAAATATTTCAACAGCAGAAAGCAGCTTGATGAAATTCAAAAGTTATTGCCAATCCTAATCAAAACCGCTTCAACTTGGTGAGATAAGCACTTTTTTACCCTATGGCTATATCTTGTGAACCTGTGAAGGGATTACACTACATTTTACTTATATTGTGCAGAATCATGTCCTGAACAACATATTTCAACAGCAGAAACCAGCTTGATGAAATTCAAAAGTTATTATCACTCCTAATCAAAAACGCTTCAACTCGGTGAGATAAGCACTTTCTGAACGAATGGCTATATCTTGTGAACCTGTGAAGGAATTACACTAAATTTGACATTTATTGTGCAAAATCATGTCCTAAACAACATATTTCAACAGCAGAAACCAGCTTGATGAAATTCAAAAGTTATTATCACTCCTAATCAAATACGCTTCAACTCGGTGAGATAAGCACTTTTTGAACGAATGGCTATATCTTGTGAACCTGTGAAGGGATTACAATAAATTTGACATATATTGTGCAGAATCATGTCCTAAACAACATATATAAACAGCAGAAACCAGCTTGATGGCTATATCTTTCAAACTTGTAGCATGATTACACTGAATTTGACTTATATTGTGCAGAATCATGTCCTAAACAACATATTTCAACAACAGAAACCAGCTGAATGAAAAACAAAAGTTATTATCACTCCTAATCAAAAACACTTCAACTCGGTGAGATAAGCACTTTTTGAACGAATGGCTATATCTTGTGAACCTGTGAAGGGATTACACTAAATTTGACATATATTGTGCAGAATCATGTCCTAAACAACATATTTCAACAGCAGAAACCAGCTTGATGAAATTAAAAAGTTATTATCACTCCTAATCAAATACGCTTCAACTCGGTGAGATAAGCACTTTTTGGACGAATGGCTATATCTTGTGAACCTGTGAAGGGATTAAACTAAATTTGATATATATTGTGCAGAATCATGTCCTAAACAACATATTTCAACAACAGAAACCAGCTTGATGAAATTCAAAAGTTATTGCCACTCCTAATGAAAAACGCTCCAACTCGTTGAGATAAGCACTTTTTGAACGAATGGCTATATCTTGTGAACCTGTGAAGGGATTACACTAAATGTGACATATATTGTGTAGAATCATGTCCTAAACAACATATTTCAACAGCAGAAACCAGCTTGATGAAATTCAAAAGTTATTGCCACTCCTAATCAAAAACGCTCCAACTCGTTGAGATAAGCGCTTTTTGAACGAATGGCTCTATCTTTCAAACTTGTTGCTGGATTACACTGAATTTGACTTATATTGTGCAGATTCATGTCCTAAACAACATATTTCAACAGCAGAAACCAGCTTGATGAAATTCAAAAGTTTTTGCTACTCCTCATCAAAAACGCTTCAACTCGGTGAGATAAGCACTTTTTAAACGAATGGCTATATCTTGTGAAACTGTGAAAGGGATTACACTAAATTTGACATATATTGTGCAGAATCATGTCCTAAACAACATATTTCAACAGCAGACACCAGCTTGATGAAATTCAAAAGTTATATCCACTCCTAATCAAAAACGCTCCAACTCGATGAGATAAGCGCTTTTTGACCCTATGGCTATATCTTTTAAACTTGTAGCTGGATTACACTGAATTTGACTTATATTGTGCAGAATCATGTCCTAAACAACATATTTCAACAACAGAAACCAGCGTGATGAAATTCAAAAGTTATTATCACTCCTAATCAAAAACGCTTCAACTCGATGAGATAAGCACTTTTTGAACGAATGGCTATATCTTGTGAACCTGTGAAGGGATTACACTAAATTTGACATATATTGTGCAGAATCATGTCCTAAACAACAAATTTCAACAGCAGAAACCACCTTGATGAAATTCAAAAGTTATTATCACTCCTAATCAAAAACGCTTCAACTCGGTGAGATAAGCACTTTTTGAACGCATGGCTATATCTTGTGAACCTGTGAAGGGATTACACTAAATTTGACATATATTGTGCAGAATCATGTCCTAAACAACATATTTCAACAGCAGAAACCAGCTTGATGAAATTCAAGAGTTATTGCCACTCCTAATCAAAAACGCTCTAACTCGTTGAGATAAGCGCTTTTTGACCCTCTGGCTATATCTTTCAAACTTGTTGCTTGATTACACTGAATTTGACTTATATTGTGCAGAATCATGTCCTAAACAACATATTTCAACAGCAGAAACCAGCTTGATGAAATTCAAAAGTTTTTGCTACTCCTAATCAAAAACGCTTCAACTCGGTGAGATAAGCACTTTTTCAACGAATGGCTATATCTTGTGAACCTGTAGAGGGATTACACTAAATTTGACATATATTGTGCAGAATCATGTCCTAAACAACATATTTCAACAGCAGAAACCAGCTTGATGAAATTCAAAAGTTATTGCCACTCCTAATCAAAAACGCTTCAACTCGGTGAGATAAGCACTTTTTCAACGAATGGCTATATCTTGTGAACATGTGAAGGGATTACACTAAATTTGACATATATTGAGCAGAATCATGTCCTAAACAACATATTTCAACGGCCGACACCAGCTTGATGAAATTCAAAAGTGATTGCCACTCCTAATCAAAAACGCTCCAACTCGATGAGATAAGCGCTTTTTGACCCTATGGCTATATCTTTTAAACTTGTTGCTGGATTACACTGAATTTGACTTATATTGTGCAGAATCATGTCCTAAACAACATATTTCAACAGCAGAAACCAGCTGAATGAAATTCAAAAGTTATTATCACTCCTAATCAAAAACGCTTCAACTCGGTGGGATAAGCACTTTTTGAACGAATGACTATATCTTTCAAACTTGTTGCTGGATTACACTGAATTTGACATATATTGTGCAGAATCATGTCCTAAACAACATATTTCAACAGCAGAAACCAGCTTGATGAAATTCAAAAGTTATTATAACTCCTAATCAAAAACGCTTCAACTCGGTGAGACAAGCACTTTTTGAACGAATGGCTATATCTTTCAAACTTGTTGCTGGATTACATTGAATTTGACTTATATTGTGCAGAATCATGTCCTAAACAACATATTTCAACAGCAGAAACCAGCTGAATGAAATTCAAAAGTTATTATCACTCCTAATCAAAAACGCTTCAACTCGGTGAGATAAGCACTTTTTGAACGAATGGCTATATCTTTCAAACTTGTTGCTGGATTACACTGAATTTGACATATATCGTGCAGAATCATGTCATAAACAACATATTTCAACAGCAGAAACCAGCTTTATGAAATTCAAAAGTTTTTGCTACTCCTAATCAAAAACGCTTCAACTCGGTGAGATAAGCACTTTTTCAACGAATGGCTTTATCTTGTGAACATGTAGAGGGATTACACTAAATTTGACATATATTGTGCAGAATCATGTCCTAAACAACATATTTCAACAGCAGAAACCAGCTTGATGAAATTCAAAAGTTATTGCCACTCCTAATCAAAAACGCTTCAACTCGGTGAGATAAGGACTTTTTGAACGAATGGCTATATCTTGTGAACCTGTGAAGGGATTACATTAAATTTGACATATATTGTGCAGAATCATGTCCTAAACAACATATTTCAAAAACAGAAACCAGCTTGATGGCTATATCTTTCAAACTTGTAGCTGGATTACACTGAATTTGACTTATATTGTGCAGAATCATGTCCTAAACAACATATTTCAACAGCAGAAACCAGCTTGATGAAATTCAAAAGTTATGGCCACTCCTAATCAAAAATACTCCAACTCGATGACATAAGCCCTTTTTGAACGAATGGCTATATCTTGTGAACCTGTGAAGGGATTACACTAAATTTGACATATATTGTGCAGAATCATGTCCTAAACAAAATATTTCAACAGCAGAAAGCAGCTTGATGAAATTCAAAAGTTATTGCCACTCCTAATCAAAACCGCTTCAACTTGGTGAGATAAGCACTTTTTTACCCTATGGCTATATCTTGTGAACCTGTGAAGGGATTACACTACATTTTACTTATATTGTGCAGAATCATGTCCTGAACAACATATTTCAACAGCAGAAACCAGCTTGATGAAATTCAAAAGTTATTATCACTCCTAATCAAAAACGCTTCAACTCGGTGAGATAAGCACTTTCTGAACGAATGGCTATATCTTGTGAACCTGTGAAGGAATTACACTAAATTTGACATTTATTGTGCAAAATCATGTCCTAAACAACATATTTCAACAGCAGAAACCAGCTTGATGAAATTCAAAAGTTATTATCACTCCTAATCAAATACGCTTCAACTCGGTGAGATAAGCACTTTTTGAACGAATGGCTATATCTTGTGAACCTGTGAAGGGATTACAATAAATTTGACATATATTGTGCAGAATCATGTCCTAAACAACATATATAAACAGCAGAAACCAGCTTGATGGCTATATCTTTCAAACTTGTAGCATGATTACACTGAATTTGACTTATATTGTGCAGAATCATGTCCTAAACAACATATTTCAACAACAGAAACCAGCTGAATGAAAAACAAAAGTTATTATCACTCCTAATCAAAAACACTTCAACTCGGTGAGATAAGCACTTTTTGAACGAATGGCTATATCTTGTGAACCTGTGAAGGGATTACACTAAATTTGACATATATTGTGCAGAATCATGTCCTAAACAACATATTTCAACAGCAGAAACCAGCTTGATGAAATTAAAAAGTTATTATCACTCCTAATCAAATACGCTTCAACTCGGTGAGATAAGCACTTTTTGGACGAATGGCTATATCTTGTGAACCTGTGAAGGGATTAAACTAAATTTGATATATATTGTGCAGAATCATGTCCTAAACAACATATTTCAACAACAGAAACCAGCTTGATGAAATTCAAAAGTTATTGCCACTCCTAATGAAAAACGCTCCAACTCGTTGAGATAAGCACTTTTTGAACGAATGGCTATATCTTGTGAACCTGTGAAGGGATTACACTAAATGTGACATATATTGTGTAGAATCATGTCCTAAACAACATATTTCAACAGCAGAAACCAGCTTGATGAAATTCAAAAGTTATTGCCACTCCTAATCAAAAACGCTCCAACTCGTTGAGATAAGCGCTTTTTGAACGAATGGCTCTATCTTTCAAACTTGTTGCTGGATTACACTGAATTTGACTTATATTGTGCAGATTCATGTCCTAAACAACATATTTCAACAGCAGAAACCAGCTTGATGAAATTCAAAAGTTTTTGCTACTCCTCATCAAAAACGCTTCAACTCGGTGAGATAAGCACTTTTTAAACGAATGGCTATATCTTGTGAAACTGTGAAAGGGATTACACTAAATTTGACATATATTGTGCAGAATCATGTCCTAAACAACATATTTCAACAGCAGACACCAGCTTGATGAAATTCAAAAGTTATATCCACTCCTAATCAAAAACGCTCCAACTCGATGAGATAAGCGCTTTTTGACCCTATGGCTATATCTTTTAAACTTGTAGCTGGATTACACTGAATTTGACTTATATTGTGCAGAATCATGTCCTAAACAACATATTTCAACAACAGAAACCAGCGTGATGAAATTCAAAAGTTATTATCACTCCTAATCAAAAACGCTTCAACTCGATGAGATAAGCACTTTTTGAACGAATGGCTATATCTTGTGAACCTGTGAAGGGATTACACTAAATTTGACATATATTGTGCAGAATCATGTCCTAAACAACAAATTTCAACAGCAGAAACCACCTTGATGAAATTCAAAAGTTATTATCACTCCTAATCAAAAACGCTTCAACTCGGTGAGATAAGCACTTTTTGAACGCATGGCTATATCTTGTGAACCTGTGAAGGGATTACACTAAATTTGACATATATTGTGCAGAATCATGTCCTAAACAACATATTTCAACAGCAGAAACCAGCTTGATGAAATTCAAGAGTTATTGCCACTCCTAATCAAAAACGCTCTAACTCGTTGAGATAAGCGCTTTTTGACCCTCTGGCTATATCTTTCAAACTTGTTGCTTGATTACACTGAATTTGACTTATATTGTGCAGAATCATGTCCTAAACAACATATTTCAACAGCAGAAACCAGCTTGATGAAATTCAAAAGTTTTTGCTACTCCTAATCAAAAACGCTTCAACTCGGTGAGATAAGCACTTTTTCAACGAATGGCTATATCTTGTGAACCTGTAGAGGGATTACACTAAATTTGACATATATTGTGCAGAATCATGTCCTAAACAACATATTTCAACAGCAGAAACCAGCTTGATGAAATTCAAAAGTTATTGCCACTCCTAATCAAAAACGCTTCAACTCGGTGAGATAAGCACTTTTTCAACGAATGGCTATATCTTGTGAACATGTGAAGGGATTACACTAAATTTGACATATATTGAGCAGAATCATGTCCTAAACAACATATTTCAACAGCAGAAACCAGCTTGATGAAATTCAAAAGTTATTATAACTCCTAATCAAAAACGCTTCAACTCGGTGAGACAAGCACTTTTTGAACGAATGGCTATATCTTTCAAACTTGTTGCTGGATTACATTGAATTTGACTTATATTGTGCAGAATCATGTCCTAAACAACATATTTCAACAGCAGAAACCAGCTGAATGAAATTCAAAAGTTATTATCACTCCTAATCAAAAACGCTTCAACTCGGTGAGATAAGCACTTTTTGAACGAATGGCTATATCTTTCAAACTTGTTGCTGGATTACACTGAATTTGACATATATCGTGCAGAATCATGTCATAAACAACATATTTCAACAGCAGAAACCAGCTTTATGAAATTCAAAAGTTTTTGCTACTCCTAATCAAAAACGCTTCAACTCGGTGAGATAAGCACTTTTTCAACGAATGGCTTTATCTTGTGAACCTGTAGAGGGATTACACTAAATTTGACATATATTGTGCAGAATCATGTCCTAAACAACATATTTCAACAGCAGAAACCAGCTTGATGAAATTCAAAAGTTATTGCCACTCCTAATCAAAAACGCTTCAACTCGGTGAGATAAGCACTTTTTGAACGAATGGCTATATCTTGTGAACATGTGAAGGGATTACACTAAATTTGACATATATTGAGCAGAATCATGTCCTAAACAACATATTTCAACAGCAGAAACCAGCTTGATGAAATTCAAAAGTTATTTCCACTCCTAATCAAAAACGCTTCAACTCGGTGAGATAAGCACTTTTTGAACAAATTGCCATATCTTGTGAACCTGTGAAGGAATTACACTGAATTTGACTTATATTGTGCAGAATCATGTCCTATACAACATATTTCAATAGCAGAAACCAGCTCGATGAAATTCAAAAGTTATTATCACTCCTAATCAAAAACGCTTCACCACAATGAGATAAGCACTATTTGTACGAATGGCTATATCTTGTGTACCTGTGACGGGATTACACTAAATTTGACATATATTGTGCAGAATCATGTCCTAAACAACATATTTCAGTAGCAGAAACCAGCTTGATGAAATTCAAAAGTTATTATCACTCCTAATCAAAAACGCTTCAACTCGGTGAGATAAGCACTTTTTCAACGAATGGCTTTATCTTGTGAACCTGTAGAGGGATTACACTAAATTTGACATATATTGTGCAGAATCATGTCCTAAACAACATATTTCAACAGCAGAAACCAGCTTGATGAAATTCAAAAGTTATTGCCACTCCTAATCAAAAACGCTTCAACTCGGTGAGATAAGCACTTTTTGAACGAATGGCTATATCTTGTGAACCTGTGAAGGGATTACACTAAATTTGAAATATATTGTGCAGAATCATGTCCTAAACATCATATTTCAACAGCAGAAACCAGCTTGATGGCTATATCTTTCAAACTTGTAGCTGGATTACACTGAATTTGACTTATATTGTGCAGAATCATGTCCTAAACAACATATTTCAATAGCAGAAACCAGCTTGATGAAATTCAAAAGTTATTGCCACTCCTAATCAAAAACCCTCTAACTCGTTGAGATAAGCGCTTTTTGACCCTATGGCTATATCTTTCAAACTTGTTGCTGGATTACACTGAATTTGACTTATATTGTGCAGAATCATGTCCTAAACAACATATTTCAACAACAGAAACCAGCTTGATGAAATTCAAAAGTTATTATCACTCCTAATCAAAAACGCTTCAACTCGATGAGATAAGCACTTTTTGAACGAATGGCTATATCTTGTGAACCTGTGAAGGGATTACACTAAATTTGACATATATTGTGCAGAGTCATGTCCTAAACAACAAATTTCAACAGCAGAAACCACCTTGATGAAATTCAAAAGTTATTATCACTCCTCATCAAAAACGCTTCAACTCGGTGAGATAAGCACTTTTTGAACGCATGGCTATATCTTGTGAACCTGTAAAGGGATTACACTAAATTTGACATATATTGTGCAGAATCATGTCCTAAACAACATATTTCAACAGCAGAAACCAGCTTGATGAAATTCAAAAGTTATTGCCACTCCTAATCAAAAACGCTCTAACTCGTTGAGATAAGCGCTTTTTGACCCTCTGGCTATATCTTTCAAACTTGTTGCTTGATTACACTGAATTTGACTTATATTGTGCAGAATCATGTCCTAAACAACATATTTCAACAGCAGAAACCAGCTTGATGAAATTCAAAAGTTTTTGCTACTCCTAATCAAAAACGCTTCAACTCGGTGAGATAAGCACTTTTTCAACGAATGGCTATATCTTGTGAACCTGTAGAGGGATTACACTAAATTTGACTTATATTGAGCAGAATCATGTCCTAAACAACATATTTCAACGGCAGACACCAGCTTGATGATATTCAAAAGTTATTGCCACTCCTAATCAAAAACGCTCCAACTCGATGAGATAAGCGCTTTTTGACCCTATGGCTATATCTTTTAAACTTGTTGCTGGATTACACTAAATTTGACTTATATTGTGCAGAATCATGTCCTAAACAACATATTTCAACAGCAGAAACCAGCTGAATGAAATTCAAAAGTTATTATCACTCCTAATCAAAAACGCTTCAACTCGGTGGGATAAGCACTTTTTGAACGAATGACTATATCTTTCAAACTTGTTGCTGGATTACACTGAATTTGACATATATTGTGCAGAATCATGTCCTAAACAACATATTTCAACAGCAGAAACCAGCTTGATGAAATTCAAAAGTTATTATCACTCCTAATCAAAAACGCTTCAACTCGGTGAGATAAGCACTTTTTGAACGAATGGCTATATCTTTCAAACTTGTTGCTGGATTACACTGAATTTGACATATATCGTGCAGAATCATGTCATAAACAACATATTTCAACAGCAGAAACCAGCTTTATTAAATTCAAAAGTTTTTGCTACTCCTAATCAAAAACGCTTCAACTCGGTGAGATAAGCACCTTTTCAACGAATGGCTATATCTTGTGAACCTGTAGAGGGATTACACTAAATTTGACATATATTGTGCAGAATCATGTCCTAAACAACATATTTCAACAGCAGAAACCAGCTTGATGAAATTCAAAAGTTATTGCCACTCCTAATCAAAAACGCTTCAACTCGGTGAGATAAGCACTTTTTGAACGAATGGCTATATCTTGTGAACATGTGAAGGGATTACACTAAATTTGACATATATTGAGCAGAATCATGTCCTAAACAACATATTTCAACAGCAGAAACCAGCTTGATGAAATTCAAAAGTTATTTCCACTCCTAATCAAAAACGCTTCAACTCGGTGAGATAAGCACTTTTTGAACAAATTGCCATATCTTGTGAACCTGTGAAGGAATTACACTGAATTTGACCTATATTGTGCAGAATCATGTCCTAAACAACATATTTCAATAGCAGAAACCAGCTCGATGAAATTCAAAAGTTATTATCACTCCTAATCAAAAACGCTTCACCACAGTGAGATAAGCACTTTTTGTACGAATGGCTATATCTTGTGTACCTGTGAAGGGATTACACTAAATTTGACATATATTGTGCAGAATCATGTCCTAAACAACATATTTCAGCAGCAGAAACCAGCTTGATGAAATTCAAAAGTTATTATCACTCCTAATCAAAAACGCTTCAACTCGGTGAGATAAGCACTTTTTGAACGAATGGCTATATCTTTCAAACTTGTTGCTTGATTACACTAAATTTGACATATATCGTGCAGAATCATGTCCTGTACAACATATTTCAAAAGCAGAAACCAGCTTGATGAAATTAAAAAGTTATTATCACTCCTAATCAAAAACGCTTCAACTCGGTGAGATAAGCACTTTTTGAACGAATGGCTATATCTTGTGAACCTGTGAAGGGATTACACTAAATTTGAAATATATTGTGCAGAATCATGTCCTAAACAACATATTTCAACAGCAGAAACCAGCTTGATGGCTATATCTTTCAAACTTGTAGCTGGATTACACTGAATTTGACTTATATTGTGCAGAATCATGTCCTAAACAACATATTTCAATAGCAGAAACCAGCTTGATGAAATTCAAAAGTTATTGCCACTCCTAATCAAAAACGCTCCAACTCGTTGAGATAAGCGCTTTTTGACCCTATGGCTATATCTTTCAAACTTGTTGCTGGATTACACTGAATTTGACTTATATTGTGCAGATTCATGTCCTAACAACATATTTCAACAGCAGAAACCAGCCTGATGAAATTCAAAAGTTTTTGCTACTCCTCATCAAAAACGCTTCAACTCGGTGAGATAAGCACTTTTTAAACGAATGGCTATATCTTGTGAAACTGTGAAAGGGATTACACTAAATTTGACATATATTGTGCAGAATCATGTCCTAAACAACATATTTCAACAGCAGAAACCAGCTTGATGAAATTCAAAAGTTATTTCCACTCCTAATCAAAAACGCTTCAACTCGGTGAGATAAGCACTTTTTGAACAAATTGCCATATCTTGTGAACCTGTGAAGGAATTACACTGAATTTGACTTATATTGTGCAGAATCATGTCCTAAACAACATATTTCAATAGCAGAAACCAGCTCGATGAAATTCAAAAGTTATTATCACTCCTAATCAAAAACGCTTCACCACAGTGAGATAAGCACTTTTTGTACGAATGGCTATATCTTGTGTACCTGTGAAGGGATTACACTAAATTTGACATATATTGTGCAGAATCATGTCCTAAACAACATATTTCAGCAGCAGAAACCAGCTTGATGAAATTCAAAAGTTATTATCACTCCTAATCAAAAACGCTTCAACTCGGTGAGATAAGCACTTTTTGAACGAATGGCTATATCTTTCAAACTTGTTGCTTGATTACACTAAATTTGACATATATCGTGCAGAATCATGTCCTGTACAACATATTTCAACAGCAGAAACCAGCTTGATGAAATTAAAAAGTTATTATCACTCCTAATCAAAAACGCTTCAACTCGGTGAGATAAGCACTTTTTGAACGAATGGCTATATCTTGTGAACCTGTGAAGGGATTACACTACATTTGACATATATTGTGCAGAATCATGTCCTAAACAACATATTTCAACAGCAGAAACCAGCTTGATGGCTATATCTTTCAAACTTGTAGCTGGATTACACTGAATTTGACTTATATTGTGCAGAATCATGTCCTAAACAACATATTTCAATAGCAGAAACCAGCTTGATGAAATTCAAAAGTTATTGCCACTCCTAATCAAAAACGCTCCAACTCGTTAAGATAAGCGCTTTTTGACCCTCTGGCTATATCTTTCAAACTTGTTGCTTGATTACACTGAATTTGACTTATATTGTGCAGAATCATGTCCTAAACAACATATTTCAACAGCAGAAACCAGCTTGATGAAATTCAAAAGTTTTTGCTACTCCTAATCAAAAACGCTTCAACTCGGTGAGATAAGCACTTTTTAAACGAATGGCTATATCTTGTGAAACTGTGAAAGGGATTACACTAAATTTGACATATATTGTGCAGAATCATGTCCTAAACAACATATTTCAACAGCAGACACCAGCTTGATGAAATTCAAAAGTAATATCCACTCCTAATCAAAAACGCTCCAACTCGATGAGATAAGCGCTTTTTGACCCTATGGCTATATCTTTTAAACTTGTAGCTGGATTACACTGAATTTGACTTATATTGTGCAGAATCATGTCCTAAACAACATATTTCAACAACAGAAACCAGCTTGATGAAATTCAAAAGTTATTATCACTCCTAATCAAAAACGCTTCAACTCGATGAGATAAGCACTTTTTGAACGAATGGCTATATCTTGTGAACCTGTGAAGGGATTACACTAAATTTGACATATATTGTGCAGAATCATGTCCTAAACAACAAATTTCAACAGCAGAAACCACCTTGATGAAATTCAAAAGTTATTATCACTCCTAATCAAAAACGCTTCAACTCGGTGAGATAAGCACTTTTTGAACGCATGGCTATATCTTGTGAACCTGTAAACGGATTACACTAAATTTGACATATATTGTGCAGAATCATGTCCTAAACAACATATTTCAACAGCAGAAACCAGCTTGATGAAATTCAAAAGTTATTGCCACTCCTAATCAAAAACGCTCTAACTCGTTGAGATAAGCGCTTTTTGACCCTCCGGCTATATCTTTCAAACTTGTTGCTTGATTACACTGAATTTGACTTATATTGTGCAGAATCATGTCCTAAACAACATATTTCAACAGCAGAAACCAGCTTGATGAAATTCAAAAGTTTTTGCTACTCCTAATCAAAAACGCTTCAACTCGGTGAGATAAGCACTTTTTCAACGAATGGCTATATCTTGTGAACCTGTAGAGGGATTACACTAAATTTGACTTATATTGAGCAGAATCATGTCCTAAACAACATATTTCAACGGCAGACACCAGCTTGATGATATTCAAAAGTTATTGCCACTCCTAATCAAAAACGCTCCAACTCGATGAGATAAGCGCTTTTTGACCCTATGGCTATATCTTTTAAACTTGTTGCTGGATTACACTAAATTTGACTTATATTGTGCAGAATCATGTCCTAAACAACATATTTCAACAGCAGAAACCAGCTGAATGAAATTCAAAAGTTATTATCACTCCTAATCAAAAACGCTTCAACTCGGTGGGATAAGCACTTTTTGAACGAATGACTATGTCTTTCAAACTTGTTGCTGGATTACACTGAATTTGACATATATTGTGCAGAATCATGTCCTAAACAACATATTTCAACAGCAGAAACCAGCTTGATGAAATTCAAAAGTTATTATCACTCCTAATCAAAAACGCTTCAACTCGGTGAGATAAGCACTTTTTGAACGAATGGCTATATCTTTCAAACTTGTTGCTGGATTACACTGAATTTGACATATATCGTGCAAAATCATGTCATAAACAACATATTTCAACAGCAGAAACCAGCTTTATTAAATTCAAAAGTTTTTGCTACTCCTAATCAAAAACGCTTCAACTCGGTGAGATAAGCACCTTTTCAACGAATGGCTATATCTTGTGAACCTGTAGAGGGATTACACTAAATTTGACATATATTGTGCAGAATCATGTCCTAAACAACATATTTCAACAGCAGAAACCAGCTTGATGAAATTCAAAAGTTATTGCCACTCCTAATCAAAAACGCTTCAACTCGGTGAGATAAGCACTTTTTGAACGAATGGCTATATCTTGTGAACATGTGAAGGGATTACACTAAATTTGACATATATTGTGCAGAATCATGTCCTAAACAACATATTTCAATAGCAGAAACCAGCTCGATGAAATTAAAAAGTTATTATCACTCCTAATCAAAAACGCTTCACCACAGTGAGATAAGCACTTTTTGTACGAATGGCTATATCTTGTGTACCTGTGAAGGGATTACACTAAATTTGACATATATTGTGCAGAATCATGTCCTAAACAACATATTTCAGCAGCAGAAACCAGCTTGATGAAATTCAAAAGTTATTATCACTCCTAATCAAAAACGCTTCAACTCGGTGAGATAAGCACTTTTTGAACGAATGGCTATATCTTTCAAACTTGTTGCTTGATTACACTAAATTTGACATATATCGTGCAGAATCATGTCCTGTACAACATATTTCAAAAGCAGAAACCAGCTTGATGAAATTAAAAAGTTATTATCACTCCTAATCAAAAACGCTTCAACTCGGTGAGATAAGCACTTTTTGAACGAATGGCTATATCTTGTGAACCTGTGAAGGGATTACACTAAATTTGAAATATATTGTGCAGAATCATGTCCTAAACAACATATTTCAACAGCAGAAACCAGCTTGATGGCTATATCTTTCAAACTTGTAGCTGGATTACACTGAATTTGACTCATATTGTGCAGAATCATGTCCTAAACAACATATTTCAATAGCAGAAACCAGCTTGATGAAATTCAGAAGTTATTGCCACTCCTAATCAAAAACGCTCCAACTCGTTGAGATAAGCGCTTTTTGACCCTATGGCTATATCTTTCAAACTTGTTGCTGGATTACACTGAATTTGACTTATATTGTGCAGATTCATGTCCCAACAACATATTTCAACAGCAGAAACCAGCCTGATGAAATTCAAAAGTTTTTGCTACTCCTCATCAAAAACGCTTCAACTCGGTGAGATAAGCACTTTTTAAACGAATGGCTATATCTTGTGAAACTGTGAAAGGGATTACACTAAATTTGACATATATTGTGCAGAATCATGTCCTAAACAACATATTTCAACAGCAGAAACCAGCTTGATGAAATTCAAAAGTTATTTCCACTCCTAATCAAAAACGCTTCAACTCGGTGAGATAAGCACTTTTTGAACAAATTGCCATATCTTGTGAACCTGTGAAGGAATTACACTGAATTTGACTTATATTGTGCAGAATCATGTCCTAAACAACATATTTCAATAGCAGAAACCAGCTCGATGAAATTCAAAAGTTATTATCACTCCTAATCAAAAACGCTTCACCACAGTGAGATAAGCACTTTTTGTACGAATGGCTATATCTTGTGTACCTGTGAAGGGATTACACTAAATTTGACATATATTGTGCAGAATCATGTCCTAAACAACATATTTCAGCAGCAGAAACCAGCTTGATGAAATTCAAAAGTTATTATCACTCCTAATCAAAAACGCTTCAACTCGGTGAGATAAGCACTTTTTGAACGAATGGCTATATCTTTCAAACTTGTTGCTTGATTACACTAAATTTGACATATATCGTGCAGAATCATGTCCTGTACAACATATTTCAACAGCAGAAACCAGCTTGATGAAATTAAAAAGTTATTATCACTCCTAATCAAAAACGCTTCAACTCGGTGAGATAAGCACTTTTTGAACGAATGGCTATATCTTGTGAACCTGTGAAGGGATTACACTACATTTGACATATATTGTGCAGAATCATGTCCTAAACAACATATTTCAACAGCAGAAACCAGCTTGATGGCTATATCTTTCAAACTTGTAGCTGGATTACACTGAATTTGACTTATATTGTGCAGAATCATGTCCTAAACAACATATTTCAATAGCAGAAACCAGCTTGATGAAATTCAAAAGTTATTGCCACTCCTAATCAAAAACGCTCCAACTCGTTGAGATAAGCGCTTTTTGACCCTCTGGCTATATCTTTCAAACTTGTTGCTTGATTACACTGAATTTGACTTATATTGTGCAGAATCATGTCCTAAACAACATATTTCAACAGCAGAAACCGGCTTGATGAAATTCAAAAGTTTTTGCTACTCCTAATCAAAAACGCTTCAACTCGGTGAGATAAGCACTTTTTAAACGAATGGCTATATCTTGTGAAACTGTGAAAGGGATTACACTAAATTTGACATATATTGTGCAGAATCATGTCCTAAACAACATATTTCAACAGCAGACACCAGCTTGATGAAATTCAAAAGTAATATCCACTCCTAATCAAAAACGCTCCAACTCGATGAGATAAGCGCTTTTTGACCCTATGGCTATATCTTTTAAACTTGTAGCTGGATTACACTGAATTTGACTTATATTGTGCAGAATCATGTCCTAAACAACATATTTCAACAACAGAAACCAGCTTGATGAAATTCAAAAGTTATTATCACTCCTAATCAAAAACACTTCAACTCGATGAGATAAGCACTTTTTGAACGAATGGCTATATCTTGTGAACCTGTGAAGGGATTACACTAAATTTGACATATATTGTGCAGAATCATGTCCTAAACAACAAATTTCAACAGCAGAAACCACCTTGATGAAATTCAAAAGTTATTATCACTCCTAATCAAAAACGCTTCAACTCGGTGAGATAAGCACTTTTTGAACGCATGGCTATATCTTGTGAACCTGTAAACGGATTACACTAAATTTGACATATATTGTGCAGAATCATGTCCTAAACAACATATTTCAACAGCAGAAACCAGCTTGATGAAATTCAAAAGTTATTGCCACTCCTAATCAAAAACGCTCTAACTCGTTGAGATAAGCGCTTTTTGACCCTCTGGCTATATCTTTCAAACTTGTTGCTTGATTACACTGAATTTGACTTATATTGTGCAGAATCATGTCCTAAACAACATATTTCAACAGCAGAAACCAGCTTGATGAAATTCAAAAGTTTTTGCTACTCCTAATCAAAAACGCTTCAACTCGGTGAGATAAGCACTTTTTCAACGAATGGCTATATCTTGTGAACCTGTAGAGGGATTACACTAAATTTGACTTATATTGAGCAGAATCATGTCCTAAACAACATATTTCAACGGCAGACACCAGCTTGATGATATTCAAAAGTTATTGCCACTCCTAATCAAAAACGCTCCAACTCGATGAGATAAGCGCTTTTTGACCCTATGGCTATATCTTTTAAACTTGTTGCTGGATTACACTAAATTTGACTTATATTGTGCAGAATCATGTCCTAAACAACATATTTCAACAGCAGAAACCAGCTGAATGAAATTCAAAAGTTATTATCACTCCTAATCAAAAACGCTTCAACTCGGTGGGATAAGCACTTTTTGAACGAATGACTATATCTTTCAAACTTGTTGCTGGATTACACTGAATTTGACATATATTGTGCAGAATCATGTCCTAAACAACATATTTCAACAGCAGAAACCAGCTTGATGAAATTCAAAAGTTATTATCACTCCTAATCAAAAACGCTTCAACTCGGTGAGATAAGCACTTTTTGAACGAATGGCTATATCTTTCAAACTTGTTGCTGGATTACACTGAATTTGACATATATCGTGCAGAATCATGTCATAAACAACATATTTCAACAGCAGAAACCAGCTTTATTAAATTCAAAAGTTTTTGCTACTCCTAATCAAAAACGCTTCAACTCGGTGAGATAAGCACCTTTTCAACGAATGGCTATATCTTGTAAACCTGTAGAGGGATTACACTAAATTTGACATATATTGTGCAGAATCATGTCCTAAACAACATATTTCAACAGCAGAAACCAGCTTGATGAAATTCAAAAGTTATTGCCACTCCTAATCAAAAACGCTTCAACTCGGTGAGATAAGCACTTTTTGAACGAATGGCTATATCTTGTGTACCTGTGAAGGGATTACACTAAATTTGACATATATTGTGCAGAATCATGTCCTAAACAACATATTTCAGCAGCAGAAACCAGCTTGATGAAATTCAAAAGTTATTATCACTCCTAATCAAAAACGCTTCAACTCGGTGAGATAAGCACTTTTTGAACGAATGGCTATATCTTTCAAACTTGTTGCTTGATTACACTAAATTTGACATATATCGTGCAAAATCATGTCCTGTACAACATATTTCAACAGCAGAAACCAGCTTGATGAAATTAAAAAGTTATTATCACTCCTAATCAAAAACGCTTCAACTCGGTGAGATAAGCACTTTTTGAACGAATGGCTATATCTTGTGAACCTGTGAAGGGATTACACTAAATTTGACATATATTGTGCAGAATCATGTCCTAAACAACATATTTCAACAGCAGAAACCAGCTTGATGGCTATATCTTTCAAACTTGTAGCTGGATTACACTGAATTTGACTTATATTGTGCAGATTCATGTCCTAACAACATATTTCAACAGCAGAAACCAGCCTGATGAAATTCAAAAGTTTTTGCTACTCCTCATCAAAAACGCTTCAACTCGGTGAGATAAGCACTTTTTAAACGAATGGCTATATCTTGTGACACTGTGAAAGGGATTACACTAAATTTGACATATATTGAGCAGAATCATGTCCTAAACAACATATTTCAACGGCAGACACCAGCTTGATGAAATTCAAAAGTTATTGCCACTCCTAATCAAAAACGCTCCAACTCGATGAGATAAGTGCTTTTTGACCCTATGGCTATATCTTTTAAACTTGTTGCTGGATTACACTGAATTTGACTTATATTGTGCAGAATCATGTCCTAAACAACATATTTCAACAGCAGAAACCAGCTGAATGAAATTCAAAAGTTATTATCACTCCTAATCAAAAACGCTTCAACTCGGTGGGATAAGCACTTTTTGAACGAATGACTATATCTTTCAAACTTATTGCTGGATTACACTGAATTTGACATATATTGTGCAGAATCATGTCCTAAACAACATATTTCAACAGCAGAAACCAGCTTGATGAAATTCAAAAGTTATTATCACTCCTAATCAAAAACGGTTGAACTCGGTGAGACAAGCACTTTTTGAACGAATGGCTATATCTTTCAAACTTGTTGCTGGATTACATTGAATTTGACTTATATTGTGCAGAATCATGTCCTAAACAACATATTTCAACAGCAGTAACCAGCTGAATGAAATTCAAAAGTTATCACTCCTAATCAAAAACGCTTCAACTCGGTGGGATAAGCACTTTTTGAACGAATGACTATATCTTTCAAACTTGTTGCTGCATTACACTGAATTTGACATATATTGTGCAGAATCATGTCCTAAACAACATATTTCAACAGCAGAAACCAGCTGAATGAAATTCAAAAGTTATTATCACTCCTAATCAAAAACGCTTCAACTCGGTGAGATAAGCACTTTTTGAACGAATGGCTATATCTTTCAAACTTGTTGCTGGATTACTCTGAATTTGACATATATCGTGCAGAATCATGTCATAAACAACATATTTCAACAACAGAAACTAGCTTGATGTAATTCAAAAGTTATTATCACTCCTAATCGAAAACGCTTCAACTCGGTGAGATAAGCACTTTTTGAACGAATGGCTATATCTTTCAAACTTGTTGCTGGATTACATTGAATTTGACTTATATTGTGCAGAATCATGTCCTAAACAACATATTTCAACAGCAGAAACGAGCTTGATGAAATTCAAAAGTTATTTCCACTCCTAATCAAAAACGCTTCAACTCGGTGAGATAAGCACTTTTTGAACAAATTGCCATATCTTGTGAACCTGTGAAGGAATTACACTGAATTTGACTTATATTGTGCAGAATCATGTCCTAAACAACATATTTCAATAGCAGAAACCAGCGCGATGAAATTCAAAAGTTATTATCACTCCTAATCAAAAACGCTTCAACTCGGTGAGATAAGCACTTTTTGAACGAATGGCTATATCTTTCAAACTTGTTGCTTGATTACACTAAATTTGACATATATCGTGCAGAATCATGTCCTGTACAACATATTTCAACAGCAGAAACCAGCTTGATGAAATTCAAAAGTTTTTGCTACTCCTCATCAAAAACGCTTCAACTCGGTGAGATAAGCACTTTTTGAACGAGTGGCTATATCTTGTGTACTTGTGAAGGGATTACACTAAATTTGACATACATTGTGCAGAATCATGTCCTAAACAACATATTTCAACAGCAGACACCAGCTTGATGAAATTCAAAAGTTATTATTACTCCTAATCAAAAACGCTTCAACTCGGTGAGATAAGCACTTTTTGAACGAATGGCTATATCTTTTAAACTTGTTGCTGGATTACACTGAATTTGACATATATCGTGCAGAATCATGTCATAAATAACATATTTCAACAGCAGAAACTAGCTTGATGAAATTCAAAAGTTATTATCACTCCTAATCAAAAATGCTTCAACTCGGTGAGATAAGCACTTTTTGAACGAATGGCTATATCTTTCAAACTTGTTGCTGGATTACATTGAATTTGACTTATTTTGTGCAGAATCATGTCCTAAACAACATATTTCAACAGTAGAAACCAGCTTGATGAAATTCAAAAGTTATTTCCACTCCTAATCAAAAACGCTTCAACTCGGTGAGATAAGCACTTTTTGAACGAATGGCCATATCTTGTGAACCTGTGAAGGAATTACACTGAATTTGACTTATATTGTGCAGAATCATGTCCTAAACAACATATTTCAATAGCAGAAACCAGCTCGATGAAATTCAAAACTTATTATCACTCCTAATCAAAAACGCTTCAACTCAGTGAGATAAGCACTTTTTGTACGAATGGCTATATCTTGTGTACCTGTGAAGGGATTACACTAAATTTGACATATATTGTGCAGAATCATGTCCTAAACAACATATTTCAACAGCAGGAACCAGCTTGATGAAATTCAAAAGTTATTATCACTCCTAATCAAAAACGCTTCAACTCGGTGAGATAAGCACTTTTTGAACGAATGGCTATATCTTGTGTACCTGTGAAGGGATTACACTAAATTTGACATATATTGTGCAGAATCATGTCCTAAACAACATATTTCAGCAGCAGAAACCAGCTTGATGAAATTCAAAAGTTATTATCACTCCTAATCAAAAACGCTTCAACTCGGTGAGATAAGCACTTTTTGAACGAATGGCTATATCTTTCAAACTTGTTGCTTGATTACACTAAATTTGACATATATCGTGCAAAATCATGTCCTGTACAACATATTTCAACAGCAGAAACCAGCTTGATGAAATTAAAAAGTTATTATCACTCCTAATCAAAAACGCTTCAACTCGGTGAGATAAGCACTTTTTGAACGAATGGCTATATCTTGTGAACCTGTGAAGGGATTACACTAAATTTGACATATATTGTGCAGAATCATGTCCTAAACAACATATTTCAACAGCAGAAACCAGCTTGATGGCTATATCTTTCAAACTTGTAGCTGGATTACACTGAATTTGACTTATATTGTGCAGATTCATGTCCTAACAACATATTTCAAAAGCAGAAACCAGCCTGATGAAATTCAAAAGTTTTTGCTACTCCTCATCAAAAACGCTTCAACTCGGTGAGATAAGCACTTTTTAAACGAATGGCTATATCTTGTGACACTGTGAAAGGGATTACACTAAATTTGACATATATTGAGCAGAATCATGTCCTAAACAACATATTTCAACGGCAGACACCAGCTTGATGAAATTCAAAAGTTATTGCCACTCCTAATCAAAAACGCTCCAACTCGATGAGATAAGTGCTTTTTGACCCTATGGCTATATCTTTTAAACTTGTTGCTGGATTACACTGAATTTGACTTATATTGTGCAGAATCATGTCCTAAACAACATATTTCAACAGCAGAAACCAGCTGAATGAAATTCAAAAGTTATTATCACTCCTAATCAAAAACGCTTCAACTCGGTGGGATAAGCACTTTTTGAACGAATGACTATATCTTTCAAACTTATTGCTGGATTACACTGAATTTGACATATATTGTGCAGAATCATGTCCTAAACAACATATTTCAACAGCAGAAACCAGCTTGATGAAATTCAAAAGTTATTATCACTCCTAATCAAAAACGGTTGAACTCGGTGAGACAAGCACTTTTTGAACGAATGGCTATATCTTTCAAACTTGTTGCTGGATTACATTGAATTTGACTTATATTGTGCAGAATCATGTCCTAAACAACATATTTCAACAGCAGTAACCAGCTGAATGAAATTCAAAAGTTATCACTCCTAATCAAAAACGCTTCAACTCGGTGGGATAAGCACTTTTTGAACGAATGACTATATCTTTCAAACTTGTTGCTGCATTACACTGAATTTGACATATATTGTGCAGAATCATGTCCTAAACAACATATTTCAACAGCAGAAACCAGCTGAATGAAATTCAAAAGTTATTATCACTCCTAATCAAAAACGCTTCAACTCGGTGAGATAAGCACTTTTTGAACGAATGGCTATATCTTTCAAACTTGTTGCTGGATTACTCTGAATTTGACATATATCGTGCAGAATCATGTCATAAACAACATATTTCAACAACAGAAACTAGCTTGATGTAATTCAAAAGTTATTATCACTCCTAATCGAAAACGCTTCAACTCGGTGAGATAAGCACTTTTTGAACGAATGGCTATATCTTTCAAACTTGTTGCTGGATTACATTGAATTTGACTTATATTGTGCAGAATCATGTCCTAAACAACATATTTCAACAGCAGAAACGAGCTTGATGAAATTCAAAAGTTATTTCCACTCCTAATCAAAAACGCTTCAACTCGGTGAGATAAGCACTTTTTGAACAAATTGCCATATCTTGTGAACCTGTGAAGGAATTACACTGAATTTGACTTATATTGTGCAGAATCATGTCCTAAACAACATATTTCAATAGCAGAAACCAGCGCGATGAAATTCAAAAGTTATTATCACTCCTAATCAAAAACGCTTCAACTCGGTGAGATAAGCACTTTTTGAACGAATGGCTATATCTTTCAAACTTGTTGCTTGATTACACTAAATTTGACATATATCGTGCAGAATCATGTCCTGTACAACATATTTCAACAGCAGAAACCAGCTTGATGAAATTCAAAAGTTTTTGCTACTCCTCATCAAAAACACTTCAACTCGGTGAGATAAGCACTTTTTGAACGAGTGGCTATATCTTGTGTACTTGTGAAGGGATTACACTAAATTTGACATACATTGTGCAGAATCATGTCCTAAACAACATATTTCAACAGCAGACACCAGCTTGATGAAATTCAAAAGTTATTATTACTCCTAATCAAAAACGCTTCAACTCGGTGAGATAAGCACTTTTTGAACGAATGGCTATATCTTTTAAACTTGTTGCTGGATTACACTGAATTTGACATATATCGTGCAGAATCATGTCATAAATAACATATTTCAACAGCAGAAACTAGCTTGATGAAATTCAAAAGTTATTATCACTCCTAATCAAAAATGCTTCAACTCGGTGAGATAAGCACTTTTTGAACGAATGGCTATATCTTTCAAACTTGTTGCTGGATTACATTGAATTTGACTTATTTTGTGCAGAATCATGTCCTAAACAACATATTTCAACAGTAGAAACCAGCTTGATGAAATTCAAAAGTTATTTCCACTCCTAATCAAAAACGCTTCAACTCGGTGAGATAAGCACTTTTTGAACGAATGGCCATATCTTGTGAACCTGTGAAGGAATTACACTGAATTTGACTTATATTGTGCAGAATCATGTCCTAAACAACATATTTCAATAGCAGAAACCAGCTCGATGAAATTCAAAACTTATTATCACTCCTAATCAAAAACGCTTCAACTCAGTGAGATAAGCACTTTTTGTACGAATGGCTATATCTTGTGTACCTGTGAAGGGATTACACTAAATTTGACATATATTGTGCAGAATCATGTCCTAAACAACATATTTCAACAGCAGGAACCAGCTTGATGAAATTCAAAAGTTATTATCACTCCTAATCAAAAACGCTTCAACTCGGTGAGATAAGCACTTTTTGAACGAATGGCTATATCTTGTGTACCTGTGAAGGGATTACACTAAATTTGACATATATTGTGCAGAATCATGTCCTAAACAACATATTTCAGCAGCAGAAACCAGCTTGATGAAATTCAAAAGTTATTATCACTCCTAATCAAAAACGCTTCAACTCGGTGAGATAAGCACTTTTTGAACGAATGGCTATATCTTTCAAACTTGTTGCTTGATTACACTAAATTTGACATATATCGTGCAAAATCATGTCCTGTACAACATATTTCAACAGCAGAAACCAGCTTGATGAAATTAAAAAGTTATTATCACTCCTAATCAAAAACGCTTCAACTCGGTGAGATAAGCACTTTTTGAACGAATGACTATATCTTTCAAACTTGTTGCTGCATTACACTGAATTTGACATATATTGTGCAGAATCATGTCCTAAACAACATATTTCAACAGCAGAAACCAGCTGAATGAAATTCAAAAGTTATTATCACTCCTAATCAAAAACGCTTCAACTCGGTGAGATAAGCACTTTTTGAACGAATGGCTATATCTTTCAAACTTGTTGCTGGATTACTCTGAATTTGACATATATCGTGCAGAATCATGTCATAAACAACATATTTCAACAACAGAAACTAGCTTGATGTAATTCAAAAGTTATTATCACTCCTAATCGAAAACGCTTCAACTCGGTGAGATAAGCACTTTTTGAACGAATGGCTATATCTTTCAAACTTGTTGCTGGATTACATTGAATTTGACTTATATTGTGCAGAATCATGTCCTAAACAACATATTTCAACAGCAGAAACGAGCTTGATGAAATTCAAAAGTTATTTCCACTCCTAATCAAAAACGCTTCAACTCGGTGAGATAAGCACTTTTTGAACAAATTGCCATATCTTGTGAACCTGTGAAGGAATTACACTGAATTTGACTTATATTGTGCAGAATCATGTCCTAAACAACATATTTCAATAGCAGAAACCAGCGCGATGAAATTCAAAAGTTATTATCACTCCTAATCAAAAACGCTTCAACTCGGTGAGATAAGCACTTTTTGAACGAATGGCTATATCTTTCAAACTTGTTGCTTGATTACACTAAATTTGACATATATCGTGCAGAATCATGTCATGTACAACATATTTCAACAGCAGAAACCAGCTTGATGAAATTCAAAAGTTTTTGCTACTCCTCATCAAAAACGCTTCAACTCGGTGAGATAAGCACTTTTTGAACGAGTGGCTATATCTTGTGTACTTGTGAAGGGATTACACTAAATTTGACATACATTGTGCAGAATCATGTCCTAAACAACATATTTCAACAGCAGACACCAGCTTGATGAAATTCAAAAGTTATTATTACTCCTAATCAAAAACGCTTCAACTCGGTGAGATAAGCACTTTTTGAACGAATGGCTATATCTTTTAAACTTGTTGCTGGATTACACTGAATTTGACATATATCGTGCAGAATCATGTCATAAATAACATATTTCAACAGCAGAAACTAGCTTGATGAAATTCAAAAGTTATTATCACTCCTAATCAAAAATGCTTCAACTCGGTGAGATAAGCACTTTTTGAACGAATGGCTATATCTTTCAAACTTGTTGCTGGATTACATTGAATTTGACTTATTTTGTGCAGAATCATGTCCTAAACAACATATTTCAACAGTAGAAACCAGCTTGATGAAATTCAAAAGTTATTTCCACTCCTAATCAAAAACGCTTCAACTCGGTGAGATAAGCACTTTTTGAACGAATGGCCATATCTTGTGAACCTGTGAAGGAATTACACTGAATTTGACTTATATTGTGCAGAATCATGTCCTAAACAACATATTTCAATAGCAGAAACCAGCTCGATGAAATTCAAAACTTATTATCACTCCTAATCAAAAACGCTTCAACTCAGTGAGATAAGCACTTTTTGTACGAATGGCTATATCTTGTGTACCTGTGAAGGGATTACACTAAATTTGACATATATTGTGCAGAATCATGTCCTAAACAACATATTTCAACAGCAGGAACCAGCTTGATGAAATTCAAAAGTTATTATCACTCCTAATCAAAAACGCTTCAACTCGGTGAGATAAGCACTTTTCAACGAATGGCTATATCTTTCAAACTTGTTGCTGGATTACACTGAATTTGACATATATTGTGCAGAATCATGTCCTGTACAACATATTTCAACAGCAGAAACCAGCTTGATGAAATTCAAAAGTTATTATCACTCCTAATCAAAAACGCTTCAACTCGGTGAGATAAGCACTTTTTGAATGAATGGCTATATCTTGTGAACCTGTGAAGGGATTACACTGAATTTGACTTATATTGTGCAGAATCATGTCCTAAACAACATATTTCAACAGCAGATACCAGCTTGATGGCTATATCTTTCAAACTTGTAGCTGGATTACACTGAATTTGACTTATATTGTGCAGAATCATGTCCTAAACAACATATTTCAACAGCAGAAACCAGCTGAATGAAATACAAAAGTTATTATCACTCCTAATCAAAAACGCTTCAACTCGGTGAGATAAGCACTTTTTGAACGAATGGCTATATCTTGTGAACCTGTGAAGGGATTACACTAAATTTGACATATATTGTGCAGAATCATGTCCTTAACAACATATTTCAACAGCAGAAACCAGCTTGATGAAATTCAAAAGTTATTGCCACTCCTAATCAAAAACGCTCCAACTCGTTGAGATAAGCACTTTTTGAACGAATGGCTATATCTTGTGAACCTGTGAAGGGATTACACTAAATTTGACATATATTGTGCAGAATCATGTCCTAAATAACATATTTCAACAGCAGAAACCAGCTTGATGAGATTCAAAAGTTATTGCCACTCCTAATCAAAAACGCTCCAACTCGTTGAGATAAGCGCTTTTTGACCCTATGGCTATATCTTTCAAACTTATTGGTGGATTACACTAAATTTGACATATATTGAGCAGAATCATGTCCTAAACAACATATTTCAACGGCAGACACTAGCTTGATGAAATTCAAAAGTTATTGCCACTCCTAATCAAAAACGCTCCAACTCGATGATATAAGCGCTTTTTGTACTTATGGCTATATCTTTCAAACTTGTCGCTGGATTACACTGAATTTGACTTATATTGTGCAGAATCATGTCCTAAACAACATATCTCAACAGCAGAAACCAGCTGAATGAAATTCAAAAGTTATTATCACTCCTAATCAAAAACGCTTCAACTCGGTGAGATAAGCACTTTTTGAACCTATGGCTATATCTTTCAAACTTGTAGCTGGATATCACTGAATTTGACATATATTGTGCAGAATCATGTCCTAAACAACATATTTCAACAGCAGATACCAGCTTGATGAAATTCAAAAGTTATTATCACTCCTAATCAAAAACGCTTCAACTCGGTGAGACAAGCACTTTTTGAACGAATTGCTATATCTTTCAAACTTGTTGCTGTATTACATTGAATTTGACTTATATTGTGCAGAATCATGTCCTAAACAACATATTTCAACAGCAGAAACCAGCTGAATGAAATTCAAAAGTTATTATCACTCCTAATCAAAAACTCTTCAACTCGGTGAGATAAGCACTTTTTTTACGAATGGCTATATCTTGTGTACTTGTGAAGGGATCACACTAAATTTGACATACATTGTGCAAAATCATGTACTAAACAACATATTTCAACAGCAGACACCAGCTTGATTAAATTCAAAAGTTATTATTACTCCTAATCAAAAACGCTTCAACTCGGTGAGATAAGCACTTTTTGAACGAATGGCTATATCTTTCAAACTTGTTGCTGGATTACACTGAATTTGACATATATCGTGCAGAATCATGTCATAAACAACATATTTCAACAGCAGAAACTAGCTTGATGAAATTCAAAAGTTATTATCACTCCTAATCAAAAACGGTTGAACTCGGTGAGATAAGCACTTTTTGAACGAATGGCTATATCTTTCAAACTTGTTGCTGGATTACATTGAATTTGACTTATATTGTGCAGAATCATGTCTTAAACAACATATTTCAACAGCAGAAACCAGCTTGATTAAATTCAAAAGTAATTTCCACTCCTAATCAAAAACGCTTCAACTCGGTGAGATAAGCACTTTTTTTACGAATGGCTATATCTTGTGTACTTGTAAAGGGATCACACTAAATTTGACATACATTGTGCAAAATCATGTACTAAACAACATATTTCAACAGCAGACACCAGCTTGATTAAATTCAAAAGTTATTATTACTCCTAATCAAAAACGCTTCAACTCGGTGAGATAAGCACTTTTTGAACGAATGGCTATATCTTTCAAACTTGTTGCTGGATTACACTGAATTTGACATATATCGTGAAGAATAATGTCATAAACAACATATTTCAACAGCAGAAACTAGCTGAATGAAATTCAAAAGTTATTATCACTCCTAATCAAAAACGCTTCAACTCGGTGAGATAAGCACTTTTTTAACGAATGGCTATATCTTTCAAACTTGTTGCTGGATTACATTGAATTTGACTTATATTGTGCAGAATCATGTCCTAAACAACATATTTCAACAGCAGAAACCAGCTTGATGAAATTCAAAAGTAATTTCCACTCCTAATCAAAAACGCTTCAACTCGGTGAGATAAGCACTCTCTGAACGAATGGCTATATCTTGTGAACCTGTGAAGGGATTACACTAAATTTGACATATATTGTGCAAAATCATGTCCTAAACAACATATTTCAACAACAGAAACCAGCTTGATGAAATTCAAAAGTTATTATCACTCCTAATCAAATACGCTTCAACTCGGTGAGATAAGCACTTTTTGAACGAATGGCTATATCTTGTGAACCTGTGAAGGGATTACAATAAATTTGACATATATTGTGCAGAATCATGTCCTAAACAACATATTTCAACAGCAGAAACCAGCTTGATGGCTATATCTTTCAAACTTGTAGCTGGATTACACTGAATTTGACTCATATTGTGCAGAATCATGTCCTAAACAACATATTTCAACAACAGAAACCAGCTGAATGAAATACAAAAGTTATTATCACTCCTAATCAAAAACGCTTCAACTCGGTGAGATAAGCACTTTTTGAACGAATGGCTATATCTTGTGAACCTGTGAAGGGATTACACTAAATTTGACATATATTGTGCAGAATCATGTCCTAAACAACATATTTCAACAGCAGAAACCAGCTTGATGAAATTAAAAAGTTATCATCACTCCTAATCAAATACGCTTCAACTCGGTGAGATAAGCACTTTTTTAACGAATGGCTATATCTTTCAAACTTGTTGCTGGATTACATTGAATTTGACTTATATTGTGCAGAATCATGTCCTAAACAACTAGTTCAACAGCAGAAACCAGTTTGATGAAATTCAAAAGTAATTTCCACTCCTAATCAAAAACGCTTCAACTCGGTGAGATAAGCACTCTCTGAACGAATGGCTATATCTTGTGAACCTGTGAAGGGATTACACTAAATTTGACATATATTGTGCAAAATCATGTCCTAAACAACATATTTCAACAGCAGAAACCAGCTTGATGAAATTCAAAAGTTATTATCACTCCTAATCAAAAACGCTTCAACTCGGTGAGATAAGCACTTTCTGAACGAATGGCTATATCTTGTGAACCTGTGAAGGGATTACACTAAATTTGACATATATTGTGCAAAATCATGTCCTAAACAACATATTTCAACAGCAGAAACCAGCTTGATGAAATTCAAAAGTTATTATCACTCCTAATCAAATACGCTTCAACTCGGTGAGATAAGCACTTTTTGAACGAATGGCTATATCTTGTGAACCTGTGAAGGGATTACAATAAATTTGACATATATTGTGCAGAATCATGTCCTAAACAACATATTTCAACAGCAGAAACCAGCTTGATGGCTATATCTTTCAAACTTGTAGCTGGATTACACTGAATTTGACTCATATTGTGCAGAATCATGTCCTAAACAACATATTTCAACAACAGAAACCAGCTGAATGAAATACAAAAGTTATCATCACTCCTAATCAAATACGCTTCAACTCGGTGAGATAAGCACTTTTTTGACGAATGGCTATATCTTGTGAACCTGTGAAGGGATTACACTAAATTTGACATATATTGTGCAGAATCATGTCCTAAACAACATATTTCAACAGCAGAAACCAGCTTGATGAAATTCAAAAGTTATTATCACTCCTAATCAAAAACGCTCCAACTCGTTGAGATAAGCACTTTTTGAACGAATGGCTATATCTTGTGAACTTGTGAAGGGATTACACTAAATGTGACATATATTGTGCAGAATCATGTCCTAAACAACATATTTCAACAGCAGAAACCAGCTTGATGAAATTCAAAAGTAATTGCCACTCCTAATCAAAAACGCTCCAACTCGTTGACATAAGCGCTTTTTGACCCTATGGCTATATCTTTCAAACTTGTTGCTGGATTACACTGAATTTGACTTATATTGTGCAGAATCATGTCCTAAACAACATATTTCAACAGCAGAAACCAGCTTGATGAAATTCAAAAGTTATTTCCACTCCTAATCAAAAACGCTTCAACTCGGTGAGATAAGCACTTTTTGAACGAATGGCTATATCTTGTGAACATGTGAAGGGATTACACTAAATTTGACATATATTGAGCAGAATCATGTCCTAAACAACATATTTCAACGGCAGACACCAGCTTGATGAAATTCAAAAGTTATTGCCACTCCTAATCAAAAACGCTTCAACTCGGTGAGATAAGCACTTTTTGAACGAATGGCTATATCTTGTGAACCTGTGAAGGGATTACAATAAATTTGACATATATTGTGCAGAATCATGTCCTAAACAACATATTTCAACAGCAGAAACCAGCTTGATGGCTATATCTTTCAAACTTGTAGCTGGATTACACTGAATTTGACTCATATTGTGCAGAATCATGTCCTAAACAACATATTTCAACAACAGAAACCAGCTGAATGAAATACAAAAGTTATTATCACTCCTAATCAAAAACGCTTCAACTCAGTGAGATAAGCACTTTTTGAACGAATGGCTATATCTTGTGAACCTGTGAAGGGATTACACTAAATTTCACATATATTGTGCAGAATCATGTCCTAAACAACATATTTCAACAGCAGAAACCAGCTTGATGAAATTAAAAAGTTATCATCACTCCTAATCAAATACGCTTCAACTCGGTGAGATAAGCACTTTTTTAACGAATGGCTATATCTTTCAAACTTGTTGCTGGATTACATTGAATTTGACTTATATTGTGCAGAATCAATCCTAAACAACTAGTTCAACAGCAGAAACCAGTTTGATGAAATTCAAAAGTAATTTCCACTCCTAATCAAAAACGCTTCAACTCGGTGAGATAAGCACTCTCTGAACGAATGGCTATATCTTGTGAACCTGTGAAGGGATTACACTAAATTTGACATATATTGTGCAAAATCATGTCCTAAACAACATATTTCAACAGCAGAAACCAGCTTGATGAAATTCAAAAGTTATTATCACTCCTAATCAAAAACGCTTCAACTCGGTGAGATAAGCACTTTCTGAACGAATGGCTATATCTTGTGAACCTGTGAAGGGATTACACTAAATTTGACATATATTGTGCAAAATCATGTCCTAAACAACATATTTCAACAGCAGAAACCAGCTTGATGAAATTCAAAAGTTATTATCACTCCTAATCAAATACGCTTCAACTCGGTGAGATAAGCACTTTTTGAACGAATGGCTATATCTTGTGAACCTGTGAAGGGATTACAATAAATTTGACATATATTGTGCAGAATCATGTCCTAAACAACATATTTCAACAGCAGAAACCAGCTTGATGGCTATATCTTTCAAACTTGTAGCTGGATTACACTGAATTTGACTCATATTGTGCAGAATCATTTCCTAAACAACATATTTCAACAACAGAAACCAGCTGAATGAAATACAAAAGTTATCATCACTCCTAATCAAATACGCTTCAACTCGGTGAGATAAGCACTTTTTTGACGAATGGCTATATCTTGTGAACCTGTGAAGGGATTACACTGAATTTGACATATATTGTGCAAAATCATGTCCTAAACAACATATTTCAACAGCAGAAACCAGCTTGATGAAATTCAAAAGTAATTGCCACTCCTAATCAAAAACGCTCCAACTCGTTGAGATAAGCGCTTATTGACCCTATGGCTATATCTTTCAAACTTGTTGCTGGATTACACTGAATTTGACTTATATTGTGCAGAATCATGTCCTAAACAACATATTTCAACAGCAGAAACCAGCTTGATGAAATTCAAAAGTTTTTGCTACTCCTAATCAAAAACGCTTCAACTCGGTGAGATAAGCACTTTTTCAACGAATGGCTATATCTTGTGAACCTGTAGAGGGATTACACTAAATTTGACATATATTGTGCAGAATCATGTCCTAAACAACATATTTCAACAGCAGAAACCAGCTTGATGAAATTCAAAAGTTATTTCCACTCCTAATCAAAAACGCTTCAACTCGGTGAGATAAGCACTTTTTGAACGAATGGCTATATCTTGTGAACATGTGAAGGGATTACACTAAATTTGACATATATTGAGCAGAATCATGTCCTAAACAACATATTTCAACGGCAGACACCAGCTTGATGAAATTCAAAAGTTATTGCCACTCCTAATCAAAAACGCTCCAACTCGATGAGATAAGCGCTTTTTGACCCTATGGCTATATCTTTTAAACTTGTTGCTGGATTACACTGAATTTGACTTATATTGTGCAGAATCATGTCCTAAACAACATATTTCAACAGCAGAAACCAGCTGAATGAAATTCAAAAGTTATTATCACTCCTAATCAAAAACGCTTCAACTCGGTGGGATAAGCACTTTTTGAACGAATGACTATATCTTTCAAACTTGTTGCTGGATTACACTGAATTTTACATATATTGTGCAGAATCATGTCCTAAACAACATATTTCAACTGCAGAAACCAGCTTGATGAAATTCAAAAGTTATTATCACTCCTAATCAAAAACGCTTCAACTCGGTGAGACAAGCACTTTTTGAACGAATGGCTATATCTTTAAAACTTGTTGCTGGATTACATTGAATTTGACTTATATTGTGCAGAATCATGTCCTAAACAACATATTTCAACAGCAGAAACCAGCTTGATGAAATTCAAAAGTTATTTCCACTCCTAATCAAAAACGCTTCAACTCGGTGAGATAAGCACTTTTTGAACGAATTGCCATATCTTGTGAACCTGTGAAGGAATTACACTGAATTTGACTTATATTGTGCAGAATCATGTCCTAAACAACATATTTCAATAGCAGAAACCAGCTCGATGAAATTCAAAAGTTATTATCACTCCTAATCAAAAACGCTTCACCACAGTGAGATAAGCACTTTTTGTACGAATGGCTATATCTTGTGAACCTGTGAAGGGATTACACTAAATTTGACATATATTGTGCAGAATCATGTCCTGAACAACATATTTCAACAGCAGAAACCAGCTTGATGAAATTCAAAAGTTATTGCCACTCCTAATCAAAAACGCTCCAACTCGTTGAGATAAGCACTTTTTGAACGAATGGCTATATCTTGTGAACCTGTGAAGGGATTACACTAAATGTGACATATATTGTGCAGAATCATGTCCTAAACAACATATTTCAACACCACAAACCAGCTTGATGAAATTCAAAAGTTATTGCCACTCCTAATCAAAAACGCTCCAACTCGTTGAGATAAGCGCTTTTTGACCCTATGGCTATATCTTTCAAACTTGTTGCTGGATTACACTGAATTTGACTTATATTGTGCAGATTCATGTCCTAAACAACATATTTCAACAGCAGAAACCAGCTTGATGAAATTCAAAAGTTTTTGCTACTCCTCATCAAAAACGCTTCAACTCGGTGAGATAAGCACTTTTTAAACGAATGGCTATATCTTGTGAAACTGTGAAAGGGATTACACTAAATTTGACATATATTGTGCAGAATCATGTCCTAAACAACATATTTCAACAGCAGACACCAGCTTGATGAAATTCAAAAGTTATATCCACTCCTAATCAAAAACGCTCCAACTCGATGAGATAAGCGCTTTTTGAACCTATGGCTATATCTTTTAAACTTGTAGCTGGATTACACTGAATTTGACTTTTATTGTGCAGAATCATGTCCTAAACAACATATTTCAACAACAGAAACCAGCTTGATGAAATTCAAAAGTTATTATCACTCCTAATCAAAAACGCTTCAACTCGATGAGATAAGCACTTTTTGAACGAATGGCTATATCTTGTGAACCTGTGAAGGGATTACACTAAATTTGACATATATTGTGCAGAATCATGTCCTAAACAACAAATTTCAACAGCAGAAACCACCTTGATGAAATTCAACAGTTATTATCACTCCTAATCAAAAACTCTTCAACTCGGTGAGATAAGCACTTTTTGAACGCATGGCTATATCTTGTGAACCTGTGAAGGGATTACACTAAATTTGACATATATTGTGCAGAATCATGTCCTAAACAACATATTTCAACAGCAGAAACCAGCTTGATGAAATTCAAAAGTTTTTGCTACTCCTAATCAAAAACGCTTCAACTCGGTGAGATAAGCACTTTTTCAACGAATGGCTATATCTTGTGAACCTGTAGAGGGATTACACTAAATTTGACATATATTGTGCAGAATCATGTACTAAACAACATATTTCAACAGCAGAAACCAGCTTGATGAAATTCAAAAGTTATTGCCACTCCTAAACAAAATCGCTTATACTCGGTGAGATAAGCACTATTTGAACAAATGGCTATATCTTGTGAACATGTGAAGGGATTACACTAAATTTGACATATATTGAGCAGAATCATGTCCTAAACAACATATTTCAACGGCAGACACCAGCTTGATGAAATTCAAAAGTTATTGCCACTCCTAATCAAAAACGCTCCAACTCGATGAGATAAGCGCTTTTTGACCCTATGGCTATATCTTTTAAACTTGTTGCTGGATTACACTGAATTTGACTTATATTGTGCAGAATCATGTCCTAAACAACATATTTCAACAGCAGAAACCAGCTGAATGAAATTCAAAAGTTATTATCACTCCTAATCAAAAACGCTTCAACTCGGTGGGATAAGCACTTTTTGAACGAATGACTATATCTTTCAAACTTGTTGCTGGATTACACTGAATTTGACTTATATTGTGCAGAATCATGTCCTAAACAACATATTTCAACAGCAGAAACCAGCTTGATGAAATTCAAAAGTTATTATCACTCCTAATCAAAAACGCTTCAACTCGGTGAGATAAGCACTTTTTGAAAGAATGGCCATATCTTGTGAACCTGTGAAGAAATTACACTGAATTTGACTCATATTGTACAGAATCATGTCCTAAACAACATATTTCAACAGCAGAAACCAGCTCGATGAAATTCAAAAGTTATTATCACTCCTAATCAAAAACGCTTCAACTCGGTGAGACAAGCACTTTTTGAACGAATGGCTTTATCTTTCAAACTTGTTGCTGGATTACATTGAATTTGACTTATATTGTGCAGAATCATGTCCTAAACAACATATTTCAACAGCAGAAACCAGCTGAATGAAATTCAAAAGTTATTATCACTCCTAATCAAAAACGCTTCACCTCGGTGAGATAAGCACTTTTTGAACGAATGGCTATATCTTTCAAACTTGTTGCTGGATTACACTAAATTTGACATATATCGTGCAGAATCATGTCATAAACAACATATTTCAAGAGAGGAAACTAGCTTGATGTAATTCAAAAGTTATTATCACTCCTAATCAAAAACGCTTCAACTCGGTGAGATAAGCACTTTTTGAACGAATTGCCATATCTTGTGAACCTGTGAAGGAATTACACTGAATTTAACTTATATTGTGCAGAATCATGTCCTAAACAACATATTTCAATAGCAGAAACCAGCTCGATGAAATTCAAAAGTTATTATCACTCCTAATCAAAAACGCTTCACCACAGTGAGATAAGCACTTTTTGTACGAATGGCTATATCTTGTGAACCTGTGAAGGGATTACACTGAATTTGACATATATTGTGCAGAATCATGTCCTAAACAACATATATCAACAGCAGAAACCAACTTGATGAAATTCAAAAGTTATTTCCACTCCTAATCAAAAATGCTTCAACTCGGTGAGATAAGCACTTTTTGAACGAATTGCCATATCTTGTGAACCTGTGAAGGAATTACACTGAATTTAACTTATATTGTGCAGAATCATGTCCTAAACAACATATTTCAATAGCAGAAACCAGCTTGATGAAATTCAAAAGTTATTATCACTCCTAATCAAAAACGCTTCACCACAGTGAGATAAGCACTTTTTGTACGAATGGCTATATCTTGTGAACCTGTGAAGGGATTACACTGAATTTGACATATATTGTGCAGAATCATGTCCTAAACAACATATTTCAGCAGCAGAAACCAGCTTGATGAAATTCAAAAGTTATTATCACTCCTGATCAAAAACGCCTCAACTCGGTGAGATAAGCACTTTTTGAACGAATGGCTATATCTTTCAAACTTGTTGCTGGATTACACTAAATTTGACATATATTGTGCAGAATCATGTCCTGTACAACATATTTCAACAGCAGAAACCAGCTTGATGAAATTCAAAAGTTATTATCACTCCTAATCAAAAACGCTTCAACTCGGTGAGATAAGCACTTTTTGAACGAATGGCTATATCTTGTGAACCTGTGAAGGGATTACACTAGATTTGACATATATTGTGCAGAATCATGTCCTAAACAACATATTTCAACGGTAGACAGCAGCTGGTTGAAATTCAAAAGTTATTGCAACTCCTAATCAAAAACGCTCCAACTCGATGAGATAAGCGCTTTTTGACCCTATGGCTATATCTTTTAAACTTGTAGCTGGATTACACTGAATTTGACTTATATTGTGCAGAATCATGTCCTAAACAACATATTTCAACAGCAGAAACCAGCTTGATGAAATTCAAAAGTGTCTGCTACTCCTAATCATAAACGCTTCAACTCGGTGAGATAAGCACTTTTTGAACGAATTTCTATATCTTTCAAACTTGTTGCTGGATTACACTGAATTTGACATATATTGTGCAGAATCATGTCCTAAACAACATATTTCAACAGCAGAAACCAGCTTGATGAAATTCAAAAGTAAATATAACTCCTAATCAAAAACGCTTCAACTCGGTGAGATAAGCACTTTTTGACCCTATGGCTATATCTTGTGAATCTGTGAAGGGATTACACTAAATTTGACTTGTATTGTGCAGAATCATGTCCTAAACAACATATTTCAACAGCAGAAAGCAGCTTGATGAAATTCAAAAGTTATAGCCACTGCTAATCAAAAACGCTTCAACTCGGTGAGATAAGCACTTTTTGAACGAATGGCTATATCTTGTGAACCTGTAGAGGGATTACACTAAATTTGACATATATTGTGCAGAATCATGTCCTAAACAACATATTTCAACAGCAGAACCAGCTTGATGAAATTCAAAAATTATTGCCACTCCTAATCAAAAACGATCCAACTCGTTGAGATAAGCGCTTTTTGACCCTATGGCTATATCTTTCAAACTTGTTGCTGGATTACACTGAATTTGACTTATATTGTGCAGAATCATGTCCTAAACAACATATTTCAATAACAGAAACCAGCTTGATGAAATTCAAAAGTTATTATCACTCCTAATCAAAAACTATTCAACTCAGTGAGATAAGCACTTTTTTACGAATGGCTATATCTTGTGTACTTGTGAAGGGATTACACTAAATTTGACATACATTGTGCAGAATCATGTCCTAAACAACATATTTCAACAGCAGACACCAGCTTGATTAAATTCAAAAGTTATTATTACTCCTAATCAAAAGCGCTTCAACTCGGTGAGATAAGCACTTTTTGAACGAATGGCTATATCTTTCAAACTTGTTGCTGGATTACACTGAATTTGACATATATCGTGCAGAATCATGTCATAAACAACATATTTCAACATCAGAAACCAGCTTGATGAAATTCAAAAGTTATTATCACTCCTAATCAAAAACGCTTCAACTCGGTGAGATAAGCACTTTTTGAACGAATTGCCATATCTTGTGAACCTCTGAAGGAATTACACTGAATTTGACTTATATTGTGCAGAATCATTTCCTAAACAACATATTTCAATAGCAGAAACCAGCTTGATGAAATTCAAAAGTTATTATCACTCCTAATCAAAAACGCTTCAACTCAGTGAGATAAGCACTTTTTGTACGAATGGCTATATCTTGTGAACCTGTGAATGGATTACACTAAATTTGACTTATATTGTGCAGAATCATGTCCTAAACAACATATTTCAGCAGCAGAAACCAGCTTGATGAAATTCAAAAGTTATTATCACTCCTAATCAAAAACGCTTCAACTCGGTGAGATAAGCACTTTTTGAACGAATGGCTATATCTTTCAAACTTGTTGCTGGATTACACTAAATTTGACATATATTGTGCAGAATCATGTCCTGTACAACATATTTCAACATCAGAAACCAGCTTGATGAAATTCAAAAGTTATTATCACTCCTAATCAAAAACGCTTCAACTCGGTGAGATAAGCACTTTTTGAACGAATGGCTATATCTTGTGAACCTGTGAAGGGATTACACTAGATTTGACATATATTGTGCAGAATCATGTCCTAAACAACATATTTCAACGGCAGACAGCAGCTTGATGAAATTCAAAAGTTATTGCAACTCCTAATCAAAAACGCTCCAACTCGATGAGATAAGCGCTTTTTGACCCTATGGCTATATCTTTTAAACTTGTAGCTGGATTACACTGAATTTGACTTATATTGTGCAGAATCATGTCCTAAACAACATATTTCAACAGCAGAAACCAGCTTGATGAAATTCAAAAGTTATTATCACTCCTAATCAAAAACGCTTCAACTCGGTGAGATAAGCACTTTTTGACCTTATGGCTATATCTTGTGAACCTGTGAAGGGATTACACTAAATTTGATTTATATTGTGCAGAATCATGTCCTAAACAACATATTTCAAATGCAGAAACCAGCTGAATGAAATTCAAAAGTTATAGCCACTCCTAATCAAAAACGCTTCAACTCGATGAGATAAGCACTTTTTGAACGAATGGCTATATCTTGTGAACCTGTGAAGGAATTACACTTAATTTGACTTATATTGGCAGAATCATGTCCTAAACAACATATTTCAACAGCAGAAACCAGGTGAATGAAATTCAAAAGTTATTATCACTCCTAATCATAAACGCTTCAACTCGGTGAGATAAGCACTTTTTGAACGAATTTCTATATCTTTCAAACTTGTTACTGGATTACACTGAATTTGACATATATTGTGCAGAATCATGTCCTAAACAACATATTTCAACAGCAGAAACCAGCTTGATGAAATTCAAAAGTAATTATCACTCCTAATCAAAAACGCTTCAACTCGGTGAGATAAGCACTTTTTGACCCTATGGCTATATCTTGTGAACCTGTGAAGGGATTACACTAAATTTGACTTATATTGTGCAGAATCATGTCCTAAACAACATATTTCAACAGCAGAAAGCAGCTTGATGAAATTCAAAAGTTATTGCCACTCCTAATCAAAAACGCTTCAACTCGGTGAGATAAGCACTTTTTGAACGAATGGCTATATCTTGTGAACCTGTAGAGGGATTACACTAAATTTGAAATATATTGTACTGAATCATGTCCTAAACAACATATTTCAACAGCAGAAACCAGCTTGATGAAATTCAACAGTTATTGCCACTCCTAATCAAAAACGCTTCAACTCGGTGAGATAAGCACTTTTTGAACGAATGGCTATATCTTGTGAACATGTGAAGGGATTACACTAAATTTGAATATATTGTGCAGAATCATGTCCTAAACAACATATTTCAACAGCAGAACCAGCTTGATGAAATTCAAAAATTATTGCCACTCCTAATCAAAAACGATCCAACTCGTTGAGATAAGCGCTTTATGACCCTATGGCTATATCTTTCAAACTTGTTGCTGGATTACACTGAATTTGACTTATATTGTGCAGAATCATGTCATAAACAACATATTTCAACATCAGAAACCAGCTTGATGAAATTCAAAAGTTATTATCACTTCTAATCAAAAACGCTTCAACTCGGTGAGATAAGCACTTTTTGAACGAATGGCTATATCTTTCAAGCTTGTTGCTGGATTACATTGAATTTGACTTATATTGTGCAGAATCATGTCCTAAACAACATATTTCAACAGCAGAAACCAGCTTGATGAAATTCAAAAGTTATTTCCACTCCTAATCAAAAACGCTTCAACTCGGTGAGATAAGCACTTTTTGAACGAATTGCCATATCTTGTGAACTTGTGAAGGAATTACACTGAATTTGACTTATATTGTGCAGAATCATGTCCTAAACAACATATTTCAACAGCAGAAACCAGCTTGATGAAATTCAAAAGTTATTTCCACTCCTAATCAAAAGCGCTCCAACTCATTGAGATAAGCACTTTTTGAACGAATGGCTATATCTTGTGAACCTGTGAAGGGATTACACTAAATTTGAATATATTGTGCAGAATCATGTCCTAAACAACATATTTCAACAGCAGAACCAGCTTGATGAAATTCAAAAGTTATTGCCACTCCTAATCAAAAACGATCCAACTCGTTGAGATAAGCGCTTTTTGACCCTATGGCTATATCTTTCAAACTTGTTGCTGGATTACAATAAATTTGACATATATTGTGCAGAATCATGTCCTAAACAACATATTTCAATAGCAGAAACCAGCTTGATGAAATTCAAAAGTTATTATCACTCCTAATCAAAAACTATTCAACTCAGTGAGATAAGCACTTTTTGAACGAATGGCTATATCTTGTGTACTTGTGAAGAGATTACACTAAATTTGACATACATTGTGCAGAATCATGTCCTAAACAACATATTTCAACAGCAGACACCAGCTTGATGAAATTCAAAAGTTATTATCACTCCTAATCAAAAACGCTTCAACTCGGTGAGATAACAACTTTTTGAACGAATTGCCATATCTTGTGAACCTGTGAAGGAATTACACTGAATTTGACTTATATTGTGCAGAATCATATCCTAAACAACATATTTCAATAGCAGAAACCAGCTTGATGAAATTCAAAAGTTATTATCACTCCTAATCAAAAACGCTTCAACTCAGTGAGATAAGCACTTTTTGTACGAATGGCTATATCTTGTGTACCTGCGAAGGGATTAAACTAAATTTGACATATATTGTGCAGAATCATGTCCTAAACAACATATTTCAACAGCAGAAACCAGCTTGATGAAATTCAAAAGTTATTTCCACTCCTAATCAAAAGCGCTCCAACTCATTGAGATAAGCACTTTTTTAACGAATGGCTATATCTTGTGAACCTGTGAAGGGATTACACTAAATTTGAATATATATTGCAGAATCATGTCCTAAACAACATATTTCAACAGCAGAACCAGCTTGATGAAATTCAAAAATTATTGCCACTCCTAATAAAAAACGATCCAACTCTTTTAGATAAGCACTTTTTGACTCTATGGCTATATCTTTCAAACTTGTTGCTGGATTACACTGAATTTGACTTATATTGTGCAGAATCATGTCCTAAACAACATATTTCAATAGCAGAAACCAGCTTGATGAAATTCAAAAGTTATTATCACTCCTAATCAAAAACTATTCAACTCAGTGAGATAAGCACTTTTTGAACGAATGGCTATATCTTGTGTACTTGTGAAGGGATTACACTAAATTTGACATACATTGTGCAGAATCATGTCCTAAACAACATATTTCAACAGCAGACACCAGCTTGATTAAATTCAAAAGTTATTTCCACTGCTAATCAAAAGAGCTCCAACTCATTTAGATAAGCACTTTTTGAACGAATGGCTATATCTTGTGAACCTGTGAAGGGATTACACTAAATTTGACTTATATTGTGCAGAATCATGTCCTAAACAACATATTTCAACAGCAGAAACCATCTTGATGAAATTCAAAAGTTATCATCACTCCTAATCAAAAACGCTTCAACTCGGTGAGATAAGCACTTTCTGAACGAATGGCTTTATCTAGCGAACCTGTGAAGGGATTACACTAAATTTGACATATATTGTGCAAAATCATGTCCTAAACAACATATTTCAACAGCAGAAACCAGCTTGATGGCTATATCTTTCAAACTTGTAGCTGGATTACACTGAATTTGACATATATTGTGCAGAATCATGTCCTAAACAACATATTTCAACAGCAGAAACCAGCTTGATGAAATTCAAAAGTTATTTCCACTCCTAATCAAAAGCGCTCCAACTCATTGAGATAAGCACTTTTTTAACGAATGGCTATATCTTGTGAACCTGTGAAGGGATTACACTAAATTTGAATATATATTACAGAATCATGTCCTAAACAACATATTTCAACAGCAGAACCAGCTTGATGAAATTCAAAAATTATTGCCACTCCTAATAAAAAACGATCCAACTCGTTGAGATAAGCACTTTTTGACCCTATGGCTATATCTTTCAAACTTGTTGCTGGATTACACTGAATTTGACTTATATTGTGCAGAATCATGTCCTAAACAACATATTTCAATAGCAGAAACCAGCTTGATGAAATTCAAAAGTTATTATCACTCCTAATCAAAAACTATTCAACTCAGTGAGATAAGCACTTTTTGAACGAATGGCTATATCTTGTGTACTTGTGAAGGGATTACACTAAATTTGACATACATTGTGCAGAATCATGTCCTAAACAACATATTTCAACAGCAAACACCAGCTTGATTAAATTCAAAAGTTATTTCCACTCCTAATCAAAAGCGCTCCAACTCATTTAGATAAGCACTTTTTGAACGAATGGCTATATCTTGTGAACCTGTGAAGGGATTACACTAAATTTGACTTATATTGTGCAGAACCATGTCCTAAACAACATATTTCAACAGCAGAAACCATCTTGATGAAATTCAAAAGTTATCATCACTCCTAATCAAAAACGCTTCAACTCGGTGAGATAAGCACTTTCTGAACGAATGGCTTTATCTAGCGAACCTGTGAAGGGATTACACTAAATTTGACATATATTGTACAAAATCATGTCCTAAACAACATATTTCAACAGCAGAAACCAGCTTGATGGCTATATCTTTCAAACTTGTAGCTGGATTACACTGAATTTGACTTATATTGTGCAGAATCATGTCCTAAACAACATATTTCAACAGCAGAAACCAGCTTGATGAAATTCAAAAGTTATTATCACTCCTAATCAAAAACGCTTCAACTCGATGAGATAAGCACTTTTTGAACGAATGGCTATATCTTGTGAACCTGTGAAGGGATTACACTAAATTTGACATATATTGTGCAGAATCATGTCCTAAACAACATATTTCAACAACAGAAACCAGCTTGATGAAATTCAAAAGTTATTATCACTCCTAATCAAAAACGCTTCAACTCGATAAGATAAGCACTTTTTGAACGAATGGCTATATCTTGTGAACCTGTGAAGGGATTACACTAAATTTGACATATATTGTGCAGAATCATGTCCTAAACAACAAATTTCAACAGCAGAAACCACCTTGATGAAATTCAAAAGTTATTATCACTCCTAATCAAAAACGCTTAAACTCGGTGAGATAAGCACTTTTTGAACGAATGGCTATATCTTGTGAACCTGTGAAGGGATTACACTAAAATTGACATATATTGTGCAGAATCATGTCCTAAACAACATATTTCAACAACAGAAACCAGCTTGATGAAATTCAAAAGTTTTTGCTACTCCTAATCAAAAACGCTTCAACTCGGTGAGATAAGCACTTTTTGAACGAATGGCTATATCTTGTGAACCTGTAGAGGGATTACACTAAATTTGACATATATTGTGCAGAATCATGTCCTAAACAACATATTTCAACTGCAGAAACCAGCTTGATGAAATTCAAAAGTTTTTGCCACTCCTAATCAAAAACGCTTCAACTCGGTGAGATAAGCACTTTTTGAACGAATGGCTATATCTTGTGAATATGTGAAGGGATTACACTAAATTTGACATATATTTAGCAGAATCATGTCCTAAACAACATATTTCAACGGCAGACACCAGCTTGATGAAATTCAAAAGTTATTGCCACTCCTAATCAAAAACGCTCCATCTCGATGAGATAAGCGCTTTTTGACCCTATGGCTATATCTTTTAAACTTGTTGCTGGATTACACTGAATTTGACTTATATAGTGCAGAATCATGTCCTAAACAACATATTTCAACAGCAGAAACCAGCTGAATGAAATTCAAAAGTTATTATCACTCCTAATCAAAAACGCTTCAACTCGGTGAGACAAGCACTTTTTGAACGAATGACTATATCTTTCAAACTTGTTGCTGGATTACACTGAATTTGACATATATTGTGCAGAATCATGTCCTAAACAACATATTTCAACAGCAGAAACCAGCTTGATGAAATTCAAAAGTTATTATCACTCCTAATCAAAAACGCTTCAACTCGGTGAGACAAGCACTTTTTGAACGAATGGCTATATCTTTCAAACTTGTTGCTGGATTACATTGAATTTGACTTATATTGTGCAGAATCATGTCCTAAACAACATATTTCAACAGCAGAAACCAGCTTGATGAAATTCAAAAGTTATTGCCACTCCTAATCAAAAACGCTCCAACTCGTCGAGATAAGCGCTTTTTGACCCTATGGCTATATCTTTCAAACTTGTTGCTGGATTACACTGAATTTGACTTATATTGTGCAGAATCATGTCCTAAACAACATATTTCAACAACAGAAACCAGCTTGATGAAATTCAAAAGTTATTATCACTCCTAATCAAAAACGCTTCAACTCGATGAGATAAGCACTTTTTGAACGAATGGCTATATCTTGTGAACCTGTGAAGGGATTACACTAAATTTGACATATATTGTGCAGAATCATGTCCTAAACAACATATTTCAACAACAGAAACCAGCTTGATGAAATTCAAAAGTTATTATCACTCCTAATCAAAAACGCTTCAACTCGATAAGATAAGCACTTTTTGAACGAATGGCTATATCTTGTGAACCTGTGAAGTGATTACACTAAATTTGACATATATTGTGCAGAATCATGTCCTAAACAACAAATTTCAACAGCAGAAACCACCTTGATGAAATTCAAAAGTTATTATCACTCCTAATCAAAAACGCTTAAACTCGGTGAGATAAGCACTTTTTGAACGAATGGCTATATCTTGTGAACCTGTGAAGGGATTACACTAAAATTGACATATATTGTGCAGAATCATGTCCTAAACAACATATTTCAACAACAGAAACCAGCTTGATGAAATTCAAAAGTTTTTGCTACTCCTAATCAAAAACGCTTCAACTCGGTGAGATAAGCACTTTTTGAACGAATGGCTATATCTTGTGAACCTGTAGAGGGATTACACTAAATTTGACATATATTGTGCAGAATCATGTCCTAAACAACATATTTCAACTGCAGAAACCAGCTTGATGAAATTCAAAATTTTTTGCCACTCCTAATCAAAAACGCTTCAACTCGGTGAGATAAGCACTTTTTGAACGAATGGCTATATCTTGTGAATATGTGAAGGGATTACACTAAATTTGACATATATTTAGCAGAATCATGTCCTAAACAACATATTTCAACGGCAGACACCAGCTTGATGAAATTCAAAAGTTATTGCCACTCCTAATCAAAAACGCTCCATCTCGATGAGATAAGCGCTTTTTGACCCTATGGCTATATCTTTTAAACTTGTTGCTGGATTACACTGAATTTGACTTATATAGTGCAGAATCATGTCCTAAACAACATATTTCAACAGCAGAAACCAGCTGAATGAAATTCAAAAGTTATTATCACTCCTAATCAAAAACGCTTCAACTCGGTGGGATAAGCACTTTTTGAACGAATGACTATATCTTTCAAACTTGTTGCTGGATTACACTGAATTTGACATATATTGTGCAGAATCATGTCCTAAACAACATATTTCAACAGCAGAAACCAGCTTGATGAAATTCAAAAGTTATTATCACTCCTAATCAAAAACGCTTCAACTCGGTGAGACAAGCACTTTTTGAACGAATGGCTATATCTTTCAAACTTGTTGCTGGATTACATTGAATTTGACTTATATTGTGCAGAATCATGTCCTAAACAACATATTTCAACAGCAGAAACCAGCTGAATGAAATTCAAACGTTATTATCACTCCTAATCAAAAACGCTTCAACTCGGTGAGATAAGCACTTTTTGAACGAATGGCTATATCTTTCAAACTTGTTGCTGGATTACACTGAATTTGACATATATTGTGCAGAATCATGTCCTGAACAACATATTTCAACAGCAGAAACCAGCTTGATGAAATTCAAAAGTTATTATCACTCCTCATCAAAAACGCTTCAACTCGGTGAGACAAGCACTTTTTGAACGAATGGCTATATCTTTCAAACTTGTTGCTGGATTACATTGAATTTGACTTATATTGTGCAGAATCATGTCCTAAACAACATATTTCAATAGCAGAAACCAGCTTGATGAAATTCAAAAGTTATTATCACTCCTAATCAAAAACTATTCAACTCAGTGAGATAAGCACTTTTTTTACGAATGGCTATATCTTGTGTACTTGTGAAGGGATTACACTAAATTTGACATACATTGTGCAGAATCATGTCCTAAACAACATATTTCAACAGCAGACACCAGCTTGATGAAATTCAAAAGTTATTATTACTCCTAATCAAAAACGCTTCAACTCGGTGAGATAAGCACTTTTTGAACGAATGGCTATATCTTTCAAACTTGTTGCTGGATTACATTGAATTTGACTTATATTGTGCAGAATCATGTCCTAAACAACATATTTCAACAGCAGAAACCAGCTTGATGAAATTCAAAAGTTATTTCCACTCCTAATCAAAAACGCTTCAACTCAGTGAGATAAGCACTTTTTGTACGAATGGCTATATCTTGTGTACCTGTGAAGGGATTACACTAAATTTGACATATATTGTGCAGAATCATGTCCTAAACAACATATTTCAACAGCAGGAACCAGCTTGATGAAATTCAAAAGTTATTATCACTCCTAATCAAAAACGCTTCAACTCGGTGAGATAAGCACTTTTTGAACGAATGGCTATATCTTTTAAACTTGTAGCTGGATTACACTGAATTTGACTTATATTGTGCAGAATCATGTCCTAAACAACATATTTCAACAGCAGAAACCAGCTTGATGAAATTCAAAAGTTATTATCACTCCTAATCAAAAACGCTTCAACTCGGTGAGATAAGCACTTTTTGACCCTATGGCTATATCTTGTGAACCTGTGAAGGGATTACACTAAATTTGATTTATATTGTGCAGAATCATGTCCTAAACAACATATTTCAACAACAGAAACCAGCTGAATGAAATTCAAAAGTTATAGCCACTCCTAATCAAAAACGCTTCAACTCGATGAGATAAGCACTTTTTGAACGAATGGCTATATCTTGTGAACCTGTGAAGGGATTACACTAAATTTGACATATATTGTGCAGAATCATGTCCTAAACAACATATTTCAACGGCAGACACCAGCTTGATGAAATTCAAAAGTTATTGCAACTCCTAATCTAAAACACTCCAACTCGATGAGATAAGAGCTTTTTGACCCTATGGCTATATCTTATAAAAATGCAGCTGGATTACACTAAATTTGACTGATATTGTATAGAATCATGTCCTAAACAAAATTTTTCAACAGCAAAAACCAGCTTGATAAGATTCAAAAGTTATTGCCACTCCTAATCAAAAACGCTTCAACTCGGTGAGATAAGCACTTTTTTACCCTATGGCTATATCTTGTGAACCAGTTAAGGGATTACACTAAATTTGACTTGTATTGTGCAGAATCATGTCCTAAACAACATATTTCAACTGCAGAAACCAGCTTGATGAAATTCAAAAGTTATTGCCACTCCTAATCAAAAACGCTTCAACTCGGTGAGATAAGCACTTTTTGAACGAATGGCTATATCTTGTGAACCTGTGAAGGGATTACACTAAATTTGACATATATTGTGCAGAATCATGTCCTAAACAACATATTTCAACAGCAGAAACCAGCTTGATGAAATTCAAAAGTTATTGCCACTCCTAATCAAAAACGCTCCAACTCGTTGAGATAAGCGCTTTTTGACCCTATGGCTATATCTTTCAAACTTGTTGCTGGATTACACTGAATTTGACTTATATTGTGCAGAATCATGTCCTAAACAACATATTTCAACAGCAGAAACCAGCTTGATGAAATTCAAAAGTTTTTGCTACTCCTAATCATAAACGCTTCAACTCGATGAGATAAGCACTTTTTGAACGAATGGCTGTATCTTGTGAACCTGTAGAGGGATTACACTGAATTTGACATATATTGTGCAGAATCATGTCCTAAACAACATATTTCAAATGCAGAAACCAGCTGAATGAAATTCAAAAGTTATTAACACTCCTAATCAAAAACGCTTCAACTCGGTGAGATAAGCACTTTTTGAACGAATGACTGTATCTTTCAAACTTGTTGCTGGATTACACTGAATTTGACATATATTGTGCAGAATCATGTTCTAAACAACATATTTCAACAGCAGAAACCAGCTTGATGAAATTCAAAACTTATTATTACTCCTAATCAAAAACGCTTCAACTCGGTGAGATAAGCACTTTTTGAACGAATGGCTATATCTTTCAAACTTGTTGCTGGATTACCTTGAATTTGACTTATATTGTGCAGAATCATGTCCTAAACAACATATTTCAACAGCAGAAACCAGCTTGATGAAATTCAAAAGTTATTTCCACTCCTAATCAAAAACGCTTCAACTCGGTGAGATAAGAACTTTTTGAACGAATGGCTATATCTTGTGAACCTGTGAAGGAATTACACTGAATTTGACTTATATTGTGCAGAATCATGTCCTAAACAACATATTTCAACAGCAGAAACCAGCTTGATGAAATTCAAAAGTTTTTGCTACTCCTAATCATAAACGCTTCAACTCGGCGAGATAAGCACTTTTTGAACGAATTTCTATATCTTTCAAACTTGTTGCTGGATTACACTGAATTTGACATATATTGTGCAGAATCATGTCCTAAACAACATATTTCAACAGCAGAAACCAGCTTGATGAAATTCAAAAGTAATTATCACTCCTAATCATAAACTCTTCAACTCGGTGAGATAAGCATTTTTTGACCCTATGGCTTTATCTTGAGAACCTCTGAAGGGATTACACTAAATTTGACTTATATTGTGCAGAATCATGTCCTAAACAACATATTTCAACAGCAGAAAGCAGCTTGATGAACTTCAAAAGTTATTGCCACTCCTAATCAAAAACGCTTCAACTCGGTGAGAAAAGCACTTTTTGAACGAATGGCTATATCTTGTGAACCTGTAGAGGGATTACACTAAATTTGAAATATATTAAGCAGAATCATGTCCTAAACAACATATATCAACAGCAGAAACCAGCTTGATGAAATTTAACAGTCATTGCCACTCCTAATCAAAAACGCTCCAACTCGGTTAGATAAGCGCTTTTTGACCCTATGGCTATATCTTTCAAACTTGTTGCTGGATTACACTGAATTTGACTTATATTGTGCAGAATCATGTCCTAAACAACATATTTCAACAGCAGAAACCAGCTTGATGAAATTCAAAAGTTTTTGCTACTCCCAATCATAAACGCTTCAACTCGGTGAGATAAGCACTTTTTGAACGAATTTCTATATCTTTCAAACTTGTTGCTGGATTACACTGAATTTGAAATCTATTTTGCAGAATCATTTCCTAAACAACATATTTCAACAGCAGAAACCAGCTTAATGAAATTCAAAAGTTCTTGCAACTCCTAATCAAAAACACTTCAACTCGGTGAGATAAGCACTTTTTGAACGAATGGCTATATCTTGTGAACCTGTGAAGGGATTACACTATATTTGACTTATATTGTGCAAAATCATGTCCTAAACAACATATTTCAACAGCAAAAACCAGCTTGATGAAAATCAAAAGTAATTATCACTCCTAATCATAAACGCTTCAACTCGGTGAGACAAGCACTTTTTGAACGAATGGCTATATCTTTCAAACTTGTTGCTGGATTACACTGAATTTGACATATATTGTGCAGAATCATGTCCTAAACAACATATTTCAACAGCAGAAACCAGCTTGATGAAATTCAAAAGTAATTATCACTCCTAATCAAAAACGCTTCAACTCGGTGAGATGAGCACTTTTTGAACGAATGGCTATATCTTTCAAACTTGTTGCTGGATTACATTGAATTTGACTTATATTGTGCAGAATCATGTCCTAAACAACATATTTCAACAGCAGAAACAAGCTTGATTAAATTCAAAAGTTATTTCCACTCCTAATCAAAAACGCTTCAACTCTGTGAGATAAGCACTTTTTGAACGAATCGCCATATCTTGTGAACCTGTGAAGGAATTACACTAAATTTGACTTATATTGTGCAGAATCATGTCCTAAACAACATATTTCAACAGCAGAAACCAGCTTGATGAAATTCAAAAGTTATTGCCACTCCTAATCAAAAACGCTTCAACTCGGTGAGATAAGCACTTTTTGAACGAATGGCTATATCTTGTGAACCTGTGAAGGGATTACACTGAATTTGACATATATTGTGCAGAATCATGTCCTAAACAACATATTTCAACAGCAGAAACCAGCTTGATGAAATTCAAAAGTTATTGCCACTCCTAATCAAAAACGCTCCAACTCGTTGAGATGAGCTCTTTTTGACCCTATGGCTATATCTTTCAAACTTGTTGCTGGAATACACTGAATTTGACTTATATTGTGCAGAATCATGTCCTAAACAACATATTTCAACAGCAGAAACCAGCTTGATGAAATTCAAAAGTTATTATCACTCCTAATCAAAAACGCTTCAACTCGGTGAGATAAGCACTTTTTGAACGAATGGCTATATCTTTCAAACTTGTTGCTGGATTACATTGAATTTGACTTACATTGTGCAGAATCATGTCCTAAACAACATACTTCAACAGCAGAAACCAGCTTGATGAAATTCAAAAGTTATTTCCACTCCTAATCAAAAACGCTTCAACTCGGTGAGATAAGCACTTTTTGAACGAATGGCCATATCTTGTGAACCTGTGAAGAAATTACACTAAATTTGACTTATATTGTGCAGAATCATGTCCTAAACAACATAATTCAATAGCAGAAACCAGCTTGATGAAATTCAAAAGTTATTATCACTCCTAATCAAAAACGCTTCAACTCGGTGAGATAAGCACTTTTTGAACGAATGGCTATATCTTGTGAACCTGTAGAGGGATTACACTAAATTTGACATATATTGTGCAGAATAATGTCCTAAACAACATATTTCAACAGCAGAAACCAGCTTGATGATATTCAAAAGTTATTATCACTCCTAATCAAAAACGCTCCAACTCGTTGAGATAAGCACTTTTTGAACGAATGGCTATATCTTGTGAACCTGTGAAGGGATTACACTAAATTTGACTTATATAGTGCAGAATCATGTCCTAAACAACATATTTCAACAGCAGAAAGCAGCTTGATGAAATTCAAAAGTTATTGCCACTCCTAATCAAAAACGCTTCAACTCGGTGAGATAAGCCCTTTTTGAACGAATGGCTATATCTTGTGAACCTGTAGAGGGATTACACTAAATTTGACATATAGTGTGCAGAATCATGTCCTAAACAACATATTTCAACAGCAGAAACCAGCTTGATGAAATTCAAAAGTTATTATCACTCCTAATCAAAAACGCTTCAACTCGGTGAGATAAGCCCTTTTTGAACGAATGGCTATATCTTTCAAACTTGTTGCTGGATTACACTGAATTTGACTTATATTGTGCAGAATCATGTCCTGTACAACATATTTCAACAGCAGAAACCAGCTTGATGAAATTCAAAAGTTATTATCACTCCTAATCAAAAACGCTTCAACTCGGTGAGATAAGCACTTTTTGAACGAATGGCTATATCTTGTGAACCTGTGAAGGGATTACACTAAATTTGACATATATTGTGCAGAATCATGTCCTAAACAACATATTTCAACGGCAGACAGCAGCTTGATGAAATTCAAAAGTTATTGCCACTCCTAATCAAAAACGCTCCAACTCGATGAGATAAGCGCTTTTTGACCCTATGGCTATATCTTTTAAACTTGTAGCTGGATTACACTGAATTTGACTTATATTGTGCAGACTCATGTCCTAAACAAAATATTTCAACATCAGAAACCAGCTTGATGAAATTCAAAAGTTATTATCACTCCTAATCAAAAACGCTCCAACTCGTTGAGATAAGCGCTTTTTGACCCTATGGCTATATCTTTCAAACTTGTTGCTGGATTACACTGAATTTGACTTATATTGTGCAGAATCATGTCCTAAACAACATATTTCAACAGCAGAAACCAGCTGAATGAAATTCAAAAGTTATTATCACTCCTAATCAAAAACGCTTCAACTCGGTGGGATAAGCACTTTTTGAACGAATGACTATATCTTTCAAACTTGTTGCTGGATTACACTGAATTTGACATATATTGTGCAGAATCATGTCCTAAACAACATATTTCAACAGCAAAAACCAGCTTGATGAAATTCAAAAGTTATTATCACTCCTAATCAAAAACGCTTCAACTCGGTGAGACAAGCACTTTTTGAACGAATGGCTATATCTTTCAAACTTGTTGCTGGATTACATTGAATTTGACTTATATTGTGCAGAATCATGTCCTAAACAACATATTTCAACAGCAGAAACCAGCTGAATGAAATTCAAAAGTTATTATCACTCCTAATCAAAAACGCTTCAACTCGGTGAGATAAGCACTTTTTGAACGAATGGCTATATCTTTCAAACTTGTTGCTGGATTACACTGAATTTGACATATATTGTGCAGAATCATGTCCTGAACAACATATTTCAACAGCAGAAACCAGCTTGATGAAATTCAAAAGTTATTATCACTCCTCATCAAAAACGCTTCAACTCGGTGAGACAAGTACTTTTTGAACGAATGGCTATATCTTTCAAACTTTTTGCTGGATTACATTGAATTTGACTTATATTGTGGAGAATCATGTCCTAAACAACATATTTCAACAGCAGAAACCAGCTTGATGAAATTCAAAAGTTATTTCCACTCCTAATCAAAAACGCTTCAACTCGGTGAGATAAGCACTTTTTGAACGAATGGCCATATCTTGTGAACCTGTGAAGTAATTACACTAAATTTGACTTATATTGAGCAGAATCATGTCCTAAACAACATATTTCAATAGCAGAAACCAGCTTGATGAAATTCAAAAGTTATTATCACTCCTAATCAAAAACTATTCAACTCAGTGAGATAAGCACTTTTTTTACGAATGGCTATATCTTTTGTACTTGTGAAGGGATTACACTAAATTTGACATACATTGTGCAGAATCATGTCCTAAACAACATATTTCAACTGCAGACACCAGCTTGATGAAATTCAAAAGTTATTATTACTCCTAATCAAAAACGCTTCAACTCGGTGAGATAAGCACTTTTTTAACGAATGGCTATATCTTTCAAAATTGTTGCTGGATTACATTGAATTTGACTTATATTGTGCAGAATCATGTCCTAAACAACATATTTCAACAGCAGAAACCAGCTTGATGAAATTCAAAAGTTATTTCCACTCCTAATCAAAAACGCTTCAACTCGGTGAGATAAGCACTTTTTGAACGAATTGCCATATCTTGTGAACCTGTGAAGGAATTACACTGAATTTGACTTATATTGTGCAGAATCATGTCCTAAACAACATATTTCAATAGCAGAAACCAGCTCGATGAAATTCAAAAGTTATTTCCACTCCTAATCAAAAACACTTCAACTCGGTGAGATAAGCACTTTTTGACCCTATGGCTATATCTTTTAAACTTGTAGCTGGATTACATTGAATTTGACATATATTTTGCAGAATCATGTCCTAAACAACATATTTCAACAGCAGAAACCAGCTTGATGAAATTCAAAAGTTATTTCCACTCCTAATCAAAAACGCTTCAACTCGGTGAGATAAGCACTTTTTGAACGAATTGCCATATCTTGTGAACCTGTGAAGGAATTACACTGAATTTGACTTATATTGTGCAGAATCATGTCCTAAACAACATATTTCAATAGCAGAAACCAGCTCGATGAAATTCAAAAGTTATTTCCACTCCTAATCAAAAACACTTCAACTCGGTGAGATAAGCACTTTTTGACCCTATGGCTATATCTTTTAAACTTGTAGCTGGATTACATTGAATTTGACATATATTTTGCAGAATCATGTCCTAAACAACATATTTCAACAGCAGAAACAACCTTGATGAAATTCAAAAGTTTTTTCCACTCCTAATTAAAAAGGCTTCATCTCGGTGAGATAAGCACTTTTTGATCCTATGGCTATATCTTTTAAACTTGTAGCTGGATTACACTGAATTTGACATATATTGTGCAGAATCATGTCCTAAACAACATATTTCAACAGCAGATACCAGCTTGATGAAATTCAAAAGTTATTTCCACTCCTAATCAAAAACGCTTCAACTCGGTGAGTTAAGCACTTTTTGACCTTATGGCTATATCTTTTGAACTTGTAGCTGGATTACACTGAATTTGACATACATTGTGCAGAATCATGTCCTAAACAACATATTTCAACAGCAGAAACCAACTTGATGAAATTCATTAGTTATTTCCACTCCTAATCAAAAACGCTTCAACGCAATGAGATAAGCACTTTTTTACTGAATGGCTATATCTTTTGAACTTGTAACTGGATTGCACTGAATGTGATATATATTGTGCAGAATCATGTACTAAACAAAGTATTTCAAAAGCAGAAAACCAGCTTGATGAAATTCATTAGTTATTTCCACTCCTTATAAAAAACCCTTCAACTCAGTGAGTTAAGCACTTTTTCACTGAATGGCTATATCTTTTGAACTTCTAACTGGATTACACTGAATTTGACATATATTGTGCAGAATCATGTCCTAAACAACATATTTCAACAGCAGAAACCAGCTTGATAAAAATCATGAGATATTTCCACTCCTAATCAAAAACGCTTCAACTCGGTGAGATAAGCAATTTTTGAACGAATGGCTATATCTTTTGTAACTGTGAAGGGATTTCACTAATTTTGACATATGTTGTGCAGAATCATGTCCTAAACAACATATTTCAACAGCAGAAACCAGCTTGATGAAATTCAAAAGTTATTTCCACTCCTAATTGAAAAGGGTTCATCTCGGTGAGATAAGAACTTTTTGATCCTATGGCTATATCTTTTAAACTTGTAACTGGATTACACTGAATTTGACATATATTGTGCAGAATCATGTCCTAAACAACATATTTCAACAGCAGAAACCAGCTTGATGAAATTCAAAAGTTATTTCCACTCCTAATCAAAAACGCTTCATCTCGGTGAGATAAGAACTTTTTGATCCTATGGCTATATCTTTTTAACTTGTAGCTGGATTACACTGAATTTCACATATATTGTGCAGAATCATGTCCTAAACAACATATTTCAACAGCAGAAACCAGCTTGATGAAATTCATAAGTTATTTCCACTCCTAATCAAAAACGCTTCAACTCGGCGAGTTAAGCACTTTTTGACCTTATGGCTATATCTTTTGAACTTGTAGCTGGATTACACTGAATTTCACATATATTGTGCAGAATCATGTCCTAAACAACATATTTCAACAGTAGAAACCAGCCTCAAGAAATTCATTAGTTATTTCCACTCCTGATCAAAAACGCTTCAACTCGGTGAGATAAGAACTTTTTGAACGAATGGCTATATCTTTTGAAACTGTGAAGGGATGTCACTAAATTTGACATATATTGTGCAGAATCATGTCCTAAACAACATATTTCAACAGCAGAAACCAACTTGATGAAATTCATTAGTTATTTCCACTCCTAATCAAAAACGCTTCAACGCAATGAGATAAGCACTTTTTGACCCTATGGCTGTATCTTTTAAACTTGTTGCTGGATTACACTGATATTGACATATATTGTGCAGAATCATGTCCTAAACAACATATTTCAACAGCAGAAACCAGCTTGATGATATTCAAAAGTTATTATCATTCCTAATCAAAAACGCTTCAACTCGGTGAGATAAGCACTTTTTGAACGAATGGCTATATCTTTTGAACCTGTGAAGGGATTTCAATAAATTTGACATATACTGTGCAGAATCATGTCCTAAAAAACATATTTCAACAGCAGAAACCAACTTGATGAAATTCAAAAGTTATTATCACTCCTAATCAAAATCGGTTCAACGCAATGAGATAAGCACTTTTTTACTGAATGGCTATATCTTTTGAAACTGTAGCTGGATTACACTGAATTTGACATATATTGTGCAGAATCATGTCCTAAACAACATATTTCAACAGCAGAAAGCAGCTTGATGAAATTCAAAAGTTATTCTCACTCCTAATCAAAAACGCTTCAACTCGGTGAGATAAGCACTTTTTGAACGAATGGCTATATCTTTTGAACCTCTGAAGGGATTACACTAAATTTGACATATATTTTGCAGAATCATGTCCTAAACAACATATTTCAACAGTAGAAACCAGCCTCAAGAAATTCATTAGTTATTTCCACTCCTAATCAAAAACGCTTCAACTCGGTGAGATAAGAACTTTTTGAACGAATGGCTATATCTTTTGAAACTGTGAAGGGATATCACTAAATTTGACATATATTGTGCAGAATCATGTCCTAAACAACATATTTCAACAGCAGAAACCAACTTGATGAAATTCATTAGTTATTTCCACTCCTAATCAAAAACGCTTCAACGCAATGAGATAAGCACTTTTTGACCCTATGGCTATATATTTTAAACTTGTGGCTGGATTACATTGAATTTGACATATATTGTGCAGAATCATGTCCTAAACAACATATTTCAACAACAGAAACCAGCTTGATGGAATTCAAAAATAATTATCACTCCTAATCAAAAACGCTTCAACTCAGTGAGATAAGCACTTTTTGAACGAATGGCTATATCTTTTGAAACTGTGAAGGGATTTCACTAATTTTGACATATGTTGTGCAGAATCATGTCCTAAACAACATATTTCAACAGCAGAAACCAACTTGATGAAATTCAAAAGTTATTTCCACTCCTAATCAAAAACACTTCAACTCGGTGAGATAAAGACTTTTTGACCCTATTGCTATATCTTTTAAACTTGTATGTGGATTACATTGAATTTGACATATATTGTGCAGAATCATGTCCTAAACAACATATTTCAACAGCAGAAACCAGCTTGGTGAAATTCAAAAGTTTTTTCCACTCCTAATCAAAAACACTTCAACTCGGTTAGATAAGCACTTTTTGACCCAATGGCTATATCTTTTAAACTTGTAGCTGGATTACACTGAATTTGACATATATTGTGCAGAATCATGTCCTAAACAACATATTTCAACAGCAGAAACCAGCTTGATGAAATTCATTAGTTATTTCCACTCCTAATCAAAAACGCTTCAACTCGGTGAGATAAGCACTTTTTGAACGAATGGCTAGATCTTTTGAACATGTGAAGGGATTTCACTAAATTTGACATATGTTGTGCAGAATCATGTCCTAAAAAACATATTTCGACAGCAGAAAGCAGCTTGATGAAATTCAAAAGTTATTTCCACTCCTAATCAAAAACACTTCAACTCGGTGAGATAAAGACTTTTTGACCCTATTGCTATATCTTTTAAACTTGTATGTGGATTACATTGAATTTGACATATATTGTGCAGAATCATGTCCTAAACAACATATTTCAACAGCAGAAACCAGCTGAATGAAATTCAAAAGTTATTATCACTCCTAATCAAAAACGCTTCAACTCGGTGAGATAAGCACTTTTTGAACGAATGGCTATATCTTTCAAACTTGTTGCTGGATTACACTGAATTTGACATATATTGTGCAGAATCATGTCCTGAACAACATATTTCAACAGCAGAAACCAGCTTGATGAAATTCAAAAGTTATTATCACTCCTCATCAAAAACGCTTCAACTCGGTGAGACAAGTACTTTTTGAACGAATGGCTATATCTTTCAAACTTGTTGCTGGATTACATTGAATTTGACTTATATTGTGGAGAATCATGTCCTAAACAACATATTTCAACAGCAGAAACCAGCTTGATGAAATTCAAAAGTTATTTCCACTCCTAATCAAAAACGCTTCAACTCGGTGAGATAAGCACTTTTTGAACGAATGGCCATATCTTGTGAACCTGTGAAGTAATTACACTAAATTTGACTTATATTGAGCAGAATCATGTCCTAAACAACATATTTCAATAGCAGAAACCAGCTTGATGAAATTCAAAAGTTATTATCACTCCTAATCAAAAACTATTCAACTCAGTGAGATAAGCACTTTTTTTACGAATGGCTATATCTTTTGTACTTGTGAAGGGATTACACTAAATTTGACATACATTGTGCAGAATCATGTCCTAAACAACATATTTCAACTGCAGACACCAGCTTGATGAAATTCAAAAGTTATTATTACTCCTAATCAAAAACGCTTCAACTCGGTGAGATAAGCACTTTTTTAACGAATGGCTATATCTTTCAAAATTGTTGCTGGATTACATTGAATTTGACTTATATTGTGCAGAATCATGTCCTAAACAACATATTTCAACAGCAGAAACCAGCTTGATGAAATTCAAAAGTTATTTCCACTCCTAATCAAAAACGCTTCAACTCGGTGAGATAAGCACTTTTTGAACGAATTGCCATATCTTGTGAACCTGTGAAGGAATTACACTGAATTTGACTTATATTGTGCAGAATCATGTCCTAAACAACATATTTCAATAGCAGAAACCAGCTCGATGAAATTCAAAAGTTATTTCCACTCCTAATCAAAAACACTTCAACTCGGTGAGATAAGCACTTTTTGACCCTATGGCTATATCTTTTAAACTTGTAGCTGGATTACATTGAATTTGACATATATTTTGCAGAATCATGTCCTAAACAACATATTTCAACAGCAGAAACCAGCTTGATGAAATTCAAAAGTTATTTCCACTCCTAATCAAAAACGCTTCAACTCGGTGAGATAAGCACTTTTTGAACGAATTGCCATATCTTGTGAACCTGTGAAGGAATTACACTGAATTTGACTTATATTGTGCAGAATCATGTCCTAAACAACATATTTCAATAGCAGAAACCAGCTCGATGAAATTCAAAAGTTATTTCCACTCCTAATCAAAAACACTTCAACTCGGTGAGATAAGCACTTTTTGACCCTATGGCTATATCTTTTAAACTTGTAGCTGGATTACATTGAATTTGACATATATTTTGCAGAATCATGTCCTAAACAACATATTTCAACAGCAGAAACAACCTTGATGAAATTCAAAAGTTTTTTCCACTCCTAATTAAAAAGGCTTCATCTCGGTGAGATAAGCACTTTTTGATCCTATGGCTATATCTTTTAAACTTGTAGCTGGATTACACTGAATTTGACATATATTGTGCAGAATCATGTCCTAAACAACATATTTCAACAGCAGATACCAGCTTGATGAAATTCAAAAGTTATTTCCACTCCTAATCAAAAACGCTTCAACTCGGTGAGTTAAGCACTTTTTGACCTTATGGCTATATCTTTTGAACTTGTAGCTGGATTACACTGAATTTGACATACATTGTGCAGAATCATGTCCTAAACAACATATTTCAACAGCAGAAACCAACTTGATGAAATTCATTAGTTATTTCCACTCCTAATCAAAAACGCTTCAACGCAATGAGATAAGCACTTTTTTACTGAATGGCTATATCTTTTGAACTTGTAACTGGATTGCACTGAATGTGATATATATTGTGCAGAATCATGTACTAAACAAAGTATTTCAAAAGCAGAAAACCAGCTTGATGAAATTCATTAGTTATTTCCACTCCTTATAAAAAACCCTTCAACTCAGTGAGTTAAGCACTTTTTCACTGAATGGCTATATCTTTTGAACTTCTAACTGGATTACACTGAATTTGACATATATTGTGCAGAATCATGTCCTAAACAACATATTTCAACAGCAGAAACCAGCTTGATAAAAATCATGAGATATTTCCACTCCTAATCAAAAACGCTTCAACTCGGTGAGATAAGCAATTTTTGAACGAATGGCTATATCTTTTGTAACTGTGAAGGGATTTCACTAATTTTGACATATGTTGTGCAGAATCATGTCCTAAACAACATATTTCAACAGCAGAAACCAGCTTGATGAAATTCAAAAGTTATTTCCACTCCTAATTGAAAAGGGTTCATCTCGGTGAGATAAGAACTTTTTGATCCTATGGCTATATCTTTTAAACTTGTAACTGGATTACACTGAATTTGACATATATTGTGCAGAATCATGTCCTAAACAACATATTTCAACAGCAGAAACCAGCTTGATGAAATTCAAAAGTTATTTCCACTCCTAATCAAAAACGCTTCATCTCGGTGAGATAAGAACTTTTTGATCCTATGGCTATATCTTTTTAACTTGTAGCTGGATTACACTGAATTTCACATATATTGTGCAGAATCATGTCCTAAACAACATATTTCAACAGCAGAAACCAGCTTGATGAAATTCATAAGTTATTTCCACTCCTAATCAAAAACGCTTCAACTCGGCGAGTTAAGCACTTTTTGACCTTATGGCTATATCTTTTGAACTTGTAGCTGGATTACACTGAATTTCACATATATTGTGCAGAATCATGTCCTAAACAACATATTTCAACAGTAGAAACCAGCCTCAAGAAATTCATTAGTTATTTCCACTCCTGATCAAAAACGCTTCAACTCGGTGAGATAAGAACTTTTTGAACGAATGGCTATATCTTTTGAAACTGTGAAGGGATGTCACTAAATTTGACATATATTGTGCAGAATCATGTCCTAAACAACATATTTCAACAGCAGAAACCAACTTGATGAAATTCATTAGTTATTTCCACTCCTAATCAAAAACGCTTCAACGCAATGAGATAAGCACTTTTTGACCCTATGGCTGTATCTTTTAAACTTGTTGCTGGATTACACTGATATTGACATATATTGTGCAGAATCATGTCCTAAACAACATATTTCAACAGCAGAAACCAGCTTGATGATATTCAAAAGTTATTATCATTCCTAATCAAAAACGCTTCAACTCGGTGAGATAAGCACTTTTTGAACGAATGGCTATATCTTTTGAACCTGTGAAGGGATTTCAATAAATTTGACATATACTGTGCAGAATCATGTCCTAAAAAACATATTTCAACAGCAGAAACCAACTTGATGAAATTCAAAAGTTATTATCACTCCTAATCAAAATCGGTTCAACGCAATGAGATAAGCACTTTTTTACTGAATGGCTATATCTTTTGAAACTGTAGCTGGATTACACTGAATTTGACATATATTGTGCAGAATCATGTCCTAAACAACATATTTCAACAGCAGAAAGCAGCTTGATGAAATTCAAAAGTTATTCTCACTCCTAATCAAAAACGCTTCAACTCGGTGAGATAAGCACTTTTTGAACGAATGGCTATATCTTTTGAACCTCTGAAGGGATTACACTAAATTTGACATATATTTTGCAGAATCATGTCCTAAACAACATATTTCAACAGTAGAAACCAGCCTCAAGAAATTCATTAGTTATTTCCACTCCTAATCAAAAACGCTTCAACTCGGTGAGATAAGAACTTTTTGAACGAATGGCTATATCTTTTGAAACTGTGAAGGGATGTCACTAAATTTGACATATATTGTGCAGAATCATGTCCTAAACAACATATTTCAACAGCAGAAACCAACTTGATGAAATTCATTAGTTATTTCCACTCCTAATCAAAAACGCTTCAACGCAATGAGATAAGCACTTTTTGACCCTATGGCTATATATTTTAAACTTGTGGCTGGATTACATTGAATTTGACATATATTGTGCAGAATCATGTCCTAAACAACATATTTCAACAACAGAAACCAGCTTGATGGAATTCAAAAATAATTATCACTCCTAATCAAAAACGCTTCAACTCAGTGAGATAAGCACTTTTTGAACGAATGGCTATATCTTTTGAAACTGTGAAGGGATTTCACTAATTTTGACATATGTTGTGCAGAATCATGTCCTAAACAACATATTTCAACAGCAGAAACCAACTTGATGAAATTCAAAAGTTATTTCCACTCCTAATCAAAAACACTTCAACTCGGTGAGATAAAGACTTTTTGACCCTATTGCTATATCTTTTAAACTTGTATGTGGATTACATTGAATTTGACATATATTGTGCAGAATCATGTCCTAAACAACATATTTCAACAGCAGAAACCAGCTTGGTGAAATTCAAAAGTTTTTTCCACTCCTAATCAAAAACACTTCAACTCGGTTAGATAAGCACTTTTTGACCCAATGGCTATATCTTTTAAACTTGTAGCTGGATTACACTGAATTTGACATATATTGTGCAGAATCATGTCCTAAACAACATATTTCAACAGCAGAAACCAGCTTGATGAAATTCATTAGTTATTTCCACTCCTAATCAAAAACGCTTCAACTCGGTGAGATAAGCACTTTTTGAACGAATGGCTAGATCTTTTGAACATGTGAAGGGATTTCACTAAATTTGACATATGTTGTGCAGAATCATGTCCTAAAAAACATATTTCGACAGCAGAAAGCAGCTTGATGAAATTCAAAAGTTATTTCCACTCCTAATCAAAACAGCTTCAACTCGGTGAGTTAAGCACTTTTTGACCTTATGGCTATATCTTTTGAACTTGTTGTGGATTACACCGAATTTGACATATATTGTGCAGAATCATGTCCTAAACAAAATATTTCAACATCAGAAAGTAGATTGATGAATTTCAAAAGTTATTATCACTCCTAATCAAAAACGCTTCAACTGGGTGAGATAAGCACTTTTTGAACGAATGTCTATATCTTTTGAAACTGTGAAGGGATGTCACTAAATTTGACATATATTGTGCAGAATCATGTCCTAAACAGCATATATCAACAGCAAAAAGCAGCTTGATGAAATTCAAAAGTTATTTCCACTCCTAATGAAAAAGGCTTCAACTCGGTCAGTTAAGCACTTTTTGACCCTATGGCTATATCTTTTGAACTTGTAGCTGGATTACACTGAATTTGACATATATTGTGCAGAATCATGTCCTAAACAAAATTATCAACAGCAGAAACCAGCGTGTTGAAATTCAAAAGTTATTTCCACTCCTAATCAAAAACGCTTCAACTCGGTGAGATAAGCACTTTTTGACCCTATTGCTATATCTTTTAAACTTGTAGCTGGATTACATTGAATTTGACATATATTGTGCAGAATCATGTCCTAAAAAACATATTTCAACAGCAGAAACCAGCTTGGTGAAATTCAAAAGTTTTTTCCACTCCTAATCAAAAACACTTCAACTCGGTTAGATAAGCACTTTTTGACCCAATGGCTATATCTTTTAAACTTGTAGCTGGATTACACTTAATTTGACATATATTGTGCAGAATCATGTCCTAAACAACATATTTCAACAGCAGAAACCAGCTTGATGAAATTCATTAGTTATTTCCACTCCTAATCAAAAACGCTTCAACTCGGTGAGATAAGAACTTTTTGAACGAATGTCTATATCTTTTGAAACTGTGAAGGGATGTCAGTAAATTTGACATATATTGTGCAGAATAATGTCCTAAACAACATATTTCAACAGCAGAAACCAACTTGATGAAATTCATTAGGTATTTCCACTCCTAATCAAAAACGCTTCAACGCAATTAGATAAGCACTTTTTGACCTTATGGCTATATCTTTTAAACTTGTTGCTGGATTACACTGAATTTGAAATATATTGTGCAGAATCATGTCCTAAACAACATATTTCAACAGCAGAAACCAGCTTGATGAAATTCAAAAGTTATTATCATTCATAATCAAAAAAGCTTCATCTCGGTGAGATAAGCACTTTTTGAACGAATGGCGAGATCTTTTGAACATGTGAAGGGATTTCACTAAATTTGACATATGTTGTGCAGAATCATGTCCTAAAAAACATATTTCAACATCAGAAAGCAGCTTGATGAAATTCAAAAGTTATTTCCACTCCTAATCAAAAACGCTTCAACTCGGTGAGTTAAGCACTTTTTGACCTTACGGCTATATCTTTTGAACTTGTAGCTGGATTACACCGAATTTGACATATATTGTGCAGAAACATGTCCTAAACAAAATATATTAACAGCAGAAACCAGCGTGATGAAATTCAAAAGTTATTTCCACTCCTAATCAAAAACGCTTCAACTCGGTGAGATAAGCACTTTTTGAACCTATGGCTATATCTTTTAAACATGTTGCTGGATTACACTGAATTTGACATATATTGTGCAGAATCATATCCTAAACAACATATTTCAACCACAGAAACCAGCTTGATGAAATTCAAATGTTATTATCACTCCTAATCAAAAACGCTTTAACTCGGTGAGATAAGCACTTTTTGAACGAATGGCTATATCTTTTGAACCTGTGAAGGGATTTCACTAGAATTGACATATATTGTGCAGAATCATGTCCTAAACAACATATTTCAACAGCAGAAACCAACTTGATGATATTCAAAAGTTATTTCCACTCCTAATTAAAAAGGCTTCATCTCGGTGAGATAAGCACTTTTTGATCCTATGGCTATATCTTTTAAACTTGTAGGTAGATTACACTGAATTTGACATATATTGTGCAAAAACATGTCCTAAACAAAATATATCAACAGCAGAAACCAGCTTGATGAAATTCAAAAGTTTTTTCCACTCCTAATTAAAAAGACTTCATCTCGGTGAGATAAGCACTTTTTGATCCTATGGCTATATCTTTTAAACTTGTAGCTAGATTACACTGAATTTGACATATATTGTGCAAAATCATGTCCTAAACAACATATTTCAACAGCAGAAACCAGCTTGATTAAATTCAAAAGTTATTTCCACTCCTAATCAAAAACGCTTCAACTCGGTGAGTTAAGCACTTTTTGACCTTATGGCTATATCTTTTGAACTTGTAGCTGGATTACACTGAATTTGACATATATTGTGCAGAATCATGTCCTAAACAACATATTTCAACAGCAGAAACCAACTTGATGAAATTCATTACTTATTTCGACTCCTAATCAAAAACGCTTCAACGCAATGAGATAAGCACTTTTTTACTGAATGGCTATATCTTTTGAACTTGTAACTGGATTACACTGAATGTGATATATATTGTGCAGAATCATGTACTAAACAAAGTATTTCAAAAGCAGAAAACCAGCTTGATGAAATTCATTAGTTATTTCCACTCCTTATCAAAAACGCTTCAACTCAGTGAGTTAAGCACTTATTTGTCCTTATGGCTATTTCTTTTGAACTTGTAGCTGGATTACACTGAATTTAACATGTGTTGTGCAGAATCATGTCTTAGACTAGATATTTCAACAGCAGAAACCAACTTGATGAAATTCATTAGTTATTTCCACTCCTAATGAAAAACGCTTCAACTCGGTGAGATAAGCAGTTTTTGACCGAATGGCTATATCTTTTGAACCTGTGATGGAATTACACCGAATTTGACATATATTGTGCAGAATCATGTCCTGAACAACATATTTTAACAACAGAAACCAACTTGATGAAATTCATTACTTATTTCCACTCCTAATCAAAAACGCTTCAACTCGATGAGATAAGCACTTTTTTACTGAATGGCTATATCTTTTGAACTTGTAACTGGATTACACTGAATTTGAAATATATTGTGCAGAATCATGTCATAAACAACATATCTCAAAAGCAGAAATCAACTTGATGAAATTCATTAGTTATTTCCATTTCATATCAAAAAAGCTTCAACTCGGTGAGGCAAGCACTTTTTGAATGAATGGCTATATCTTTTAAACCTGTGATGGGATTAAACTGAATTTGACATATATTGTGCAAAATCATGTCCTAAACAACGCTTTTCAACAGCAGAAACCAACTTGATGAAATTCATTAGTTATTTCCACACCTTATCAAAAAAGCTTCAACTCGGTGAGGCAAGCACTTTTTGAACGAAAGGCTATATCTTTTGAACCTGTGATGGGATTACACTGAATTTGACATATATAGTGCAGAATCATTTCCTAAACAACATATTTCAACAGCAGAAACCAGCTTGATAAAAATCATTAGTTATTTCCACTCCTAATCAAAAACGCTTCAACTCGGTTAGATAAGCACTTTTTGACCGAATGGCTACATCTTTTGAACCTGTGATGGGATTACACTGAATTTGACATCTGTTGTGCAGAATCATGTCCTAAACAACATATTTCAACAGCAGAAACCAGCTTCATAAAAATCATTAGTTATTTCCACTCCTAATCAAAAACGCTTCAACTCAGTGAGATAAGCACTTTTTGAACGAATGGCTATATCTTTTGAAACTGTGAAGGGATTTCACAAATTTTGACATATGTTAGGCAGAATCATGTCCTAAACAACATATATCAACAGCAGAAACCAGCTTGATGAAATTCAAAAGTTATTTCCACTCCTAATCAAAAACACTTCAACTCGGTGAGATAAGAACTTTTTGACCCTATGGCTATATCTTTTAAACTTGTAGCTGGATTAAATTGAATTTGACATATATTGTGCAGAATCATTTCCTAAAAAACATATTTATACAGCAGAAACCAGCTTGGTGAAATTCAAAAGTTTTTTCCACTCCTAATCAAAAACGCTTCAACTCGGTGAGATAAGCACTTTTTGAACGAATGGCTATATCTTTTGAAACTGTGAAGGGATGTCACTAAATTTGACATATATTGTGAAGAATAATGTCCTAAACAACATATTTCAACAGCAGAAACCAACTTGATGAAATTCATTAGTTATTTCCACTCCTAATCAAAAACGCTTAAACGCAATGAGATAAGCACTTTTTGACCCTATGGCTCTATCTTTTAAACTTGTTGCTGGATTACACTGAATTTGACATATATTGTGCAGAATCATGTCCTAAACAACATATTTCAACAGCAGAAACCAGCTTGATGAAATTCAAAAGTTATTATCATTCCGAAATCAAAAACGCTTCATCTCGGTGAGATAAGCACTTTTTGAACGAATGGCTATATCTTTTGAACCTGTGAAGGGTTTTCACTATATTTGACATATGTTGTGCAGAATCATGTCCTAAAAAACATATTTCAATAGCAGAAAGCATCTTGATGAAATTCAAAAGTTATTTCCACTCCTAATCAAAAAGGCTTCAACTCGGTGAGATAAGCACTTTTTGACCTTATGGCTATATCTTTTGAACTTGTTGCTGGATTACACTGAATTTGACATATATTGTGCAAAATCATGTCCTAAACAACATATTTCAACAGCACTAAGTAGCTTGATGAAATTCAAAAGTTATTATCACTCCTAATCAAAAACGCTTCAACTCGGTGAGATAAGCAATTTTTGAACGAATGGTTATATCTTTTGAACCTGTGAAGGGATTTCACTAAATTTGACATATATTGTGCAGAATCATGTCCTAAACAACATATTTCAACAGCAGTAACCAGCTTGATGAAATTCAAAAAATATTTCCACTCCTAATCAAGAACGCTTCAACTCGGTGAGATAAACACTTTTTGAACCTATGGCTATATCTTTTAAACATATTGCTGGATTAAACTGAATTTGACATATATTGTGCTGAATCATATCATAAACAACATTTTTAAACAGTAGAAACCAACTTGATGAAATTCATTAGTTATTTCCATTTCATATCAAAAAAGCTTCAACTCGGTGAGGCAAGCACTTTTTGAATAAATGGCTATATCTTTTAAACCTGTGATGGGATTAAACTGAATTTGACATATATTGTGCAGAATCATGTCCTAAACAACATATTTCAACAGCAGAAACCAAATTGATGAAATTCATTAGTTAATTCCACTCCTTATAGAAAAAGCTTCAACTCGGTGAGGCAAGCACTTTTTGAACGAAAGGCTATATCTTTTGAACCTGTGATGGAATTACACTGAATTTGACATATATAGTGCAGAATCATGTCCTAAACAACATATTTCAACAGCAAAAACCAGCTTGATGAAATTCAAAAGTTATTATCACTCCTAATCAAAAACGCTTCAACTCGGTGAGACAAGCACTTTTTGAACGAATGGCTATATCTTTCAAACTTGTTGCTGGATTACATTGAATTTGACTTATATTGTGCAGAATCATGTCCTAAACAACATATTTCAACAGCAGAAACCAGCTGAATGAAATTCAAAAGTTATTATCACTCCTAATCAAAAACGCTTCAACTCGGTGAGATAAGCACTTTTTGAACGAATGGCTATATCTTTCAAACTTGTTGCTGGATTACACTGAATTTGACATATATTGTGCAGAATCATGTCCTGAACAACATATTTCAACAGCAGAAACCAGCTTGATGAAATTCAAAAGTTATTATCACTCCTCATCAAAAACGCTTCAACTCGGTGAGACAAGCACTTTTTGAACGAATGGCTATATCTTTCAAACTTGTTGCTGGATTACATTGAATTTGACTTATATTGTGGAGAATCATGTCCTAAACAACATATTTCAACAGCAGAAACCAGCTTGATGAAATTCAAAAGTTATTTCCACTCCTAATCAAAAACGCTTCAACTCGGTGAGATAAGCACTTTTTGAACGAATGGCCATATCTTGTGAACCTGTGAAGGGATTACACTAAATTTGACATACATTGTGCAGAATCATGTCCTAAACAACATATTTCAACTGCAGACACCAGCTTGATGAAATTCAAAAGTTATTATTACTCCTAATCAAAAACGCTTCAACTCGGTGAGATAAGCACTTTTTGAACGAATGGCTATATCTTTCAAACTTGTTGCTGGATTACATTGAATTTGACTTATATTGTGCAGAATCATGTCCTAAACAACATATTTCAACAGCAGAAACCAGCTTGATGAAATTCAAAAGTTATTTCCACTCCTAATCAAAAACGCTTCAACTCGGTGAGATAAGCACTTTTTGAACGAATTGCCATATCTTGTGAACCTGTGAAGGAATTACACTGAATTTGACTTATATTGTGCAGAATCATGTCCTAAACAACATATTTCAATAGCAGAAACCAGCTCGATGAAATTCAAAAGTTATTTCCACTCCTAATCAAAAACACTTCAACTCGGTGAGATAAGCACTTTTTGACCCTATGGCTATATCTTTTAAACTTGTAGCTGGATTACATTGAATTTGACATATATTTTGCAGAATCATGTCCTAAACAACATATTTCAACAGCAGAAACAACCTTGATGAAATTCAAAAGTTTTTTCCACTCCTAATTAAAAAGGCTTCATCTCGGTGAGATAAGCACTTTTTGATCCTATGGCTATATCTTTTAAACTTGTAGCTGGATTACACTGAATTTGACATATATTGTGCAGAATCATGTCCTAAACAACATATTTCAACAGCAGATACCAGCTTGATGAAATTCAAAAGTTATTTCCACTCCTAATCAAAAACGCTTCAACTCGGTGAGTTAAGCACTTTTTGACCTTATGGCTATATCTTTTGAACTTGTAGCTGGATTACACTGAATTTGACATACATTGTGCAGAATCATGTCCTAAACAACATATTTCAACAGCAGAAACCAACTTGATGAAATTCATTAGTTATTTCCACTCCTAATCAAAAACGCTTCAACGCAATGAGATAAGCACTTTTTTACTGAATGGCTATATCTTTTGAACTTGTAACTGGATTGCACTGAATGTGATATATATTGTGCAGAATCATGTACTAAACAAAGTATTTCAAAAGCAGAAAACCAGCTTGATGAAATTCATTAGTTATTTCCACTCCTTATAAAAAACCCTTCAACTCAGTGAGTTAAGCACTTTTTCACTGAATGGCTATATCTTTTGAACTTCTAACTGGATTACACTGAATTTGACATATATTGTGCAGAATCATGTCCTAAACAACATATTTCAACAGCAGAAACCAGCTTGATAAAAATCATGAGATATTTCCACTCCTAATCAAAAACGCTTCAACTCGGTGAGATAAGCAATTTTTGAACGAATGGCTATATCTTTTGTAACTGTGAAGGGATTTCACTAATTTTGACATATGTTGTGCAGAATCATGTCCTAAACAACATATTTCAACAGCAGAAACCAGCTTGATGAAATTCAAAAGTTATTTCCACTCCTAATTGAAAAGGGTTCATCTCGGTGAGATAAGAACTTTTTGATCCTATGGCTATATCTTTTAAACTTGTAACTGGATTACACTGAATTTGACATATATTGTGCAGAATCATGTCCTAAACAACATATTTCAACAGCAGAAACCAGCTTGATGAAATTCAAAAGTTATTTCCACTCCTAATCAAAAACGCTTCATCTCGGTGAGATAAGAACTTTTTCATCCTATGGCTATATCTTTTTAACTTGTAGCTGGATTACACTGAATTTCACATATATTGTGCAGAATCATGTCCTAAACAACATATTTCAACAGTAGAAACCAGCCTCAAGAAATTCATTAGTTATTTCCACTCCTGATCAAAAACGCTTCAACTCGGTGAGATAAGAACTTTTTGAACGAATGGCTATATCTTTTGAAACTGTGAAGGGATGTCACTAAATTTGACATATATTGTGCAGAATCATGTCCTAAACAACATATTTCAACAGCAGAAACCAACTTGATGAAATTCATTAGTTATTTCCACTCCTAATCAAAAACGCTTCAACGCAATGAGATAAGCACTTTTTGACCCTATGGCTGTATCTTTTAAACTTGTTGCTGGATTACACTGATATTGACATATATTGTGCAGAATCATGTCCTAAACAACATATTTCAACAGCAGAAACCAGCTTGATGATATTCAAAAGTTATTATCATTCCTAATCAAAAACGCTTCAACTCGGTGAGATAAGCACTTTTTGAACGAATGGCTATATCTTTTGAACCTGTGAAGGGATTTCAATAAATTTGACATATATTGTGCAGAATCATGTCCTAAAAAACATATTTCAACAGCAGAAACCAACTTGATGAAATTCAAAAGTTATTATCACTCCTAATCAAAATCGGTTCAACGCAATGAGATAAGCACTTTTTTACTGAATGGCTATATCTTTTGAAACTGTAGCTGGATTACGCTGAATTTGACATATATTGTGCAGAATCATGTCCTAAACAACATATTTCAACAGCAGAAAGCAGCTTGATGAAATTCAAAAGTTATTCTCACTCCTAATCAAAAACGCTTCAACTCGGTGAGATAAGCACTTTTTGAACGAATGGCTATATCTTTTGAACCTGTGAAGGGATTACACTAAATTTGACATATATTTTGCAGAATCATGTCCTAAACAACATATTTCAACAGTAGAAACCAGCCTCAAGAAATTCATTAGTTATTTCCACTCCTAATCAAAAACGCTTCAACTCGGTGAGATAAGAACTTTTTGAACGAATGGCTATATCTTTTGAAACTGTGAAGGGATGTCACTAAATTTGACATATATTGTGCAGAATCATGTCCTAAACAACATATTTCAACAGCAGAAACCAACTTGATGAAATTCATTAGTTATTTCCACTCCTAATCAAAAACGCTTCAACGCAATGAGATAAGCACTTTTTGACCCTATGGCTATATATTTTAAACTTGTGGCTGGATTACATTGAATTTGACATATATTGTGCAGAATCATGTCCTAAACAACATATTTCAACAACAGAAACCAGCTTGATGGAATTCAAAAATAATTATCACTCCTAATCAAAAACGCTTCAACTCAGTGAGATAAGCACTTTTTGAACGAATGGCTATATCTTTTGAAACTGTGAAGGGATTTCACTAATTTTGACATATGTTGTGCAGAATCATGTCCTAAACAACATATTTCAACAGCAGAAACCAACTTGATGAAATTCAAAAGTTATTTCCACTCCTAATCAAAAACACTTCAACTCGGTGAGATGAAGACTTTTTGACCCTATTGCTATATCTTTTAAACTTGTATGTGGATTACATTGAATTTGACATATATTGTGCAGAATCATGTCCTAAACAACATATTTCAACAGCAGAAACCAGCTTGGTGAAATTCAAAAGTTTTTTCCACTCCTAATCAAAAACACTTCAACTCGGTTAGATAAGCACTTTTTGACCCAATGGCTATATCTTTTAAACTTGTAGCTGGATTACACTGAATTTGACATATATTGTGCAGAATCATGTCCTAAACAACATATTTCAACAGCAGAAACCAGCTTGATGAAATTCATTAGTTATTTCCACTCCTAATCAAAAACGCTTCAACTCGGTGAGATAAGCACTTTTTGAACGAATTGCTAGATCTTTTGAACATGTGAAGGGATTTCACTAAATTTGACATATGTTGTGCAGAATCATGTCCTAAAAAACATATTTCGACAGCAGAAAGCAGCTTGATGAAATTCAAAAGTTATTTCCACTCCTAATCAAAACAGCTTCAACTCGGTGAGTTAAGCACTTTTTGACCTTATGGCTATATCTTTTGAACTTGTTGTGGATTACACCGAATTTGACATATATTGTGCAGAATCATGTCCTAAACAAAATATTTCAACATCAGAAAGTAGATTGATGAATTTCAAAAGTTATTATCACTCCTAATCAAAAACGCTTCAACTGGGTGAGATAAGCACTTTTTGAACGAATGTCTATATCTTTTGAAACTGTGAAGGGATTTCACTAAATTTGACATATATTGTGCAGAATCATGTCCTAAACAGCATATATCAACAGCAAAAAGCAGCTTGATGAAATTCAAAAGTTATTTCCACTCCTAATGAAAAAGGCTTCAACTCGTTCAGTTAAGCACTTTTTGACCCTATGGCTATATCTTTTGAACTTGTAGCTGGATTACACTGAATTTGACATATATTGTGCAGAATCATGTCCTAAACAAAATTATCAACAGCAGAAACCAGCGTGTTGAAATTCAAAAGTTATTTCCACTCCTAATCAAAAACGCTTCAACTCGGTGAGATAAACACTTTTTGACCCTATTGCTATATCTTTTAAACTTGTAGCTGGATTACATTGAATTTGACATATATTGTGCAGAATCATGTCCTAAAAAACATATTTCAACAGCAGAAACCAGCTTGGTGAAATTCAAAAGTTTTTTCCACTCCTAATCAAAAACACTTCAACTCGGTTAGATAAGCACTTTTTGACCCAATGGCTATATCTTTTAAACTTGTAGCTGGATTACACTTAATTTGACATATATTGTGCAGAATCATGTCCTAAACAACATATTTCAACAGCAGAAACCAGCTTGATGAAATTCATTAGTTATTTCCACTCCTAATCAAAAACGCTTCAACTCGGTGAGATAAGAACTTTTTGAACGAATGGCTATATCTTTTGAAACTGTGAAGGGATGTCAGTAAATTTGACATATATTGTGCAGAATAATGTCCTAAACAACATATTTCAACAGCAGAAACCAACTTGATGAAATTCATTAGGTATTTCCACTCCTAATCAAAAACGCTTCAACGCAATTAGATAAGCACTTTTTGACCTTATGGCTATATCTTTTAAACTTGTTGCTGGATTACACTGAATTTGAAATATATTGTGCAGAATCATGTCCTAAACAACATATTTCAACAGCAGAAACCAGCTTGATGAAATTAAAAAGTTATTATCATTCATAATCAAAAAAGCTTCATCTCGGTGAGATAAGCACTTTTTGAACGAATGGCGAGATCTTTTGAACATGTGAAGGGATTTCACTAAATTTGACATATGTTGTGCAGAATCATGTCCTAAAAAACATATTTCAACATCAGAAAGCAGCTTGATGAAATTCAAAAGTTATTTCCACTCCTAATCAAAAACGCTTCAACTCGGTGAGTTAAGCACTTTTTGACCTTACGGCTATATCTTTTGAACTTGTAGCTGGATTACACCGAATTTGACATATATTGTGCAGAAACATGTCCTAAACAAAATATATTAACAGCAGAAACCAGCGTGATGAAATTCAAAAGTTATTTCCACTCCTAATCAAAAACGCTTCAACTCGGTGAGATAAGCACTTTTTGAACCTATGGCTATATCTTTTAAACATGTTGCTGGATTACACTGAATTTGACATATATTGTGCAGAATCATATCCTAAACAACATATTCCAACCACAGAAACCAGCTTGATGAAATTCAAATGTTATTATCACTCCTAATCAAAAACGCTTTAACTCGGTGAGATAAGCACTTTTTGAACGAATGGCTATATCTTTTGAACCTGTGAAGGGATTTCACTAGAATTGACATATATTGTGCAGAATCATGTCCTAAACAACATATTTCAACAGCAGAAACCAACTTGATGATATTCAAAAGTTATTTCCACTCCTAATTAAAAAGGCTTCATCTCGGTGAGATAAGCACTTTTTGATCCTATGGCTATATCTTTTAAACTTGTAGGTAGATTACACTGAATTTGACATATATTGTGCAAAAACATGTCCTAAACAAAATATATCAACAGCAGAAACCAGCTTGATGAAATTCAAAAGTTTTTTCCACTCCTAATTAAAAAGACTTCATCTCGGTGAGATAAGCACTTTTTGATCCTATGGCTATATCTTTTAAACTTGTAGCTAGATTACACTGAATTTGACATATATTGTGCAAAATCATGTCCTAAACAACATATTTCAACAGCAGAAACCAGCTTGATTAAATTCAAAAGTTATTTCCACTCCTAATCAAAAACGCTTCAACTCGGTGAGTTAAGCACTTTTTGACCTTATGGCTATATCTTTTGAACTTGTAGCTGGATTACACTGAATTTGACATATATTGTGCAGAATCATGTCCTAAACAACATATTTCAACAGCAGAAACCAACTTGATGAAATTCATTACTTATTTCGACTCCTAATCAAAAACGCTTCAACGCAATGAGATAAGCACTTTTTTACTGAATGGCTATATCTTTTGAACTTGTAACTGGATTACACTGAATGTGATATATATTGTGCAGAATCATGTACTAAACAAAGTATTTCAAAAGCAGAAAACCAGCTTGATGAAATTCATTAGTTATTTCCACTCCTTATCAAAAACGCTTCAACTCAGTGAGTTAAGCACTTATTTGTCCTTATGGCTATTTCTTTTGAACTTGTAGCTGGATTACACTGAATTTAACATGTGTTGTGCAGAATCATGTCTTAGACTAGATATTTCAACAGCAGAAACCAACTTGATGAAATTCATTAGTTATTTCCACTCCTAATGAAAAACGCTTCAACTCGGTAAGATAAGCAGTTTTTGACCGAATGGCTATATCTTTTGAACCTGTGATGGAATTACACCGAATTTGACATATATTGTGCAGAATCATGTCCTGAACAACATATTTTAACAACAGAAACCAACTTGATGAAATTCATTACTTATTTCCACTCCTAATCAAAAACGCTTCAACTCGATGAGATAAGCACTTTTTTACTGAATGGCTATATCTTTTGAACTTGTAACTGGATTACACTGAATTTGAAATATATTGTGCAGAATCATGTCATAAACAACATATCTCAAAAGCAGAAATCAACTTGATGAAATTCATTAGTTATTTCCATTTCATATCAAAAAAGCTTCAACTCGGTGAGGCAAGCACTTTTTGAATGAATGGCTATATCTTTTAAACCTGTGATGGGATTAAACTGAATTTGACATATATTGTGCAAAATCATGTCCTAAACAACACTTTTCAACAGCAGAAACCAACTTGATGAAATTCATTAGTTATTTCCACACCTTATCAAAAAAGCTTCAACTCGGTGAGGCAAGCACTTTTTGAACGAAAGGCTATATCTTTTGAACCTGTGATGGGATTACACTGAATTTGACATATATAGTGCAGAATCATTTCCTAAACAACATATTTCAACAGCAGAAACCAGCTTGATAAAAATCATTAGTTATTTCCACTCCTAATCAAAAACGCTTCAACTCGGTTAGATAAGCACTTTTTGACCGAATGGCTACATCTTTTGAACCTGTGATGGGATTACACTGAATTTGACATCTGTTGTGCAGAATCATGTCCTAAACAACATATTTCAACAGCAGAAACCAGCTTCATAAAAATCATTAGTTATTTCCACTCCTAATCAAAAACGCTTCAACTCAGTGAGATAAGCACTTTTTGAACGAATGGCTATATCTTTTGAAACTGTGAAGGGATTTCACAAATTTTGACATATGTTAGGCAGAATCATGTCCTAAACAACATATATCAACAGCAGAAACCAGCTTGATGAAATTCAAAAGTTATTTCCACTCCTAATCAAAAACACTTCAACTCGGTGAGATAAGAACTTTTTGACCCTATGGCTATATCTTTTAAACTTGTAGCTGGATTAAATTGAATTTGACATATATTGTGCAGAATCATTTCCTAAAAAACATATTTATACAGCAGAAACCAGCTTGGTGAAATTCAAAAGTTTTTTCCACTCCTAATCAAAAACGCTTCAACTCGGTGAGATAAGCACTTTTTGAACGAATGGCTATATCTTTTGAAACTGTGAAGGGATGTCACTAAATTTGACATATATTGTGAAGAATAATGTCCTAAACAACATATTTCAACAGCAGAAACCAACTTGATGAAATTCATTAGTTATTTCCACTCCTAATCAAAAACGCTTAAACGCAATGAGATAAGCACTTTTTGACCCTATGGCTCTATCTTTTAAACTTGTTGCTGGATTACACTGAATTTGACATATATTGTGCAGAATCATGTCCTAAACAACATATTTCAACAGCAGAAACCAGCTTGATGAAATTCAAAAGTTATTATCATTCCGAAATCAAAAACGCTTCATCTCGGTGAGATAAGCACTTTTTGAACGAATGGCTATATCTTTTGAACCTGTGAAGGGTTTTCACTATATTTGACATATGTTGTGCAGAATCATGTCCTAAAAAACATATTTCAATAGCAGAAAGCATCTTGATGAAATTCAAAAGTTATTTCCACTCCTAATCAAAAAGGCTTCAACTCGGTGAGATAAGCACTTTTTGACCTTATGGCTATATCTTTTGAACTTGTTGCTGGATTACACTGAATTTGACATATATTGTGCAAAATCATGTCCTAAACAACATATTTCAACAGCACTAAGTAGCTTGATGAAATTCAAAAGTTATTATCACTCCTAATCAAAAACGCTTCAACTCGGTGAGATAAGCAATTTTTGAACGAATGGTTATATCTTTTGAACCTGTGAAGGGATTTCACAAAATTTGACATATATTGTGCAGAATCATGTCCTAAACAACATATTTCAACAGCAGAAACCAACTTGATGAAATTCATTAGTTATTTCCACTCCTAATCAAAAACGCTTAAACGCAATGAGATAAGCACTTTTTGACCCTATGGCTCTATCTTTTAAACTTGTTGCTGGATTACACTGAATTTGACATATATTGTGCAGAATCATGTCCTAAACAACATATTTCAACAGCAGAAACCAGCTTGATGAAATTCAAAAGTTATTATCATTCCGAAATCAAAAACGCTTCATCTCGGTGAGATAAGCACTTTTTGAACGAATGGCTATATCTTTTGAACCTGTGAAGGGTTTTCACTATATTTGACATATGTTGTGCAGAATCATGTCCTAAAAAACATATTTCAATAGCAGAAAGCATCTTGATGAAATTCAAAAGTTATTTCCACTCCTAATCAAAAAGGCTTCAACTCGGTGAGATAAGCACTTTTTGACCTTATGGCTATATCTTTTGAACTTGTTGCTGGATTACACTGAATTTGACATATATTGTGCAAAATCATGTCCTAAACAACATATTTCAACAGCACTAAGTAGCTTGATGAAATTCAAAAGTTATTATCACTCCTAATCAAAAACGCTTCAACTCGGTGAGATAAGCAATTTTTGAACGAATGGTTATATCTTTTGAACCTGTGAAGGGATTTCACTAAATTTGACATATATTGTGCAGAATCATGTCCTAAACAACATATTTCAACAGCAGTAACCAGCTTGATGAAATTCAAAAAATATTTCCACTCCTAATCAAAAACGCTTCAACTCGGTGAGATAAACACTTTTTGAACCTATGGCTATATCTTTTAAACATATTGCTGGATTAAACTGAATTTGACATATATTGTGCTGAATCATATCATAAACAACATTTTTAAACAGTAGAAACCAACTTGATGAAATTCATTAGTTATTTCCATTTCATATCAAAAAAGCTTCAACTCGGTGAGGCAAGCACTTTTTGAATAAATGGCTATATCTTTTAAACCTGTGATGGGATTAAACTGAATTTGACATATATTGTGCAGAATCATGTCCTAAACAACATATTTCAACAGCAGAAACCAAATTGATGAAATTCATTAGTTAATTCCACTCCTTATAGAAAAAGCTTCAACTCGGTGAGGCAAGCACTTTTTGAACGAAAGGCTATATCTTTTGAACCTGTGATGGAATTACACTGAATTTGACATATATAGTGCAGAATCATGTACTAAACAACATATTTCAACAGCAGAAAGAAGCTTGATAAAAATCATTAGTTATTTCCACTCCTAATCAAAAACGCTTCAACTCGGTGAGATAAGCACTTTTTGAACCTATGGCTATATCTTTTAAACATGTTGCTTAATTACACTGAATTTGACATATATTGTGCAGAATCATGTCCTAAACAACATATTTCAACAGCAGAAACCAGCTTGATGAAATTCATTAGTTATTTCCACTCCTAATCAAAAACGCTTCAACTCGTTGAGATAAGCACTTTTTGAACGAATGGCTATATCTTTTGAAACTGTGAAGGGATGTCACTAAATTTGACATATATTGTGCAGAATCATGTCCAAAACAACATATTTCAACAGCAGAAACCAACTATCAAATTCATTAGTTATTTCCACTCCTAATCAAAAACGCTTCAACTCGGTGAGATAAACACTTTTTGACCCTATGGCTATATCTTTTAAACTTGTTGCTGGATTACACTGAATTTGACATATATTGTGCAGAATCATGTCCTAAACAACATATTTCAACAGCAGAAACCAGCTTGACGAAATTCAAAAGTTATTATCATTCCTAATCAAAAACGCTTCATCTCGGTGAGATAAGCACTTTTTGAACGAATGGCTATATCTTTTGAACCTGTGAAGGGATTTCACTAAATTTGACATATTTTGTGCAGAATCATGTCCTAAAAAACATATTTCAACAGCAGAAACCAGCTTGATGAAATTCAAAAGTTATTTCCACTCCTAATCAAAAAGGCTTCAACTCGGTGAGTTAAGCACTTTTTGACCTTATGGCTATATCTTTTAAACTTGTAGCTGGATTACACTGAATTTGACATATATTGTGCAGAATCATATCCTAAACAACATATTTCAACGACAGAAACCAGCTTGATGAAATTCAAAAGTTATTATCACTCCTAATCAAAAACGCTTTAACTTGGTGAGATAAGCACTTTTTGAACGAATGGCTATATCTTTAGAGCCTGTGAAGGGATTTCACTTTATTTGACATATATTGTGCAGAATCATGTCCCAAACAACATATTTCAACAGCAGAAACCAGCTTGATGAAATTCAAAACTTTTTTTCTACTCCTAATTAAAAAGGCTTCATCTCGGTGAGATAAGCACTTTTTGATCCTATGGCTATATCTTTTAAACTTGTAGCTGGATTACACTGAATTTGACACATATTGTGCAGAATCATGTCCTAAACAACATATTTCAACAGCAGAAACCAGCTTGATGAAATTCAAAAGTTAATTCCACTCCTAATCAAAAACGCTTCAACTCGGTGAGATAAGCACTTTTTGAACCTATGGCTATATCTTTTAAACATGTTGCTGGATTACACTGAATTTGACATATATTGTGAAGAATCATATCCTAAACAACATATTTCAACAACAGAAACCAGCTTGATGAAATTCAAAAATTATTTTCACTCCTAATCAAAAACGCTTTAACTCGGTGAGATAAGCACTTTTTGAACGAATGGCTATATCTTTTGAACCTGTGAAGGGATTTCACTAAATTTGACATATATTGTGCAGAATCATGTCCTAAACAACATATTTCAACAGCAGAAACCAGCTTGATGAAATTCAAAAGTTATTTCCACTCCTAATCAAAAAGGCTTCAACTCGGTGAATTAAGCACTTTTTGACCTTATGGCTATATCTTTTGAACTTTTAGCTGGATTACACTGAATTTGACATATATTGTGCAGAATCATGTACTAAACAAAGTATTTCAACAGCAGAAAACCAGCTTGATGAAATTCATTAGTTATTTCCCCTCCTTATCAAAAACGCTTCAACTCAGTGAGTTAAGCACTAATTTGACCTTATGGCTATTTATTTTTAACTTGTAGCTGGATTACACTGAATTTGACATATATTGTGCAGAATCATGTACTAAACAAAGTATTTCAACAGCAGAAAACCAGCTTGATGAAATTCATTAGTTATTTCCACTCCTTATCAAAAACGCTTCAACTCAGTGAGTTAAGCACTTATTTGACCTTATGGCTGTTTATTTTAACTTGTAGCTGGATTACACTGAATTTAACATGTATCTTGCAGAATCATGTCTTAAACTAGATATTTCAACAGCAGAAACCAACTTGATGAAATTCATTAGTTATTTCCACTCCTAATAAAAAACGCTTCAACTCGTTGAAATAAGCACTTTTTGACTGAATGGCTATATCTTTTGAACTTGTAACTGGATTAAACTGAATTTGACATATATTGTGCTGAATCATATCATAAACAACATATTTCAACAGTAGAAACCAACTTGATGAAATTCATTAGTTATTTCCATTTCATATCAAAAAAGCTTCAACTCGGTGAGGCAAGCACTTTTTGAATAAATGGCTATATCTTTTAAACCTGTGATGGGATTAAACTGAATTTGACATATATTGTGCAGAATCATGTCCTAAACAACATATTTCAACAGCAGAAACCAAATTGATGAAATTCATTAGTTATTTCCACTCCTTATAGAAAAAGCTTCAACTCGGTGAGGCAAGCACTTTTTGAACGAAAGGCTATATCTTTTGAACCTGTGATGGAATTACGCTGAATTTGACATATATAGTGCAGAATCATGTCCTAAACAACATATTTCAACAGCAGAAAGCAGCTTGATAAAAATCATTAGTCATTTCCACTCCTAATCAAAAACGCTTCAACTCGTTGAGATAAGCACTTTTTGAACGAATGGCTATATCTTTTGAAACTGTGAAGGGATGTCACTAAATTTGCCATATATTGTGCAGAATCATGTCCTAAACAACATATTTCAACAGCAGAAACCAACTATTAAATTCATTAGTTATTTCCACTCCTAATCAAAAACGCTTCAACGCAATGAGATAAGCACTTTTTGACCCTATGGCTATATCTTTTAAACTTGTTGCTGGATTACACTGAATTTGACATATATTGTGCAGAATCATATCCTAAACAACATATTTCAACGACAGAAACCAGCTTGATGAAATTCAAAAGTTATTATCACTCCTAATCAAAAACGCTTTAACTTGGTGAGATAAGCACTTTTTGAACGAATGGCTATATCTTTAGAGCCTGTGAAGGGATTTCACTTTATTTGACATATATTGTGCAGAATAATGTCCTAAACAACATATTTCAACAGCAGAAACCAGCTTGATGAAATTCAAAAGTTATTTCCACTCCTAATCAAAAACACTTCAACTCGGTGAGATAAGCACTTTTTGACCCTATGGCTATATCTTTTAAACTTGTAGCCGGATTACATTGAATTGACATATATTGTGCAGAATCATGTCCCAAACAACATATTTCAACAGCAGAAACCAGCTTGATGAAATTCAAAACTTTTTTTCTACTCCTAATTAAAAAGGCTTCATCTCGGTGAGATAAGCACTTTTTGATCCTATGGCTATATCTTTTAAACTTGTAGCTGGATTACACTGAATTTGACACATATTGTGCAGAATCATGTCCTAAACAACATATTTCAACAGCAGAAACCAGCTTGATGAAATTCAAAAGTTAATTCCACTCCTAATCAAAAACGCTTCAACTCGGTGAGATAAGCACTTTTTGAACCTATGGCTATATCTTTTAAACATGTTGCTGGATTACACTGAATTTGACATATATTGTGAAGAATCATATCCTAAACAACATATTTCAACAACAGAAACCAGCTTGATGAAATTCAAAAATTATTATCACTCCTAATCAAAAACGCTTTAACTCGGTGAGATAAGCACTTTTTGAACGAATGGCTATATCTTTTGAACCTGTGAAGGGATTTCACTAAATTTGACATATATTGTGCAGAATCATGTCCTAAACAACATATTTCAACAGCAGAAACCAGCTTGATGAAATTCAAAAGTTATTTCCACTCCTAATCAAAAAGGCTTCAACTCGGTGAATTAAGCACTTTTTGACCTTATGGCTATATCTTTTGAACTTTTAGCTGGATTACACTGAATTTGACATATATTGTGCAGAATCATGTACTAAACAAGGTATTTCAACAGCAGAAAACCAGCTTGATGAAATTCATTAGTTATTTCCCCTCCTTATCAAAAACGCTTCAACTCAGTGAGTTAAGCACTAATTTGACCTTATGGCTATTTATTTTTAACTTGTAGCTGGATTACACTGAATTTGACATATATTGTGCAGAATCATGTACTAAACAAAGTATTTCAACAGCAGAAAACCAGCTTGATGAAATTCATTAGTTATTTCCACTCCTTATCAAAAACGCTTCAACTCAGTGAGTTAAGCACTTATTTGACCTTATGGCTGTTTATTTTAACTTGTAGCTGGATTACACTGAATTTAACATGTATCTTGCAGAATCATGTCTTAAACTAGATATTTCAACAGCAGAAACCAACTTGATGAAATTCATTAGTTATTTCCACTCCTAATAAAAAACGCTTCAACTCGTTGAAATAAGCACTTTATGACTGAATGGCTATATCTTTTGAACTTGTAACTGGATTAAACTGAATTTGACATATATTGTGCTGAATCATATCATAAACAACATATTTCAACAGTAGAAACCAACTTGATGAAATTCATTAGTTATTTCCATTTCATATCAAAAAAGCTTCAACTCGGTGAGGCAAGCGCTTTTTGAATAAATGGCTATATCTTTTAAACCTGTGATGGGATTAAACTGAATTTGACATATATTGTGCAGAATCATGTCCTAAACAACATATTTCAACAGCAGAAACCAAATTGATGAAATTCATTAGTTATTTCCACTCCTTATAGAAAAAGCTTCAACTCGGTGAGGCAAGCACTTTTTGAACGAAAGGCTATATCTTTTGAACCTGTGATGGAATTACGCTGAATTTGACATATATAGTGCAGAATCATGTCCTAAACAACATATTTCAACAGCAGAAAGCAGCTTGATAAAAATCATTAGTAATTTCCACTCCTAATCAAAAACGCTTCAACTCGTTGAGATAAGCACTTTTTGAACGAATGGCTATATCTTTTGAAACTGTGAAGGGATGTCACTAAATTATCCATATATTGTGCAGAATCATGTCCTAAACAACATATTTCAACAGCAGAAACCAACTATTAAATTCATTAGTTATTTCCCATCCTAGTCAAAAACGCTTCAACGCAATGAGATAAGCACTTTTTGACCCTATGGCTATATCTTTTAAACTTGTTGCTGGATTACACTGAATTTGACATATATTGTGCAGAATCATGTCCTAAACAACATATTTCAACAGCAGAAACCAGCTTGATGAAATTCAAGAGTTATTATCATTCCTAATCAAAAACGCTTCATCTCGGTGAGATAAGCACTTTTTGAACGAATGGCTATATCTTTTGAACCTGTGAAGGGATTTCACTAAATTTGACATATTTTGTGCAGAATCATGTCCTAAAAAACAGATTTCAACAGCAGAAACCAGCTTGATGAAATTCAAAAGTTATTTCCACTCCTAATCAAAAAGGCTTCAACTCGGTGGATTAAGCACTTTTTGACCTTATAGCTATATCTTTTGAACTTGTTGCTGGATTACGCTGAATTTGACATATATTGTGCAGAATCATGTCCTAAACAACATATTTCAACAGCAGAAACCAGCTTGATAAAATTCAAAAGTTATTTCCACTCCTAATCAAAAACGCTTCAACTCGGTGAGACAAGCACTTTTTTAACCTATGGCTATATCTTTTAAACATGTTGCTGGATTACACTGAATTTGACATATATTGTGAAGAATCATATCCTAAACAACATATTTCAACAGCAGAAAGCAGCTTGATGAAATTCAAAAGTTACTATCACTCCTAATCAAAAACGCTTTAACTCGGTGAGATAAGCACTTTTTGAACGAATGGCTATATCTTTTGAACCTGTGAAGGAATTTCATTAAATTTGACATATATTGTGCAGAATCATGTCCTAAACAACATATTTCAACAGCAAAAACCAGCTTGATGAAATTCAAAAGTTATTTCCACTCCTAATCAAAAACGCTTCAACTCGGTGAGATAAGCACTTTTTGACCTTGTGGCTATATCTTTTGAACTTGTAGCTGGATTAAACTGAATTTGATATATAATGTGCAGAATCATGTCCTAAACAACATATTTCAAAAGCAGAAATCAACTAGATGAAATTCATTAGTTATTTCCATTTCATATCAAAAAAGCTTCAACTCTGTGAGGCAAGCACTTTTTGAATGAATGGCTATATCTTTTAAACCTGTGATGGGATTAAACTGAATTTGACATATATTGTGCAGAATCATGTCCTAAACAACATATTTCAACATGAGAAACCAGCTTGATGAAATTCAAAAGTTATTTCCACTCCTTATTAAAAGAGCTTCAACTCGGTAAGGCAAGCATTTTTTGAACGAATGGCTATATCTTTGAACATGTGATGGGATTACAATGAAATTGACTTATATTGTGCAGAATCATGTCCTAAACAACATATTTCAACAGCAGAAACCAACTTGATGAAAATCATTAGTTATTTCCACTCCCAATCAAAAACACTTCAGCTCGATGAGATAAGCACTTTTTGAACTAATAGCTATATAATTTGAACTTGTGGCTGGATTACACTGAATTTGACATATATTGTGCAGAATCTTGTCCTAAACAACATATATCAACTGCACAAACCAGCTTAATGAAATTCATTAGTTATTTCCACTGCTAATCAGAAACGCTTCAACTCGGTGAGATAAGCACTTTTTGACCGAATGGCTATATCTTTTGAACCTGTTATGGGATTACACTGAATTTGACATATATTGTGCAGAACCATGTCTAAAAAACATATATTTAAAACAGAAACGAACTTGATGAAATTCATTAGTTATTTCCACTCCTAATAAAAAACGCTTCAACTCGGTGAGATAAGCACTTTTTGACCTTATGGCTATATATTTTGAACTTGTGGCTGGATTACACTGAATTTGACATATATTGTGCAGAATCATGTCCTAAACAACATATTTCAACAGCAGAAACCAACTTGATGAAATTCATTAGTTATTTCCACTCCTAATCAAAAACGCTTATACGCAATGAGATAAGCACTTTTTTACTGAATGGCTATATCTTTTGAACTTGTAACTGGATTACACTGAATGTGATATATATTGTGCAGAATCATGTACTAAACAATGTATTTCAAAAGCAGAAAACCAGCTTGATGAAATTCATTAGTTATTTCCACTTCTTATCAAAAACGCTTCAACTCAGTGAGTTAAGCACTTATTTGACCTTATGGCTATTTCTTTTGAACTTGTAGCTGGATTACACTGAATTTAACATGTATTGTGCAGAATCATGTCTTAAACTAGATATTTCAACAGCAGAAACCAACTTGATGAAATTCATTAGTTATTTCCACTCCTAATAAAAAAACGCTTCAACTCGTTGAAATAAGCACTTTTTGACTGAATGGCTATATCTTTTGAACTTGTAACTGGATTACACTGAATTTGACATATATTGTGCAGAATCATATCATAAACAACATATTTCAACAGTAGAAACCAACTTGATGAAATTCATTAGTTATTTCCATTTCATATCAAAAAAGCTTCAACTCGGAGAGGCAAGCACTTTTTGAATGAATGGCTATATCTTTTAAACCTGTGATGGGATTAAACTGAATTTGACAAATATTGTGCAGAATCATGTCCTAAACAACATATTTCAACAGCAGAAACCAGCTTGATGAAAATCATTAGTTATTTCCACTCCTAATCAAAAACGCTTCAACTCGTTGAGATAAGCACTTTTTGAACGAAAGGCTATATCTTTTGAACCTGTGATGGAATTACACTGAATTTGACATATATAGTGCAGAATCATGTCCTAAACAACATATTTCAACAGCAGAAAGCAACTTGATAAAATTCATTAGTTATTTCCACTCCTAATCAAAAACGCTTCAACTCGGTGAGATAAGCACTTTTTGAACCTATGGCTATATCTTTTAAACATGTTGCTGGATTACACTGAATTTGACATATATTGTGCAGAATCATGTTCTAAACAACATATTTCAACTGCAGAAACCAGCTTGATGAAATTCATTAGTTATTTCCACTCCTAATCAAAAACGCTTCAACTCGGTGAGATAAGCACTTTTTGAACGAATGGCTATATCTTTTGAACCTGTGAATGGATTTCACTAAATTTGACATATTTTGTGCAGAATCATGTCCTAAAAAACATATTTCAACAGTAGAAAGCAGCTTGATGAAATTCAAAAGTTATTTCCACTCCTAATCAAAAACGCTTCAACTCGGTGAGTTAAGCACTTTTTGACCTTATGGCTATATCTTTTGAAATTGTTGCTGGATTACACTGAATTTGACATATATTGTGCAGAACTATGTCCTAAACAACATATTTCAACAGCAGAAACCAGCTTGATGAAATTCAAAAGTTATTTCCACTCCTAATCAAAAACGCTTCAACTCAGTGAGATAAGCACTTTTTGAACCTATGGCTATATCTTTTAAACATGTTGCTGGATTACACTGAATTTGACATATATTGTGAAGAATCATATCCTAAACAACATATTTCAACAGCAGAAAGCAGCTTGATGAAATTCAAAATTTATTTCCACTCCTAATCAAAAACACTTCAACCCGGTGAGATAAGCACTTTTTGAACCTATGGCTATATCTTTTAAACTTGTTGCTGGATTACATTGAATTTGACATATATTGTGCAGAATCATGTCCTAAACAACATATTTCAACAGCAGAAACCAGCTTGATGAAATTCATTAGTTATTTCCACTCCTAATTAAAAAGGCTTCATCTCGGTAAGATAAGCACTTTTTGATCCTATGGCTATATCTTTTAAACTTGCAGCTGGATTACACTGAATTTGACATATATTGTGCAGAATCATGTCCTAAACAACATATTTCAACAGCAGAAACCAACTTGATGAAATTCATTAGTTATTTCCACTCCTAATCAAAAACGCTTCAACTCGTTGAGATAAGCAATTTTTGAACGAATGGCTATATCTTTTGAAACTGTGAAGGGATGTCACTAAATTTGACATATATTGTGCAGAATCATGTCCTGAACAACACATTTCAACAGCAGAAACCAACTATCAACTTCATTAGTTATTTCCACTCCTAATCAAAAACGCTTCAACGCAATGAGATAAGCACTTTTTGACCCTATGGCTATATCTTTTAAACTTGTTGCTGGATTACACTGAATTTGACATATATTGTGCAGAATCATGTCCTAAACAACATATTTCAACAGCAGAAACCAGCTTGATGAAATTCAAAAGTTATTATCATTCCTAATCAAAAACGCTTCATCTCGGTGAGATAAGCACTTTTTGAACGAATGGCTATATCTTTTGAACCTGTGAAGGGATTTCACTAAATTTGACATATTTTGTGCAAATCATGTCCTAAAAAACATATTTCAACAGTAGAAAGCAGCTTGATGAAATTCAAAAGTTATTTCCACTCCTAATCAAAAACGCTTCAACTCGGTGAGTTAAGCACTTTTTGACCTTATGGCTATATCTTTTGAAATTGTTGCTGGATTACACTGAATTTGACATATATTGTGCAGAACTATGTCCTAAACAACATATTTCAACAGCAGAAACCAGCTTGATGAAATTCAAAAGTTATTTCCACTCCTAATCAAAAACGCTTCAACTCGGTGAGATAAGCACTTTTTGAACCTATGGCTATATCTTTTAAACATGTTGCTGGATTACACTGAATTTGACATATATTGTGAAGAATCATATCCTAAACAACATATTTCAACAGCAGAAAGCAGCTTGATGAAATTCAAAAGTTATTTCCACTCCTAATCAAAAACACTTCAACCCGGTGAGATAAGCACTTTTTGAACCTATGGCTATATCTTTTAAACTTGTTGCTGGATTACATTGAATTTGACATATATTGTGCAGAATCATGTCCTAAACAACATATTTCAACAGCAGAAACCAGCTTGATGAAATTCATTAGTTATTTCCACTCCTAATTAAAAAGGCTTCATCTCGGTAAGATAAGCACTTTTTGATCCTATGGCTATATCTTTTAAACTTGTAGCTGGATTACACTGAATTTGACATATATTGTGCAGAATCATGTCCTAAACAACATATTTCAACAGCAGAAACCAACTTGATGAAATTCATTAGTTATTTCCACTCCTAATCAAAAACGCTTCAACTCGTTGAGATAAGCAATTTTTGAACGAATGGCTATATCTTTTGAAACTGTGAAGGGATGTCACTAAATTTGACATATATTGTGCAGAATCATGTCCTGAACAACATATTTCAACAGCAGAAACCAACTATCAACTTCATTAGTTATTTCCACTGCTAATCAAAAACGCTTCAACGCAATGAGATAAGCACTTTTTGACCCTATGGCTATATCTTTTAAACTTGTTGCTGGATTACACTGAATTTGACATATATTGTGCAGAATCATGTCCTAAACAACATATTTCAACAGCAGAAACCAGCTTGATGAAATTCAAAAGTTATTATCATTCCTAATCAAAAACGCTTCATCTCGGTGAGATAAGCACTTTTTGAACGAATGGCTATATCTTTTGAACCTGTGAAGGGATTTCACTAAATTTGACATATTTTGTGCAGAATCATGTCCTAAAAAACATATTTCAACAGCAGAAACCAGCTTGATGAAATTCAAAAGTTATTTCCACTCCTAATCAAAAACGCTTCAACTCGGTGAGATAAGCACTTTTTGACCCTATGGCTATATCTTTTGAACTTGTTGCTGAATTACACTGAATTTGACATATATTGTACAGAATCATGTCCTAAACAACATATTTCAACAGCAGAAACCAGCTTGATGAAATTCAAAAGTTATTATCATTCCTAATCAAAAACGCTTCAACTCGGTGAGATAAGCACTTTTTGAATGAATGGCTATATCTTTTGAACCTGTGAAGGGATTTAATTAAATTTGACATATATTGTGCAGAATCATGTCCTAAACAACATATTTCAACAGCAGAAACCAGCTTGATGAAATTCAAAAGTTATTTCCACTCCTAATCAAAAACGCTTCAACTCGGTGAGATAAGCACTTTTTGACCCTATGGCTATATCTTTTGAACTTGTTGCTGAATTACACTGAATTTGACATATATTGTACAGAATAATGTCCTAAACAACATATTTCAACAGCAGAAAGCAGCTTGATGAAATTCAAAAGTTATTTCCACTCCTAATCAAAAACGCTTCAACTCGGTGAGATAAGCACTTTTTGACCTTATGGCTATATCTTTTGAACTTGTGGCTGGATTACACTGAATTTGACATATATTGTGCAGAATCATGTCCTAAACAACATATTTCCAAAGCAGAAATCAACTTGATGAAATTCATTAGTTATTTCCATTTCATTTCAAAAAAGCTTCAACTCGGTGAGGCAAGCACTTTTTGAATGAATGGCTATATCTTTTAAACCTGTGATGGGATTAAACTGAATTTGACATACTTTGTGCAGAATCATGTCCTAAAAAACATATTTCAACAGCAGAAAGCAGCTTGATGAAATTCAAAAGTTATTTCAACTCCTAATCAAAAACGCTTTAACTCGGTGAGATAAGCACTTTTTGAACGAATGGCTATATCTTTTGAACCTGTGAAGGGATTTCATTAAATTTGACATATATTGTGCAGAAAAATGTCCTAAACAACATATTTCAACAGCAGAAACCAACTTGATGAAATTCAAAAGTTTTTTCCACTCCTAATTAAAAACGCTTCAACTCGGTGAGATAAGCACTTTTTGACCTTATGGCTATATCTTTTGAACTTGTAGCTGGATTACACTGAATTTGACATATATTGTGCAGAATCATGTACTAAACAAAGTATTTCAACAGCAGAAAACCAGCTTGATGATATTCATTAGTTATTTCCACTCCTTATCAAAAACGCTTCAACTCAGTGAGTTAAGCACTTATTTGACCTTATGGCTATTTCTTTTGAACTTGTAGCTGGATTACACTGAATTTATCATGTATTGTGCAGAATCATGTCTTAAACTAGATATTTCAACAGCAGAAACCAACTTGATGAAATTCATTAGTTATTTCCACTCCTAATAAAAAACGCTTCAACTCGGTGAGATAAGCACTTTTTGACCTTATGGCTATATCTTTTGAACTTGTGGCTGGATTACACTGAATTTGACATATATTGTGCAGAATCATGTCCTAAACAACATATTTCAACAGCAGAAACCAAATTGATGAAATTCATTAGTTATTTCCACTCCTTATAGAAAAAGCTTCAACTCGGTGAGGCAAGCACTTTTTGAACGAAAGGCTATATCTTTTGAACCTGTGATGGAATTACACTGAATTATACATATATAGTGCAGAATCATGTCCTAAACAACATATTTCAACAGCAGAAAGCAGCTTGATAAAAATCATTAGTTATTTCAACTCCTAATCAGAAACGCTTCAACTCGGTGAGATAAGCCCTTTTTGAACCTATGGCTATATCTTTTAAACATGTTGCTGAATTACACTGAATTTGACATATATTGTGCAGAATCATGTCCTAAACAACATATTTCAACAGCAGAAACCAGCTTGATGAAAATCATTAGTTATTTCCACTCCTAATCAAAAACGCTTCAACTCGTTGAGATAAGCACTTTTTGAACGAATGGCTATATCTTTTGAAACTGTGAAGGGATGTCACTAAATTTGACATATATTGTGCAGAATCATGTCCTGAACAACATATTTCAACAGCAGAAACCAACTATCAACTTCATTAGTTATTTCCACTCCTAATCAAAAACGCTTCAACGCAATGAGATAAGCACTTTTTGACCCTATGGCTATATCTTTTAAACTTGTTGCTGGATTACACTGAATTTGACATATATTGTGCAGAATCATGTCCTAAACAACATATTTCAACAGCAGAAACCAGCTTGATGAAATTCAAAAGTTATTTTCATTCCTAATCAAAAACGCTTCATCTCGGTGAGATAAGCACTTTTTGAACGAATGGCTATATCTTTTGAACCTGTGAAGGGATTTCACTAAATTTGACATATTTTGTGCAGAATCATGTCCTAAAAAACATATTTCAACAGCAGAAAGCAGCTTGATGAAATTCAAAAGTTATTTCCACTCCTAATCAAAAACGCTTCAACTCGGTGAGATAAGCACTTTTTGAATGAATGGCTATATCTTTTGAACTTGTAACTGGATTACACTGAATTTGACATATATTGTGCAGAATCATGTCATAAACAACATATCTCAAAAGCAGAAATCAACTTGATGAAGTTCATTACTTATTTCCACTCCTAATCAAAAACGCTTCAACTCGATGAGATAAGCACTTTTTTACTGAATGGCTATATCTTTTGAACTTGTAACTGGATTACACTGAATTTGACATATATTGTGCAGAATCATGTCATAAACAACATATCTCAAAAGCAGAAATCAACTTGATGAAATTCATTAGTTATTTCCATTTCATATCAAAAAAGCTTCAACTCGGTGAGGCAAGCACTTTTTGAATGAATGGCTATATCTTTTAAACCTGTGATGGGATTACACTGAATTTGACATATATTGTGCAGAATCATGTCCTAAACAACATATATCAACAGCAGAAACAAACTTGATGAAATTGATTAGTTATTTCCACTCCTAATCAAAAACGCTTCTTCTCGATGACATAAGCACTTAAGTTTGTGGAAAGTGAAAGCCACTGGCTTCTCAGTGTCACCAGGCTGAATTTGGGAAAACACCGCATCCAGTCTGAAGTCACTTGTATCTGTGGAGATAACTGCTGTGTTTGGGGTTGTTAGGGGCAAGGGCCGAACTGGCCACCAGGAGCTTTTTAACCTCCTCAAAACTTCTTTTAGCACCTTCAGTTCATATGAATAAGTCAGTCTCTTTGCCACACTCATGTATCGGGGCAATGACTGTAGCAGAGCCTGGTAAAAATAGAGTACTAGCGCAATGCTTGAACTGGCACTTGTCAGTCAAAAAAAAAATAGTCATTTGGCAGACCCTTTTATCCAAAGTGCCTTACAGCTGAGATGCCGGGGATTGAACCCAGGACCTTCTACATGCAAAATATACGCTATACCACTGCGCTACACATCCACCAAAACAAAACTGACCTCTTTATTTTCAGCAGGACAGATCAGTGGCTCCATAAATGATCAAATCTTCCAGGTAGTTTTGTAAGCCAGGTACATCTTCTAGAATTATGGCGATCATTTTCTGAAAGGGAGAGTGTGCCGACGCCAAGCCCTAGGGCTCCCTGCAAAACCTGAAGAGAGCAGTGATGTCTTTAAGTTACTCTTGGAAAGGCAGCTGATAGTATGCATTTGTGAGATGGTAGAAAATACCTTAGCTTCTCACAGGCTAGCAAGTAGTTCATCAGTGTGAGGCAGTGGATAGTCGTCGGTGACCACAATCATTTTTGGTTTCCATATGTCAGCACATATCTGGATTCCACCACTGTTCTCAGTAGTGACCATAATGGGGGAAACCCAGGCTGAAGCATCTATCTTCTCTATGACACCAGCCTTCAGAGAGGGATCCAGCTCAGCAGAGACAGTCTCTACCAAAACTTTCATCTTTTCGCATGTGGCATATAGAGCTCCGGTCAATTTTCAAAAAAGCTCCTTAATATTTGTTTGACAGCTGTTCCATCATTATAAAGTCATAAAAGAGTAAATCAATAACTGCATCCCACAGCTCTCTTTGCTATATGCTCAACTGCAATCATTTCTTATAAAAGCCTCTTTTATCTGTTTTTTTCATTTTTGCTTTTATTTGCATTTTTTGCAGATAAAAATGTTTCCACCGGACCACCGGACCCCAAGTGTAGACCGGGACCCCCTGGTGGACCACCGGACCCCGACCCTGCAAGAACCCCGTTACAACCGGACCCAGCCGGCCGGTGTAACATCGGACCCTGACCTTGTGAGACCCCCTGGTGGACCACCAGACCCTGAGTGTAGACCGGGACCTCCTGGTGGACAACCGGACCCCGACCCTGCGAGAACCCCGTTACGACCAGACCCAGCCGGCCGGTGCAACATCGGACCCCGACCCTGCGAAGACCCCACATCCCATGGTTAAAAATAAAACATCCGAACATACTCTAGCCTTGGTGTGGTTCCCTGATTGAGTCCGCCTCCCGTGACATTCTCATCCTGGAACATCACATAACTAATATATTTCATCCTATTTTTTTGATGACTAAATCCAGCCTCAGACATGCTGAGGGGCAGATGGCAGTTGTATCAAAGAAGGCCCAAAGAGAAAAGTTTTCAAAAAATTTGAATTACTCTAAAATCTCATTTTATGTGAAATATGCTAGTTGTTGCCTTCAGTTTATAGTGGTTGAGTCACGTTTGGAGGAGATGCAGGACTTACCTTGCTGCGTGAACAGTTCAGTGGCAGCCAATGTTTACAGTGGCTAAGTTCTGCTTCCCACAAGCCTCACAACTAGCAACTCCCACTGTTTTGGCGTGACTAATGCTCCTAATGCATAGTCAATGGGAGGAGGCAGTTGAAGAAACAATGGTGGAAGGCCACAGAGGAGGAGAAGGAGGGAATAAACCTGCTGCAGGAAGAAATTCAGAGTAGGCTTACGACACCGACGAGAGTTGAAAACCTCCAAAAGAAGTGCAGAAGGAGCAAACAAGATTATGCTTCTACAAAGACCCCTTCCACTTTGTGAAGACTCTCTTCACGAAGGAAAAGAGTGGAAGTCTCTTAGTGTCAAAGGCTGACCTGGAAAAATATCTAAAAAAGACCTGCACAGATGACCGCCACCATGCAGAGGTTCCACTCCCAACTGACATGCCATCAGTCAACCCACCACAGCATGAGCTAGACATTAGCACACCCAGATGAAGCGATATGGACAGAATTGTGCGTAGAGCAAGAGCCGTGTCGGCTCCGGGTCCCAACAGAATGCCATACAGGCTGTGTAAAAACGCACGATGTCCTGCGATTTCTCTGGAGGCTGATGAGTCGTGTGGCAAAAGGAGATATCGACATCCTGGCGGAGAGCTAGAGGGATCCTTATCCCCAAGAAAAAGGATTCATCGGAAAACTGCAAGTTTCGCCAGATCAGCCTTCTAAATGTGGAGGGAAAAATCTTCTTCAGCGTGGTCGCTCACAGACTGGCAGGATTCCTGAAGGAAAACCACCTGATTGACACATCAATCCAGAAATCAGGCATCTCAGGCTTCTCTTGTTGTGTGGAGCATGCGAGTGTCGTCTGGCATCAGATCCAGGTTGCCAAGAAAAAAGGAAAAGATCTTCATGTGGTTCATGTGGTGGTGCGAACACCTTTGGCTCAGTCCCTCACAACCTCCTGTGGACAGCCTTCAACTACTTCAGCGTCCCACCAGCTCTTACAACCCTTGTCAAGGCCTACTTCCAGGACATTCAGCCCTGAGTGACAATAGCAAAGTACACCACAGCATGGCAACAGCTAGAGGTGGGAATCATGGCCGGTGCACCATCTCCCCCTGGCCTTCACCTTGGCCATGGGGGTCATCATACGGGCTTTGCGGTTGGTGGTTGGCGGACAGCGAAGAAGACCTGGACTGAGGCTGCCACCAGTCAGAGCCTGCATGGATGACCTCACAACACTCACCACAATCAAGGCTTCTACAATACGGCTACTACGCAAGCTCCAAGATAAGATTGAACTGGCTCGCATGAAGATCCATCCGAGCAAGTCCAGAAGCATTTCCATTGTGAAGGGGAAACTGTTAGACCACCGCTCTCACATTGGTGAGGAACCCATTCCAACGGTCTCTGAGAAGCCTGTGAAGAGCCTTGGTCGTTGGCATGATGCCTCCCTTAAGGATAAAGAGCAAATAGAGCAGCTCAGGAAGGACGTTGCCAGCGGCCTGGAGAACATTGAACAAACCCTGCTTCCGGGCAAACTAAAACTCTGGTGCATGCAGCACTGACTACTCCCATGTCTCCTGTGGCCACTAACCCTGTATGAAGTTTCATTCTTAAAGGAAGAAAAGCTGGAGAGACTGGTCAATTCATATGCAAAGAAGTGGCTTGGCCTTCCCAGGTGCTTCAGCAGCATTGGGCTCTATAGCAAAGGGGTGCTACACGTGCCCATTTCCAGAGGACTACAAGTGCGTCAAAGTCAGATTGGAGATGATGCTATTGGATTCGAGCGACCCATTTGTAGCCCAAGCGCCCCCCATCCTGGCAACTGGGAGGAAGTGGACCCCGCTTGCAGCAACTGAACAGGCAAAGGCAGCCCACAGACACAGGGACATCGTGGGCCAAGTTCAGGAGGGGAGGAGTGGACTTGGGCTCGGGGCCAGTACATCAGTCTGGAGCAATGCCAATCCAGCCCAGAGACGCAAGCTGGTGGTCCAGGAAGTTCGCTGGGAAGAGGAAGATGCGCACAAGCGGTGTCTCAGACAAACCAAGGGCAGTGGATGACAAGGGAGGGAGTCAAGAAGCGGAAGATCTCCTGGAAAGATCTGTGGGAGATGGAGGCCTTCAGGGCGAGCTGTCACGGGGCGCGGACACACCTTCAAGGCTGAAATCAGGGTTGAAGCGCTTTAGGTAGACAGGATGTCTCAGGTAGGGTGTCGCAGGCAATTCCCTGGCCCCAAGACAGAGTCGCACAAGGCTGGGTCTCACCAGGACGGGCCCCAGGCAGGGTGGCAGGGAGGGCCTCAGGCAGGATCAAGGCAGGATCAGGTGGTCCCGGTCTACACTCGGGGTCCGGTGGTCCACCAGGGGGTCTCACGGGGTCAGGGTCCAAAGGTCCAGAGGGGGCTCTCACAGGGTCGGGGTCCGGTGGTCCACCAGGGGGTCTCACGGGGTCAGGGTCCGAAGGTCCAGAGGGGGCTCTCGCAGGGTCGGGGTCCGGTGGTCCACCAGGGGTCTCACGGGGTCAGGGTCCAAAGGGGGCTCTTGCGGGGTCGGGGTCCGGTGGTCCACCAGGGGATCTCGGTCTACAATCGGGGTCTGGTGGTCCACCAGGGGGTCCCGGTCCTGACAGGCATCGTGGGGATAAACATGGCAAAGGGGAAGTCCAGGAACCACGGCTAGGTCCGGTCATGGGAATCCACAGTGGTCAGGGTTGTTGGGCAACCGCAATCCCCCAGCGCCAGGCAGAGCGTGCCACTGCCCTTTATAGGGTTCTTGATTAGCGGCTGGTGCTGCAGCTGGCGCCCTGACACGAGCTTTACCATCAGGGCAGCCTATGATGTCCTGCCTTCTCCTGCAAATCTAAACCAGTGGTTTGGCGAAGACCCTACATGCCCCCTATGCTCAAGTTCAGCAACACTGAAGCACATTGTAGTGGGATACAAGACCAGCCTCACCCAAGGCCGTAATACCTGGTAGCACAACCAGGTACTAAAATGTCTTGCAGTGGTGCGGGAAACTCACCGGACGAGAATGAACGCCCTTACTCCCCCGTCATCCTGTTGGCACGCAACTCCATTCGTGCAGGGCAAGCCAGCCTCACACCCATGAGAACTGACCTTGGGCAACTCGCCAGTGCACAGGACTGGAAGCTCCTGGCGGACCTGGACAAGAAACTCTGCTCCCCAGCTGAGATCGCATCCACCAACCTGCAACCAGACCTCGTTCTGTGGTCATCGTCACTCAGGCTCGTCTACATCATAGAGCTCACAGTGCCCTGAGAGGGTGCAGTGGATGAGGCCCATGAACGGAAGAAGCTGAGATATGCTGAACTCGTTGTAGATCAGAATCAGAATCAGAATCATTTATTTAGGCCACGCAACAGTGTTGGTGGAATTTGTTTCCGGTACAGCACATAATGCTCACATCTCTCCTGTGTATGTTCCATCGTCAACAATACACTATAGACAGAAAATCAAGCCAAGCAGACGGGACACATCACACATCAAGACAGTGATTTGTTCAAAGTCCGTATAGCTGTTGGAAAAAACAGCTTTTTTCCAACAGCAACAAGGCTGGAAAGCGAAGATTCGCACAGTGGAAGTAGGCTGCAGAGGTTTCATAGCCACCTCAACATTTAGGCTACTCAGAAAGATGGGAGTACAAGGACATGCCCATAGACAGGCAGTCCCCTTAAGGGCCCTTAAGGACCCCTTAAGGGCTGCTGAGAACAGGAGCAAGTGGCTGTGGTTGAAGAGAAAAGATCCAACTTGGGCCTTCAAGTGAGCTGATGGCATCTAGGGAGTGAACCTGGGACACTAGGATTCACTGTTGAACTCTCTGGAGATGTTGTGGGCCAATCAGCAAAACATTTATGAAGGAGGCTGCTCACTTGACAACCCAAAGGAAGCCATCACTCACTTGAACCCCACAGAGTCTCATCGGTGCCTTAGGTATGCTTTTATCAAGATATATCAACACCCAGTCCTACACAACAGATCCAAAGGCTGATGGAGAGGTGCATGGGGGATATCAATCTCAAAGAAGTCCTCGTATTTTTGGACAATCTGATAATCTTCTCAGATACTATTGAAGAACAAAAAACACGCCTTCTTCATGTCCTTAACCGGCTGAGGGAGTATGGTTTGAAACTGTCCTTGGAGAAATTTAAATTTTTCCAGACATCAGTGATGTATTTAGGACATTTATTTTTCACAGTACGGGGTTGAAACTGACCCTGAGAAGATTAAGACCCTGGAGACCTGGCCTAGCCCAAGGAACCTGAAAGAGCTATGCTCATTTTTAGGATTGCTGGATATTATCAGTGGTTTACTCAGAATTTCTCAAAGATAGTAAAGCCATTACCTCACTGCTGGGTACTCACCACTCAGAAAGAGTGATAAGCCAAAGGAGAAACAGTGGTGAACACTTCAAGCCAAGAAAGCCCTTTGGACAAAGGTGGACAGAGGTCTGCCAGAATGCTTTTGAGACCATCATTGACAAACTCACTACTGCTCCTGTGTTAGGATTCCCCAACCTCAAATTGCATACCAATGCAAGGACAACTGGGGCAGTGCTCTACCAGGAACAGGAGGGAGTCATGCATGTTATAGCTTATGCCAGCTGTGGATTGTCAAAGAGCAAATCCCGTTACCCAGCTCGCAAACTGGAATTCCTCGCATTCATATCTACAATCAGATTTATAACAATGTTTACGCTCTTCTACCAGCACATATCGCAATGCTCTGCGGACTTCTCTGTGTTGTAAGCCTACTCTGAATTTCTTCCTGCAGCAGGTTTATTCCCTCCTTCTCCCCCTCCTCTGTGGCCTTCCGCCATTGTTTCTTCAACTGCCTCCTCCCATTGATTATGTATTGGGAGCATTAGTCACGCCGTGTGGCATACTATTAAACTCCCAGAACCCCAACGAACATACAAAGGCTGTTTTCGGTTTGTTGGTCTCCTCAACTTCGACTTGATAATAGCCAGACTTGAGGTCCAGCACTGAGAACCACTTGAGTGGAGAAGAGGGTTCCTTCAGGTTAGGTAGCACGTAGGCATCCTTGACCGTTTGGAGGTTTAGCTTACGGTAATTGATGCAGTCTTTCAGAGGAACAGCACATGGTAAATGTATTGGAGAGAAGGTCAGAGCAGCCAGACTGAGATGGTTCGGTCATGTACAGAAGAGAGATATTGAATATATTGGTAGACAGATGATGGAATTGGAGCTGCCAGGCAGGAGGTCTTGAGGAAGACCAAGAAAAAGATTTATGGACGTAGTGACAGAGAATATGAAGGTAGTTGTGTGAGAGAGGAGGATACAGAGAATAGGGTTAGATGGAGAAGGTTGATTCACTGTGGCGACCCCTAAAGGGAAAAGCCAAAAGGAGAAGCAGAGGTAGGAGAAGAAGAAGAAGAAAAAGAAGAAGAAGAAGAAGAAGAAGAAGAAGAAGAAAAAGAAGAATCGATGCAGAGTCTTGCATCTGTCTTCTTTCTGACCACCACTATGGGCGAGGAGAACGGTGACTCTGACTCATGGATTACTTCTGACTCACTCAGCCCTTGCAGGTGTCTCTGCACTGCAGCAAGATGTTGTGGACGAATCGGTTGAGGTCGGTGCTTGAAGGGAGTCTCATCACTCAGTTTGATCTGATCTGTTCAACCAAACTCTAAATCATGTGGAATGAACATTTCGGGCATAGCATGCAACTTCTTCTCTATTCTCTCTCCACTCAACTGGAAGCGGAGAGCCATTGAAGTTCAAGTTTAGCTTTACATTTTTAGAAGACCTTGGGAGGTTATCGGAGTGTGCTGGCTTAGCAGAGCTTTGCTTACGTGAAACTACTCCCTGCAGGGCATGAATTTCAGCTATGATACTCTGCTGGAATGATGAGGTCATGATTATTCTCATTGTGCAGCACAACTGGTAGTTTTCTGGTTGGATCATCAGGAAGAGTGAGTAGACAGCTTGTGGCTAGCAAGCCTCCAGGCAAGGAAGATGAGGAAGGGGGTGCGATCACAACCAACGGGTCTAAAGCTTGGCTGTTGACATGACCACTGTTCCCTCTAAGCCCTGAGTGTGCGCAATCGTGCACTGCTCCAGCGTTCTCCGCGAACAGCAAAGCTATGCTGCGCACAAAATAATATTCAAGCTGAACTCCAAATTAAATAAATAACTTTAATTTATCTACAGTTCAACTATGTTGTGCAGTTGAGCAGTGCGCAATTGCGGACACGCGCAGCTTAGAGAGAACAGTGGACATAAGTTAGTCTTTCTATGACACAGCTTTATCCAGCAGGGATGACCCTTGGTTCCTCTCCTGGTAGCCTCACTTGCCCCGAGCTTCCATCTTCTCTCTGCTTGTTTCGATGCTGCATTACTTTCAGGACAGCTCTGTACCTATATGGAGGGGCTTGAAGATGGGTGTTCAGATTGAAGCAGTTCTCATACACCAAGTCCAAGGTATTGGTGCCTGTCAAAAGTTTGTATTGTACATTTGTTCCTTTCCTCTGGGAAAACTTGTGCAAGCGTGGACACAAAGATTTCAGATCCAAAACAGGACTTTGGGAAGGTAATGTCAACTTCTCTGAAGCCTAAACTTATTTAGTTTCAGTATCTCGTATTGAGCTCTATTTAAATTCTGTTTCAGTCTTTGTCCATCATGGTTTCTTATTCAGCTCCTACCTTTCAATCTTTAAGCAATAAGTTATTTAGTTTTAACTAGTTATCTTTCTTTTAAATCAACATAGGGCTATTTTAGTGTAAAGAAATCCAGTATTGGTATTCCTTTCCTAATAGCAGATTATTTCAACTATAGCAACCATTGAGTTACATTCAGCATCTCAATTAACCCAATAGGAAATGAACACCTTCAATAGCTATAACACAGATTCACAGGTCAACATATTCAAGATATGACACTTAAAATGAAATATTAAGGGAATATACAGTTCTATAGTTATCGAAATCTTGGTACTCAATCAGTCCTTTAGCAAGTAAATGCGAGTTGGCTACGACCGTACAACAGTGTTGAGATCCATTCTTGGTAACAGTGAAAAAGCTGTACTCAATCGGATTTGCAGTTCAAAATCCATATTCCCCAAAAGCAAGGAGAACAGAGGAGTGGAAAGGTTGGATTGTTCAAAAGATAAAATAAAAGTCAGTTCCCTTCCTTGTTCACTCACTTGATCAACTCAACAGCATGACTTTCTATATCATGTTTTGTTTTGTTTTTTTGTAACTTCTGGAACAAAATCGCTTTCCGTGTTTTGACTGGCTGATCACTTCCTAAAGCAACAGTACTATTAGCAAAATGACAAAATAATTCACCAACAATATGAAAAAATATTTTAAGTCCTATTTGTCTAATTTAGACATTTTCATATCACTAATATTGCTTTTTTCCAAAGATTAATTTCTACTCAATATTTATTCGTATTTATTCAAGTATTTATTACTTTATGGCTATCTTCCCCTGGGTTACATTGTCCTTATAATTCAAGGTAAATTGAGCTAATTAGTTATTTCATAAGTGTGTACCAAACTACAACCCCTTCACCTCAATCAGTAACCAAAAAGTAGCTCTTGGTTTTCAGAAACATTGGTGACCACTGTTCTATACATTAGAATAAGAACAACTTTATTTATCCTGAAGGAAATTGTTGTGCCAGATCTCTTGTTTTGGTAAATTCTTAACTAAATTGTTTCTAAAGCAAGAAGAAGTAAATAGAAAAAAAAAAGGAGAAAATTTAGGAAAAAGAGACACTAAGGTGAGGAGAAATTCTGGCAGGCAGCTGCCCAAGACGGAAGTGAATAACAAAGTGGGGATAGAAAATGGATGGATGGATGGACTTTTTCTTGTGTTATTTATCAATTATTCTTTTTCATCAGCTGTATTACAGGCATTGTTTGGAAAAAAAAAAAAAAAACATTTCCAGTACGTATTTGTGGATTTTACTGGTATGTATAATTAAAATAAAAAATAAAAAACTTTTTGTGTAACATCTTTCTGGGTAAATATCTAATGTTACAACGTGGGCACTTGCGGCTTATAGAAAAGTACAGCCTATATATGTACACATATATTTATTTATTTATAGCCGGTGCAGCCTATATTTAGGTGTGCTCAATAGTCCGGAAATTACGGTGGTTGTGTTCCATGACTGGTAAATTCAGATATGGGGAAAATGAAGTGTCTGAAATGAAGAAATAAAAATAGGTATAATATACCTGCACCATCTTTAATAATAAGTGTATAAAGTTGTAATAAAACACAATTTTGGAAACTAGGCTTTACTTGCATATTTCACTGCACATTTTCTCCATTCAGGTCTCTTGAAAAAAATGTTATAAGAGCGCACCCTCTTTTGATAATCCTTGAAAGATCTTTTCACACCACGATTTACAACATCAAATATGTCCTGATTCCAGCTCCTGCAGACCAATTTACTGCAGAGATTTTGGGAAAGGGGTGAGTATCCATAGGATGAGCATTTAAAAATGCTTTAAAAAAAATACCCCACGATCCACCTCTGACACACTTTTCTTCCTCCAGTAATTGAACTCATGACCCGTTCCAGAAATCTTGTAGATAAACAGTATGTTGCTCATAAATCTGGTGGTGAAAACCATACAAGCAGTGGTTGGTTTGGTTTTCTGATTTATACAGACCATAATACAAGAATGAGTCATGGTGTAATTTTCCTTGTTTTCTCTTCGAGACATACTGTATGTACACAGCAGTGGTATGTGGTGAGGTTCATGGCTGGTGAGGAACTGATTCTTTTGGAGTCAGATTTACAATTGTAAGAACCCAAGACTATCTTATTTCCTAGACAATCGGCAGCATGCATATTGATAAAAGGTAATGTTTCTGCCCTCATCAGCATTCCTTTTGCTAACTAACATCCACAAACCAACAACAAACATAGTGACATATTTGGCCCAAAAACAACCTTTCCTTCATAGCGTCAAGAGACAATGCATAGAGCCAATGTGCTATGCACCCTTCCATCAGTTTTGAACAATTCATACTCATTCTGAACAAATATAAGTATACAGTGATGTACGTACAACGTTTCAGTTTTGACCCTCAGTCTGGTGCTTTAATTGATTTTAATACAGGATGATAATTAAGAGCATAGCTAGAAAAGAAGAGAATAATTCACTTCAGGTGAAAACCGTAGTATTCCAGTCAGCAGACCTTTTGGAATAATATTTATAAGTCAAATCAAATAGCTTCATTGAAATCATCAAATACAAGGATAATCTTTACTTCTGTCACACTGCAATCTGTAATTTGGTCTAATTTGAACACACTTAATTTTAATGCATTACTACTACATTTTCTGTTAAAGAGCTGTCATCCTTGGGACAAAACATTCCTGGTTCATTTTCCCACAGTCCTCCTAACCTGTCAAAGTGTTGTTGAGCATGACATTGAACCCCTAACTGTACTGTTCAGTAGCTGGCTTCTGCTCACAGTTCATCCATGATGGGTTAAATGCAGGGATCAAATTTGACTGATGTTGTGCTGTATGTATAACTGAAGGTGAGAATAAAGGTATACTTTCAGAAACTGCCTGAAAGGGTTATGGTGGCTTGTTGTGTGGGTGGAAGAGTCGATCTGCAGAAACTCGGTGTAACGGGGGTTATGCTAAAAGGGAGTCATTCGTTGAAACTAAAGGGCAATTTATAGACCCGCCGAAAAACCCAGCAGCTATATTTGGAAACTCCCATACATCTTTAAAGTTGAAGAAGCCTCTCGGATGAGGGGTGAAACATATTCAAGTGAAGAAATTCAAGACCAGTTGCCAAGACAAGAAGATTTTGACAAGAATGCAGCGCACTTTGAACTACAGTTATTAGTGTGTACATGGAGGTTCTCAGACATTAAGGTCATGGTGAATTCTTGTCAGTCTTTGTGTCGTGACAACAGGACTTGAATTTCTTCACTTGAAGATGTTACAAGCGCCTGGTAACTTCTGCTTGAGCCTCAATCCGTGTAATCCAACAGGTTTCACTTTTTGTTTCACATTTTGAGAAATTTGGCTTCATTTTTTCAAATTCTAATCCAGACAAATCCGCCAAACTTGCTCTTTTGTCCCCACCTAACAACACCCCAGTAGCATAACAACCATCTTCGACCAAGTTTTTTGCTGATCAACTCTTTCATTTGCATAAGACATCATAACCTTGGCTGGTCCACATCCCTAGCACTTATATTCAGAAACTCTCCACAAGCCATTGGAACTGAAGAAGGCTTCATATGAGGGGTAAAACTTGTTCAAGTGAAGACATTCACATCAGGTTACCACAATAAGAAGATTTTGACAGAAATTCACCATGACCTGGATGGCCGAGAACTGCCACAGACATGTCTTCAGGTGAAGAAATTGAAGCCCAGTTGCCACGACAACAAGATTCTGACAAGTATTTGGTGTGTATGTAACATTGTTAAGCCTAATCAAATGTGAGCTATTTTATGCCATCATAATAGTGGCACATTTTTTGTCATTTCATTTTTAGGAAGCTTTATGAAATGGGCGGTGACTACTGAGGTGGTCATGTGGTTCTTTATTGGAGAGTGCATTGGTGAAGGATGCATTATTGGATATGATATCTGAAAAGATATATCAGTCAAAAATTCATTCATCTTCAAGTTATGATTAGGAGTTCCTCTTTCTCACGACTTTCTGAAAGTGTATTCACAACATTTCCCAAATATTTACAGAAAGCTTGTCTGAAGTCCTCAGGTTCCTCCTCCAGGTTAGAGTGAATAAGTGATAGTCTGCTCAGCTGTGAAGCTGTATCCGAAAGAAAGACCATCCATGTTAGAAATAGGAAGAACAATTCATGTTACATATTTGTGAACTGCAGTAGGATTACCTAAATGTAGACGGCTGTCTCCTACTTCACAGCCAGGTTTGTGATGAGCAACCAATAGACACTGGCTTTCCTGTAAACTCTGGGATGAGATGAACAATGAATGCCAGGTCTCTATTTCTTTGAGGTGACTTGGAACATCAGGATTAAAAACGATCACCACACCACCGGAGTCCTTCATGAGCGCAGGCCAGCATGATTCAAATCTGCATCAAAACAGTTTATTGTGCTTACATTAAGCGCTCTAAAGCACAAGCAAAATGCTTCAGAAATGAAAAGTAATTTGATTTTCTTAATATAAGGTCATCTATTCATAAGTGGTTCAGATTTTAGACTTACTTGAAGTCCCCCGAACAATCCCAAAGTTCCACATCACATGTCTTTTCAACGCTGGCTTCAGCCTGTGATTCGAATTCTAGAATCCTTAAAACAATTTCAGTAACGTACTGTCTGTTAATACATATAAAAGGTTTAAAAGGTTTTTTGTCTGCTTGCTCGTTTTTGTTTTTAGTAAATGAAAGGTTTTTATAATCACATTTTCTTGTTTATCATTGGTTTTAGAGCCAATACAGCATCCAGTTTTGGATTATAATTGATATGGATAACAAGGTGTGAAGCTTACCTGACTCCTATAGTGGGCTGGTATTCATCGCCCACATTTTCAGTTATATCTGAGAGAAAATTTGCAAGAACAGTTTTTCCACTCTGAAAGAAAGGCAGGTGATTTCAGAAGATTCACTTCAATCACAGCATAAAATTGTTTTTTGTCTTCTGGATTATCAACACTTGTGTTTTTTACATATGCATTTTCATTTCGAAGCAAATCAGCAGCAGATTCTGTTTTAACTTTCCTAATCAAAAGAATATGTTGGTTAATAAAATGAATATGTCCTGCATGTCCTACATCAAGCTGGTATTGCTCACTGGCACATGAATCCTGAAGCTATTGAGACAAGAAATAAAAGAGACTGTGAGGAAAGCTACAGTGAAAGGTATGATTAACAATATATCTCATTGTCAAAACTTATGCATGTAATGATGCGATTACATAATCCGTTAAAACACTGTTTGAAGACGTGTCTCTCAAGCGGTCAAATACTGGAAAAATTACATTTGAATATAAGACAACCTACTATTTTTCTTGCATGAACATTTTTAAAATTCAATTTGAACAGTGACAATATTTACCCTATAAAATATATCAAGAAAATGTAATTATACATTCCCTTGACAAGATCAACAAGTGTGTATGAATAAACTAGTCAAGCAACGTCAAAGTACCATACAATTGAGCGAGGTGCCAAATGCATATTGCTATCGTACAACACATTTTAGGACTTAAAACAAATATTTCGAGCAACTGCATAGTTTCTGCTTTCTCAAGAAATCGAACAATGACAAGAGGATCCTGATCACCCAGCAGTTATTTTTTTGATATGAACTGAATTTTTACTAGTAATTTCAAGCTAACTTCCTATATCAGCGTCTCACAGTAACATGAAATGTTAACTTATACTGCACTCTATTACTGTTTTTCTGATCTACTTTTACATACCTCATTAGGACCACTTAACAGTATCTTAGCTTTGAGCATGACTTGTCGAAGGACGATAACCAACCGACTTTTACCGACGTTTCAATAATCTACTTTGACCTACCTCATTAGGACCAATTAACAGTATCTTAGCTTTGAGCATGACTTATCGAAGGACGACAACCAACCGAGCAGCTTACAACTGACCAGCAAGGCAACGCTTCACAAAAGTAAGCAAGCTTAAAAGATAGCGAGCTATGCACATGAATTATATAGCTATACTATAACTAAGTTGCGGGTTTAAAACCTGAGAAGTGAAATTATCAAAATATTTCTAAACCGTAAATCGATAGTTAGCCGCATACATGCTAACAACAAGCCTCCTTTCCGTTTCTATGGTTTCAAGATGATTATTCTATAGTCGTGTTTTGATTGGCTCTTCACAAATACAGTCAAATTGGATACCGCCTACTTTGCCACGGGACAACAAATCAACTGCCTCAAGAGATGAGACGTATTAGGTTGTTTCTAGGCGGACCAATCCGATCATCTTAAAACGACATCCTTCCGTTTGTGAAGTATCTGCACACGGAAACGAAATAATGGTAACGATTATTTACTTATCCATTGGGAATGTCTCGGAGGTGTTGAACAAGAACTTTGTTAAAATCAAGAATGATTTGTTTCTCCTATCAAATACAATGTTTTCACGCCTTTGCGTCACAAACGTTTTTTTTGACACTTAAACAACTCTGACACGTTCTGACGTTTCTTACTACTTCTAAAGTAGTAAGTACTTCTTACTACTACTGCCTATTGAACATGCCAATTGAAGTCTGCACCAATTACCACTCTCTCATCTCTGGGGATATTCTTTATCACTTCATCTCACTCATTCCAAAACTTCTCCTCCTGTATGCCCTACCTGTGGGGCACAGCCACTAATAACATTGAGCATCAGACCTTCAATTTCCAGTTTCTGACTCATAAGTCTATCTGTCATTCTTTTCACCTCTAGAACATTCCTAACAAACTCCTCCTTCAAGATAACTCCTACTCCATTTCTCTTCCTGTCAGTCCTATGATAGTGCAAACTATTAAAACCTGCCTATAAGCTTCTAGCCTTACTACCTTTACACCTGATCTCCTGGACACACAGTATATCCACCTTCCTGCTGTGCATCATGTCGACCAACTCTCTACCTTTTCCTATCATAGTTCAGTCCCAGACTCTTGCCTATCCTCTTCTTTCTCTGCTTCTGAACTTCCTCCTCTCCTTTTTTGACTTACAGTATCCCAGTTTCCATTGGTACCCTGTAGGTCATTGGTACCAATGGCAGTCGTTGCTAACCCAGGCCTTGACCGATTCAGTATGAGGTTATTAAGTTTGATTAGCATGTTTGGTTTTGGCAAAAGTTTTATGCCAGATGCCTCTCCTGACGCAACCCTCTGCGTTTATCCAGGATTGGGACTGGCTCAGGGAGAGACAGGACTGTGCCACCCTGAGTCTCCATTGAAACACGGAATACTACTCTCACAGTCCTCCTTCATGGCCCTGACCTGAGCTGTGAGTTCATCCATCTTATTTCCAGAGGACTTCACGTTCCCCGTGTTGATCCTTGGGACTGCCGGCTTATGCCTTCTCCTCCTCTCCTTCACTCAAAGGCCCGCAGCATCGCCTCCTCAGTTCCTCCAGGATCACAGGTCTCACACACGCGATCAGATGGTTGCAAGTGTAGACAATAAAGCCACTGTTGTTCGCTTGGTATAGACCAGGGGTGTCAAACACATTTCTCATCGCGGGCCACATACGGCCTAGGTCAGTGACATGCAGTCAGTGGAGGCAGGTGAGCTAGGCCTCCTAGCATCATGGAAAGAAAAAAAAAAAAAAAAAAATTATTTGAATGGTTCTATTTATTCAGTGATCTGTACTGTAAAGTTATTCTTCACCTAACTTCACCATTTTTAGTGTTTTTTTTTTTTTTTCAAAATCACTGAAAAAAAAGGTCACATTTAGCGTTTAAATATGAAGAAGAGCCGTGTGGTGACGTGGCAGCCAGCGGAGCCCACCATGGATTGCGCAATAGCTGCGCTGCTATGCTATGCGGCTGAGACCGTATTGCTGTCTCTGTGGATGTCACTATTAAAATTTTCAAACACTTCAAGCAATAATATATTAACTAAATTTCCATACTTAAACTGATGTGTATCATTTTTTTTGTTAAACAACCGTAACGTGTTTCTCGTGCTGAGCGATCGTAAAGCGGCAGCGAAGACACACTAAGTGAGGCATGCAGTGACGGGGCCTCATGGTAGGGGGCACTGGAGATCCAAGGGATCCTTTTTACTACTCGGCTGAAGAATGGTAGAATTTGCAATAGCAAGGTATTGTAAACAGTTAGCAAGTGAAGTGCAGCCATCCAGGTATTTTTTCCTCTTGCTTGGCTTTATTTCCAAAATGGAGGATGACATAGCTAAACTGAAAGAATTTTCCAAACTGGACTTTCAGTCAAAGCAGCAGATAATAAGTAAGGGAAGACCGACGCTGGCGCTAATGGATTTGCTTCAGACAAGGAGACGGAAGACTCGATCTGTTCAAATGGAGTGGTACACGCACGAAAACGCTGGCTGTGTGGATGTCCAGTAAGAGAGCGCCTTTTCTGCTTTTCCTGCATTCTTTTCTCAACTTCTGACAATAAAACATGAGCGGTCAGCCAATCACATTCAAAGTCAAATCGCGCCAAAAAACATTCGGGACATCCAGGATAGATTTGGCTTTGAATGAACAGCAAAGACTCAACATCAGCATCCACAATGCTAAGGTAAAGGGAAACTACTCAGCCCCGCATGAACTCCATTTATAAGTAAAGGTAAGAGATAATAACGTTTTTTTTAATGTGCTTTTTTTCTATGGTACAGTTTGTGTATGTAAAGAATGCTGATATATTTTAAACAAAATACGTTAACTGCTGTCAATAAAATAGTGAATAAGCTATTCCATAGGGTTCATATGTTTGTAAATCTGACTGATGACGTCAGTGCCCGTTACAGTTTCCCCCAGGAGGACAGACACAGGTACATAGAATTGCAGGTTGGTTTACTCAAGCGTTTTCCAACGAGACCGGACAATCACTGAAACGTTGGGTCGGCCTTAAATACTCAGGCTTGATTAGCTGATTCCCCTCGGGTGCGGCGTGGCCTCCAGGTGCGGAGGATAACCGCAGTGATTACTGTGCGGTTGGCCCGGGGACTCGAGGAATTGTGACAGTACCTTCCCCTCCGACCTCCTCCTCCATGGACGAGGGGGGCGACCGCAGGGACGGTCACGGGGACATGGAGCAGGCTGACCTGGGGATCTGGCGGACTGTGTAGATGGGACTCTCGTCCAGGAGGAGAGGCGATGGAGGAGGCACAGCAACCTCAGGACCGGACCGATCCTGTGGGAGACCATGAAGGGACGATCTCGGCCCGAGTTTCCTCCGAAGAGCCCGCGTCGAGAGCTACACCATCTGCCCCACAGCATAGGTAATGGCCTGTACTTGGTGGGCATTTGCGCCGCGGCGGGGGGAGGCGGCAACTCTCTGAGACTGGGCAGTGGCGCGGGAAGGCGTCGACATGCCGGGACTGGGAAGTGGCGTGGGAAGGCGTCGACACGCCAGAACTGGGGAGTGGCGCGGGAGGGCGTCGACACGCCGGAACTGGGAAGTGGCGCGGGAGGACGTCAACACGCCGGAACTGGGAAGTGGCGTGGGAAGGCGTCAGTCCTCTGTGGCCAGGAGCGAGGCAGCGGCCCTCTGCGGCTGGGGGCTAGGCGGTTGCCCTCTGCGGCTGGGGGCGAAAGCGGTTAGGTCCGGTCTTCTGTTATGGTTTCCCCCAGGAGGACAGACACAGGTACATAGAATTGGAGGTTGGTTTATTCAAGCATTTTCAAACAAGACCGGACAATCACTGAAACGTTGGGTCGGCCTTAAATACTCAGGTTTGATTAGCTGATTCCCCTCGGGTGCGGCGTGGCCTCCAGGTGCGGAGGATAACCGCAGTGATTACTGTGCAGCTGGCCTGCGGACCCAAGGAATCATGACAGTGCCTCACCAGCCATGAACCTCACCGCACGTCACTGGCCTAGGTAGATGTCAAGTGGGCCGGAACATTAAAATGATAGCATACTCAGCAATAATTAACCAAAATATCATGTCTTTCCTCTGTTTTGGTGTAAAGAAGTACCAGGACATTAGGAAAATCTTGGACTTTAATGAACAATCCCTTTATAAAACATTCATGAAACACCTCATATTTCCTTAGACAAACATGTAATTTACTTTTATCATTCACATGGATGCATTGCAACTGATTCCACTGGTCATACAAAGGCAAAAAACTTTAACATTGGTAATTGGTATTGAAAAATATAGTAATGCACTTTACTTATAAAGAACTTATAAAGAAAGGGATATTTAAACCATTTACACATGTGCATATGAAATCTAAATTGAATCCCTACCTACACCTGACAAATTAAAGAGAGTGCTATTAAATGTGAAAGGAAGAAAGTACTCACCTGTCCTGTAAATGTGTAAACTTCATCCATGAAACATGCATACACATACAATACGTACTGAAAATGTATGGAGTTGCATGAACAGTAGAATTCCATCATACTCTTTTGCAGTGAAGCTGGTGACTTACATAAAATTGCACATTTCCACTAGCAATTAGGCAGCTGGCTTTTACTGCTGCCTCACTGATTTCTCGGCTATTGGTGAAAGTGGACTACTGTGTCCTCAGACCCGCCAGCAATTCGCTGATCTTATCTCTTCTCAGTTGTCCTTGTAAGCTGTCATATTTTTTGCTGTGATGAGTCTCATAGTGGCGTAGGTTATTATAATCCCTAAATACCGAAACTTGTTGCAAACACACCAAGCACAAAGATTTCCCGTGCGTCTCCGTAAATAAATAGGATGTAGTCCATTTTTCTTTGATAATTCTACACTCTTTATCTACTTTTCTCTGTTTTGATGACGACACTTTGACTGATGAGGGAGTAGCAGGGAGGTAGAGAACAGGGTAGAAACAACGTCGTTACAAGCAGCAGATGGCACATTGATAACAACTGCTGATTGGTCTGTCTCAGTGATGCGGATTGTCTTCCATTCTGACCAAAGCAGTGCGCCCCCTGGCAGAAAATTCTTGAATTGTATTTAATTAAAAAAATAAAACCTTGTCTTTTATGCATTTTTTCACTTTCAAATTACACTGCTGGGCTGATTGAACCTCCATGCGGGCCAGGTTCGGCCCGCGGGCTGTATGTTTGGTGTAGAAAATAAAGCCGCTGATGTTCATAGGTCTTGCTTCTGATGAGGATGAGGTCATTGTTTGAAACCTACGGCGACGGTGTCATTTGCAAACTTGATGATGGTGTTGTTTGTGGGGTGAATGGCAAGACAGTTGTGGGTAAAGAGGACCGGGCTGAGTACACAGCCCTGCAGCATGCCAGTGTTCAGGATCCAAGGGGAGGATGTAGAGTTTCCCAACCTACCATCTGAGGCTAGTTGGTGAGAAAAGTCATAGATAACAAACACAGGGAGGCAGACAAACCCAGTTTGTGAAGCTTCAAGGCCAACTTAATTGGAAGGATGGTGTTGAAGGCTCAGCTGAAGTCTACGACCACCAATCTGACACAGGTGTTGAGGCACTGTAGGTGGGACAGAGCCATGGGAAGAGCTAGCGAGGCAGTTTCCTCTGTGGAGCAGTTCTCCCTGTAGGCAAACTGTAGACTGTCCAGCCCAGCAGGGATAGCGTCCTTGATGTGTTAAGGCGACAGGGTGGTAATGCAGCTTGACGAGTTCAGTTCTGCATGGGGGTGGGATGAACCGTTGGCTGAAGGAGCTGCTTATCAGCCACAGTTCGTCGTGCAGGGGTTGGCAAGAATTGTCCAGGATATCTCCCAGTTTTTCCTTCACCCTCCCCACTGCCACCAGTTGAAGATGGCCCAGGTTTAGTCCCACAACCGAGCAGGCTTTCCTCACTATCTTTTTGAGCCTATTGACCTCACCAGTCCTGGAACCACCCCACCAGCACACTATACTGAAGAAGAGTGCGCTGGCTAACATAGACTGGAAGAAGGTCTTGAGGAGCCCGCTACTGATGCCAAACGACCTCAGTCTCCTCAGGAAGAACATCCTACTCTGACCCTTCCTGTAAAATAGATCAGTATTGTGTAACAGGTCCAATGTATTGTTAATATGGACCCCAAGATACTTGTTGGAGTAGGTACTTGTAGGAGTCCACTCTCGCCACCTCTTCACCTTGGATGGTCATTGGTACCTGTTTCCTCTGATTCTTCTAAAAGTCCAAAACCACCTCCTTGGTTTTGGAGATGTTGAGTAGGAGGTGGATGTGTTGCAAAATGTCTGTGAGGACATGTGTGAGTTCTTAAAGTCTTTCAGTACATGGCCAGGTAAGTTGTCAAGACCTGGGGGCTTTGTGTGCATTGACCCTGCCAAGGGAGGAGTGTAGGAGAAAGAATTTCACTGAGAGGCAAGACATGGAGGGGACTGAAGAGTGTAGACTAAAGGGGTGTTCGGAGAGATGCAGCACAAGGTGAAAAGTAGAGGTGGCAAAGGCAAAACAAAGGGTGTAAGATGACTTTCATGCTAGATTGGAGAGAGAGACTGTATTTATACAAGTTTGGGAAACATAGAGGTAGGAAGGATGTGCGGCAGATTAGGGTGATTCAGGATAGAGAAGGAAATGTATCGCTGGATACCAGAAGTATGATGGTAAGGTGGAAAGAGTACTTTGGGGAGTTGGTTAATTAGGAAAAGAGATTCAAGAGATTCAAAGTGTTTATTGTCATATCTGCAGTTTGCAAACAAGTTTCCCTGTACAATGAAATTCTTATCTTGCACTGTGAAGCCAGATAGGTAGCCAAGAATATATATAAATAATAAGCATATTAATGAGAGCGAATTTGAGAAAGAACGAAGTATGAACTGTATGATAAAACGTGGAGTGTCAGAGAAGTATGTTAGACTTCAAGTATGAAGTATGTAAGAGTTCAAGGTGGAGATGGGACTGAATCAGGAATCAGCTTGTTTACTGTTGTGATGGACAGACTGACAGGCGAGGCTTCAAAGGAATCGCCATGGACTATGATGCTTCTAGGTGATCTGTTATCAGAGCAGGGACAGATGGAGGAAAATCTTGAGAGGTGGAGGCATGTCCAGGAGTGGAGAGGAATGAAGGTTTGCCACAAGAAGACGAAATACATGTATGCAAATGAGAGGAACCTAAGTAGAACAGTGAGGTTAGAGGAAGTAGAGATAAAGACAGTGGAGCACTATTCAGGGCACTATTCGTCAGTCAGGGTGCTGTAACATTATCTTGCATGCAGCTGGGTACAGGACATTTTCAAAACATTCTGCAGTTTCTTCTTCATGTGTCCATTTGCATGGACACATGAACAATTTAGCAGTCCATCAGCAAATTCTTGTCCGTTACATATTTCATGAGAAGATATTTGAAAGAGAATTACGAGTGATTCAACAGTCCATCAGTAATTAATTTTCCCATTACAATGCATTTATATTTATATTTATATTTGAAAATAACCCATTTTAAGCAAATAAGGGCCGAACGTTTCCTCTTACACTTTCTCAAATAAAACTAAAGGCATGGTCATCTATTGATGTATTTACAAATATGAGGAGCATAAAGATTGGCTACAGGGAATGGAAGGCTGTTATAGTTCCCATTTGTCCTCAATACAAACCACAATTGGTCAAGGACCTGCTTAGCTAAGATGTAAAAGTGTGTCAAGAGGGACCCCGGGATGCTTGAACTCCCCCACTTGTGATATGCTCTCATCCTCAACCTGGGGGGCCACTGAGGACCATACCTTTGGATTTGGAAGAGTAGATTTTCATCCCAGCTGCTTCACATTCAGCCGTGAACCACAATCAGTATGAGCTGGAGATTATTGTCTGATGAAGCCAACAGGACCACATCATCTACAAAAAGCAGAGACCAAATCTTTAGGTCACCATACTGGCTCTCCATTTTGCCTTGAAATTCTTACCATAAAGGATTTGAACATTATCGGCGACTAAGGGCAGCCTTGGTAGAGCCTAACTCTCACAGGAAAAAAAATTATTGCAAGCAATACGTACTAGGCTCTGACACCGGTTATGCAGGGACCATGTTACAAGATCTGCAACACCCCACAGGACTTCCCGAAGAACACGGTTGGATACCTCCTCAAAGTCCAGAAATAACATGTGGTTAAATAACTGGTTAGCCAAACTCCATTCCATCCTCAAGGGCCATGCTGAGGGTGTAGAATTGGTCCACTATTCCACGACTAGGATGGAAATCCCTGTCCAGGGTCCTTGTGAATCTGAGATTTGACTATTCAACTTCGCAGTGCCCCAACTTCAACAGTGTGGACAGTGCACTGCTTCCCCCACCTGAGCCTCTGAATAGTGAACCAGAATGTTCTTGAAGCCATCTGGCAGTCGTTCTCCATGGCCTAACCAAACTCCTCCCACTCCTGAATTTTGCCTCTGTGACCAATGAAGCTCCATGCCGGTACCTGTCAGCTGTCTCTCTAGTGCCACAGACCAAAAAGGCCTGATAGGATGCCATTTTCAGCTTGACGACATCCTTAGCTGTCAGTGTCCACCAAGGGGTTCTGGGGATACCGTATCCATAGGCACCACCTTTACAGCCAAAGCTCTGGTCTGCCACCTAGTCAGGCATGGGACATGGCCCACTCAGACTAGATGTCCCGATGTCCCCCAGGGGACTCTGCCAGAAGTTCCCGACCTTAACCATACCTTAAGTATATGTATAGGTCTGCCAGGCCTAACCAGCATTCTCCCCCACCATCAGAGCCAACTCACCTCAGGGTGGTTGCCCCATGGGTTCAGGCCCAGCCACCGGGCAGTCGTCATCAAACCCCAGCCCTGGGCTCAGCTCCAGAGGGGACGAACAAGTGACCCACACCCAAGAAAGGGAAAACCACCTTACACATGTTTGGATAATTTCTTAGGTGAATTGGAAACAGGTGAGTGTTGTAATTGAGTATAAAAGGAGCATACCCAGGAGCATACCCAAAAGGCCATGTTGTTCACAAGCAAGGATGGGGTGAGGTTCACCGCTCTGTGAAAAACGGCATGAGTCAAACTCATGCAAACCGCATGAGTTTAAGAACAACATTTCTCAAAATGTAATTCAGGGATCTCATCATCTATGGTCAATAATATCATCAAAAGTTCGGAGAATCTGGTGAAATCTCTGTGCACAAGCAGCAAGGCCAAAAAACAATATTGAATGCCCGTGACCGCTGATCCCTCAGATGGTTCTGCACTAAAAAAAATATCTTTGTGTCAAGGATATTGCCATATGGGCTCAGGAGCACTTCAGAAAACCATTGTCAGGTAATACAATTCACTGCTGCATCAAGAAATGCAGGTTAAAACTGTACCATGCAAAGCAAAAGCCATACACTAACAACACCCAGAAACGCCACTAGCTTTTCTGGGGCCAAGCTCATCTGAAATGGACTGATGCAAGGTGGAAAAGTGTGCCGTGATCGGAATCTACATTTCAATTTTTTTTTGGAAATAATGGATGTCATGTCCTCCAGGCCAGAGGAAAAGGACCATACTGGGTATTATACTAACTATTCTCATACATTTCATTTGCATTTTTCTCAGATATAATATTGTTCTTGCTGTACATTGTTTCCTACCAATCTCTTAATACATATTTCAGACAGTTATAACATGGAGACACTTGTGTCACCCCACTTTGTTATCACCACCTCTGAAATAAAAAAATGATTTTTTGACTGAGGGGCTTGGAGAAGAATTGATAGTAGAATATAGATAGTATTGAAATTAGATTAAATGAAATTCATAGCAGGAGTGTAATTCTGAAAAGGAATACTGAATAAACGCATGAAAAATAAACAACTTGATGATATCCACAATTGTTTAGCATTAGCCCGAAGCCCTCAGTGAGCCTAAGGGATTAATAGAAACCTGGCTCCCTCAACAAATCCAAATAATAGGTGGAATAGTGCTCACACATTGAAATACATCTTTTCTCAACATTCTACCAAGCAAGAACATTTCCTGATCTGGAAAAAAAATATGCTTACTAGGGTGCCACATTCCCCTTGCAAAACTTGATGAAAGTTATAACATTGCCTGGGGGGGAACAACCAAATCTTACATCACCTGTGCTTAATCTTTAACCAAACAATTTTTTAAGGCTATATCAGTGCCACTTGCACAGGCTGATATTACAGGCTCAAACCTTCTTGGCACAACTCAGTGTATTATTAACCAGGTAAAAAAATAAATGAGATCAAGATCTCTTTTGCAAGGGTGACCTGGCCAAGAGGTCAGCAGCAGAATAACATTTTTCAGAAGTGATGGTACAATTTAAGAACTTAACATTTACATTGAGTAGCACATGTTCTGAAGAACATTTTAATGAGTGAGATACAGAAGTGACAGTACAATTTGATAACATAACATTTACACTGAAGTTTGATCTCATATACAATTCACAGTGGTATATGAGACGATTACAGCCAGTGACAAATCACAGTGCCGAATGACAAACAGTGTCCAGGAACTTGAGACATTTGGATGACACGCTCAAATGAAGCATGTCCCCATAGTCAAGAACAGGCAAGAAGGTTGCTGTCACTAGCCTCTGTCTGACCTTGAGAGAGAAGCAGGCTCTATTCTTGAAAAAGAACCAAAACTTCACCCAATGTTTAGTGGCTAGAGTTTTTATATGAGCTTTAAATAAGAGCTTCGAATCCATGATAAAACTTGAATATTTGTTATTTAGAATCTGCTCTATAAGTTTTCCTTTAGATGTTTCAATTCTCGCAATGCTCTGCGGTAACACCTTTTTATGAATAACAGAGTCATCTGCGTAAAATGATACAAATGTGTTTGAAAAGTTATTACAGAGACTGTTTATATACATTGAAAAGAAAACTGGTCCCAGCACTAAACCTTGGGACACGCCTTTGGTAATGTTCAAATTGTTCAAATCGAGTTCAAATTGTTTGGTAATGGACAGTGAGGAGAACAGGGTAACATGAATTTTGTTTTTATAGCTATGCCCTCACCTTTTCGAGGGTGATCACATTGGAATATCCTTGTCAGAGACTGCTTTACCTAGCCAGGTTTTTGATAAAATAAGGTTGATTGAATACGCATTTCAACAATACACAATTTTGGGAACAGACTCCTTATAATTAAATGAACTGATCCTAAACCCGACCTAGAATTGCCCTATGAATTGATCAGAAGTACTTACGCAATTCAAAGACGGGCCTGGATTTGGTTTTACATTGACAGGAGCGTTACATTATTAGGAGCAAAAGATTCTTCATTTCATATTGTGAGATGAACCAATAACAGTGTGTTTTGACTCCACTGTGTCAATAAGTGTGATTTCAGTATGGGTAAAACATCTTTTTAAAACAAAAATAAACCATAAACTAAGCTGGATAAAATTATATGAGATTGTCCAAAAGGGGGACATCAATAACAGCACTCATAATGCAGTACTTTCTGAGGACCAGGTGATTGTTATATTTGGCAGTCAAAGGTTGGTAGGGGACTTGATCAGGTACACCACCAATTGTGGAAAAACTGGTCCATGGATAAGCAAGAAAACCAGGGACAATGCAATTGTTTAAATCGTTATTAAAACTGTTTCACCAGCCACCCATGTAGGATGAGTCAATTTCAGAAATAGGGGACTAAAGGATAGGGAAATGGGAGCTTCCTGCAGAAGCAAGGCTGACCGCCAAGGTTCAGGCTGTAGCAGATGAAAGGCCAGCCTGTCGATAGCAGAGGTCTAGTCTGTAGCAGGTAGGTCACGCTGAAATCTAGAAGTTGTCCAAGCTACAACAGGTGGAGGCCAGGTTGAAGCCAGCAGAGGTTCGGATTGTAGCAGGTAGAAGCAGGTACAAGGCCAGGCTAAAGTTAGCAGAGGTCCAGGCTCAGAATAGTGAAGAAGGCATATATCCTATTGTAGTGCTGCTGCCGTAGTTCCTAAGTTTGTCACAACAGGAAGATGTGTCCAGGCCTCATAGCAGCTGGAAACTTAATGGGGTAGATTTCTATCTACAGTTCTAAAAACTTTCAAAAGTAGTTACATTAAGTTACTAAACTGCGACATGAGAACCTTTTTCCAAGACGAAGGAAGGCACAAAAATCCATCACAATAGTTAAAAAACGGGAAATCACTGGACAAACAAAAAGTACATGCAGCCATCATGGATTAAATTTTACTTTACCCCATTTAATTGTCCTTAGGCATGAATGAATTTCACATCCACCTTTAAGCAGAGATATATTTATGTTCTTGTGGATGGATCTAGGAATGGCTGACACTGAAGAATGATTCTCATAATATTAAGTAATGAAATAGCTGTAAAATGATACAAATAAATTGAGTGTCTACCATATGTGACAAAATTTTTTAAAATTTCACTTTTATATCGATACTGTAATAATGTAATGATACTTTTGGAAGGTTACTGTTTGCAGCATCACAGTCCCTTTGTAAGCTAAAATGAGAGAATATAGGCTAATAAGGTAAGTTATTTTGATTTTGAGTGATTTAAATATGCTTATGTAAAGATTCTGCCTTTTAAGGGCATCAGATTACTGTCTCCTTCATATAATTTATGTATTTTAATTGGTGTGTTCAGATTATCATTCAGGGAAAAACGTCACAACAGCCAGGAACTAATCAAGCAAGAATGGTTTATTCAAAGTCAAGAAAATTCACTTACGAGATATACCGGGCCAGAATGAATGTCACCCCACGAGGATCGTTCGGCTTCTCTAGACACCCGCTGAGACACGTCCAATCAAATGTGTAGATGAAGAAGTTCTGGCCCCGATCCAAAGGGTCAGGCTCATTTTATACTTCTTGATCAAAAGGTCAAGGACTTCCTCCGACGCCCTGGTTTTACACACTGTTGGAATGTGGGCACCTGGGGTGCAGGGTATCTTAAACCGCGTTTCGATCAAAGCCGCAGGTCGGAGGAAGTCCTGACAAAGACTTCCTCCGACCCCATGGCTTCACACTCTCTTGGAATGTGAACACCTGGAGTGCGGGGCTGTGAAAAACTTCGCCCCGATCGAAAGCCGCGAGTCGGCTTTGATCAATTACCAGCGGGGGGCGTCAGTGGAAAAGCACGGGGTAGTGCAATTCCTTGACATCACGTGATGAGGTCTCGCAGTTACATTTTAACAGTCTTTACAATTGATACTGAAATAATGGTGTGAGGTAGGAGATTATACGATTTGAGCTAGGGGATTTTGCAAGTCCCTCTCTTGACGTCAGTATCCTCCCGTCACACAAGGACCACAATCAAAATAAGCAGTAAATACAATGAATGCATGTAAACATAGTGCATTATAATCATGACGGAATATCCTAAACAAAAGCTAGCAACAAAGTGGCTGAACTAATCAAAGCAGCCACACACTGTGGGAAAACATTAATGTTATCTGCCAGCAAAAGCATCATAGAAGAAATGCTCAGTTCTGGCACTATTAAAGAAATAGCCCAAGAACTGCTCCCAAATGATACAAGTTACAGACATATTCATGACATGTCTGCAGACAATTGTGTTCTGGAAAAGTTGCACATCAGTGGGACATTTGCATTGCAATTCAACGAATCCACAGATATTAGATATATTGGATTTCACACTGGGTAAGTAAATTGAGACTAATGTTTCAAACTATTTCATTAAAAAAGTTTTTGACATATTTATTTGGCGGTGTTCCGTGTAATTTCTCGAATGTAACATATGTGCCGTGGCTCAAAAAAGGTTGGGAAACACTGGTTTTGAGAATCTGCTTTTTTCGCGTTTCATTTTTGGAGGTTGAACAGCCTCTAGCGGTAACATCCGGAACACTACCACCTGTCGGAATTTTTTTATTGTGCCCCAAATCGGCCAAAAGTCAATGCGAAGATTAGCATAAATGATTGTTGTACTTATATTAAGACGGCATTTCTCAATGGATGTAGAGATCTGGAGTAAATAGACTTATATCTGCCCTGTGTAAGTGGGAGGAACTGGCTTTGCTCTCACGTCGACGTAATCACACAATCAGGAAGTCCGGGGATTAGTTTTTCGCTTCTTGAAAGCGAAACTCAATGGATTCTAACCCTCTCAGCGACTTAAAACGGGAATGAATCTTTTCATCGAATAACAAATACTTTTTATGACTGTTTTTCTTTCGTATAAATTGGTTTACTAACTTGTATTTTTGACCACTTGTTACCCGCTGACGATCCCCGTATTTTCTGTTAGTCCGTCAGAGGGATGGCTGTTCCTCACCTCACTGAAGATGAAATGGCAGAGATTAAAAAAGACGTGAGTATAACGCATATATCAGGTGTAGTTTTCTAGAGGTTAAGGACCAGCCTTATACGATAACGTGTTTATAGAATACTAAAAGATTTGTTACTTTGTCAACTTTTTAATGCTCTAAATATTCTGTAAGCAGGAAATGCTCACTAATGTCTTTCCTCAACCAGTCATGTCAGATGGGCAACATGCGAACAAGTAGTGCTCTTTTTATTATAGTGGTTGTTATCATTAACATATATTTGATTTAATACAGAGATTAGATTTAGATGTGATCATGATCATGATTTCAATAGAAATAATCAAAATCTCTCCTTTTGAGAATTATTCCTATTTGTGGGTCCTCAGGTGCTCACCAGGTTGCGGCACTACCTTTGTGAGAAAATTCGAGCCGAACGCCACCTCGACTTTCTTCGCTCTCGCAGAATCCTGACCCGGGACGATGCGGAGGAAATCAGCTGCAGGACTACACAGAGCAAAAGGACTGCCATGCTGTTGGACATCCTGGCTGAGAACCCCCGTGGCCTCGATGGCCTCATTGACTCCATTCGGGAGATGCGTTCACAGACGTTTATCGTCATTAAGATCACAGATGAGGTGCAGAAGGCAAAAAATGAGAAGATTGAGTTTCTCAGAGGTTTGAAGGCCGATTCTTAATGAAACCAGATGATATTAATATCTTTAACGGGAAAGCTTACTTAATTGCTAAAGTTCATTTACTTGTTTTATCTTCATACTTTGCAGCCGGTGCTCCTAGTTCCTCATCCAGCAGCACAATCAGCTACCTGAGCACAGCCAGTGACATCTCCAGGACATTGTCAAATGACTCCACCATGGTTTTCCATCCTGAAGGAGAAGAGAGCCCCTCCACGTCAGACCTAATAGGCTCACTCAGTCTGCCATCACTACAGAAAGATGGACACTTGTCCTCAGTGGCAGGTGACAGTGTCGTCACAGCTTTGTCCACAACCTCCTCCAGCCTCCCCAGGCCTGGTGACCCAGGTGCCCCCCCACTGCCAGAAGAAGTAATGGTAGGGTCCCCCTCCAACATGGATGCCGGAACTACAGGGTGCACCAGCAGTGGAGGAGACCCTAACTTCCAGCCCCTGCGGTCACGCTCTGTCACATCAACACCACATGGGAACATCTTTTAAGTCTCATTAGGCAGTTTTCATGCACTGGAACCTGCTGGCCAGTAAATTGAGCTAATGTATTGAAACACTTATTGATTTTTTTTTTTTTTACATATTTTACTTACTTTAGATTTTTACTTTTTGTTTTATCTGTGTTCCAAACAGGCAAAAGTTGTTCTACGACAGCTGTTAATTGTGTCTTCATATATCAGTGGTTTTATGTACTACATCAACAATTGTTATTACATATTAAACTTAGGGTGGCATGGTAACACAGTGGTTAGTGCTTCAGGGTTCCAATTGGGTTTCCTCCCATGATCCAAAAAATGCAGCAGGTAAATTTGACACCCAGGTTGCACAGATGTGTAAATGACAGTGAATAGTTCATTGTCTCTATATGTGGCTTTTGGATCGACTGGCAATCAATAAAAATGTTAGATAATTATCTGTCTAAAAGATGCCCACTACAGTTTAAATGTTAGAGTATATACTGAAATATGTGCATTTATATAAATATATATATAGAGTGAGAAAGAGATACTGAACAGATTTTTGCTAATTATATATTTTGACTTAGCTGCTTTGATACAAAGCAAAAAAAATGTTATCTTTCATCATCTGAAATGATATTAGTTCAGCATTAAGTCGAAAAAATGTTACTTTTTGCCACTACAGAAGTCTTGATTGTAAAACAGATCCCATTAAGTATTCCCATTTTACCAGATTTTCTTCAAAATTAATTTTATTGGCCTTAATCATATATTGAATCATGCTCATCTGGTTGGAAGTTTGTTTTTTTCTTAACTAATTAAAATTTTGATTTGGAATTTTTTTCTGAGATCTCTTTAAAACAATGTTTGTGAAATACTTGCCTTGAATATGTTGATCTGATTCTGCAAATTTTAACTCCTATTTTACGACTTAAGTTACATACAGTGTTGACATTCTGTAACCGGTACTCTGCTTTTATTGGAAGAACTGGAAAAGCTCAGTGACGCAGAGGTATGACACTTGCTGTGGCAGAGGCAGGAGTTGTGATCGCATTGCCTGGTCAAGACAGTCTTGAGAAGCAGAAGTGTTAATCTCTGGCAGCACCTGCAGCAACTCAGCCGGTGTTAGTAGGTACTCTGACTTATTTTTTCCTAACCCTTTCCTCAGTCAGTACACAGCTTTTGAGTATTATGAAAATAACAACCAAAAAAATTGCAATACTTACACAAGCAATGTAATTTTAGATTGATTGAAATTTGATTAGTTACACAAAACTGGATGAATATTTTACTAAATATGCTGGGGAAAAAACAAATCACTTATGCGATTTTGGGGAGTTTGACCAACAGATTTGTACAAAATCCAGAATCAAATTTGAACAGGCCTGGAGGTGACAGCCAAGAGCTCATGCAGGTGAACCAGTTTGATAAACATCTGCATAACTGGAATGGCTGAACCTTTACCTGATTATCAGCATATTTTGGGCTCATATTGTACAAGCATTAAAATGATTTTTTATGATTCATTAAGCTCCTCATTTCAGTATAATGGAACATTCTGGGTCTGTAGTCACAAGGTCAGAAGACAGACTGCTAAACAGCTTTTGCAGATGGAACGTTCACTCTCAGAACCTGGAGTCAAAAGTGGTGGAGGACTTGAGACGGAGACTGAAGTATTTCTTCATGAACCCTTGTGAGAAATACAGAGCCCGGGGTCGCAAACCATGGAAACTGACACTTCAAATATTGAAAATTGCTATCACCACAGTTCAGGTATTGACTGTTTTAGCTGCCACCATCATCAAGTATTAAAAGGAACAAAGTGTAATTATGTTTTATTTTTCTCCATAAGTTAGTCTCATTTGGACTGAGTAATGAAATGATGGTCACTTTCAAAGATGAGAATCTGATGACATTCAGACATCTCTTTCTCAAAGGATACAAGGATCAGCAACTGGGAGGCTATGCACTTTACACTAGAGCAGATGTGTATGATCGCATCTATTACATTATCAACAGGGTACTGATATTTTTCATTAACTAACTGCATTGTGGTAAGTTCCAATTTTATAGCCTTACTCAGCGGCAAATTAAATCAAGTTGCTCTTTTTCCTCTTCAGTACTTCAGTCTCCACAATCTTACAGTTGGTAACCTTGCATATGAGAGGGTTGCTGGCATGTATACACCTTTGTCAGTTTGTCAAGAGCTCTACAGGACCAGCAAAATTGAACCTGGAGATGAGACGTTTGACATTGATCCACACATTGATAATGGTAAATAAACAGAGTGGATACATCAGAGCACCCAAGAGCACCCTAGCAGTTTTCAAATGTGATCCATTGTGATGTTTTTATTCATGGACAATGAATCATGGCACAAATGGAAAAATGTCACTGTGGATTTACTTCTGGCTCTGTGAAAGAGGGAGTAAAGTATAGTCACAATGACAAATGTTCAAGTATTCCTCTCCTGAACTGTAACAGCTGCTGACTGTTCTATCTGAATTTCCTCCTTACAGATTGTATTTCCATATTCCCGGTGCAGTCCTATGACAACTGCAGTTTGGTGGCGCATATGAACTTCTCGATAGATTTAAAGAGGTAACTTAACTGGCAATACAAAATTATTGTTAATTTTAACGGTTGATAAAGATGACAAGCCAACTAATGGTCTGTGTTTCCAGACTGCTGACAGTAAATGTGTACTTCACCCTGAAAACCATCAATTTGCAAACGGTGAGGCATCATGAGCTCCCAGACTGCTATATCTTCCGCATCATGGTCAGTGATCACTCTACTAACTGCCAGGTATTGGAGGTGTTAGAGATTAAATGAAATGAAATATATGTACATTTGATTTGACAGAATTTCTCAATTTTTTTATAGGTAAAATTTGACAACTCTGCACACAGTGGAAAGATAAAAGTTGATGTTGAAAAAGATGTTAGCATCAATGAATGCAAAGACTGGAACATGGAAGGCACTTGTAAGTCATGAAGTCTTACTATTGATGACCCAATGAGCCCTAAAACATAAAAAAAGAACACAAAAAAAAAACATTCTTGTTTTAAATTCAAGGCTATCTTCTTCTTCTCCTTTCAGCTTTTCCCTTCAGGGGAACAGCGAATCAACCTTCTCCATCGAACCCTATTGTCTGTATCCTCTTCTCTCCCACCAACTACCTTCATATCCTCTCCCGTTACATTCATAAATTTTCTCTTTGGTCTTCCTTCCTGCCCGGCAGCTCCAAATCCAGCATCCATCTACCAATATATTCACTATCCTTCCTCTGTACATGGCCGAACCATCTCAATCTGGCTTCTCTGGGCTTCTCTCCAAAACATCTACATGTGACATGTGCTGCCCCTCTGATGGACTCCTTCCTGATCCTATCTATCGTCATCATTCACAAAGAGAACCTCAACATCTTCATCTCTGCCTTCTGTCTTTTTGTCATTTTCTAGGCCATACCTCATTTTTGATCACACCACTGTCTTGTACACCTTTCCTTTCATTCTGGCTGATAGTGTTCTATTGCATTGTACATCTAACACTTTTCTCCACCCATTCCAACCTGCTTGAACCCGTCTCTTCACCTGTTTTCCAGACTCTCTGTTGCTCTGGAATGTTGACCCCAAGTACCTGAAATCCTCCAACTTCTTGATCTCCACTCCCTCCACTCCACCCTTGTTCCTCTCATTCACACACATATACTGTCTTGCTACAGCGAACCTTCATTCCTGTCCTTCCTGGTGCATACCGCCACCTCTCTAAATTTTCCTCAACCTGTTCTCTGCTCTCACTACAGATCACAATGTCATCGGCTATATAGACAATATTAAATGAGCCTTTATGCTCTTGTGAACTTACTTTAACTACAACAATAAAGATGATAGTACAACTACTTAACTGAAATCTATGTGTTGTAATTACTAGCTGGAAACAACAATTACATCCTGCTATTGTTTGATTCTGTGGTCATCCTTGCCTGCTTCACCTCTATTATCCTTTGTCTGCGATCTGTCATCAATGGCATCCATCTCCAGTCAGTAAGTAACAAGGAATTATTGATCATTACGAGCACCCTCTGTGAAGCTTAAGTGGCATCTATTAGCTAAAAGTGGATTGTCTGTTGCATGTTGTCTCATAAAAAAATAAGTGTAAATTTTGAATTTCTTGCTGAATTTTGTTTAAATAAGACAACCTGCAGATTGATACAGATGGATTAACATTTACTCAGTAATGCAGGAGAAAGTAATCCAAAACATGAAACATCCATCCATCGTCTGCCGCTTATCCTGTAATCAGGGTCGCGGGGGATGCTGAAGCCTATCCCAGCTGTCAGGCAAGAAGTAGGGTACACCCTAGACTGGTTGCCCGTCAATCACAGGGCCACATACAGAGACAGACAACCACTTACTCACTCACTCATTCAGGGCATTTTTCCAATGACCCTGCTGCATGTTTTTGGACTCTGGGAGGAAACCAGAGAACCTGGAGGAAACCCGGGGAGAACATGCAAGTACCACACAAAAAGGTCCCATTGTCACAATCGAATCAGTGCCCTTCATGCTGTGGAGCTGAAACGCTAACCACGGGGCCACCCCAAAACATGAAACATTTAACATTAATATGGGAATTTTACACATTACCAAATGTAATTCAATTACAATTTTAATTGACACTACTTCTGCCTGCCATACGATGCTGTATTCTTAGTTTTTCCATCTTTCCCCGCTTATCTGGAGTCGGGTCACAGGGTCACCAGCTGGAGCAGTGAGGCCCAGACCTCCCTCTCCCCCACCACATGGTCCATGTCCTCTGGAGGGACCCCAAGGCGTTCCCAGGCCAACCTGGAGAAATAGTCTCTCCAGCATGTCTTGCGTCTTCCTCGTGGTCTTCTCCCAGATGGACATGCCCAGAATACCTCCCCCGGGACGAGTTCAAGAGACATCCTGACCAGATGCCTGAGCTACCTCATTTGACTCCTCTCTGTGCGGAGGAGCAGCGGCTCTACTCTGAACTCTCACCCTATCTCTAAGGGAGGAAGCTCATTTCAACCGCTTGTATCACGTTCTTTCGGTCACTACCCACAGCTCATGACCATAGGTGGGGGTGGTAACATAGATCGACCAGTAAATTGAGAGTTCCACCTTTTGGCTCAGCTTCCTCTTCACCACGACTGACCAGTACAGAGTTCACAGAGTCGCTGTAGACACCGCACCGATCCGCCTGTCGATCTCCCGCTCCATCCCTCCCTCACTTGTGAACAATACCCCGAGATGCTTGAACTTCTCCACCTAGGGCAGGACCTCTTACCCGACCTTGAGTGGGCATTCCACCGATTTGCAATTGAGCACCATGGTCTCAAATTGAGAAATTCTAGAAATTCTCTCAATAAAACTTAAGAACAGATTTGGTGACAAAGGGCAGCCCTAGTGGAGTCCAACTTCAGAAACAGGTCTGGCTTACAACCGTCTGGTCCACTGTTCCACGGCCAGGACGAAAACCACACAGCTCGTCCTGGATCCGAGGTTCAACGACCTGGCGGACTCTCTTCTCTAGCATCACTGAATAGACCTTAGCAGGGAAGCTGAGGAGTGTGATCCCCCCTATAGTTGGCGCACACCTCCAATCCCCCTTTTTAAAAAGGGGGATCACCACCCCAGTCTGCCAGTCCAGAGGTACTGTCCCTGACATCCACACAATGCGGCAGGGGCATGTCAGCCAGGACAGCCCCACAACATCCAAAACCTTTAGAAACCTAGCGTGGATGTGCTACTGAAGAGCTTTTTGACTGCTTCAGCAACTTCAGCCCCGGAAATAGGTGTGTCTGCACTGGAGTTCCCTGGCTCGGCTTCCTCATTGGAAGGCATTTCAACGGGGTTGCGGAGGTATTGGAAATATTCCTGCCACCAATCTACAATGTCTCGAGTTGAGTTCAGTAGTGCCCCACTCCCACTGTACAGTGTTGATGGAGCACTGCTTCCCCTCCTCAGCCACTGGATGGTGGACCAGAATCTCCTCAACACCCACCGGAAGTCGTTCTCCATCGTCTCCCCGAACTCCTCCAATGCTAAAGTTTTTGCCTCGGCAACCACTGAAGCTGTATGCCGATTGGCCTACCAATACCTGTCAGCTGCCCTCAGAGCCACACAGGCCAGAAAGGCCCAGAAGGACTCCTTCTTTAGTTTGATGGCATCCCTCATCGCTGGACTTCACCAACAGGTTTTTGGGTTGCCGCCCTGACAGGCACTGACCACCTTATAGCTCCACTCTGCCGCCTTGACAATGGAAGCACTGAACAGGGCCCATTCTGGCTCAATGCCCCCCCGCCTCCCTCGGGACGTGGTTGCAGTTCTGCCAGAGGCGGGAGCTGAAACTCCTCCTGACAGGGGACTCTGCCGGCCGTTCCCAGCAGACCCTCACATTACGTTTGGGTCTGCTGGGTCTGACCGGCATCCTCCCCACCATCGCAGCCAGCTCACCACCAGGTGGTGATCAGTTGACAGCTCTGTCCCTCTCCTCACCAAAGTTTCTGAGATATGTACCTCTGACAATTCGACCACAAGGTCGATCAATATATATATATACATATATATATATATATATATATATATATGTATATATATATCATTAGAAGGCAGTGTCAATAGGAGGACCTGGACCTGATGAAATTTAACCACATGATTTATTGCATATGTACCCAATATACACCAAGAGCTTTTTTCGGATATAAACACCTAACTTTTATCTATTAGCTTCATACTTATACAGGTATAAATCACCATACCAGCATGCTATTAAGCTGTCATTCTCTTAATATAAATTTTCAGTTCAATTGAATGAAGTGTAAACTGGCCATAATTTTTTTTTGTGTGTGAAGTTGGGAATGAACCTTTATCTCATTGTGTAAAAATGTGTATTATCACAATCAGCTTGCCATGCAAAGCATGTCCAAAACATTTTCTTTGGCAAAATCTGACATTGATTTTCAATTTCTTAGTGTAAGAGTTATTTTATATGTGGTGTTTATATACCACTTCAAGACCTCAAGGGCCATGGCAAAAGCGAAAAGCTCATTCTTAAATGTGTCTGACAAAATATTAATTTGCTCATGTAGGAGTTCTCCATGTTTTTCCATGCCTACTACAATAAAGTTGTGACCCGGTCAGACTGCATGGAGTTTGTCAATGGCTGGTATATCTTAAGCATTATCAGTGATTCACTAACCGTCGCTGGGTCAGCACTCAAAATTGGAATACAGACAAAGGTTTGCTTTTCCCTTTTTTTTTGTCTGTTTTGGTCAAGTATAGAGTGTGTTTTTATAAACAAAGATAAATTATTGAAATAAGAACATACTTAAAAAAGGCTCTGACACTATGTATTGTGCCAAGCAATTTCTACTATTCTTTTTTCTAGTACTTGACGAATTATGATGTCTGTAGTATTTTGCTGGGGACAGCAACAATGCTCGTCTGGATTAGTGTGATTCGTTATCTTGGGTTCTTCAATAAATACAATGTAAGAGCATCTAAGAAGTTACATTTTAAAAATCTAAAACCATTGCTAAAGATGAGATGTATGTGGAGAAACTGAGAACCCTTTTTCTTTTTCAGATCTTAATCTTAACGTTACGAGCCGCATTTCCGAATGTGATCCGTTTCTGCTGCTGTGTGGCCATGATCTACCTTGGCTACTGTGTCTGTGGTTGGATTGTGCTTGGACCTTACCATGACAAGGTACATGCCATGTATTTGCTATTTCAAATCACAGTGTGTCTGATTCACTTCCTTAAAACAAACTGTTCTCCATTATATTCACAAAAAAAAATGAATAGGTCTTCACAATATCAAAAGAAACAGGACAAGATGTTTTGAAACTGGTTTTCAATCGCACTGTACATTGTAATGTCTACTTAGTTTTTATTTATTTTTTTATTTTAGGTGTTTTTTTAAATATCACTTTGCTGAATCATAGGTAAATATGTAAATATTAATCTACATTTATGTCCCGACTTTTTTATATAAAACAAATTCACAGTGCTATCTCAGTCGGACCATATTTGATACATGATTTTACTGCACAACCCTAAATTATACAACAGTAATTATTAAAACTTATTTTCTAGTTCCGAACACTTGACAAGGCTACAAAGTGCTTATTTTCGCTGATCAATGGGGATGACATGTATGTCACATTCCTGAAGATGGGAAACAAGGGCAACATGGTGTGGCTCTTCAGCAAACTTTACCTCTACTCTTTCATCTCTATCTTCATCTACATGGTGCTCAGCCTCTTCATCGCCCTCATAAATGACACGTATGAGACCATCAAGGTCAGACTCCTGAATAGCACATTACAGCATGTGTTTTTCTTATCCATGTATTTCAATTACTTTATTTTATTTTATGTGACACTTTTCTTGTTGCAGCATCAACAGCAGGAGAAACTGCCAGTATCCCAGCTTCATGCCTTCATCGCAGGTCGCAGGGAAGAACCTGAGTCTGCAGGATTCCCAATTGAAGAGGAAACAGCTCCCTGGGGCAGTAGATTCAGAAATTCGGTTAATGGCTACTAAGACATGACCTGATATCCAGGTGTTTATGTGTGTCCCCTGTATAGGTGCACCGGTGATGCAATAAGCTGCGCTTCGCGTTTGCACGAAGGGAGGACAGAATGTGGAGATATCACAAACGCGTCTGATTTCTGTAGCAATTGTAACCCGAGGTTTTCCCCATTTTCACATAATTGTTACAACTAGTGAGAAAATAAAATAAAAAGATCTATACTATAGCGTCGCCCTTGAATCTCCCCACTACAATCTTGAATTGCCATAATATTTTGTTGTTCACTTCATTCGTAGGGCAGATGTAGGCTGTTACAAATGTCATTGGGATTCTTCTGTTACAAATGTAATTCTTGTTTTGACACATCAAGCTCAACATTCAACATTCTGGACATATTTTCTGTTAATAAAAAAACCCTCTTCCATTCAAACAAGATAAATGTATATGTAAATAAATTAACAAAATGAAATCAAACTTCCGGAAAAAAAAGTTCCAGTTGTATATGTATGGCTTTGAGATATAACATCTTTCGGTAATTTTCCGTGTAATATTATCTCTTTTACCGATAATCCGTTTCTTCGGGGATATGATGTAAGGGTCTACGTTGGAGTAAAAGTATGGCACAAGTGCTTTCTTGCATTACCAAGAAATGTGGCGGCTTCACCACCGTGCTTGTCGCTTGACTTTCAATAGGGACATTTCTTATCTGCATAATGTCCCACTGCGCATCTCCGCATCCAATGTGCGCCTTTGTTACTGGATGGCCAACGACAGCACCTCCAATAACAACCGTGTTTGATGTGGCGCTTGCTGCTTAAAGACTTAAAGAAAACAGCTGCAGAATGCTTACCTGCAGTCGGTACGTCTGTGACCTGTCACGTTGCAGTTAAACTGAATTTCTTAACATTTCTGCTGCCCGGTGACAAGTGGTTTCTGGTCGGTTGTCAAAAGATGATGTTATATATTATTGCCTATACATGTTGATCCAATTAGCGCCGTTGGAGTGTCAGGTAAGATTGTGATAATCTTTTTTTTCCGGTTCGCGTTTCAGAGCATATTTTCTTATGTTATTAGCGTTGGATAAGACAGTTTGAAGCACGATGATACTTGAGAGAAGTTATGCTAGCCAATTACTTTACTAGAGTTAAGTAATTGAGTGTAAATACACCACGGAAACAATGGAATGAAAAAACGACACAACTGGCCCTTACCCCTTAACGCGAACAAGTGTGACGTGTTCTATGTAAAGTGATTTGTTAAATAACAACTAACCTCTTTACAATGTGCACATGGAGGTGTGATGTGAGGGAAGCATGGCAAGCCTTAGTCTTTGCCAAGTTTTTTGTGTTGCATGTTGGCTGCCATGAGAAGATACGGTAATGTTTTTCTTTTGGCTGTTTATCGCCTCAATGCTGAAATTTGTAAATACATATCTGAGACTTTTAGCGTTCAGTCTATCAAAAAACAAACACTATGTGTGATTATCTTCAATCCCATCTTGGGACATGACAATGCAATTACGTATTGGGATCTGCATGCCTTTTTATCTGGTTCAATAGAACTTGTGAACGAATTAACTCCTTGAATGTGAAAGTAATTGAAATACATGCATAACCGTTCGTTCTGTAATTCACATTTTCTTTGTTTGCCTGTGGCCAGCACAATTGTACCCCCCTGCAATTTAGTTACCAGTTTAAACCACAACATGGCACATATCTGCTGTTAATCCTGTGTGGGATCAGCTTTGGTCCACTTTATCTGTTGCTGGTATATCTGATGACTCAATGTTGTGCTTTAGGGCTCTGTACCAGTTGGAGCCTCAGGTTTGTGTCTGATAGCTAGCACACCCCTTGGTATACATCCCATGTCACTGCATCCTCGTACCCTGAAGTGCCATTGATATGGGGGAGCGGTGGACAGCTGTGCCAATAGAGGCATCAATAGGCATTGTTATCTTTAATACATTATGTATGTAAATTAATCTCAGACAAAGACAGCCCAATGAGATCCTTTGACTCCTCTGAAGGATGAATTAGGCTGCTTTTCTAAATTGAGATCAGAAATGTAGGTCACATCTGGCAGATCCTCAAAGTTTGAAAATAAATATCTTCAGTTGCCTTTTCTCTTATTTCCATTCCAAGGAAACCATCACATGTCCAACATATCTCATCTGACAGTGTCCCCCCAAAGTCCGAACACTCCTGTGCCATTGCACCCTTCTTTGGCGCTGTCCAAACCCTCCTATAGGAACATGAGCATATTTTGCACAGATGACAATATTCCCCAGTGCATCTCATACATCAACCAGGTAATCTAATGTTCTGGGTCAATATAAATGGTTTATGAATTGAAGCTGTTGCTACCGCTTAAGCATTATTTCCAAGTGTTTTAACTTTTTAAATATGTGTCATGGTTTGGCAATTTTTGTGTTTGACCCCTTTAATGTCTATCAAAATAAAAAATTACGTAAGCACTGAAAGTGGTCCTCTCTCTCTTTTTTTTTTCTCCAGGAATTTTCCTCACTGGGTCTACTGTCCTCATGTATCGAGGCCATTTCACTGGGGCAAGCTGGCCTAAACACCGTGCCAGCTCTGAATGCCATGTTTGTACTGTTGAAGAGTCACAGGCACTGTATGGGCACGTTAGAAGAGCTTGAAAATGAGCACCTAAAGAAATTCAGCACAATGGAACATATACAAATGAGCAACTTCAGACTCAAGGTATAGTATGTATGAAAAGGGGACAAAGAAGTAAGACAGCATCTTTAAAAAGCACACATCTTTAAAAAGCACACACAGACAGGAAATTTGATTCTGTAAAGAAAAGAATCCTGACTGACTTATAGAGTAAAAAAAAGAAATTGTTTGCGTGCGTGCGTGAGTATGACTAATTACTAACAAGAGGCTTAATGTTTTTTAAGATAATTCTATAGCTGAAAATGTCATGGATTGAGATGCATCACAGCAAAGTATGCTGTTTATGGTAGCTATGAGATTGAGGTGTTACTTTGCCTCCCACATCATGGATTAGTGGAGGAGGTTCAATGTATATGTATGATAATGCAGTAGCATTGTCTATTTATGAAATTAAGCTCACAGATGACAGATCCAGGCTTTTCATGAATGAGGCAAAAAGGTACCCCACGGGAGCTGACATGCTCGGAAAGGGCTTTGGGATGGTGGATCATCACTGTGATACCACAGCTGACAATCAATACAATATTCCACTTGAAGGGGTAGCAAAGAAGCATATCTATAGAAGACAGGAAGACGGCAGGTGATGGGAACTTACACTCAAGTCTGATAATATTTATGGGCCAGCCTCAGTAGAGATTACGTTAATAAAAAGTTTGAAACATCCTGGGGCAAGTACACAAATTATGTTTCCTTAAAAAAAAAGTGCCATTAAAAAAGCTGCTGCATCTTGCAGTATGAAATGTTTCCCTATAATGGTTTTTCACAGGACACTTTGACCAAATATGGTACATGGGAAGATTAGTCTACCTATTTAACATTGTTTCTTAGAATTTCTACTTCAGTTTTGTTTTGAGGTGGTAGCTTTGGAAAAACTTCATAGTGTATCAGATTGACAACAAAGGAAATGATTATGTTTTTGGAATTCAAACCTGCACCATTAATATGAGCTCCTGTTTTTCAACTTTTTTGATTTTAAATAAAGGCATTGTGTAAACCATATGTGCCGTAGCCCATAGAAATGTTGGTCAGCCTGTTTTATACATTCATCAGTGTTCTTTATCTGATTGACCTGCGTTATCCAAGGGCTTTATGGGCAGATATTTCAGTTAGATAATGTGGTTGCTTTTGTCGTTTTATGTTTGAAAAATGCTGAATTTCTAAACTCATATTACTTTTGCAAGCATTATCTCATTTATTTGCTGTGGCTTGTTAAATTTTCTTCCAGGATCAACTAGAGTTGTCCATCAGGGAGAAATTGGGTCTACGTGAGACTGAAAGGCAACTCCAACTAAAAATTAAGACATTGCAAAGCTGCCTACAAACGGAAAAAGAGGAGGTAGGAAGCTGTTTATTCTAAAGTCAGTGTAATGCTCTGCATAACATAAATACTAATAAATAAATATGGGCTCCTTTCAAAAGACATTCTTACAACGTAGAGTTTAAACTCAATGCCATCAGTCACGCAGTAGAACATGGGAATAGAGCAGCGAGAGAATTCAACATTAACGAATCAAAGGCGTAGAAGTGAAAGAAGCAACAAGATGACCTGCGCCAAGTAAAGACTAAACAGAGTTTCCGAGGAGACAAAGCAAGATGGCTACAGTTAGAGGACAAACTTGAACAATGGGTTGTTGATCAGAGAGCAGCAAGTAGAAGTGTCACCACAGTCACTATTCGAATAAAGCAACAGTGCTAGCACGCGAACTTAACATCAAGGAATTTAGAGGCGATCCTTCTTGGTGCTTTTGTTTTATGAAAAGCTGTGAACTGTGACAAATTGAGTTGGAAATATGTTGTTTTCAACCAAGTGGGTGCGAATACCGGTAAGAGCTACTGGTACGTATGGCACCGTATTGTGAATGCACTAACTGTTTTGGGAGTGAAGGGAGTTGACAGAAAGATGGATTGTATTCTATTAATAAAATCTGACTGACTTGTCTGACTGTTTTGTTTACATTCCCTTTTGCGCAGCTTCATCTAGTGGATGCATAACGCAACCCCACCCACTACTGTAGCTTCTATTCTATGCACCTTATAATGCAGCGTGCCATATGTATTAAAAGAGTTTTAAAATAGGCCATTCATTGAAGATGCGCCTTATAATCCGGTGCGCTTTATGGACAGTATGGTAATCAGACTGATTTAATTTATTTTGGATAGGTTCAAAAGCTCCAGAGTATCATTGCCAGTCGTGCCTCACAGTACACCCATGATGCCAAGAGAAAAGAGACAGAATCGTCAAAGCTCAAGGAACGGCTGAGCAAACTACTGGTTGACAAAAAAGACAAAAAACTAGGTGAGTATGTGTCTGTATTTATAGTTTGTAAATATATGAATGCTTTGCTTTAAAACACACTGGTTTTCCTGGTACTCCATTTTCTCACGACTAGCAATCGATGTACTGAATTGCCTCGGACAGACAGATGGAAAAAGGAGCCACTGTAAGACAACAAAAGTCACTGTCAGGTATGATTAAACCTATTTTGTAAGTGAAAATTCCCAGTCATCCAGGTCATAATACTCAAAAGTCCTGTTGTGGCTAATGGCCTTGCTTGAATTTCTTGAATTCATCCATTTGATCTGTATCTGCCACTGGTCCTGGTTGACTGTTTTTTGCAGCCAAGAAAGACAGATGTACAAGTCAATGCTGTCCGACTATGAGGTGAGTCAGAGGACCCTGATGTTGGAGAATGCTGAACTTAAGAAAGTACTGCAGCAGATGAAAAGAGAGATGATTCATATAATGAGTCCACGCCAGTCATTCACCAGACAAGATTCTACTAATGGCAAGGTATTACTCTTTACGCAGTATTTGGACTAAAACATTAATCCAGAAAAAATACAAGCATTTAAAAAACACGAGTTACTTTCTGAAATGAGATAATCTACCGTATTTTCTGGACTATTGAGCACACCTGAATATAAGCCGCTAAAAGCCGGCTATAAACAAGCCATGTTTATATAGGCCACACTTGTCTATAAGCTGCAGGTGTCCGCTTTGTAACATGAGAGATTTACACAGAACATTTTTTTTAACATTTAATTAAAAATATACTCTCTAATATCCACAAATACTTCCTGGAAATGTTTTATGTTTTCCAAACAGTACCTGTAACATGGCTGATGAAAAAGATAAATAATGAATGACACAAGGAAAATTCTATCTATCCATTTTCTATCGCTTTGTCCTACTCTAGCTGATTACCATCGTCCAGTCCACTGAAACCATTAGTCGTCGTCAGTGTTTGAATTGAACAGCCTCAGAATTCCAAGGTAATTTCATAGGTCCAGTGTGACGAGGCTAAATGTTCGTTAATTAGCGGCATCATTGTTTATGCCGCAGTGTTCAAAGCAAGCAAGTGTGTGTGTGTGGGAGGGGAGAGGGTAGCAGCGGTTTATAGTCTGGAAGTTACAGTACATATTTGGTTTGACTCACCTTATCCTCACAGACTCTCATTAGAAGTCATGTATACAGAGCATACACAGCGCTGATTTTTTGATCATTGGGCTTATACAGGGTGATTCAGGTGGTGAAGAAAAGACTAGTGACTCTAGCAAGGAAGCACTGGACCATTCATGTGACTATGCTAAGGAGCAGCTCACAAACAGTATTCGCCAACAGTGGAGGAAACTGCAAAACCACATGAAAAAATTAGACAGTCAAGGTTTGTAACTTACTATACATTATAGATTTGCAAAACTCTTGTTTCCATATTTCAATAGGATGTTTTCAAACATACATCATTCAGGTTTACTGAACATTAGAGTTGACAACCTCAGGTGTTTCTATTTTCCAATCAGCTCAAGTTCACAATAAGCAAGAGTCTGTAGAAGAATTGATACCAAATGCCACCCATGAAGACGAAATGGAGAGGATGAGGTGTGAAGTTCAGCAGTGCAAAGAATTTATTCATGCACAGCAGCTACTCCTCCAGGTCAGACACATATGCAAATTCCTCTAACCAATGATGTCCAGTGAATCCAAGCAGCACCAAAATTGAGGATCCTCCCTCTTACTTATGTATATACTCAATACAGCTACATTATTTGTGCCATATATGTGCCATATAAATGAGTGACCCATCCAGTGATGTTAGAAGTCATGACATTTCAAGACCTAAAAGAATGTCTTTGTTTATGCTGATTCAGGAACACCTTAACACGTCTTTTGATGATGATACTGCGGCCCTTCTTAGTGATTGCTACACTCTGGAGGAGAAAGAGAGACTTAAAGAGGAATGGAAACTCTTTGAGGAACAGAAGCGAAACTTTGAGAAGGAAAGAAAGAACTTTACAGAGGCTGCTATCTCCTTGGGCCGAGAGGTATTCATATCTTAAGACGTGTCACCATTTTTTAACTTAAATTAGTGCTTTATATTGTTGACCTTTGCCTTTTTTTATTATCTACAGAAAAGGGCCTTTGAAGAGGATCGTGCCTCTTTGCTGAAATGTCAGTTTCTGAACATGACTCCTTTTGCTGACTGTAGGAAATGCTTGTCACCTGATAGTCAAAGTACATTTTCAATCAGTAAGTGTTTGTGTAAGTATTTGTGTTCAGTGACATCTGCTGGCAATGTGCAAAACCTGTGATCATAGTTTATTTTTTCTTTCCCTTTTGGCATGTTGCTTTTATGGGGGATTGGACTAAAAGAAAATGCTTAATTGGATCTGGTATTGACAAACCATCTGAATTGTTGTCTGTTCAGCCCATGTCTCCTGAAAAGAATACTGATATCTAATTACAGGCATTTTTATATGAGGTCCCTTATTTTCAGACTGAATTGGATCTTTTGATAAACAGAACTACAATGGTCAGTATTTGCCAGTTCCCCCGTTATACATGATGCATTAAGAAGGTGAAAGGTCTAGTAAACAATATATAGGCAGGTCTATATCAACACCAAAGAAGTATCTCTGAAATACTGAAGGAGCTGAAGAGGTAAAACTCTTTAAACTCACAAAAATAATTTCAAAGTTGATTTCTAATATGGTTCTGCCCTTTATTGCAGGAAGTGAACCAGAGAGAAGGGTGTTTTTGACAAGTAATCCCCCAACCAGCTCTTTCCCCTACAATACATTTTCTACTCTCAAAAATGCAGATTACACACCTGTCACCATGCCATCAACAACTGAACTTTACAGGACACTCCGCTTGATACCAGAGGTTAGAAGGTATTGTCTTAACCCCTTTTGGGTTTTGATCATATTTAATTCTTTTTTTTAATCCTTTTCGTCCCTCTTTAAAAGTTTATAACAGTAACCAAGTAAGGATCAGACAGTGTTTGTGTATTGTCACTTCAAAATATAACACTGTCTGCATATGTGTTTTTTTTTATTTTTTTTATGTAATTTCAGTTCCTCAAGACATTTGAATCAAAGACTTTGCAAGGTGTCCAGCCCTATTCATGATGGCCACTCTCTGGTCAAGTCAGAACACAGTGACTTTTGTGGAGACTTGAGCATCTTCTCTTTGGGTGTTTATGAGAACTGTCTCATTTGATGAACAGATAAATGTCTTTTCTCTTATTTTTTGCAAATCGGTTTTCAGAAGCAGTTAATAATTGTCTATATTTTTCAGAATTACTAAGTTGATTTTCCTTACCATTTATCAATGCTGAACAAATAAGAATGCCTTTTGACTCATTTCTTCTTTTCTAAGTACAAATCAACACTGACACCATATATGAATGAATACAAAAGAGGGTTCCAAGTACATATTTGAAAACTAGATAATGTTTTATGTCATTTTTGTACTTAAGTATTAAGTTTTAGTTCAAGGTTAAATGTTAACAATGTGCTAATTTATAAACTGAGTGTAATTTTAATGAAAAGTATATTTAATCTATCACTGACAGTAATTGTACCTTTTGTGCTGGTAAAAAATGTAATAAAAGTCTTTTTTTTTTTTAAGAAAAAAATATACTTCTCTAGTCTTCTGAAATGGTGCCTACCATTGTTCACAAGTGGGAACAACTTCACAAGCTGTGACTTACCGGAAACCGGAAGTAGTCATTTGATCAGTTCTCGTCAAACCTAAAATCCCAGCCTTCGCCCAGCATTTATTTCTTACAAATCCGCATCGAACATGTCTGGGTCTTCGAATCTCGTTGCAATGAAAAAAGTCGTTCAGCAGCTCCGTTTCGAGGCAAGCATAAACAGAGTGAAGGTAATTGTTTCAACATTAATTTTGTTCCCGTGAAATCTAAAGCGCTACCTTGATCCTTTAGCATTGCTAGCCGTGACACTGGTTAGCGCAATTTCAGAACTAGTAGCCGGTGAGAAAACCCATTCCAACACCAGGGCGCTGTAATTTAAGTAGTAGTACTTAAAACTCGTCAATTCACGAGTTACTACTTGGCTTAAATACTATTGGATTCTTTTACCACTGGGTTGCGGTATTTTGAACACAGCGTGTTTTCAGTTAGGGAAAACGATCAAAAGCATAGTCCGAATTGAAAAAAGCCTCTTGAGAGGTCAAACGTCGACAAAAAAACCGTTTGATCAACCATGACCTGAATGACAGAACCTTCACAGTAACAATATTGGCGATCTGTCGATTGTGTTGATTTTAATATCCTGCCAATTATCCATCATACTGCCTTATCAACAATTCTTCTGAAATGCACATAATGGTATAAATTAATGTACTAATATACACACAAGTGTGATCTTGTAGATCATATTATCAAAAAATAGGAATGGGCATACATTACATAAACATTTTACCATAAAAACCCTTGTCAAAATATTTTTTGGCAACTAGAATATCCTTTAAGATGTTTAACGACACATCTTAGAGGCTTCTTCAGTAGGATGAAATGGAAGAAATTCATTTCCAGTTGAAATGAAATAAACGTTGACAAGGATAAACCATGACTCAGACAACTGAGATCTATGAAGTGTCATTACATCAAATCGTTAGAATTTGGTTTCCTGCCTTTTTTGTATAATTTTATGTGCAGAATTATTATCCGTATCTTGTTTTGATGGGTACTGTTATCTGGATTAAGTATTTGATCCTTATCTAAGGTCTCCCAGGCAGCAGCTGATCTTCAACAGTTTTGCATGCAAAATGCTTTGCAAGACCCTCTTCTCACTGGGGTATCCTCCAGCACCAACCCCTTCAGACCACAGAAGGTCTGCTCCTTTTTGTGAAAACACTGTGGTCATTGGTGAGTATGCCTCCCCGTTAGTGACATTCACACGAATCCTAAACTAAAATTCTAAAGTGGAATGTTAAGCAATACAAAGTAGATTGTTTTGTAGAGATATTTTGAGGTGTATTGAATGAGATGGCCTTTTACTCTAGTGTTCATAATATACTGTGTTGCCATTGAATTTATCTTTGGAAGTGCCAACTTGATAACACAGTTACAGACATACATTGATAGGAAGAGCGTGAGGAGACATTGGCTGTTCAGTACCTTTCTTAAAGACATCTCAGCATGATCTGTATATAGCCCTAAAGCCATGCATACCATCATGGAAGTAAACGCTAGAAATACTTGTCTATAATTGTTGAGTGGTTAATAAAAAAAAAAACACCTTTTGGTAGCATATTTTGTATTGTTAGAAATTAAACACACTCAAAGATTACTGTGGACCCATTTCATCCAGAAAGGTATCAATGGCACAAGTGATGAACTCATGAATCAAATAGTTGCACAAGACAAAGTACAAGCCCTTGACTGCATGGTAAGATAATTACCCCCCCAAAAATTAAGAATTAAAGGGCTTTCCATCATTGTGTTAAAACCACAAATTCAGTATGTTGTGCTTGTGTACTAAGCAACTGCAAATAAACTGAAGAACAGCAAAATATGTCTTCAACACCATGCTTTTACTGAAGACCAATGGTGCATGGCTTTTTACATATGTAAATAACATCACATAAATTTGAAGAAATGTGAAGAAACACATTGGAAATGAGATTTTGGATTAATTGGCCATCAGATTAGGTGTAGGGTAGCGTCAATGTAATGAAAAATAAATTACTCCATGTCACACAAATCCCAAATGCTCATTCATCCTCTGTATTTGCTCAACCTTTATTCTCTTCTCTGAAGGCCTTCATTTGATGCTACAGGGAAAAGTTGACCTCAACACTGCTCCACATACCAAGCCATTATACTGCCACGAGATCTCCTGAGTGTAGAACACATTGGAATCATGTCGGGACGATAACCATTTAATTTCAGTCACATTACAAGAAAGGAGACGGTTTTATTTTTCATGGCACAGTGTGATTTTTTGAGTAAATTATTGTGCCTTTTCTATTGTTCTATTTTAGTCATCACTGTTCTGGACTTTTTTGTATTTAATGAATAAAAACATCATTTATTATTCCAATGGCAGATTGATTGTGGTGCTTTTTCTGTTAGTCTAAAGGATATTGTGATTTTTACAGCTTGGCATGGGTAGTTGTAAATACTTGTATTCACTGTCAGATAAACTAAAAATAGGTGACTGAGATTTTCGGTAGGCTCATGATAAAAAAAGTTTGAAGTCCTAGAAGTCCCTCTTTTCATGTTCAGCAACACAAATAGATCAATATGGCAGTAATGTAGACATAAAAAAGGAAAAAGAAGCGCATATAGGGCTTTGACCTCACAGCAAGAAAATTCCTGATTAGATGCAGACAGGGAGCCTATCTGTGGAGTTTGCGTGTTCTCCCTGAGTGTGGGTTTCTTCTGGGTTCCTCAGGTTTCCTTCCGCACCCTATATGTATACACACACATATGTATATATATATATATATATAACACACACACACATAGTATAGGCTGTGTGTATGTGGTCGATTGCCTTATTGATGACCTGATGAAAATGTACATTAAAAGTAAACCTTACAGAATTTCCCAAAAGATTTAATAACATGTTATCATAACCACTGTATAAACTGCTCAAGCGATTGTATCACAAACCTTGCAAATCAATGACAACTGAATGATATTGCTGCCAGACGAGCTCGAAAACAGCGCAACCACTGGCCAAAATGGAGAGCCCGTGATCTTCCGAAATTACTTGGTTTTAAGGCTCTCGCGAGAAGTGAGCACCGCTGTGGAAACCAGCTTCCATTACACATAGAGGACGGTTCAAGCGCCATCACAAAATAACTTAGTCAGATCTTTAAATCCCGTGTCTTAACAGCTGCACTTGCAGGCATACCGCACAGATCTGCTTGGTCCCCGTAATGAAACGTTCATCCTCACCACTACTAGGAGAAATTGATCATGGAACTGCGTTGCTGTGGAAACGACGGTAACCTGCTTCATTGACCTAGCAATATATAACGAAAGCTAACCCCGTAGCTGTTCGCTAGCTCAATTAAATCTTTTTTCTTTCAAGTTTAGCTAAGAGTTGATGTATTGTTTCCCATGATATAACTGGCTAACTAGGCTTCTGGTCATTGCTGATTTTGTTTTCGAGCAAGAAGCTTGTTAGATGTTGAACCATTAATGTAAGGGAAACTATCCCAGTGGGTACTGAATTTTTTTCGAGGTCGTCCTAGCCAACGATGATGCTCCAGGATGGGTCCATCCAGCTTATTTGCCTTACAGCCAGCAGTGGAGTCCCTCTATTTACGAGGGGGGTTTGGAGGCAGCTTCCTTTCTCAATAATCGGGTCCCTGAATGGCGTTCACATGTTTGGAGGTGGTCAGGGAGTCGCCTTGTCCTGCTGTGAAACTGAAAGCAGGGGGAAAGTGGTCTGGAGAGTTTTTCAAGACAGCGTGACGCTAATTGCTGTGATTGGAGGGCAGCCGACAGAATGGGGTTCAGAGGGAAGCGAAGAGGAACACTTCATGTTACAGCGTCTACTGGAAAACGTTTGGAGTTGCATGGTGATGGTACTTGGGTTAGATGAGCTGGCAAATGTAAGAAATGTGGAGCGGCTTAAGAGGGACTTGCGCTCGTGTTTCAGCCTCATTGATCAACTGTTGGATGATAAGCAAGAGGGCATCCTGGGTAATCTAACTCATTGCGCCGACTCCCTCCTCCCGACGAACCCCACTCTTCTTCAAGAGGCTGTTGAGGGCTTTGCTCAAGCTGCAGAAAGCCAGTTTGGCTGCCTCCTCCTACATGGCAGAATAGCAGCAGCAACTGAAATGTGGTGGCATCTTGCGCCACAGGAAGTTATACTTCTCACTGCCTTGATGCGCTCCCTCTCAGCCTCTGGATCTGCTTCTTGTGACTTCCCAGTTTTTCTTCCACAGGGCAGCCCCACTGTGGCTCATCGCCTTCTCCGTTTCCAGTTGCTTCCAGGGGTGGACGTATGCGTGATATGTGGCCCTACCCCTTCCCTACACAAAGCTGAGCGTGAACTTGTGGGTCACCTCTGGTCACCCCTAGTAGAGACCTTGAGAGACTGCCTGGCTGTTGAAGAGCACTGCTTACCAGGTTCAATATCCCTTCATCCTGACATTTTGGCATTTCTTCTAATCAACCGTGAAACACACCAAGCTCTGTCCTTTGTGCGGACAACAACTAATCCTCCTGACAGTGGCCCCGCTTTGCCCTCCAGGGCCCGCTGCTGGGAACTTCTGAAGCTGTTCTACACTTTCGGTGTGACACGCTACTTCAGCAAGAGTGTCTCCCCTAAGGAGAGAGCTCAGAGAGGCAGCATAGAAGACCTAGTGCAAGGATACTCTCACCAGCCTGTACAGTGCTATTTAGTGACCGATGAGTGTAAATGCTATGGACTGCAAACACCACAGCACCAACTTTTTATGCTTATCCCAATGTCAGTACCTACATTTGCTCTGAACACATTTGCTACACAAACTCTTTCTGATATAACTGCGGCCACTAGGTTCTAAGTACTTTCTTGACAGAGTGATTTTTTTTTTTATATTTATTTACTGTATATGATAGCTATTCACTAGGACTCTAACAATAAACCATTGCCACATCTTGCTGTATAGAAATTGTATGAAAATGTGTTTCACATTGTTAAAATAATTAGATTATGACCTCCAGAAGCACAAGGGGGAGCCAGTGTATCTCCCTCTTTTGTTTGGCTGGCCTGTTTACTCTGAAATTTAGTAAGATTCTGTTTTCATAGGGAAAAAAGGGTTTTGTATTTGCATTGGATTTTTTCACAGAATAAGAAAGAACCTTTTTTCAGAGGAAATATTTTTTCTGTTAAGTACATAATGACCAGTAAATGACAACAAATCCAATTTAAGTTTTTTGTTAAAGATGCAACCTAAATGTCTGAGTATTATTACACCCCTACTATTTATATGTTATTTACAATTAATGATATTAGAAGGGATAACTCTGTATCTAACAGTATTATCAGGGAGTGTGTTATATTAGAAGATTACACTGGGCTAAAAAAAAATGCTTGCTGTTCATTGTTTTCAGTTTGCTTTCTCAAAGATCACAATTGTAAAGACAGTGTCATAAAATATGTGCCACTGCAAACTACAAAAATTGACACTAATGAAAATAATCTTCTTGACTGACAAGTCCTTTCATCTTTAGTTCTTATATTTTTAAATGTCTGCTAATGAAGGAGAATTATATATGTTGTGTTTTTTTCTAGTTTCTATGCAATAAAGTGCTGGGTAAAAACAGACTGCTAATTATATGGTTTTCATATATGTAATATTTTAAAAGCAATGAAAAAACATCAACTTTGGCTGTATGTAAATGTATGTAAACACAGTAAAGTGAATGAACTTGAGCAGCTTCAGTAGTGTTGTCAGCGACTGTTAATAAAAGACACCTGATTATTAAATTACATCTTTGCATTGTGAATTGCATTCTGTAATTTGCATTGCTTTTACCAATTTAGCAATTTCAAGTTTAAAGGTATAGTGCATGATTAGCCCTACTCTTCATCTTACTGAGTAATAACTCCTGAGAACAACTTGACCAACTACATTTTTCTAATCAGTTATTAATATACTAGCTAAAGTGTTTTTTATCAAATAACATACATTAAAAATGACTCACATTAAAATGCTGCCTTGGCTGAATTTTGGTCCCTTGATGGCTTATCCTAGGTGGCACGGTTGCACAATGATCACTGCTTCCGCCGCACAGCAAGAAGGACCCCGATATGATTCCCACTGGGGGTACATGTAGTTTGCATGTTTGTAAGTTTCATCTCACAGTCCAAAATATGCAGAAGGTTTATTAGAAAAATTGCCCTAATGTGTGAATGAGTGAATGGTTAGTTGTCTCTGTGTGGCGCTGTGATTGACTGGCATCGGTTGAGGGTGTACCCCACATCTTGCCCAATGTCAGTTTGGATTGGCTTTAGCAATTCCATAATGAATGATTGAATGATGTCAGCTGTATGCGTTGTAAAACTAGGAATGTCAAGGATCATCACACATTTAGTGTGACCTGTTTCTGATCGAGTAGTGACTTTCTTCAAAAAATAAAGGATAACAGCCTCTCACTCAGATCAAACCCGACTGTGGTCCCACAAGATGGCAGCCTCATCCCAAATATGACATTAAAATATCTATAATAATGAACATATTCAACATAAGTCTCTAGAAAGGTTCTCCGTTTGGGCGGCATGGTGTCACACAGTGGTCAGCCCTGTCACTTCACAGTAAGAAGGTCGCTACTTCGATCACGGCGGGAGTTTTCTGTGTGCTGTTTGCATGTTGTCCCTCGTCTGCATTGGTTTCCTTCAGGTTCTGCGGTTTCTTCTCACGGTCTCAAAACATGTAGTAGGTAAATGGGAGGCTCTAAAATGGCCAAGGTGCACTTCACCTCTTGCCCAATGACATGTGGGATAGGCTCCAGTGAACCCGCCGACATTGATAGTGACATCACAGTTCTCATTTCTTCAATTCTGAAAACAGAACAGAGGAAGTCTCTTGGATGAGAGGTAAAAAATCCTACACTGAAATACAGTTGATACCACAATGAAAACTTAGATGCCATACCTATAAACATGTTATACATATTTAATACATAAAATGTCATCGGCGTTCAAGTCTGTGTTCCAAGATATGTGAAGGGCCAATTTAAACAAGGCTCATACTGAGAATGCCAGGGAACAAGGGTACGCTTGCTCAAGTGTCACCACCATGTGGGCCGAGCGCACACACCAGAAGCGTTCGGAAGGCTGAATGTGCAACAAACGGATGTTGCTAGGGCTCCCAGAAACACTCTGGAGTGTTTTTTCCACAGTTTGACGGAAACCCATTACCACCGCGGAGAAGTCCAAAGGTCTTGGCACTCCTCACCAGACAAGTGCGGTGGACACGTTGCGCAACTCAGTTTTATGCTTATGTGGAGCAACTGATTCGGCCGCTACGCAGTTTTCTGTTTCCCCTCTTTTATTATTATCATTATTATTTTTTGTCATTACACTTTACTTTCAACCTTTTTTAACAGCGCGTGAGGCATGTCAGCCATGCGAATGCACCTCCTGTCGCCCCGAAACGTCCGTCTTGTAACCCGGGGGCGAAACGAGTTGCTAGCCGTCAGCAGTGGAGCGCAGTGGCCCGGAGGTCCCAGGGTCCGTTCACTGACCTATCCCCTCCTATCCTCCCTTTTTTCCGGCAGAACCCTGTCAAGTCTCGGTGAAACGACACGTACCCCCCCAAGAGAGAAAATGCTCGTGAATGGAGTGGCCTCGAGGACGAAGGTGTTGACCATTGATACCATGAACCCTACAGTAAAAAAAGTGGAATATGCTGTGCGGGGACCAATCGTGCAGCGCGCAGTGGAGCTGGAGAAAGAACTCCTAGAGGTCTGTGTTGCAGCCGTCGGGTGCCACATCCTATGCAAATCACACTTTGGATCACATTTTCTTTAAACATCTCACATTTCCCGCGCTTGTTAATTAAAATGCCACTCGTTCTTTGTTTTCTTTACATCCGTTGACTCATGTCACTGATGTGCAAACTCGTTGTAGTTTTTGTATCAGACAAAATAACATTGCATTTATTATATTCATGAATATGAGTAATAAAATATTAAATCACATAAAAGTTTGTACAATATTTTTTCGACCCAAAGATTGTTTGCAAGACAAAAAGTAAAGTATGTCTCGACATGTAAGCACTTATAATTATTTGAAATGTTAATATCACGAAACTACCTTGCTGAAAGAATTTAGTTTAAGTGGTCTGATTCATGCCTATTTTTAACCCTTTGTCCACCTAGACATATACTCTCCCAAATAGAACATTTCTGTTATCATTTCTGTCCTGTGCTAAAGCCCTCATTTCAAAGTCCATAACTCAGTTATTCATTAATGAGGTTTGTTGCCCAATTTTTAGGCCACTTAGTCATACTGCATTTCATCCTTCTCTTCCTCTGTGATCTGCATGGTAAATCTCTGAATATCGACCACAGTCAAATATTTGTGATTGTAAGGGTTTCATTTTCCTGTTTGTTTTTTAAGATATTTTAAAAGGACAACGTTTAAACAAGATCGAGTGTGGTTTTTGTTCAGCACATAAATGTTACTGTGTGACTGATAGATGTCATTTCACTTTAACAGCAAAATCACAGATGTTACAGTGTACATTTTGGTTCATTTTCCATCAGGCACTAAACAATCACAAGAGTCATCGGGAAATCTATGTTAAGTTTTTAACTCTCCCTGATTTTTTGAATATTTCAATATATAATAATGAAGTTTTATTTATAATTAAACCTAGTGTGCTCTCTTAATAAGAAAGATGTCATATTTCATAGTTCTTAGCTGTCCTAAAATCGGACTTGCTGTTCATTTCTCTTTTCTCAAATGCACAGGCAGACCCCTTCCCCTTGCACTGTTTATGGTGATGTGGGAACCAGCTGCTGGTGTACAGAGTGGAGTATGGTGTGAAAACTGTCTCCCATTGAATAATTGCTCAGGAGGAGATGAGTAAATGAACAAGTTCCTGTCCAAGTTAAAGAAACAGCAACATGGCCATCAGGAACGGAATAGACACCTGTGACTTTTAAAGCAGATGGCTTACTGACCTCAAAGATATTCTCTGTTGTTCACTTCTCAGGCAGGAATTCTCCTCCTCTCTATGGGATGGTTATTATCCTCTCAGCTGAAAAGTTTGATCATGCATTGTCTGAATTTTTATTTAGAAGTTCAAAAAGCAGAAGGAATTGCATTTGGACTTAGTAGCTAATACCAATCATGATCAAGAGGGATGGGGCATTTTCAGTGTGGAATCGTATTTCCCCTCAAGACAAGAGAAGCACTTTAATTTCTTTGCTTAGTAGCTTTAGACAGCACCAGCTGTAGTCTTTTCAAGAATACAGGAATCAGTGAGGTGACAAAATGGGAATTAGGTCATGGAATGTTCCCACAGTATGTGAATCAAATTCTGCATTTGTATACACTCATGCTCTTCTAATGGGCCTCACTCAGTGTTCTGCTTGAAATATTTTCCTTTCATATAGTCTTAGGCCTAATTTTTCCTCAAGGTTGTGTGAACTGGTGCAAATTATGAAACACCTACAATGCTACAATGCTTAACAAGCTCATGAAAAAGGCAACACATCACAGGCCAACAAATGTGATATTTTTGAGGCAGATGCTAATTCTATATCACAAAGTACTTCTTGATAATACTGCATCTAGGAAATTGATTTCAAACACTAAAGAAATAAATGGAGTAAAATAAACATGTTGAATGTGAACTGTGAATAAACTGCATCAATATAATGAATCAGAATCATTTTTGTTCCAAGTTCGAGAGAACAAGGAATTTTGTTTCCATGTTGGTATTGCTCACTGTGCAGGGAAGGGAATAAGTTAGATAAGAAAATATAAAATAAAAATGTGAATGACAAAGTATCTTGTATTTTTAAAAACACAGACAAAAATCATAGTTTATCAATCCCTGCGGGGAAGTTCATTCTCTGTAATTGACCCATCATGGATGAACCATGAGCTGTCGACCAGCACCAGGGGAGCAGTTAGAGGTTCAGTGTCTTTCTCAACAACACTTTGAAATACTAGGAGGAGCTGAGAATTGAACTGGGAATGTATGGTTTCAAAGACAATTGCTCCGCCTCCATGTGTGTGCAAAATGATATGTACAAATATGATATGTACAAAAATGTGCAATTGTGATACAAAGTGCAGCTTGCAAACAAAATGTTCAGTGTGGGTATTTGGTTTCTATTTCTTGACACTGACTATTTTCAGTTCTTCAGAGTGACAGCGACAGTGACTTGAAAGTGTCCACAGTAGACATTATTTCTTTAGGATGGTGAGGAGGGAGAATGGGTGGGAGGGAGAATGAGGGAGCTTCTTCCACTGTCATCTCTGCAGTCTTCTGCAGGTTCAGCCCCCGCAACAGTGGACCAGCTGCTCTGCCTCCTGTCTGCACGCAGACTTGTCACCATCTCAGATTCGACCAACGACGGTCGCATGGTCCGCAATCTTCTGGAGTTTAACAGACGGTTTCCCTGAGGTGCAGTTGTTGTATAGAGGGATAAGAGCAAGGCCACTATTTCAACCTCCCTTTGAACTTAAGCATTGTTAGCGCTAGTGCTTTATCAGTGATGGATGTCACAGGCATTTGAGTGAAGACCAGGAATTTCAAGGATCCCACTGATGGGGCAGTCCCCCTGATGGTGAGATGTGATATACTCTCATATTATTGGTGGAGACGCCCCCATTGTTTGACCAATGGGAGAAAAGCAGCCTCAAGTTATTAAAAATCTGAGCAAGATTGAACAAGTCAAACGAACAGATTGTTTTAATACCCACAGGGTGTCCTTTTTCCCAATTTCTCTTGCGATCTCTTTATTTTTCCAGCTTCTAACTGCTGGCTTAATCAGCATGTGTGTCTCGATGGTTGTATGTTCACGTGCCGCATGACATTGCTATTTATCCCACATCATTGGTCTCAGCTGGCCAGGAGATTATTTTACTTTTCATTATTTATTTTAAATGTTTTTCAATACTTTTAACTGTTGCAAATGTTAAATGATTCATTTAAATGTTATATTACTGGCCAAGAACACCGTCAATATATTCCCCCATATCAATATTACATTTACTTCAGTATACGACTTAAAACCTCTGTGTAATGAAAGTTTATGTGTGTCAAAAGATAAATGGTTATTGACAAAAAAAGGTACTTAGCCAAAATTAGAACTTTGCTCCCATGTTTGTACATACTGTAATTTCCAGACTAATAGCTGCTACTGTACGCTTTGAACACTGCAGCTTAAATAATGATGCAGCTAATATATGGATTTTTACGGACTAACAAGATTCATGAGGCCAAAATATTTAGCCTCATCACACCAGATATGAGTGGTTTACACAAATGGCTTTGAGAACGACAATGAAAGAGAGGCTAAGGAAGTGTGTGACAGAAATTCTTTGGCTGGGTAATTCCAACACTGAAGAAGACAACTTTAGTGGTTTAAGTGGATACAGGATAAAGATGAAGATAGTGATCAATGACTTTTCATCAATGACCTAATTATTTTAGCATGGTCTGCTAATCAGTGTTAATCCAAATATGACAAAGACAGATATCAAATCTTGCATCTATTTCAAAGACACTTTGTGTATAAGCCATATAAATTATTTGACCACTGGGATGGTATATTTTAGTACATTTGTAGTGCTCGCATGTTATGCAACTGAGGTGCAACTTGTAAATATAGCAGCATCCATGTCTTGATTGTCCTCTGTATCCTTCAGTTTTAAATATGCAGAAATATGCAGTGATTACCCCTCCTGCTGACACCCCTGTACTTCTACCTCCAATGGGAGAAAGCTCTTTTTTAGCAGTTGGTTACCTTTGTTTCATATTTCCAGTGCCTTCAAATTCTCTTCTCCCTCAGTTTTCCTTATAGCATTCCTTCTTCAGTTCTTCTGTCATCTTCTTGATTATTTTTTAAAATTTCTGTCATTATTGTAATTCACACCCATTTTACATTCATTTCTATCTTATTTGTCAAGCCCAGTTAGTGCTTAGTGGATTAAAATGTGTTTTTAAAAGCTGTCTCCAAACAGAATGTTACATCTGTTTTTAAAACCTTCTCTGCCTGTGCTATTGGTTGGTCATGGTCTGTCTCTCAAACATTTCCTACATGTAGAAAGTGTAAACTTGCTTTTTTTCAGTGTCAAAACCACAAAAAATGATTTTAGAATCAGGACCCCAAGTCTTTGAATTTCAGCCCACATTAATAAAGTTATTAATGCCCCAAGGTCATTGCAGCAAGCTAATATTTTTATGCCTTTCTACTGCTGTAAAACAGACATATTCTTCTTCTTTTCCTTTCGGCTTTTCCCGTCAGGGGTCGCCACAGCGAGTCAACTTTCTCCATCTAACCCTATTCTCTGTATCTTCCTCTCTCACACCAACTACCTTCATATCCTCTCTCACTACGTCCATAAATCTTCTCTTTGGTCTTCCTCGGGACCTCTTGCCTGGCAGCTCCAATACCAGCATCCATCTATCAATATATTCACTACCCCTCCTCTGTACGTGACTGAACCATCTCAGTTTGGCTTCTCTGACCTTCTCTCCAAAACATCTTAACATGTGCCGTCCCTCTGATAGACTCATTCCTGATCCTATCCATCCTGGTCACTCCCAAAGAGAACCTCAACATCTTCATCTCTGCAACCTCTAGTTCTGCCTGCTGTCTTTTGGTCATTGTAAGTTTCTAGTCCATACATCATCACTGGTCTCACCACTGTCTTGTAACACCTTTTCTTTTATTCTGGTTGAAAGTCTTCTATCACATAGTACCCCTGACACTTTTCTCCACCCATTCCAACCTGCTTGGACCCGTCTCTTCACCTCTTTTCCCCACTCTCCGTTGCTCTGGACAGTTGACCCCAATTACCTGAAATCCTCCAGCTTCTTGATCTCCACTCTCTGTAGCCTCACCGTTCTACCTGAGTTCCTCTCATTCACACACATATATTCTGTCTTGCTGCGACTAACTTTCATTCATCTCCTTTCCAGAGCATACCTCCACCTCTCTAGATTTTCCTCTACCTGTTGTCTGCTCTCACTACAGATCACAATGTCATCCGCAAACATCATGGTCCATGGGGATTCCTGTCTAACCTCATCTGTCAGCCTATCCATAACCATTGCGAACAAGAAGGGGCTCAGAGCTGATCCCTGATGGAGTCCCACCTCCACTAGAACTTCTCTGTTACCCCTACGGCACACCGTACCAGTGTCTCACAGCTAGCATACATGTCCTGCACCAGTCTAACATACTTCTCTGCCACTCCAGACTTCCTCATACAATACCAGAGCTCCTCTCTTGGCACCCTGTCATATGCCTTTTCTAGGTCTACAAAAACACAATGCAGCTCCCTCTGGCCTTCTCTGTACTTTTCTATTAGCATTCTCAACGCTAATACTGCATCTGTAGTACTCTTCCTAGGCATGAAGCCATACTGCTGTTCACAAATGCTGACTTCTGCTCCCAGTCTAGTTTCCACTACTCTTTCCCATAACTTCATTGTATGGCTCATCAACTTTATGCCTCTATAGTTGCCACAATTCTGCACATCCCCTTTATTCTTAAAAATAGGCACCATCACACTTTGTCTCCATTCTTCAGGCATTCTTCTCACTCTCTAAGATCCTGTTGAATAATCTAGTCAGAAAATCTACCGCTGCCTCTCCTAGACACTTCCACACCTCCACAGGTATATCATCAGGACCAACTGCTTTTACACTCTTCATTCTCTTCAATGCCTTCCTTACTTCACTTTTACTAATTTGTGCTACTTTGTGGTCTACAATAGTCACCTCTTCTACCCTTGCCTCTCTTTCATTTTCCACATTCATCAGCTCTTCAAAGTACTCTTTCCATCTTCCCATCACTCTTCTAGCATCTGTCAATACATTTCCCTCTCTGTCCTTAATCACCCGGACCTGTTGTACATCCTTTCCATCTTTATGTCTCTGTTTCGCCAACCTGTATAGATCATTCTCACCCTCCTTACTATCCAACCGAGCATACAAGTCATTGTACGCCCTTTGTTTTGCCTTTGCTATCTCTATCTTTACCTTTTGCCGCATCTCCCTGAACTCCTTTCTGTTCTCTTCAGTCCTCTCAGTATCCCACTTCTTCTTCGCTAACTGCTTTCTTTGTATATACTCCTGCACTTCCTCATTCCACCACCAAGTCTCCTTATCTACTTTCCTTCCAGATGACAAACCAAGTACTCTTCTACCTGTCTCCCTGATAACACTAGCTGTTGTTGTCCAATCATCTGGAAAGCTCACCCTGACCACTCAGACCCTTTCTCATCTCCTCCCTGAAAACCATGCAACACTCCTCCCTTTTCAGCTTCCACCATTTTGTCCTCTGCTCTGCCTTTGTCATCTTCATCTTCCTTGTCACCAGAGTCATCCTTTAAACCATCATCCTATGCTGTCTGGCTACACTCTCACTTACCATTACTTTGCAGTCACTGATCTCTTTCAGGTTACCTCGTCTATACAAGATGTAGTCTACCTACGTGCTCCTACCTCTGCTCTTATAAGTTACCCTATGTTCCTGTTTTTTTCTGGAAAAAGGTATTCACTACAGCCATTTCCATCCTTCTTGCAAAATGTACCACCATCTGTCCCTCTGCATTCCTATCCTGGACACCAAAGCTGCCCATCACTTCTTCATCCCCTCTATTGCCTTCACCAACATGTCCATTGAAGTCTGCACCAATTATCACTCTCTCATTTCTGGGAATATTCTGCATCACTTCATTCAACTCATTCCAGAACTTCTCCTTCTTTTCAGATTCACATCCCACCTGCGGGGCATAGCCACTAACAACATTGAGCATCACACCTTCAATTTCCAATTTCAGACTCATAAGTCTATCTGACATTCTTTTCACCTCTAGGACGTTCCTTACGAACTCCTCCTTCAAGATAACTCCTACTCCATTTCTCTTCTTGTCAGTACCATAATAGTACAACTTAAAGCCTGCTCCTAAGCTTCGAGCCTTACTACCTTTCCACCTGGTCTCCTGGACACACAGTATATCCACCTTCCTTCTCTGCATCATGTCGACCAATAAATGCATGATCATTCTATATAACAAATAGCTTTCCTATGGTAGAAAGAACATTTTCATCTCAAACTCAGAGGTGCTCCTACCTTTAAATTTGGTCTAAAAACTCTCCTTTAATGTCATATTTTTTTTCTCCTCCAGCAGGCAAAAGATTGATGGATTCATCTCCCCCCCCCCCCCCCCCTCCCCTGCAACATGTCCTTTTATTTCCTCCACTTCATCCGAATTGTACTTGTCTCTCCTGTGAAATGTTTTTCTAGGTTTGTCTATTCTAATCTCTGGATGAGCTTTTTTTTTTATTGACTTTTTGGATACAGCCCCCCTCCCCCCATTTGCTAATTATCCTTCCTAGTACCTGTAAAATTCAGTATGTTACTTCTATTTTAAATGTTTCTCAATTCTTGTTTCTCTATAATAGTACCACCTTTGACACTGTTTTAGCTTTTTGTTGGCTTTTTGACTTTATTGCCATAGTCATTAGTCATCATTATATTTGTATCATTATACTTAAGTGTAGGCATTTTTACATTTATGGCCAGTATTCTTAGTGGTCATTGATATTCAAATATTTGTCTTGCATCATGTTTTATACAGATCACTCGAGCGAGTGATCAGGAAAGATACCGTATTTTCTGGACTATAAGTCGCTCCAGAGTATAAGTCACACCAGCCAAATAATGCATAATGAAGAAAAAACATATATAAGTTGCATTTGGGGAGGGGGGGGATATTTGATAAAATCAGAGACCAAGAACACCCATTCGCCTTGAAAGGCAAGTTGCAGTGTAATGTCTGAGTGGATGTCCTCAACGATGACAATTAGCTGGTTAAACCTTATCTTGATTAGACCAATTGTCACAATTTAAGCGACAGCGGCTCCAATGAATTTTCTCTGTCTCAGCACTGTCTCATCCCAAAACACATCCACAGCCAGTAGGAAATCACAGAAGTCTGAATATTCATCTAAAAAGTACTGCGGGGTTGTTACAATAGTAATAACAACAGAATAGAGAGCAACAGGCTGAATAGGTGTCTGGTATCTTAACGTTACATATTAAGGGCTATTCAGATAAGTTTAGCATAAACAACAAATCATAAAAGTCTCACTTAAAATCACTAAATCCGTTGAATTTTTCATCCTGTGTCACATCTGAGCAACTCCGCCAACTCTGGAGGTAGACGGCGTGCCGCTTTCTCTTCTGCGTGGGTGTTTTTGGGACATGGTTGTCCATGCTCTGATAGAGAGGTGGTTGTGTAGCATGAAGTGGTAAACACCATGAAGGTCCTCCCGTAAAGTCATTTATATTAGCCGCCTTGGCAACTACTTGGGCGTGGAGACGTAACTGCGCTGTCGACAAGCCTCTGCCGGCAACACGTTGTTCAAGCACCCATTTATGAACTTGTTCTTCGAGCTTTAGCCATCTTGCTTTTAGACTGCAAGTTCCTTTTTTTGCTTTCTTCATTGCAATTAGAGTATCCTCCGCTCTTTGCCAGCCCCTCACTAGTTTCTCAGTCACTCCAAACTTTCTTTCTGCCGCTCGATTAGCGTTTTCGGCTTCATATTTCTACCTGCAGTTTATAATCTGCAGACTATGATTTTCCTGACACACAAGCAGGGAGCGCACTCTCATGGCTGTCAGTTTGAAAATAATGCACATGTGAAATTTCTGTAGATATTTTAGTATGTAAGTTGCACCTGAGAATAATTCGCAGGTCCAGCCAAACCATGAAAAAAGTGCATTTTTTAGTCCAATAATATAGTGATTCCTTGATATCAGCTATCAAAAGACAAAAGTCCATCTAAAAACTCTTTGATCCTGTATCTGACTCCTCCAATAACTTCCCTTGTCAGTTAAAAAAGTACCCCAAACAATGATTGCCCTATCGATACTCTCTGTCTCTTCTGAAAAAGAAGCATTTTGAATAAGAGGTGAAATATCTTCAAGATCAGATGCCACAATAAGATTTTGAAAAGGATTACCCATGAGTATTCTGTTGTGACACCACTTGCTTACTGCTTGCTTACACATACTGTTTTGTAGACTTATTTTCAAAAGTTGGAATAGAAGCTCGTAGCTCCTGAAACAGGAGGAGTGGTTTCGATATGGATTATTCTTAATCCAACGTAGACCCACAAGATACATAAGATAGAATCATAATACAATATGTTATATTGTATTGTGTTGTGTAAAAATGTACTGTGTAATGAAATATTGGAGCTGAATAGGATACAGTTACAAAGCCCATAAAAATCATATAAATAACAAAAATGAACCTAAAAAAATACTTTTTCCCTCTTGTGTTTGTGCCTTGAAGGGAATGAAAAAACCTTTTGAAGAGGTCATCAAAGCCAACATTGGTGATGCACATGCAATGGGCCAGCAGCCAATCACTTTCTTTCGTCAGGTTTGTTCCAATGCGTTTCCCTTAACCTACTATAATGTGGCATCCCCATCTGACTTGCCATTATCTGTTTTATTAACTTAGTTATCATTTTCTATAAGTTGAGGTGATAAAAGTCAACAGCAGTGTTGACTGTTGATTCTGCATATTATCCCACCTCTGTTTGTTCTCTTTTTTTGTTTTCAGGTATTGGCTCTCTGTTCCTACCCTGACCTACTGAATGATAGCACATTCCCTAGTGATGCTAAAAGTAGAGCACATCGCATTCTGCAGTCCTGTGGAGGGAACAGTATGGGTGCGTATATTAAGTCCCCTAACACACACACACACACACACACACACACATTGGTGGTATATTGTGTCTTGGCATTTACTTTTTTGAAACAGTCTTTTGTTTTAAAGTTTCAGAATTCAGGGACATTAATAAAGAGCCATATTCAAGTTACGATACAATGACTATTACCAGAAACTATTCAAAAAAGAAAGTTGAAAAAAATATATCCCTGGTGGATATGCATGTGACAAGCTCATAACCATAATAAAATATTTGGAAATTGCACACATTTGTCATTTGTAGCAGCTGCCTTGCTGATGTCTCTATGAATCTCCCACAGGTTCCTACAGTGCCAGTCAAGGAATAGACTCTGTGCGTCAGGATGTTGCCCGCTATGTAGAGCGAAGGGATGGTGGTATCCACTGTGACCCAGACAATATTTACCTCACCACAGGGGCTAGTGATGGCATTGTGGTAACTTGAACATGACTTCTAGTCTTGCTGTTTTTCAAATTATTAATTAAAAAAAATGAATGACTGCTACATAGTACAACATAACAAAAATAAGCGACCCATATTACTCACATTAAACACTTTATGTAACATCGACTCTGGCACAAACCACTGAACTGAAAAAACTAACCATTTGGTTTGGAGCTGTTATCAAAACATTTTTTTAAATAACTGCATTATTTCTACAATTGTTACCAGAATTGGTTTAGAGATGTCCTTTAAGAGCACCCTGTTTTTCTCAGGTGGATTGTTGTGCTTTGAGGACAGTGTGACCTTTAGTATAGAAGTAGTAGTACCTTTAGTTTATTGTCACACACACACACACACACACACACACACACACACACACACACACACACACACACACACATATATATACATACATACATATATATACATACATATATGTATATATGTGTGTGTCTGTATATATGTGTGTATGTGTGTGTGTGTGTGTGTGTGTGTGTGTGTGTGTGTGTGTGTGTGTGTGTGTGTGTGTGTGTATATATATATAAAGGATATATATATATAAAGGATAAATTTAACAATAAGTACAGTGCAGAGCAAGACACTGAACCCCAAACTCAGTGGTCGGGAACCTATGGCTCTTATTGTTTGATATGTTACTTTTTTCAACCACTTAGTCACTTTTATCGTTTGTTTTATTGTTATTATTTTTATTGTTTCTTTTTCATCTTTTGTATATGTATATGTTTATACAATGTACACTATGTATCATACTTGTAGCAATAAGGAAACAAATACGCCTTTGTGGACAAAATAAGTTCTAAATGAGGGCATGGGTCATTGGTTGAACTTGAATGCATGTCCATGTAGAGAGGCAGTGCTCCAGCAACATTAGGAGACAAGGATGTTGAGTGTTCCCTTTCTCAGATACAGTGCAAAATGTGTTCAGATGTATGCAGGCAACACTTCTTAATGTGCTTGTTTTCTTAAGTCTTTCCTTTATCATATCTTAATTTTTCTTTTGCTTCTTTTCACTTCTGTGGTCACAGACTATGCTGAAGTTGTTGGTGTGTGGAGAAGATGAAACTCGCACTGGTGTCATGATCTCCATTCCTCAGTATCCCTTGTATTCTGCTGCTCTGGCAGAACTAGGTGCTATTCAGATTAACTATTACCTTCATGAGGAAAAGTGCTGGAGTCTGGACATCAGTGAACTGCAGCGAGCTTTGGGTGAAGCCCGGCAGTATTGTAACCCTCGAGCATTGTGCATCATTAATCCTGGAAACCCCACTGGTAAATATATTTTTTCACTAATAACAGGACTGCATTTTTCAAAATGTATGGTATAATGATGATAGTCAAAATATGGATTATTGAATCAACCTATTTAGGATTTTGATTCATTGTCCAGACTCTGGGTGATATTCAGTATTATAATTTTTATTTTCCAATCTTTTCATTGTCTTTAATGGACATTTACATAGTATGTCATCTCTTAAATTTTGTTGACAGATTTGTCTCCTTCATAGCTTATCTTTTAATATTCATAATTTTCAGCCTGATTCATTGCAGGGGATCCAGGGGGACGGACTCTTTATGAGTCCGTCCCCCTGGGTCCCCCCTGGGATTCATAGAGTCAATGCCCCATGCTTCATCAAATGCAAATTGTTTATCTGTTGTATGCCGTATGTGACAGTTGTGCTACAATAAAGAAAATACATATTTCAAAAATGAGCCACTCAATAGAGGCAAAAGAATGCAAATGCTTGGGTTATAATGATTTGAAACCTGTGCTAATAATGAGCCTTCCTCTTCTCCAAAGGTCAGGTTCAGAGTAGGCAGTGTGTTGAAGATGTAATTCGATTTGCAGCAAAGGAACGTCTTTTCCTAATGGCTGATGAGGTAATGTCTCTTAACTTTAAACTTCCTTATTCCAAGTTCTGTGTTGTGTACAGAATATCCTGAGATACCGTACCTAGGTGTTGATGTATTTGACATAGCTTCTTAATGTGTGGCTTCCACATCAGATACATAGAACAGAGTAACGATAAGTTTCCAAAGCCTGATGGAAGTAGTTGTATTCCATATCTACATTATCTGTGTGCAGTTTCCTGCTGACTTTTTAGAAATTTCTTAACCATTTTTATTTAGCCATTTTTTTATTTTGATTTAAGGCAATGTCTTCTTATATCACCATATCTCTTGTATGTTTAAGAGTGACTCACAATTTTCTCTTAGTGAGTGAGTGAATATCCTTATCAAATTGATTAAATAAATGAAAATGAAATTTAACTTTGCTGTCCCAAAAAGATAATGTTTTTTCTCAGACTGTAATCTGTCTGAATTTGAATTAAATAATTGCATGTCACAATTTTTGACATGATTATCTCTGGAATAGCATTATAGCATTATAATCATTTGCCAATATCAATTTATCTCTCAGTCAGTTTACTTTATTGTCTTTACTGCCATATTTTTGACAGATACAGAGGATTGAAATTGCATTCTAAGACCCACAGTGCAGTAGTAAGAAAATGCCAATATCACAGTCAACAAATTATGACAAAGCCAAAGTTATTGATGAAACCCAAAAAGGTAAAGCTGCAGTGATTTTAAAGTGTTTTCTTGTGAAAGTAGTTAAAAAAAAGTGCATATACTGAGTTCAGAGTACAGTGCAGATTGTGGAGGATGTGACCCCAGAGTCTGTATTTATGTGTATGTGTGTGTCAATTAAACAGTTCTTGCAGATGACGAGGTCAGATGTGTGTGCAACCCAGCCATATCCTTCATTCTTTCCTCCTTATACTAGGTGTATCAGGATAATGTGTATGCTGATGGTTGCCAGTTCCATTCTTTCAAGAAGGTGTTGTTTGAGATGGGGCCAGAGTTCTCAAATACAGTAGAACTGGCATCCTTCCACTCCACTTCCAAGTGTTACATGGGAGAGTAAGAATGCTCCTTTTTTTATACAGAAGTGTGTCACATTTTGACATACTCACTTATCTTACCTGCACGGCTAATATCAGGGACTAAGTTGTTAAGTTGGCATTCATATCTCCCCACTGTAAGTACCATAATTAAAGTACTGCATATGTGTATTATTGGCTATCGGATTTTCTTCAGTATCTCTTGTATTCAGCAGCACTCTAAAATCTCACTCACCTGTCCAGGTGTGGTTTCCGTGGAGGCTACATGGAAATCATTAACATGGATGATGAAGTTAAGGCCCAGTTGACAAAACTGGTGTCAGTGCGTTTGTGTCCACCAGTTCCTGGTCAGGCATTGATGGATCTAGTGGTCAACCCTCCACAGCCTGGGGAGCCATCGTACGAGAACTTCATAAAGGTATACAGAATCTCATGATTACAGTTGTGTAGAATAAATAATCCTGTTACGTGTTTTCAGTAATACATTTTCAGTAACACCCACAGCAGATTATCTAAAAAAATACTACAAAGCTGTTGTAGCATATTTAAATGGGGTAGAAAAAGCTAATGAGAAGGATCTTAGAAGTATTTGGATTTTTTTTTTTCATTTCAGGGAATTTGACAAGCATTCAAGCAAGTAGTAAAGGTAGCTTTTAAAATCACCCTCACATACAGAACTTCCACCTTACTCGGAGTGCTGTTGTTCACCTGCTTTGTCTGCACTGGTGATGTTTCACTCTGCATTATCTCTTGTCTGCAATCTCGAAGCTACTCTTGGTCATCTATGTGCAGCCGAATTAAGTCCTGTATGCAAACAAGGCCACCAGTAGCATCAGCAACACAAATTCAGTTTGCCAACTTCAAGGAAGATAAAAAAGGCAGGCTGAGGTAGTTGATTTATTGTTGTAAAAAATTTTACTTCTTTTCAATACCATGTAATGACAAATACCATTGTCTGTAAAACCATTCATTCTATACCTTGTGGTGTTTACATGATCACATGTCTGTGAAGGTTCTCAGTCATCCAGGCAATGGTGAATTCTTATCAAAATCTTCTTGTCTTGACAACTGAACTTGAATTTCTTCATGTTTCACCCTTCATCCAAGAGGCTTCTTCAGTTCGAATGACCCATGGGAAGTTTCTAAATATAACTGCCAAGTTTTTGGGCAGGTCTAGGTTGTGGTGGCTTGTTGTGTAAGCTGAAGAGTTGATCTGCAGGTGGTAGGGGGGTTGTTATGCTAAAGGATGTCATTCATTGGAACAAAAGAGCAATTTAGTGGGATTAACTGGATTGGAATTTGAATTGGTAAAGCTGAACAAGGAGTGAGCCCTGTTGGATCACATGAAGTGAGGCTCATGTGGATGTTACCCATGGTTGGTTCTGGTGGTAGGCTGTTGTAATATGAAGTAGATCAGCCTCAGATGAGATTAATAGATCATGAGACATGAAAGATACTCTCCGCATCATCTACCTTCCTAACTTCTATCTATTTGGACTAGTTGTATCTGACAGCTTATTTTTCATAATAATGATGATCAGTGTCTGTTTTCAGCCCTGCGATTGGCTGACAACCAGTCTAGGGTGAAACTCACCTCTCGCCAGCTGGGATAGGCTCCAGCATCCCCTGCGACCCTAAGTGTAGGATAAGCGGTGGATAATGGATGGATGGATAGAGTGACTGTTTATCATGTTTCAAATTTCTCTCAATTTGGGTTATTATCCCTGATTCATTGTTCAGCTTCACCCTCTATTAAAATAATTTCCCTTTATTTTGCTCTTTCTTTCAGGTGTAGTACTCATGAACAGACCACATTTAATTTGAAATGTGATACGAATGTCATGAAGGTTATAGATCAGACAAAAAATCCTCCATATGAGAATCAGTGGGATCAATTGGGTATGCAAGTTGATTGACACAGCGCATTTTAGAGTAGAGTTTTTCTCTGCATGCTAGACCCAAATACTGAAAACCAAAGTTATTTATGCGTCCTGATTCTTGTTGCATCTTTTGAATTCATATTCTTCTCATAATCCACACTCTCCACCTAATTTCCAGGAGCGCACAGCAACTCTAAGTGCCTTAGCGGAGAAGGCCAGGCTGACGGAGCAGGTTCTAAACACTGTACCGGGAATCAGTTGTAATCCTGTTCAGGGTGCCATGTACTCCTTCCCTCGCATAACAATCCCTGAGAAAGCTGTGAAAGAGGCCACGGTCAGTCTTCCTCTTCTCTTACTTTCAGCTTTTCCCTTCAGGGGTCACCACCTTCTCCATCTAACCCTATTCAATGTATCCTCTTTTCTCACACCAACCGACTTCATATCCTCCTTTACTTCATCCATAAATCATCTCTTTGTTCTTTGTCGAGACCTCCTGCCTCGCAGCTCCAATTTCTGCATTCGTCTGCCAATTATTCACTGTCTAAGTCTGGCTTCCCTGACCTTCTCTCCAAAACAACTCACGTTGTCCCTCCGATTGATTCATTCCTGATCTTATCCATCCTCATCACTCCCAAAGAGAACCTCAACATCTTCATCTCTGCAACCTACAGCTCTGCCTCCTGTCTTAGGCCATACAGTATCGCTGGTCTCACCACTGTCTTGTACACCTTTCCTTTTATTCTGGCTGAAAGTCTTCTATCACATAGTACCCCTGACACTTTTCTCCACCCTTTTCAACCTTCTTGAACCCGTCTCTTTACCTCTTTTCCACACTCTCCGTTGCTCTTGACTGTTGACCCCAATTACCTGAAATTCTCCAACTTCTTGATCTCCACTCCCAGTAGCCTCACCGTTCTACCCAGGTGCCCCTCGTTCACACACATATATTCTGTCTTGCTGTGGCTAACCTTCATTCATCTCCTTTCCAGAGCATACCTCCACCTCAAGATTTTCCTCAACCTGTTCCCTGCTCTCACTACAGATCACAATGTCATCTGCAAACATCATGTTCCGTGGAGATTCCTATCTAACCTTATCTGTCAGCCTGTCCATCACCACTGCAAACAAGAAGGGGCTCAGACTTCATCCCTGATGGAGTCCCACTTCCACCTTGAACTTCTCTGTTACACCTACAGCACACCTCACAGCTAGCATACATCCAGTCTGTCATACTTTTCTGCAACTCCAGACTTCCTCACATAGTACCAGAGTTCTTCTCTCAGCACCCTGTAATATGATTTTTCGAGTGTGATGCAGCTCCCCTGACCTCATCTGTACATACATATCAGCATTCTCAAAGCAAATACTGCATCTGTAGTATTCATACTGCTGCTCACAATTGCTGACATCTGCTCTATAATGACTGCAATTCTGCACATCCCCCTGATGGGCACCATCACACTTCTCTGGCTGGATTAACAGGATCTTAGAGAGTGAGAAGATGCCTGAGGAACATTCATCCACCGGTATATCATCAGCACCAACTGCCTTTCCACTCTTCATCATCTTCAATGCTTTTCTGACTTCACTTTTAGTCACTTCTTCTACACTTGCCTCTCTTTCATTTTCCTCATTGATTGGCTCTTCAAAGTACTCTTTCCAACTTCCCATCACTCTTCTCACATCTGTCAATACATTTCCCTCTCTAACCTTAAACACCTGAACCTGCTGTACATCCTTTCCATCTCTGTCTCTCTGTTTTGCCAACCTGTATTAGTCATTATCTCCGTCTTTACTGTCCAACCGCGCAAACAAGTCATCGTACACCCTTTGTTTTGCCTTTGCTAACTCTATATTTGCCTTATGCTGTATCTCCCTGTACTCCTGTCTGTTCTCTTTAGTCCCCTTAGTGCCCCACTTCTTCTTTAATAAACCGCTTTCTCTGTATATACTCCCGCACTTCTTCATTCCACCACCAAGTCTCCTTATCTACTTTACTTCCAGACGAGACATCAACTACTCTCCAACCTGTCTCCCTGATTAACACTAGGTGTAGTTGTCCAGTCATCTGGAAGCTCCCCCTGACCATCCAGAGCCGTTCTCATCTCCTCCCTGAAAATCATACAACACTCCTCCCTTTTCAGCTTCCACCACATCGTCCTCGGCTCTGCCTTTGTCCTCTTGATCTTCCTTGTCACTAGAGTCATCCTTTAAACCACCATCCTATGCTGTCTGGCTACACTCTCACTTACCATTACTTTGCAGTCACTGATCACTTTCAGATTATCTCGTCTCTGTAAGATGCAGTCCACCTGCATGCTCCTACTTCCGCTCTTATAAGTTACCCTATGTTCCTGTTTTTTTTCTGGGAAAGAGTATTCCCTATAGCTATTCCCATCCTTTTTGCAAAGTCTACCACCATCTGTCCCTCAGCGTTCCTTTCCTGGACACCAAATCTGCCCATCACCTCTTCGTCACCTCTATTGCCTGCACCAATATACCCATTGAAGACTGCTCCAATGACCACTTTCTCATCTCTGGGGATATTCTGGATCACTTCATCCAGCTCATTCCAGAACTTCTCCCTCCCCTCAAACTCACATCCCACCTGCGGGGCATAGTCACTAACAACATTGAGCATCACACCTTTGATTTCCAGTCTTAGACTCATAAGTCTATCTGACATTCTTTTCACCTCCATAACATTCCTGACAAATTCCTCTTTCAAGATAACTCCTACTCCATTTCTCTTTCTGTCAATACCATGATAGTACAACTTAAAATGTTCTAGCCTTACTCCCTTTCCACTTGGTCTCCTGTAACACAGTATATCTACCTTCTTTCACTGAATCGTGTCAACCAACTCTACTACCTTTTCCTGTTGTTGTCCCAATATTCAAAGTCCTTATTCTCAGTCCCAAATTTGTTTTCATCTCATGTTTTGGCACAAGTTTTCCGCCGGATGTCTTTCATGACGCAACCCTCTGCATTTATCCGAGCTTGGGACTGGCTCATGGAGACCCTGGCCTGTGGCCCCCTGAGGCTAATTCAGGGAGATACTAACCTATGCCCCCCTGAGGCTGCATTAGTCTTTAAGCTAAAATATTTATGTGATTCAAGTTGACCTGTATTACTCCCTCAAATAAAATCACATTTATCCACAAGAGAAATTAAATTGGAGTTTTCACAAACAAGGTTAAACAAGTGTGCTATTAGTTCCGATGTATCATTTCAGTATAAAAGCTGATTCATCAGAACTGTCCTCATCACTGACAAACAAAGTAGAGACTACAAGCTCTTTCTTGAAACTGTGTCATGTATTCACATTATGCTCCATCTTGCTCAAAAGGTTTATTCTCTTCTGTTAGGAAAACAGACAACAACCAGATATGTTCTACTGCATGAAGATGTTGGAGGAGACAGGGATTTGCCTTGTACCTGGAAGCGGCTTTGGTCAGAGGAATGGAACTTACCACTTCAGGTTTTACACCTTCATGAACTCTGATTTGCTATTTATTCAGCAAACTGTTACCTAAAAAGAAGTGTCCTAACTTTGAAAAATAGACCTTTGGTCTTTGAAACTTAAGGCATGTAGCTGAAGCTACAGTATTTGTGTAGTCAAAAAGACATAATTCAATTTTACAGTCTCACAGTAAAAACACATTAGTTTATCAAAATAGTTTGGTCAATCAGTTATCAGACATCAAACACAATAGGAATTGACTCTCACTGTCCCAATCATGACAGATTTGAAGAAACTAAACGTGACAGTTATAACAATTTTGAAGATGATGTCGAAATTAACTGGGGCAGTCTACTAATGCTAGGATTGGTGTGATAGTGTCTCAGTTTTTGGTGTTATTAAACTTCATTCATAAAGTGCTACAGCTAAATTTCTTAAATGTATCACAGGTGATAATAATCACTATAATAATTTTGTCAATTTTCATTCCACAGGTTATTCTTTACAGTAGTCTGATTTAATATCTGATTATATAATTTCAAGGAACGCTGTCAGACTCAATCATAGAGATGTTAAAATTAAGAAGGAAATGAAAAGTAGACTGCAATGAAATATTATTCAAAAAGATTTAACAATTTGATAGTGCGTGATTATTAATTTGTATCTTTGGAAGATAAGGGATTTTGGTAAGTCGAGGCAACCAAAAAAAGCATTTATTCATAATCAATACTGCTTATCCTGCACGGTCACCAGTCAATCACAGGGCCACATAAAGGACAGAGAAAAACAACAATTGACTCCTACTGCATGATTTTGGACTGTGAGAGGAGATCGGAGTACCTGAAGGAAACCCATGCAGAAATGTGGAGACCATGTAAACTCTACATGGCCCCTAGTTAGAAATGAACCAGGGATCTTCTAGCTGTGAAGCAGAGGCTTAGCTAAGGCATTGGTGCCCTCGGTTAAATCCATCATTAAGAAATGGAAGGTACTTTTCTAAATCTGCCTAGAGCTTGCTGTCCTCACAAATTAAAAGATAGATAGCGATGAAGACTGGTAAGTGAGGCCGCCAAGACACATACCTTCCTCTTAAGGTGCTGAAATCTTCAGTGACATACCACAACTGTTGCCCGGATTCTTCATCAGCTGCACGGTTATGGGAGAGTGGCAAAGAGAAAGCCACTGTTGAAAAAAGGTCACTTGAAATCTTGGAATTTTCTTTCAGATACAATTGGAAGAAGGTTCTTTGGTCTGATAAGACAAAAATTGAGCTTTTTGGCCCTCATGTCTGATGAACATCCAAGATATCACCACATGACTTATTGTTTTTTGCTTCACTGCCTGTCAGTCCCTCATCCAGTATACCCGGGGGGGGGGGGGATCTTTTAAACTTCAGTCATTAACTATATGATATTTCAGTCTTGGAAGTTTTCCCAAACTTTAGGTTGGGGAGCTGCAGAGCTATGGAAGACACTCATGAAACACTGGGGACTCTATCCATTCTGCTAGTCAACCGATGGCAGCAAGGATTTTGACCTACCCTACTATCAATGCATCTGGTTGACGTTTGCTCCCTTCTTAACTGAAGTTTCTCAATAGTACAAACCCAGACTATAGCATATCTGCCACCCTTTGCATCATCAAGTCCTGGCTTGTCGATCACATCCTGGTTCAGTGACTAGGGGTTTAACTTTCCCACGTGGACCACAATACAAAGCTGATGGGAATGGGGACGGGAAGTGGATTCTGCTTTTATATTAACAAAGGTTGGCGCACAGATGTTACAGTGTCATTCAGTCCTCCCTTGGAGACAATCTTTCTAAACTGCAAGCCCTTTTATTAACTGCCAGAGATCCCATTTATCTTGGTCGTTGCCTAAATCCTGTCATAATCATGTTTGAGTGAGACTTTACAACACCAGACCAAGTAGGTAACTAAGATGGAGCAGAAATATCCAGATTCCCTGCTCAGTATTCTTGGGGACCTCAACAGCGCAAACCTCAGCCCCAAACTCCTAAAGTACAGACAGATGTTGAGTGTCATAGTCTGACAAGGTACACAGTATTAAAGGATGGCTATTACTCTGTCCCTCATTTAGCTTTGGGGCTTTCAATCACTTAATGGCTCATCTTCTCCCAAATCAGAGGCAGGAACTAAAGTCTGCTAAGTAATTATTGAAGACTGTGAGGCAATGGATCACTGAGTAAAAGCAGGAACTTTAGGCCTCCTTTGACTGACTGGAATGTCATCAAGGCTGCAGCAACAGACCTGAAAGATTTCACAGATAATAGGACATCCTACATCTTTTTTGTGAGAACATTTGTGTGCACACCAAGACGTTCTGCACAAAGAACAACGACAAACTTAAATAACATTGCCAGGCCAAGATGCATGTATCTAGAGGCGGGTTAGAGTATTGTACACAACCAGCCCAGAAACTTACTGACCAAGGAGTTCAGAGCAGCAAAGACATGCTAACAATACAAAGCACATCACCACAAATACACCATCTCCACTGTGAAGTACTGTGGTGGCAACCTCATGCTCTGGGGATGCTTGTCAAAAAAGCAATATTAAATTGACCATGTATCTGCCCATACAATCATTGGGCAGATAGATTTGAGCTGTAAAATATTAGATTAGTAGCTTTGCTTCCTTTATAGTCGATTAATTGTCTATTATTTGTTTGTTTTTTTAATTTTAAAGGCGAGTCTTTAAAGATTCAGGGCTTTATTCTAGAGTCGTAAGCTTGTTTCTCTCTTTCTTCCCTAGAATGACCATCTTGCCTCCAATCGATAAACTCAAGGTTCTTCTCAACAAAGTTAAGGAGTTCCATCAGAAATTCACACAACAGTATTCCTAATTTTCAACATTATTCTTCTTTGTGCTTAAAGGGAAAATGCCAAACACAGAAAGACAGAATCAGCTAAGTCAGAATTATCATGTTTAGGAAGTGCCTTCATGTCAGCTCTGTGTGCTCTGTGATGGTGCACTACACCTTTTCTCATGTTGACAGTCAAGGATGGTAAACTAGGCAACATTTTGTGTCAAATAACAAACTGCAAAGAGGTTCATTTAGAGGTGTGACAGTGTTTGTGCCAGGAAATTGTTTTAATTTGCATTTGTTTTAGCTTTTAAAGATGGAAAGTATGTATTAAAATAGATGTAAAGGTACATGTAAAGTCATGTGTGCTATGCATAACAAGGTGGACTGAAAAGAAACTTTGCTGCTTTAAATCTTCACTTGTTAACATATTCTCTTCCTGCAAACAGTTTATGACAAAGAGTATGCAGAAAATTTCCATTGTCTGATGATTCAGAAACTGTTTTGTAAATCACAAAATAAATTCTCCAACTTATTGATCTCCACTCCCTGTAGCCTCACCATTCCACCCGGGTTCCTCTCATTCGCACACATATTCTGTCATGCTGCAATTAACCTTCATTCCACTCCTTTCCAGCACATACCTCCACCTGAAGAGTTTCCTCAACCTGTTCTCTGCTCTCACTACAGATCAATGTCATCTACAAACCTCATGTTCCAGGGAGATTCCTGTTTAACCTGAACCGTCAGGGTGTCCATTACCACTACAAATAAAAAGGGGCTCAGAGCTGATCCCTGATTGAGTCCCATGTCCACCTTGAACTTCTGTTACCCCTACAGCACACCACACTACTGTCTCACAGCCAACATACATATCCTGCACCACTCTAACATACTTCTCTGCCACTTATGATTTCCTCATACAATGGAGTCCCTACTGCTGTTCACAAATGCTGACTTCTGCTCTCAGTCTAGTTTCCCCTACTCTTTCCCTTCATTGTATGGCTCATCAACTTTATCCCTCTATAGTTTGCGCAATTCTGCCCAGCCCCTTATTCTTAAAAATGGGCACCATCTCCAGTCTTCAGGCATCTTCTCACTCAAAGATCCTGTTGAATAATCTAGTCAGAAAGTACCGCCATCTCTCCTAAACACTTCCACACATAGCAGGACTAACTGCCTTTCCACTCTTAATCCTCTTCAGTGCCTTCCTCACTTCCCTTTTACCAATCTGTACTACTTTGTGGTCTACAATAGTCCCCTCTTCTACCCTTGGCTCTTTCGTTTTCATCATCACTTCAAAGTACTCGTTCCATCACTCTTTAGCATCTGCTTATACATCTCCCTTTCGATCCTTAATCACCTGGACCTGTTGCACATCCTTTCCATTTTTGTCTTGCAACCCTCCTTACTGTCCAACCGAGCATATAAGTCATCGTACACCCTTTGTTTTGCCTTGCTATATCTCTTCACCTTGCGCTGTATCCCCCTGTACTCCTGCCTGTTTTCTTCAGTCTTCAATGTCCCACTTCTTTGCTAACCTCTTTCTCTGTATATACTCTTGCACTTCCTCATTCCATCACCAAGTCTCCTTATCTACTTTCCTTCAAGATGACACACCAAGTGCTCTCCTACCTGTCTCCTTGATAACACTAACTGTTGTTGTCCAATCATCTGGAAGCTCTCTCTGACCACCCAGAGCCTCTCAACTGCTCCCTGAAATCCATAAAACACTACCTTTTCCACAAACCACCATCCCATGCTGTCTGGCTACGCTCTCACCCACAACTACTAAGCAGTCACTGGTCGTTCAGGTTACCTTCTCTATACAATATGTAGTTACTCAGGAGGTAGGGCGTCTGAAGGGGTTTATTAGTGACGAAGGTGAATGTGGGCGGGGCCATCTTTTGGGGGACTGCCATGAGGTCTCAGGAACTAGCCAGGGGCCAGCAAGGAGGGGCGTCAGGGGCCACAGGGACCAGGAGCTGGTAAGGCTCCTCTTAACCTCTGCTTGATGAGGCCTGATCAGACACAGGTGTGCCGACATCCCCAGCTGGAATCATTCACCTGGTCAATCAGGCTCACTGGTGACGGTGGCTGCACCCAGATTCCTAGTCCCGGATCCCAACAACCTACAGTCAGAAGTGAACCAGGGACCATCTTTGTGAGACAGATGCAATAACTGCTGTGCCATAGCAGAAAAAATACCTTCAAAAGGAACACATGATTTTATTTATTTGACCATTTCCTGAAGCATTAGTTGCCAGTTACTTTCTTCTTTTTTCTTTTCTTCCTCGTGGACATGTTGCTTTACTTGCCATGGGAGACCTCTCATTTGATTCCCAGAGCTGACCCTGCCTTTCCCCGGTTCTACTGTCAAGACTTCAAGAGTTCCTGCTCTCTCTTGCTGGACCACGAGAGTCAACGCTCTGCCTGGTGTCAAGAATTGTTCTCCCACTACTGACTCTCAGTAAAGTCTTGAATTCTTACAATTTCTTGGTGGATTTATTGATGCACTTGGGTTCATACCCCACCCATCACACAGTGTCATGAGCAAATATTCAGAAAATAGCTTTTGCTCAATCTGTTGCTGCTGTTTTCAACTTAATGCTATTGTTTACATTCTGAAATAATTTGAATAAAATAATACAGAAATTGCTTAAATTGTTACTCAAACAAGAAAACCTCCTGAAGCGATTAGCCAAAAGGAAGATATTTTATTTGACTGTAAAGGTATGGTATGGCTAGACACAGTGGCTCAGTGCCTCATCCTTGAAGTAATGTTTGAGTACCACCTTTCTGCGAGGGGTTTTCATATTCTGTATCTGTGTAGGTTTACTGCGGTTTCCTCCTGCAGTCCAAAACATTGAGGAAAGTTAATGAATGAATGTGAATGAGAGGGTTGTTTTTCTCTTTATGTTGCCCTGGGATTGACTGGCGATAAGTTAACGGTGTAGCAGCAGATAATTGATAATTGGTTTTGTGGTCTGTAGTATATTTTCATGCTGAATAATGGCACGAGTTGTCTTTCAGAGACAGAACTGTGGATTCAAATAGCTACAAAAATTTAGAACCAGATTTTTATAGCTCGAGGCTCACATATCAAAGCATATGAATTACTCAGATTCAGGGGGGCTACAGCCAGTCTTCCCCTGAAGCAGCCTCAGAGGGGCACAGGAAAGTGTCTCCCTCAGCCAGTAACAAGCCTAGATAAATGCAGAGGGTTGCGACAGGAAAGGCATCTGGCCTGACACTTTTGCCAAAATCAAACATGTTACTCAAATCTAATAATCTCATACCAGATCGGTTGAGGCCTGGGTTAACAATGACTTCCATTGGTACCAATGACCTACAGGGTACCAGTGGAAACTGGGCTACTGGGGCTCGAAGGAGGAGTAGAGGAAGGCATGTTCGGAAGCAGAGAGAGAAGAGGAAAGGCAAGAGAGTAGGAACTTTGAATATCAGGACTATAAAAGGAAAAGGTGGAGAGTTGGTCGATATTAGGCAGAGAAGGAAGGTGGATACTGTGTGTCCATGAGGCCAGGTGGAAAGGAAGTAAGACTGACAATAGTCAGCATTTGTGAACAGCAATATGGCTTCATGCGTGTAAAGGGTACTGCAGATGCAGTATTTGCTTTGAGAATGCAAACAGAGACGTACAGAGAAGACCAGCGGGAGCTGCATTGCATTTTTGTAGAAAAAGCATACAACAGGGTGCCAAGAGAGGAACTCTGGCATTGTATGAGGAAGTCTGGAGTGGCAGAGAAGTATGTTAGACTGGTGCAGGACATGTATGCTACCTGTGAGGCAGTGGTGAGGTGTGCTGTTGGTGTAACAGGGATGTTCAAGGTGGAGGTGGGACTCCATCGGGGTTCAGCTCTGTGCCCCTTTTTGATTGCAGTGGTGATGGACAGGCTGACAGATGAGGTTAAGGTATGGTCTGGAGAGGAGAGGAATAAAGGTTAGTTGCAGCAAGACAGAATATCTGTGTGTGACCGAGGGGCACCTGGGTAGAACAGTGAGGCTACTGGGAGTGGAGATTGAGATGTTGGAGAATTTCAGGTAATTGGGGTCAACAGACCAGAGCAACGGAGAGTGTGAAAGAAAGTTATAGAGATGGATTCAAGAAGGTCGGAAAGGGTGTAGAAAACTGTCAGGGGTCCTATGCGATTAAAGACTACCAGCCAGTATGAAAGGAAAGGTGTACAAGACAGTGGTGAGACCAGCGATGCTGTATGGCCAAGAAACAGCAACAATGACGAAAAGACAGGAGGCAGAGCTAGAGGTCGCAGAGATGAGGATGTTGAGGTTCTCTTTGGGAATGATTAGGATGGATAGGATCAGGAAAGAGTCCATCAGAGGGACAGTACATGTTAGATGTTTTGGAGAGAAGCTCAGAGAAGCCAGATTGGCTTCATGTACAGAGGAGGACTAGTGACTATATTGGTAGACGGATGCTGAAATTGGAGGCAGAGGAAGACCAAAGACAATATTTATGGACGTAGTTAGGGGGGATAGGAAGTCAGTTGGTGTGAGAGAGGAGGATACAGAAAATAGGGTCAGATGGAGAAGGTTGATTCGGTTGAAAAGCTGTCTAAAGGACGTGTCCTGATACCACAACTCAAGAGAAGCTCAAATTAATCTCGAGAAAAACAGCAAGGAGTGTTCACACATTCACTGAAACGCTGCCACAAGGGACCCAAGACGACTACCTTGTGGTGCAAAGAGCTTTGCATGGGGAGCATTCCCTCTAAGCTGACTAAGCCTTTGCCACCCTTAATGCCTTCACCATCAGGTTCCTCAGAGCGGGGGCTGCAACATAAAGTTTGTTATGTTCACAGTATTCGCCTCCTCTATCTAAAGACCCCTCAGTACCTACTTGTTTGTCTTTGTTCTTTTATCTCTGCCTCTCCGTTCTGTGCTGCCCGGTTTGGTTGAGGACTAATTGGTCGGCTAACACACTTCTGCTCTTCATGACATCTTAATGCACTCAATAAGGCTTAAGTATTTAGTTCAATGAATACTATTGTAATAATTTGTTTATGACTAATAGCATGTTGATAATGATTGCACATGAATGGAATGCTGTACAGCAGGGGTCTCAAACTCAATTTACCTGGGGGCAGCTGGAGCTAGGGTCCGCATTAGGGTGCCCCTAAGACACCTCCTGAGCCGGTCATCCACCACACTTTACACCCTCATTTCCTGTCCTTCCCGGGAGGGTCTATAGGGGCAACACCTGGCGCATCTACAAGCATGTGATGGTCAGGGTCTGCACCAACGTTCCTGCCCTCCTCAGCTTGGGCTCCGAAATCAGCATGGTAAGCAGGCCCTAGGGAAACCATTACAGAGGCAAAACTGTGACGTCAATACAACCAGTTACACACAGGACAGGTCATGCATCACCAAACGGGCCTGGGTTGACCTCACCTTCCAGGAAATGAATCTCGTTCAGTCTTGCACATCTGTACACTGGACATTGAACCATTTTTGATTGGTTATTATCATCTGGACCTGCTGGCGCCACTCATTGACTGACACAAAGGTTACATATGGGGTCAGCTTGCCACACCAAAACCACATGGTTCGGGGAAAGGCACACCAGACCCAGTGCCGGGAGCTGACCCAGGTAGCTGTCGTTCGAGAATCCAGAGGACTCCTGCTGATGCTTATGCCTCTTACAGAGCCAGCAGCTGATTCTGAACTTCTCGCCGCACCGGCAAGTACTCAGCGACTGCCGGCTGGTCACCATGACACTTTGCACAGCCATGAGTCCTTCCTTTGTTCGTTGAAAAGCATGGACCCCAAGTTGTACTGCCCCCAGGTAGCTGGTGGTGCCCACCTGAATGATGTCCCTGCCCTCCACACCTTCCGAGCACTGTGATCATCAGTCAGGACCTGTATAATGACCCATGCCGGCCCGATCCTCTCTTCATGCAGTGAAGCCATCTTCTGCTCTCTGCACAGGTGCCACAGACCCCTATTAACGCAATGGGTGTATGTATGCCGTCTGTGTGCATTGGGAGGAGGGAAGTCATGCATTAAGTAAGCTTGGTTCCCAATCTGCAACCCCCATTGCTCTTGGGGGCGGATCTTCTTGTCAGACTCGATGCCCAGCTAGACACAGTTAACTCAGTCTTATGATCTCAGATTAGCACTGAAAAAAATCCCTTGTGTTCCTAACCAGAACACATTCAGGACAGACTGTACCTCATGCCTGCCAAGTAGCAGCTGAAGTCAATTTGACTCCCCCATCTGCCTTGTAATCATGAAGGGCCAAAGTATAATTGGCTCACAGGCCTTCCCCCAACCCTCCCTGCTATTTAGGAAGCTTAACTTGTCACTTTGCAGCACGCCTCTGCTTTTAGTGAACTATCATTCAGCCTACCTGCTGGTTCAAAACCTCACCAATGTCCCAATTCAGGTGACAGTAAAGCAACCACTCAGGAGAGCGGTTAACAGCTTCTTCCATAACTTCAAACTGACAATTCTGGTCATAGGAGAGCTATCCCCATGGACCAGACGAGGTCCTTTTCACCTTTCAGACCAAAATTATCTCCATCTCTCATCATGATGCTGCAAAATGAGGTGATCTGATCTGTAGTGCCACCTTGGGTACCGAGGGAGATCTGGTCGTGCACTCTCTCGTGGCTCAACCAAGGTGCACACCGTCCAGGGACACTGTGGTTTATCCCTCCCCAGAGACACATAGTCCTAACTTTGAGTCTGGAATCTATCAGCAGCTAGCTAGGGCAGATGTGCTAACAACAGATGAACAGAGAGATGCGCTTAGGAAGTTGTTTCATGAGTTCCAGCACGTCTTCTCTAAAGACTCCCATGACTGTGGAGTCACTGATCTCCATACAGTTTGCATTCCCACTGATCCAAGGCATCCCCAACAGTTGTATGACAGTACAGAATTCCATTGGCAGTGAGCAAGTCCATACAAAAGATCCTTGACTCGCTGTTGTAAAAACACATCATTCAGGAATGCAACTCTACCTACTGCTCACCTATCTGGCCGATGCTAAAACCAACAGGCAAGTGGCAAATCACCATCAACTACTGTTCATTGAAAAAGCAAGTTCCACTCCCACGGTGGCCCATGATCCTTCCGTCCTACATCGCATCTGTAGTGCCAAATCATTTCCGTCCAACATCGCATCACTGATCAAGTCATTGCAAGAGGCTAGTATTAGTAACTGGGCAATCATAAGTCATTCATCAGTGCTATGTTAGTGTTGTAATTGCTGTTTTCCTGCCATGGGTGATCACTGTATTCCCATGCCATCGCTATTATTACCTTGCTAACTTAGCACCATTCCTGCTCGTGTGATTCTATCTCTGATTTCCTTTCTTTCCTTTCTTTTCCTAACAAGAACGCACATCCATGTACATTTACACTCACCTGCCACTTTATTAGGTACACCATGCTAGTAACGGGTTGGACCCCCTTTTGCCTTCAGAACTGCCTCAATACTTCATGGCATAGATTCAACAAGGTGCTGGAAGCATTCCTCAGAGAGTTTGGTCCATATTGACATGATGGCATCACACAGTTGGCGCAGATTTGTTGGCTGCACATCCATGATGCGAATCTCCCGTTCCACCACATCCCAAAGATGCTCTATTGGATTGAGATCTGGTGACTGTGGAGGCCATTTGAGTACAGTGAACTAATTGTCATGTTCAAGAAACCAGTCTGAGATGATTCCAGCTTTATGACATGGCGCATTATCCTGCTGAATGTAACCATCAGAAGTTGGGTACATTGTGGTCATAAAGGGATGGACATGGTTAGCAACAATACTCAGGTAGGCTGTGGCATTGCAACGATGCTCAATTGGTACCAAGGGGCCCAAAGAGTGCCAAGAAAATATTCCCCACATCATTACACCACCACCACCAGCCTGAACCGTTGATACAAGGCAGGATGGATCCATGCTTTCATGTTGTTGACGCCAAATTCTGACCCTACCATCCGAATGTCGCAGCAGAAATCGAGACTTATCAGACCAGGCAACGTTTTTCTAATCTTCTATTATCCAGTTTCGATGAGCTTGTGCAAATTGTAACCTCAGTGTCCTGTTCTTAGCTGAAAGGAGTGGCACCCGGCGTGGTCTTCTGCTGCTGTAGCCCATCTGCCTCAAAGTTCGACGTACTGTGCGTTCAGAGATGCTCTTCTGCCTACTTTGGTTGTAACGGGTGGTTATTTTAGACACTGTTGCCTTTCTATCAGCTCGAACCAGTCTGGCCAGTCTCCTCTGACCTCTGGCATCAACAAGGCATTTCCGCCCACAGAACTGCCACTCACTGGATATTTTTTCTTTTTCGGACCATTCTCTGTAAATCCTAGAGATGGTTGTGCGTGAAAATCCCAGTAGATCAGCAGTTTCTGAAATACTCAGACCAGCCCTTCTGGCACCAACAACCATGCCACGTTCAAAGTCACTCAAATCACCTTTCTTCCCCATACTGATGCTCGGTTTCAACTGCAGGAGATTGTCTTGACCATGTCTACATGCCTAAATGCACTGAGTTGCTGCCATGTGATTGGCTGATTAGAAATTAAGTGTTAACAAGCAGTTGGACAGGTGTACCTAATAAAGTGGCCGGTGAGTGTATATAGGCCATAATCAATTGCCACCCCATTAATTCCTTTCATTCCACAATCAAATGGTCACACCAGGTGATGGACTTTAGACTACAACCGCTGCCATTTCAAAAGTTTTTCACTAAGGTCAACTTTTTGCAGTTTTTTTGAGGCCGCCACCATTTTTGCAGTCCTTTTTTGCAGCTGTGTCTCCTCTCGGCAGCGGAGAGGAGACATGGCTGGGTTCAATTCGTAATCGGCGCCAGCTGCAGCAGCGGCCGCTAATCAAGAGCCCTACAAAGGGCAGCGGCACCGCTCTGCCTAGTGCTGGGGGATTGTGGTTGTCTAACAACCCTGACTACTGTTAATCCCTGTCACCACTAGACCCCTGCCCTGCGAGAGTCCCCTCTGGACCTTCAGACCCTGACCGAGATCCTGCCTTGACCCTGCCCGGGGCCTGTCCTGGTGAGACCCAGCCTTGTGCGACTCTGTCTTGGGGCCAGGGACACCTTTTCTTGAAACTGTACTAGTTAGTTGTTATTTTCGAGCTTTGCTGGTGGTGTCCCAAACAGAGATGAATATCATTATGTAGTCAATGATATTCAAATAAATTTGATTAATGAAAAATAATTATCATTAATGATTATTAGTTATTACTAATCATATTAGTTATTACTAATTTTAGCCTCATCCACCACACCACAAATGGTGCCTTGTGTGAGGCTGGAATAGAACAGTGCACAACAGATGTTTTGTATTAATAATGGTGAAACTTGTCTATTAGTAGCAACCTTTGGTGTTTTTTTAACATTATATGCCATAATTATCTGTAATTATTCAGGTAATAACCAAACTCCTCATGGGAAGCTAAATATTGAATATTATTTCAAAGTTGACAATGAACAGTTCAAGACATTGCTGGTTAGATAGGCTCCTGTAACTGTTTTGTGTGATATTATTGATGTTTAGCCCAATTGAGAAATATTCTATTGGCCTTGGTTTTGATTTGATTGTTTCTAATCTGTTTTATAGCTTAGAATGCAGTTTCTTGACAAGAGGATACGATGGATAGCACACTACATTAAGTGTACATTAGGCAAACATTGAAAGAATATAGCAGGGGAGAGAGAACTAATCATTCAGTTTGAAGGAGTTTTCTGCTTTCTTCATTGCCACCGTGCTTGTCAGTTTCAATTATCGCTGACAAAGGGCTTCTTGAATCCTAATTACACTGAGCTTTGTGTCTCCTCAAGCCCCTCAGCATTCACTCCAGTAGCATGATGTGCTCACATGTTTCAGTACTCTTCAGCCTAAATTAATTGAGGTAATTTGCATTTTCCCTCTCTTCTCTTGACACCTTTGGAAAATCAGAGGTCATAATTAGTTTGGATGACGATGCCGGGAATGAGAAAGATGGTCAGGCATCAGCACTGTCATGTGGCTGTCCTGATTATGACAACAATCAGTGTACGGTCTCATGTGATTGAACAGAACATCTTCTGACATCAATTCACATGTGTGGACTGGTTGCACTATAACATCCTCTGGGGTTTATGGGAATTATCATGAGTCCTTCAACTTGGGAAGCTGTCCTTTAAAGCGAAAAGATAATTGTTATGATAGATCCACCAAAGATCTCTTCAGATATGATTACCATTATTGATTCTGAATGTGTCTTGATACACTCATGCAGCCATCAGTGTTATAGTTGGTATTTTTACTCGTATTAGTGAGGGTAGTAATATTTGTGGCCTTGTGGTGAGCTGGTGGAGGGAAAGAGTGTTGGAGAGGATGTTGTTCATCAAAATGTGCAATTCTTAATTGAATGAGATATAAAAGGGAGGAGGGTGGCACGTGGCGTGTTGGTTAGCGCTTCCGCCCCACAGCATGGCCCTGGTTCGATTCCAACAAGGCTAGCTTTCCATCTCGTGGTTTGCATGTTAAGATCAAATAAACTTTATTGATCCTCACACTGCCATCTCCAAGTACTGGACTGTCAGCTCCTTCGGCTGTCAGATGAATCATCCCAGTCAGAGACAGCATCCGTGTCTGTTCCTGCCGGAGGACTGGTTCAACACGTTCTGTTATCATCGGTTGATGAAACCTTAACCCACACCAGCTTCATTCCCGCCATCCAATGCCTGCTCTGTTCATGCCGCATCAACGCTGCAATAGGCCCCTTTCAGCTTCTCTCCGGACAATATCCCACCGATATCCCAGAGCTTTCTACCACAATCAACAGCTTCACCACAGCCTCTCGTTTGCCTGTGGACAGCATTGCGTCCATTATCTGTGTCAGTGTGTACAGGTTATCCAAGGAAGTGACATTTACCAGGAAGATGAATGTCATAACTGGTTCCCTTGTTACCCAATTTGTTCAAAAATATCAATATTTTATGTGAAATAATAGTTCCTCCACCATTCAACACAAAACCTGCTCTCTGCAAACGTTTGAAGATTGTCATTGTGTATTCCTCTTCTGCTTCCTCTCCTTTTGTCTTTCCCTTTAGGGGTGCCACAGTGCATCAATCTTCTTTTTTTAATGTTAATCAGGATACAAGGCTAGGCAGCAGTGAAATTATATCAATTTTATAGACAATACTACTAGATACTATTTACAGTTGTGGCAGAGTAGGGTGTGTGAAATGTTTTCTTCTTTCGAGGGGGGGAGCGTAACAGAAAATAATTGAGAAGCACTGATCTCGAGTAAATCACTGTCTTTGTTCTGATAAGATGTCATCATGATAAATAGAAAATAAAGATAACAACAACAATATCAATATTCGTCCACTGATCTGTGTTAGAAATGTATTTTCTGAATGTTTCCGATAATTTTTTTATATTTTCTTAGGTAAAAATCACTGTAATCCGCATGTCCTATCCTGCATTGAACACAGGATACAAATCAGAGGTGCACAGCTGCATGCCCAGCATCTGCACGTGCAGTCACAAACTGGGCTGCATGTTGCCTGCTTGTCTGTTTCTCAGCAGTTGCCAATATAATGTTTGTAGAAAGCTTTGTCGAATGATTATATGCATCATGACCTTCTTTAAGAGGAGTACGAGAGCAAGCAGGCGCTTGTTGCTGCTGTTCCTCTATAATGCAATGGAGGATACAACCAATAAAGTAGATTTGCAAATTCAGGAGGACTTTTACAACAAAGTAACAGACCCTTCTGTGGATAAGGATAGCCGCATGGACTTTGTATACGAATAAAGGTAAGACCACAAATGGTTTTATTAAATAAAGTGAGACAAAGTAAAAAAAAAATTAACAGTAAGTGAATATTTCTCAGCTTTTTCTTCTTAACCTCTTTATTGGCAACCTGTGTAAAATTAATTAAAGCAGCAGAATTCAAAGTTTTCAGAACTAAAGGTTTAAGCCAGGATCAAATTGTAATTGTGTTGTACACCATTCTATACTTTTGTTTATTTAGAATGAGTATGAATTGTTTAGAACATATGGAGGGTGCACAGTAAATTTGCTCTGTCCATTGTCTCTTGTCCTCTAAAAGCAATGTTCTTTCACGGCCAAAAATGTTCAGGTATGTGTTTATGTGTAGGTATCACGATTCCTCGGGTCCCTGGACTAGCGGCACAGTGATCATTGCGGTGATCCTCCGCACCTGGAGGCCACGTCGCACCTCAGGGGAATCGGCTTATCAGCCTGAGATCCACCACCACCACAACCTCCACGCCGGCCGTCATAACCGCCACAACAGCCTCTTTCACTGCTGCGCCCGTGCAGCCAAGTGGCTTCAAGTTGACAATGGCGGCGATGACGACGCCACAGCCCCCTCCTGCCTCACAGGCTCAGCCCACCTCTTCCGGCGTGGAGCAACCCTTCGCCTTCACCCAGGTGCTGGGCCGGCTCCCGAAGACCCCCCGGGCAGCAGTTGTATCACCTCTCCTCCTGGACAAGGGCCCCATCTACACAGTCCGCCAGATCCCTTGGTCAGCCTGCTCCGCGTCCCCGTGACCGTCTCCACGGTCGCCCCCCTCGTCCATGGAGGAGGCGGCTGGAGGGGGGGTACTGTCAGGATTCCACGGGTCCCTGGACCAGCGGCACAGTGATCACTGCAGTGATCCTCCGCACCTGGAGGCCACGCCGCACCTGAGGGGAATTAGCTTATCAGCCTGGGGACTATTTAAGGCTGACCCATGGTTTCAGTCGGCGTCTGGTCTCGTTCAAAAAGCCTTGACTAAACTAACCTGCAATACTACGTACCTGCGTCAGGCCTCCTGGGGGAAACTGTAACAGTCGGTGAGAGAGAGGAAGGCTGATGAGTTATGAAACATTACCAGTAGTCAATATGCATGACATCAATTGGAAAGGTAATATGATACTCTTTTGAAATCTTACAATTGTAAATCTGACTCCAAAGTAGTCATTACCTCACCATCCATGAACCTTACTGCAAGCCACTGGTATGGTCAATCTATGCCTTGCACAGAGGTCCAACAGGAAAACATGATTCAGGTTTTGATCAGGCAGGCTATTCCTTCCTATCACCCCACCCCCCTCCATGCTGAAATCCACTATAAGGTCTATGGTGTCACCTAGCCAAGTTAACCGACTACTCTGACAGGCTGTTTGATGCATTACACAAACAGCTTTCCTTCTCTTCGCACATCAACAAATTAATACCATTTCTTCAACTGGGAAAGCTTCAACACACTGACACTCAGTAGAGAGGTTGTGTGTGTGTGTCTTCACACACAGCCGATGTGCAACCCTGAGTACCTTGAGCAATTCCAAAAAATATGAGACAGCACCTTCTCTCCAGGGGTCTTGTTCCATAGCCAATACCATGCACAGAGGTGAGTCACAGTAATTCTTGTTGGCATCACTTAACTTCTTGCCTTGCACAAGCTCTGGCTCCATAGGGGCACACAAGACCATAGGGACACACAAACTCCTCGATAAGATAATAAGATAAGAACAACTTTATCTCGAAGGAAATTGTTGTGCCAGAGTTTCAAATAAAACATAATAATAATAATAATAGTAGGAAGGGGGGAGAATAAGAAATACAATAAAATATAAAGTGTCAAAGTTAAGGCTATCAAGTGTTTCAAGGTCTTAAAAAGTACAAAGATTTTAATATTCCCTTCGGCTGAAGGAAGGGGAATTAAAAAGTCTGATAGCCTCAGGTAGGAAAGGCCTCCTGTGGCGTTCAGTGGAGCTCCTTGGTGGTATCAATCTACGATTGAAAGAGCTCTGACAGGATGTCAGTGTGGCATGCAGGGGGTGATGGACGTTGGCCATGATGCTGAGGAGCTTCCTCAGCATCCTCCTCTCTGACACCTGCACAAAAGACTCCAGCTCCACTCCAAGGACAGATCCAGCTCTCCTGATGAGCTTGTTGAGTCTGTTGGTGTCAGTCTTGAGCCTGCTGCCCCAGCACAAAACAGCGTAGAAGATGACGCTGGACACCACCGAGTGGCAAAACATCTGCAGCATGGTCCTGCAGACGTTGAAAGATCTGAGCCTCCTGAGGAAGAACCGGTGGCTCTGACCCTTCTTAAAGATGGCATTTGTGTTCAAAGTCCAGTCCAGTTTATTGTTCAAGTGGACACCCAGGTACTTGTAGGTGTCCACAATGTCCACTTCTGTACCCCTGATGGTGACCAGATTCAGGTGGGTCCTTTGTTTCCTGAAATCCACCACTAGCTCCTTTGTCTTAGACACATTGAGCTGCAGGTGGTTTAGTCCACACCACTCCACAAACCTGTCCACCACGCTCCTGTACTCCTCCTCCTGGCCTCCGTTGATGCAGCCCACGATGGCATCTGAGAATTTCTGCAGGTGGCAGGACTGTGACGAGAACTAAAGTCTGAGGTGTAGAGCGTAAACAGGAAGGGAGACAGGACCGTCCCCTGTGGCGCCCCACAATGGTGTCCGATGTGATGTTCCCCAATCATGATCAATTAAGATCCAAAGAGAAATGTAACATATAATATAATAATATTATAATTATATAATAATAAATAATTAATAATAAATAAAAACAATGATTAATAATTAATAAATACATATATTATAATTAATTATATTATATCATATATTATAATATATGAATACATAATCTTTATATTAGGCCAAAATTCTTCATCTTTTCCCTTGTATAGCACCCTTCAGGAATGAAACAGTGAATCAACCTTCTCCATCTAACCCTATTCTCTTTATCCTCTTCTCTCACACCAACTAACTTCATGGCCTCTTTCACTCCACCCATTAATATTCTCTTTGTTCTTCCTCTAGGTCTCCTGCCTGACAGTTCCAAACTCAGCATCCTTCTATCAATAAATTCACTATCCTTCCTTGTGAATGACCAAACCATCCTAGTCTAGCTTCTCTGTTGTTATCTCAAAAGCATCAAACATGTGCTGTCCCTCTGATGGACTCATTCCTGGTCCCATCCGTCCATTTCTGTCAGGGTGTACACCTGATCCCCATTGTAATCGGTGCCAGCTGCAGCAGATGCCGCTAATTAAGATCCCTATAAAGGGCAGCGGCACGCTCTGCCTGGCGCCAGGGGATTGTGGCCCTCACAGACCACTGTGAAGCCCTGCCACGGCCGGACCCCATTCCTTGCCAGCACCGGACCCCAGGTGTGACCTCTGTTCCCTTCCCTCGTCACGACCGGACCCAGTCGGCCGGTGCGACCTCTGTTCCCTTCCTTCGTCATGACCGGACCCAGTCGGCCGGTGTGACCTCTGTCCCCTCCCGCAACCCGTCCAGTCTGCCACCCTGCCTGGGGCCCGCCCCGTCTGCAACCCCCGTCTGCAACCCGCCCTGTCTGCAACCTGTCCCGGTGAGACCCAGTCTCTGCAGTCCCGTCTGCAACTCGTCCTGCCTGCAACCCGTCCCGTCTGCAACCCGCCCTGCCATGTCAGTCCAAATAAAAGCGCTTTCAACCACCCATCTCTGTTCTGAAGTGTGGTTCCCTGCTGAGTCCGCCCCTGCGATCCGTGACAATTTCACTCCCAAAAAGAACTGAAACATATTCATCTCTGCTACCTCCAGCCGTGCTCCCTGTCTTTTCTTCAAAGCCAATGTCTCTGAACCATAGAGCGTCGCTGGTCTCACCCCTATATACCTATACCTTTTCTTTCAGTGTAGTCACTACTCTTGTCACATATTACGAATGACACTTTTCTCCAGCTGTTCAAACTTCTTTAACATGTTTCTTCACTTCTTTTCCACATTCTCCCTTGCTCTAGACCAGGCCTGGCCAACCTGTGGCTCCCGAACAACATGCGGCTGTTACATCCATGTCGATTTTTGTCTTTGTGTGTTTCTTTTTTGCTGTGCGGGAAGAAAGCTGGAGCGGCACGTGATTGCACGAGTAAAAAACACACAAACACAAAATTCAACATGAACTTAATAGCCGCATGCAGCTTGGGAGCCACAGGTTGGCCAGGCCTGCTCTAGACTGTTGAATTTAAGTACTTAAAATCCTCCACTTTCTTTATCTCCACACCCTGTAGCCTTATCATTCGACTTGGCTCCCTTTTACTCACCTATGTGTATTCTGTGTTGCTGCGGCTAACCTTAAGTCTTCTCCCTTTGCCTCTCTAGATTTTCTCTACTTGCTCCCTGCTCTAACTAAATATCACAAATTCATCTGCATACATCATGGATCAAGGATCATGATTCCTGTCTCATATCATCCGTCAGCCTGTACATCATCATCGCAAACAAAAGGGCCTCAGAGCCAATCCCTGATGTAGCCCCACCATCACCTTTCTCTGTCATAATTGGAGCACATCTCACCACTGTCTCACAGGTCGCATATGTGTTCTGGCCCAGTCTAACATACATCTCTGTCACTCGTTACCTTCTACTGGCGTTCGAAAAGCAGATATCTGTAGTACTCTTGCTAAGCATGAAATCATACTGCACTCCCACTTCTTCTCAATTCATCAGGCAACTTCTCACTCTCTAAGATTCATCCCTTCAGTGACCCATTTCTTCTTTGCTTACTTCTGTATCCTGCACTTAATCATTCCACCAGCAGGTCTCCTTATCTACTTTCCTTCAAGATGACACATCAAGTACTCTCCCTGTTCGAATTGGCTGTAGTTGTCCAATCATCTGGAAGACGTTCCTGACCCACCAGAGCCCTCTCAACTTTTTCCTGAAAAACATACAACCTCCCTTTTCAGCTTCCACTGCTTCTTCCTCTGCTCTGCCTTTGTCCTGCTCATCTTCCTTGTCACCAGATTCATCCTGCAAACCACCATTCTTTGTTGTCTGGCCACACACTCACCTACTCTGCAGTCACTGGTCTACTTCAGATTACATTGTCAATATAAATGTGTTCCACCTGTGCGCTTACACCTCCGCTCTAATATTATATTCTTGCTTCTTCTGGAAAAACGTATTTACTCAAGCCCTTTCCATCCTTTTAGCAAAGTCTACCACTATCTGCCCCTCTGTATTCCTGTCCTGGACACCAAACCTGCCTGTCACTTCTTCATCACCTCTATTGCCTGCAACATGTCCTTTGGAGTCTACACCAATTACCACCCTCTCACCGCTGGGGATTTTCTTCAACTAATCCAATTGCATCACATCATCTAACTCATTCCAGAATTTTTCCTTCTCCTCTAGCTCACATCCCACCTGCGGGGCATAGCCACTAACAGCATTACACCTTCAATTTCAGTTTCAGACTCATCAGTCTATCTGACATTCTTTTCACCACAAAAACATTCCTCACACACTCCTCCTTCAAGATGACTCCTACTCCATTTCTCTTCCTGTCACTTCCATGATAGTACAACTTAAAATCTGCTCCTAAGCTTCTAGCCTTACTACCTTAACATCTGGTCTCCTAGACACACAGTGTATTTACCTTCCTTCTCTGCATCATGTCAACAAACTCTCTAGCTCCTCTGCATCATGTCAACGAACTCTCTAGCTTTTCCTGTCATCATCCCAATATTGAAAGTCCCTATTCTCAGTCCAAGATTCTTGCCTTTTCTCTTTTCTCTCTGCCTCCAAACATGCTTCCCTCCTCTCCTTCTTTGACCTACGGTAGCCCAGTTTCCACAGGTACCCGTAGTTTGTTGGCACCAATGGTGGTCGTTGTTAATCTGGCCCTCGAATGATCTGTATGAGATTCTTTAAGTCGCATATTTGGTTTTACACAACTTCTTAAGGATCTGCGGATGTGTTCTCACTGCTTCTCTCTGAATGCATTTGATGCATTTTGCTGAGCTAAGCTACTGTCAGCATCAGGAACGGCAACCAAACAAGCAAACATAATAACCAGATCATACCGGAAGTAAGCATTTGTGAGCTGCAGTATGACTTCATGCCTGGAGAACTATGTTAGACTGGTGCAGGACATGTATGCTAGCTGTGAGACAGTGCTGCGGTGTGCGTTAGGGGTAACAGAGAAGTTCAAGGTTGGACTCCATCGGGGATCAGCTCTGAGCCCTTTCTAGTTTGCAGTGGTGATGCACAGGCTGACAGATGAGGTTAACAGGACTCTCCATGGACCATGATGTTTGCAGATGACATTGTGATCTGTAGTGAGAGCAGGGAACAGGTTGAGGAAAATCTTGAGAGTTGGAGGTATGGTCTGGAAGGAGAGGAATGAAAGGTAGTCACAGCAAGATGGAGATTATGTATGAATGAGAGGAACTCAGGTGGAACAGGGAGGATACAGGAATATCAGGAAGTTGGAGGATTTCAGGTACTTGGGACCAAAACTCCAGAGCAGCGGAGAGTGTGGAAAAGAGGTGAAGAGACAGATTCAAGTACATTGGAATGGGTGGAGAAAAGTGTTAGGGGTCCTATGCAATTAAAGACTGCCAGCCAGAATGAAAGGAAAGCTGTACAAGACAGTGGTGAGACCAGTGATGCTGTACGGCCCAGAAACAGTAACAATGACGAAAAGACAAGAGGCAGAGCTAGAGGTCACAGAGATGAAGATGTTGAGGTTCTCTCTTTGGGAGTGACCAGGATGGATAGGATCAGGAATGAGTCTATCAGAGGAACAGCACATGATAGACATTTGACGAGAAGGTCAGAGAAGCCAGACTGAGATGGTTTGTTTCATGTACAGAGAAGGAATGGTGAATATATTGGTAGACGGATGCTGGAATTGGAGCTGCCAAGCAGGAGGTCTCGAGGAAGACCAAAGAGAAGATTTATGGATGTAGTGAGAGAGGATATGAGGGTAGCTGGTGTGAGAGAGGAGGATACAGAGAATAGGGTAAGATGGAAAAAGTTGATTCACTGTGGCGACCCCTGATGGGAAAACCGAAAGGAGAAGCTGGAGAAGATGAAGAAGGAAAAAGATACTTGGGAAACAAGTAAGCCCGCTTGAAGAGATACAGGCAGAAGATACTGGGTGTTCTCCTGCGAGGATGTCAACAACCTACTGCAGAGGTAGCATCTGATGACAACAGATTGGGCACCGGCATAGTCACAGTAAAAGCTGATGATGATTCAACCAGCCTGTCAGCACAGTGGTCCGTAAGTCTGTGTTACACACAGGAGGCAGAAACAAGTATGTCACATGTGATTTATTCCTGGAATACATAAGACAATACGTTTTAGTCAGAGTGGCGAGTGATTGCTGGCAGCCAGACGCCGACAACAGCTGTTTCTGCACGAGGCTTGAGCAGTCAACGTGTTATGACTAGAGCTAACGGTAGCTTTTGCTTGCGCTTTGCGATTACTCTAATAACGTAAAACACACTACAAAATTGGTTACAACACCCAAAACGTCTCCTTCAACCCATAAACTCCCACACTGATGCTACATATACAACTACCTGGACACTCAACCCACCTGGAATACACAAGTTAATACGTTTTAGTATCAGTGGCAAGTGACTGCTGGCAGCCACACGCCGACAACCACTGTTTGAGCGCGAGGCTTGAGCAGTCAACATTTCCAGCATAATGTGGGCAAGTGCCATCTGAAATCAAAACAACAATATACACACAAAACAAAAATGTCGGGGGGTGTCTCCACATCCAACAATACCAATCCAATTATCAAAGTAGTCCTGGGTGCCACATCTTCAGTGAACAGCCGCTGGCAAAAAGTGGAACTCCTTACAACAGACCCCCTGTCTCTGTTACCAAAGCAACACAGTTGACGCAAGCACATCAGCAACTTTTGCTGATTCTTGCCTCTTCACGTCTTTGTTCCTTTTCATTTTGAAGCTCATTTTTGACCTCTGTTTAGCGTTATCCTCCTTACCCACGTCTCTCTCGGGCTCAAATTACCATAGGGAAAAATGAATGGGACCAAGCCCTGGGCAACGTCATGACATGACTACCCAGACAGCAATGTGACATAAACAACGATAGCGGTATAAGTGAATTTTTTTTTTACAATTTTATATGAACCAAGATAGAAATGAGAGATTGTATTGTAATTTTTATGTAGCTGGTACAAATATTGATCATATCAGAACTAGAACATTTTGGTAATCAGGGATTCCTTTTACAACAAACCTTCATTTAAACTGTATTTGTTACAGGTTGCTTTGATTGCACTTGTCTTTTACAGCCCATTCGGGGCAACAGATAATACATGCATTGGATCATGAAGCTTTCTTTTGAATTATAGACCCTGCAAACTATTTTTCACATTGACAGTTGTTTTGTTATTTTGCCATTGAATTACACCATTTTCATTTAAACTGAGATAAGCAGAGATAGCTAAATCTGAAAAAGTAAAAAGGAAAAAAACGAGGGGATGCAATAAGGAGGAAAATATCTGGGATTGTGTGATACATCTTTTTCTGATCTGGTGTCCTCTCACCCCAGTCTCTGTTTCCTGGTAATTAATCAGTCTCAGACCTTAAGTATTGATCGGCTTAATATGGCCCCTGTAATGTTCAGACTCCTCGATTGTATTTGCCACTGAGCCTTTCATTGCTGCTCTATCTCATCGGCAGAACATGTGACACTCTGTCGTCTAATTCGATCAGCAAAACAGTGCATTGACTGACAACTTGATGAAAATCTATGTATTTATTTATTTATTCATTTTGTTGGACTGGGGATTTGGTTTTGTAATTATCCTAAATTGTAATATTGTCTTACCTGGCGATAAACAAAATCTTTCAAACGAAAAGAGGTACTGGAATTCAGGGGCCATTGTTTGTCACTAAGCAAATAATACATCACTTTGTCTTATGCAAATCTTCTTTTTCTTTGGCTTTTCTCCAAGGAGTCACCACGGGGATCAACCTTCTCCATCTAATCCTATTCTCTTCGTCCTCCTCTCTCACACCAAGTAACTTCATATCCTCTTTGACTATATCTATAAATCTTCTCTTTGGTCTTTCTCTAGACCCCCTGCCTGGCAGCTCCAATTCCAGCATCCGTCCACCAATAGATTCACCATTCCTCCTCTGCACATGACCAATCTCAGTCTGGCTTCTTTGGCCTTCTCTCCAAGACATCTAACATGCTCTGATGGACTCATTTCTGATCCTATCCATCCTTGTCTCTCCCAAAGAGAACTTCAACATCTTCATCTCTGTGACCTCTAGCTCTGCCTCTTGTCTTTTCGTCATTGTTACTGTTTCTGGGCCATACACCATCGCTGGTCTCGACACTGTCTTGTACACCTTTAATTTCATTCTGGCCAATAGTCTTCTATCGCATAGGACCCCTGACACTTTTTCTCTACCCATTCCAATGTACTTGAACCTGTCTCTTCACCTCTTTTCTACACTCTCCGCTGCTCTGGAGTTTTGGCCCCAAAGTACCTGAAATCCTCCAACTTCCTGATATCCACTTTCGGTAGCCTCCCTGCTCCAAGAGTTCCTCTCATTCATACATAAACTCCATCTTGTTGTGACTAACCTTCATTCCTCTCCTTTCCAGACCATACCTCCAACTCTCAAGATTTTCCACAACCTGTTCCCTGCTCTCACTACAAATCATAGTGTCATCCGCAAACATCGTGTTCCATGGAGATTCCTGTCTAACCTCATCTGTCAGCCTGTCCATCACCACTGCAAACCAGAAGAGGAATATATCCCTCTATATTTACCACAACTCTGTGCATCCCCCTATTAAAATTGGCATCTTCACACTTCTTCTCCATTCCATTCCTTGCTCTCTAAGATCCTGTTGAATAATCTAGTCAGAAACTTTATCTCTGCCTCTACCGGACACTTCCATACCTCAACAGGTATATCAGCAGTATCAACTGCCACTTTCCACTCTTCATTCTCGTCCATGCGCTCCTCACTTCACTTTTATTAATCTCTGCAACTTTGTGGTCTACAATAGTCATGTCTTCTACCCTTCCCTCTCAAGTCTACCACCATCTGTCTCTCTTGCTAACCTGTATACAAACGCCGCCCATTACTTCTTCATCCCCTCTATTGCCCACACAAACATGTCCATTGAAGTCTGTACCAACTACCACTCTCTCATCTCTGGGGATATTTTGCATCACTTCATTTAACTCATTCCAGAACTTCCTCTCCTCAAACTCGCATCCCACTTGTGGGGCATAGCTTCTAACAACACAGAGCATCAGACCTTCAATTTCCAGTTTCAGATTCATAAGTCTATTTGACAATCTTTTCACCTTTAGAACATTCCTCACAAACTCCTCCTCGCACTCAATTTTCTTCCTGTCACTACCATGATAGTACAACTTGAAATCTGCTCCCAAGCCTCTTTGCTTTACTACCTTTCCAATCCTGGAGACACAGTATATGCACCTTCCTTCTCTGCATCATGTCAACCAATTCTACTTTTTCCTGTGATAGTCTCAATATCAAAGTCCCTACCCTCAGTCCCAGAATCTGCCTTCCTTTCCTCTTCTCTGTCTGCTTCCGAAAAATGCCTTCCTACTCTCCTTCCTCAACCCACAGTATCCCAATTTCCACTGGTACCCTGTAGTTTATTGGCACCAATCGAGGTTGTTGTTAACCTTGGCCTCAACCAATCCAGTGTGAGATTCTTAGGTTTGATTGACATATCAGGTTTTTGCACAAGTTTTATGCCAAGTGCCCTTTCTGGCGCAACCCTCTCTATTTATCCTGGCTTGGGACCAGCTCATGGAGCCTGTGCACCCCCCTCCAGGCTGGCTCAGGGAGATAACTGGCCTGTGCCCCCCTGAGGCTGCATTATTTTTTCTTGATAATAAAAAATATCATTGACTCTTGGAACATCATTCATTATCATTTATGTCCTCAGTGTAATGTTTCTCGGTTCGAGAAATGTACCGTGTGTACAAGAACGATCAGTGGGACGTTAGAACAGGTGTTTGCTTTAATGGCAGAGCATATTCCAGAATGAGAATAAGAAGAGGAAGAAGAAGTGAAGTATCGGTTGGATGACACCGCTTATATAGTATACGTATCGTCGACATTAAAGCATCAACATCGTGGGATCAACATTAAGGCATCAACATAAAGGCAGCAACATATTCCCATAGAATATTACACTCAGAATTATTCAGGAAACAATGTGTCAAGGGGGTGCTGTAGCCAGACTCAGCAGACATTGGGGGAGGTTAAAACCTGGATTTGTTGCTAGTAAATCAAAATGTCCCCTATAGGGACATTTAGTTATTTGCTCTTTCACTCCCGATCTTCAACATCAAACCACTGGCCTAATTCCCTCCCGGAGCACAAATGCAGGCAAGTAGATTTGCAGGGTAGTTTAATGCTTTCTCATTTGGGAGCATTTCCACACAAGGGAGCGTCAAGACCCCATGGACTCCTTCTTCCATCATCTTCAAACAAGACCAGACAATCACGGAAACCTTGGGTCCGCCTTAAATACTCAGGCTTGATTAGCTGATTCCCTTCTGGTGCAGCGTGGCCTCCAGGTGCGGAGGATAACCGCAGTGATTACTGTGCAGCTGGCCCGGGGACCCGAGGAATCGTGACAACAAAACCTTATGTCTTGAATATTGAATTTTGTACAGGTGAGAGATGATATAAAGGTAGCTGGTGTGAGAGAGAAGGATACAGAGAATAGAGTTGGATGGAGAAAGTTGATTCGCTGTGGTGACCCCTGAAGGGAAAAGCCGAAAGGAGAAGAAGAAGAAGTACATTTATCATTGTCATCATTGGAATTAATCTGTTCCTCTGATGTTACCCCATCTTGCGCTAACCGCAGGTCAACCCCCATAACAGACTACTACTCTCATTTTCAGTGAAACTCACTGTCTCCATTTCTAAGACGCCACATCTCATATCATTCCAGAGAAAAAAAGATCAACCCTGCCACTCTCACTTTAAGTATCCTCTCTTCCCGCCTCCTTGACATCCACAGTATATATTCCCCTGATGATCTGGTTTCTCACTATAACACTGGTCTTCAAAATATTATTAACTCTCTTGCCCCGCTAAAACTAGATCCGTTTCTTTCTCAGTCTCTGCTCTTTGACCACAGCCTTTGTCTCAGAAAAGCCAAAGGTTGGCAACTGGAATGACTTTATGAGAAAACTGGTCTCACTGTTAATAAAGAAATGAACAACCACATTTTCCTTTATAAGGACTCCATTACCAACCCATTACTACTCCACATCGTCACTGAAAATAAAGGAAACTCTAAGTCACTGACCTCCCTACTCAAAAAGATCTCCAATCCAAGTACCCTCTCCCACCAATCAACAATGTTCACCAGCACCTTGGCTGAAACTCTCGCCTCAACATGTCAGCTGACTTTTACCCATCAACACAGTCATTCTCCTCCTTCCTGTTCACTGCTCTTGCAGAAATCACAGAACTCATCAAGAAATCCAAGCAATCCACTTGTCAACTGGATCCCCTCCCCACCAACTTGCTAAAGCCTGCCTCTCCTATCCGCCCCCCCCTTCGTTTCTGCCATGATCCTCCCTCTCACACCATTGGAGCTGTCCCTGCATTCTCCTGCTGCCGCCATTGCCCCGATCTTGAAAACACCTAATGCTGATCCCACCAACCTCAGCAACTACCGTCCTATCACCAATCTACCCTTTATTTCCCAAATCCTTGAAAAAAACAGCTACCGCAGAACAACACTCCCACCTATCACATAATAACGTACATAAACAGCTCCAGTCAAGTTTCTGGCCACTCTACAGCACTGAAAAAACACTCACCAATGACCTCCAGAAAGCTGATTATATAGATGTATATATAAATATATACATATATATCTATGCATATGTTTTTTCATTGTTTCTTTGGATCTGTACTTTGTGTACATGTTGTGTTTAATAAGGTTAAATAAAATGCATAATTATTTTTATTATTGTAATTTGTTATATTATTATATTATTTATAATTATTTTCTCGGGCCCTGCCTTTTTGTCAACGTTTTTTGAGAATGTAGTCTTGAATGAGTTTTTTTGTATCTATTGACAAATAAGCTCTTTTGTCACTTCAGTCTACTTTTGGGGCAAATCATTCCACTGAAGTTTGATGGACTTGAAACGTGGTGAATGATTAGTTATTGGTAGTAAACTCAGTCATCCATTGTTTTATAATTAGACAAGAGTGCTGCTTTTCATACCACGAATAACTCTGTATTTGACATACTTGGGAACTTTTTAGGTCAGTTTTTCCACAGGCTTTCATACTTGTCTGAGAGCTCTCACAAGGCTCTGGTTGTTAATTACCCCCTGTGAGCCCTGTGGGTGAAGTTGCTAAGGTGGTTATAAAGCTCCTCGGTGGCAGAGCCCCAGTGGTAGTTGAGATCTTTGCAAAGTTCCTCAAGATGCCGGATGTTATGGGGCTGTTCTGACTGGCAGGCGCATGCAGGAGGCAGATGTTGTTTTCGTCCTAGGAGTGGAACATTGGACCAGCTCTCACACCCTCAGCAGGGTCCTTGAGCATGGGAGTTTGCCCAACCAGTCGACATGTGTCAACTTTTATTATGAAATGGTTACCATAATTGTTGTCTTCTACCTCAGAAACATCAGACCTGTCTTGTTATTAAAGAATGCAGTGATCTTCCTCCATGCATTCATGGTGTTGCAATTACATTATTGTAATACCCTTCTATACGGGGCTGCCTGAGAAAAATAACCAAAGCCAGTAAATTTGAGCAGATTACTCTGGTGCTGCCCTTGCTTTACTGGCATACTGTTAGGCAATAGCAGACTTGAAGGTATGCTCCTTCACTGATAAAATTGTGAACGCCATTGCACAATCTCGGTGATCTGCAATGACATTGTTATATATGTGCATGGGCATACAATGTGTTCCCAGGGTCCAAGACTTTTGTGTGTCCTCAGATATACCCAGGAAAAAAATGAAACAGTTGTTGGTGAGAGGACCTTCTGTTTTTGTGCACCAACATTGTGGAGCAGTCTTCCTCTTGACATCAGACAGGCCTTATATTTTGATATATTTAAAGCAAAACTGAAGACCTGCTTGTTTCCCACATCACATGAGTCCTGGGTAGTGCTGACATTTTTATTGTGTTGCAGGTAGTTTTCTTTTGCTTTGGGCAGTATGAAGGCCCTGTGGTTAGTGCTTCCATCTCACATCAAAAAGGATTCTAGTTCAATCCCGACGAGAGTGCTTTCTTCGTTGAGTTTGTATGTTCTCAGAGGTGTCCTCTGAGTTCTTTGGTTTCCTCCCATTGTAACAAAAACAAACCATATAGTAGGTTACCTGGAAATTTCATTTGCATCCCAACCTGGTCATTTCTTATTTGCACAGCACTTAGATTGAAAGCGCTCTATAAACATTTTAATTATTATCATCATAATGTAACCAGGAATCTTGTTACCATGAGGTGGAATTACTAATCACTGTACTCTGCTTCAGAAATATGCTGTTAAGTTAAAGTTAAATGAGATAATAGCCAGAATATCTTCTCTGAGGAGAGCAATCTATTTGCAGCATTTAAATTATGATAATGATGATGAGGAGGAGGATAATGATGATAATAATAGTTACAGTTATTAGAAGAGATAATGGGTGGTATTGCTTCAAAGTTTTTGCCATGGAAAAATGTTAAGAAATGGTTGCTGCAAAAGCTAACCCTCTAATAAACAATCTTCATTTAAGATCACTGAATCTGCAGTGGTAAATTTTGGTCCCACAAATTGAGCTATATAGCAGTGGGAAGGCTAAAAATGCAAAATAATCATAATTACTCATGTCTGAAATATATAACAAGCAAAATTATCAATGAATAAATAAATACAAATCTTTTGTTTTCAATTCAGTCCCAAAAAGTCTAATCTTCTATAACAGATCAAATAAAAAATAAATAAATAGCTGTTACAACATAGGATAAGGCAAGTCAGTACAAGACATTTATTACTCATGTATAAAAAACTAAATTCTGGAATACCAGAATCAAAAAATTGGTTGAAGAAATTGAATATGCCTTGTTTTTGAAAAAGTTGTAATTTGCCCCCAAGAGGGAGCTGTAAAACAGTTATTCTCCAACTTTGTCTGATAATCAAGGCCATGGAATATTAACTAAACATGCACTGGCTTCAAAAAAGTTATTAAAAACATATATGCCTGTATAAATATGTAAAAAATAACCCTGTGCCCGTACTGACATTCTCAAAGTAAACCTTGATTGAAATTTTTCACATTTTTCACATTGTGTGATGAAAAAATTAACAAGCTTTTTTCGGCACTTTGGTCAAACTATTTTATGAGAATGGTTAACAACGGTACTTTCTCAGTAAAACTATATATACTACACCTTTCGTTCTCTCTTTCTTTCTCTCTCGCTCTAATCATTGAAGTCATTATATGATACCTCACACAATAAGCTTAAGCATTCCACAGTTCAGTTCCTTTTATATACAGAATAATAAAAACTACCAAATGTGATCAACATTTGTTTCTTGAACTTATAGTTTAATAATTCTAGCTACTATGGCAACCTATTAAAGGAGCAAATTGTATCATGCAATGATACATTCAAATGTATCCCTTGGAGTACTATGATATCCTTTTTAAGGAACATATAGAATGGCCTTCTGAAAATCCAAAAACTCAAATGCGCAACAAAGCATCATTAAAAGAACCTCCAACAGTGTTAATGGGGACTGAAAATAGTAGCAACAGTGATTCAAAAAATAGCAACCAAATAAGTCAAGCAAAGCAATTTCCAATCACAATCTCATTTAGCAGCTGAATGACAATCTCATGCTTTTCAGCTAAAAGTTCTACCCTGGATGATTGTAATTGTGGCTCAATCTCTTCAGGGACCAGCTTTGAGTGGGTGGTTTGGTAATGCAATCTGTTACACCCTTCTGTGGGACTGAACTGTTGAGCCCTGCCTTTCACTGGCCTTTTTCTACAAAGTAAACAGGAGTAAAAGACTAACACTCAACTCAAAAAGACCAGAAAATGTAAAAAGCTCAAAGACATGCATCTTAACAGATGACCACCCATAAATACGCATCTTGTTGCCAATTGTTTTAATTGACCCTTAAGATACAAGATACGAATCAAAGTGTTTATTGTCATATGTACATTGTGGAAACGTGTTACTCTCTACAATGAAATTCATACTTTGCTGTCCACAGTGCATTCGGATTTGTATTTGCAATCAATGGGTATTGTTAACATTATTCCGAATATGGACGATCCACAGAGTCCTCTGTGGAGTCCACAAAGGAGGCAATCTGCTTGGCTCTCTCCCCACCCTCACTCACCTGGACACCAAACATTCCTAATTTGGAATGCTGGTCATAGACTTCAATTCAACATTCAAGGCCATGATCCCACAACAGCCAATAACTAACCCTCAAAAGCTGGGGCTCAGCACCTCCCTCTGTAACTGGCTGCTGGACCTCTTCAGTGAGAAGCCACAAGCAGTACGAGTTGGCAACATCTCAAGCAGCATCACACTCACCCCAGGGCTGAGTGCTCAGTCACCTGCTCTTCACCCTGCTAAATCATGACCGCACACCAATCTACAGCAGTAATTACATGGTGAGGTTCACGGATGTCACAACTCCAGTGGATGAGGATAGTGGTGTATGGTTACAGAGTGAAAAAATGCAATTAGCGTCAAATCAGAAGAGCAAGCAGCAGAGGTGCATATGTACAGAACGTGCAGTATTTACAGATAAATGCAGTATTTACAGAATAAATGCATTTTTTTCTGGTGCAAGTAGAGGTGGATAAGATATGAGCAGAATATGTACAACTTGGTGGAAGTATGGTGGATAATTGTTACGTGCAAATTGTATACAAATAGGTACTGATTAGTATGATTAACAGATGGCAATATACAGATGGAACAATAATATACAGATGCCTTATACAGTAACTCTACAGAAGTTACTGAACTCTACAGAAGAAGTGTTAATGTTCTCTCAGGAATTAATGTGTGAAATGTGTCCTCATTTATGACCGTGACATCGGCTCCTGTGTTAGTTTTGAATTTCTTTTGGGGTAGAAATCTGCTGCACAGTTCACTGTTCATCTCATTAGCAGTAGACTGATCCTGGAAAATATGATGTCCTCTCGTATTATGACAGTTATGCCATGTTGCTTTCTCTGAAGGACACTTTTCATCTCTGTTATGCTGTATTTTTCCTCATCTTTTGTAATTTAGCCTCATTTTTTTTGTCCTTTTGACTTCCCTTATTGCTGTTCTGGTTTCCAGCTTGTTTTTTTCCATTTAAACTGCACCTCATGTATTGATTCAACAGTGTTTCCCTGCAGGCTCAATTGTGCTGTGAGCTTCTCCAATTGTGTGGCGGTCTGTGTGGTCTGTCCTGGCATTAGGTCTGTGCTTAGCTGTGGCTTGTAGGAGAGCTCCTTGTCCAGTATCCTGATGACATTATGGTCACGGATATTCTCCTCCGTGATGGCACCAAACTCTCAGTGCTCTGGTAGACCATACAGGGCTCAGATGAAACAATCAGCTTCTTCCTCCTGGCCACTGCTCTTTTTGAGGATGATATTCCTCCACGGAAAGTGTCCATCCTTAGGGAATGCGAATGACTTGTAAATTTTTAACTTGTTTTCTGCCTCATTTCCCATTACATAAATTAGGCAGCTCAACTGCACTTGTCGGTTGTGTTTGCTAAAGTCTGTAGCAATTCTGTACTGAGTTGTTTGTAGTCCAGCCACTCTGTCAGCTTATCAAAGTGAAAGTTTGTGAGGTCTTATGAAACCAGATAGGACACACACAGGACACAAAAGAAAACACAAACCAAATTATGATCAAGCAAAAAAAATGTTTTGTTTGACATTGTGCTACTTTTTCTAAATGTACGAACAGAAGATTAAAATTTATAATTTTAAACTAAAGATTTGTAGCAACATTTATTTTGCCATATGCCCAACCTCTAAAAATAAGGCTTAGCAGAATCATATCCTCTGATCACGCAATTTTGTCAATGTGATTTATTTAAGACATATTATCTCAGAAAAATTACTTAGGTTTGAAAAGATGTCATCAAACAGCTTAGAAAAGACCAATTTGTATATACTCTTGAATTATGTATACTCTTAAATACACAGTTGTCTTGGTCCATTGCGACATATGTGACCTTGGCCTTGCCCAGTCAGTTGTCAGCCACTGAATGCTACAGCTAACCTTTCAAAGGTGGCCAGATAGTGTGACGGTGGTGGATGGTGACCCACCACTGAAGATTGTTGTCGTGACACTACCCTGGCCCACTAGCGAGAACATCAGCAACTGCATCAGTGTCTGGCGCAGTTCTGATGTTGACCTTCTGCTGCAGGAGGCTAAACTGATGCTGTAAAGCCCTCCAACGACCCTCCTGTCATGCTGCTTCTTGCTCCAGCTCGTATCTTGTGCTGCTCCATCAGATACCAAAGCATGTCTCATAGTTCCTGTGCTGACGAATCTTTGTCCACCCTGGCTGCTTCTCGGTCAGCACGGCTGCCGTCTTCCCCTCCGATAGCCCTTCCTTCCTGCTGAATGGCTCTCCTCTCCATAGTAGCCGGTTACTTCGGCTCCATTGCACCAACAAGGGGGTGTCACAGCAAATCCAGGAGGGCTAAAAACTGTGAACAAAAAAAAGAGGAATCTGACACCAGAAGCAACAAAAGAAACCTCACTGCTGCTCTGTAGGTGCTGAACCCACTTCTGACAACAGTTGTGATGGGCGAGCGGACACTGCTAGGCGATGGTGAATCAGGCCAAAAATGCAGAGGCAGAGAGGAGATTCCTTAAAATGTTTTATTATTGGAAACCCAGGTGAAACTGTCACCATATCCCAAAAACAAAACCTGCTAAGATATGAACAGAGAACAAATATGCAGCAATGGTAAAAGCACCTGACAATATCAAATACTGGACTCAGAAGTAACTTGCTAAGTCTCTAATGAAAGCAGAGAACATACATACTGGGCAAAATGAGAACAAACCACCTCCCCTCGACACGACAGGGAGTGCTGATAGTGCTGCCTGACAGCGCAGTGTCAGTTGAGGGAATACTGCTTGCAGTCAACGGGCAGATAGGACATGACAGCTTGATATACACTTCCAGAATGAATAAGGCTGTGGTAGCCTTCCTGAAAACCGAAACCCAAATCCCGAACTGATAGCTAACTCCGTGGTCGTCGGCGATACCTTTGTACTGCTGTCTCCTTACAGCGCTGGCAAACCTTTTGCAGCTAACCCCTTCTTCCTTGAATGCAATTAGGGTATCACCTCTATGAGGTTGGTTGCCGGAGTTGCCAAGGAAATCTGCAATGCGCTTCGTCTCTATCTCAAATACTTTGCAACGGATTGTTCATGGATTAAGAACGTGCACCACAGGATCACATCGCTGACCATCCTGCCACAGATCAGACAGTGGGAAGACTAAGATGGTGTTCTACTAACCCCCCAAGACGCTGTGGTAGCCTTCCTGAAAACCAAAACCCATGTCCCAAGCTGATTGCTAATGGTGTGGTCGTCGGCAATGCCTTGACACAATGTGACGGGTGTAGGATGAACCCAATTGCAGCGGGCCCATTGTAGCACCTCCGATCTCAAGCCTGGAGGGACGAAAAGGCAGTTCGACGGGCAGGAGCAGGGACCCGGCTGTCCTTCTGTGGCTGCTCTCACCCTTTCCTCTATGTCCCAGGTCAACGTGACAACAAGGCAGGATAGGCTCAGGTCTCTAACCAGAATCCTCTGTCCTCAGGAACTGACGGGAAAGGGCGTCAGGCTTAGCATTGCGGGATCCAGGACGGTAAGAGAGGACAAAGTTAAAACGGGCAAAGAATAGGGACCAGCGGGCCTGGTGAGAGTTCAGTCTCTTTGCGTAGCGTATATACTCCAAATTCTCGTGATCAGTCCACACAAGAAAAGGCTCCTTGGTGCCCTCCAACCAATGGTGCCACTCTTCTAGGGCTATCTTGACTACCAACAGTTCTCTGCTGAGAAGAATTACGACATTGGTAACAGAGGACAGGCGTCGAGAGAAGAAGGCACAGGCATGGAGTTTTTGGTCAGTGCCAGAGCGCTGAGACAAAACGGCCCCTACCCCAACATCTGAGGCATCCACCTCGACCACAAACTGTCGTTCAGAGTTCGGCACCTGGAGGATGGGGTGAATCGACCCTTGAGGGTCTGGAAGGCCGCTGTAACCGGAGGTGACCACTGGAAAGGCACCTTGGAGGAGGTCAGGGCGGTGAGAGGGGCTGCCACAGAACTGTAATTACGGCTGAAGCGCCGGTAGAAATTGGCAAACCCCAAGAAACGCTGAAGCTGTTTGCGGTTTTCAGGAACGGGCCAGGAGGTGACAGCTGAGACCTTGGCTGGGTCCATCTGGATGTTGCCTTGTGCCACAATATTACCCAGAAAAGACACTGAAGAGACATGGAACTCGCACTTTTCAGCTTTTTCATATAGGTGGTGCTCCAGGAGGCGCTGGAGGACAGACTCTACATGGTGAGTGTGTTGCTCTTTGTATATCTAGATGATATACTCATCTTCTCCTGGTCCAAAGACATATTGGTTGAGCACATCGCTTATCAATGCCTGGAAGACGGCAGGGGCATTGGTGAGGCCAAATGGCATTACGAGATACTCATCATGTCCGGTAGGGGTGTTGAATGCCGTCTTCCACTCATCGCCTTCTCTGATTCGGACGAGGTGGTAGGCGTTGCGCAGGTCAAGCTTGGAGAAAATGGTGGCCCCCTGGAGCAGTTCGAAGGCAGTGGAGATGAGTGGCAGTGGGTAACGGTTCTTAACTGTGATCTCATTCAGTCCTCAGTAGTCTATGCAGGGCCTCAATGTCTTGTCCTTCTCAACGAAGAAAGACCCTGCTCCTGCAGGAGACGAAGACAGAAAAATGATGCCTGCGGCCAGAGAGTCATTGATGTATGTCTCCATGGCTCTTCTCTCGGGCTCTGACAGGGAGTACAGGCGCCCCTTGGGAGGTGACGCACCAGGCAGGAGATCTATGGTGCAGTTGTAGGGGGAAGAGACGTAGCTCTGGCCTTGCTGAAGACCTGGCGGAAATCATGGTACACTGGTGGCACCCCGATGAGGTCAGGCGAAAGGCTGGAGCCGGAGGAGTGAAGCGGAGCTGAGGCTTGCTGCAGGCATCTCTGAGGACAGGAGGAGCTCCATTCCAGAATGGCCCCAGTGGCCCAGTCAATGTGAGGGTTGTGAAGACGGAGCCATGGATATCCCAGGATGAGAGGCTGACAGGAGGAGCTCAGAATGTGAAACTGGACTGTTTCGTGATGATTACCAGAGAGTAGCAGGTGAACAGGAGAGGTCTGATGTGTGACGGTGCCCAAGATGTGTCCATCTGAGGCTCTAGCAGGGACTGGGTGAGGCAAAGGAACCTGCTCGAGCCCCAGCTGCAGGACCACCTCCTCATCAATGATACAGGCATCAGCCCCAGAGTCAATGAAGATGGCCAAGGTGTGGGGCCCATCTGGAAGGAGGAGGCGGCCTTGGAACAAAGGTTTCAAGCTTTGGGGAGGTGGCAGGGCAGTTGAGCTCACCAGGTCTCCCCAGCTACTGGTGAGCTCTGGCTTTTTGCTGGACAGCTGGAGATATAGTGTCCAGCTACCCCAAAGTAGAAGCAGAGGTTGGTTTTACGGCAGCGCTCCTTCTCCTCCAGTGAGAGGGAGGTGCGGCCCAGCTGCATGGGTTCGGGATCCCCAGGCTGCTGACCCATTGAGGTGGAGTTGCTTGTAGAAGCACCCCCATGGGAGCAGGGTGGAGGAGAACGTTGGGTTCCCCCTCGACGCTTCTCTCGTCGACGAGCCTGGATTCGAAGATAGATTCAGATGGCTAAATCAATCACCCCGTCCAAGGTGATGGGGTGTCATGCAAAACCAGTTCATCTTTAATGTAGTCAGCCAAGCCATGGAGGAAGGCATCACAGAGGGCTGAGCTGTTTCAACTGCTATGGCTGGCCCTCGTGCAGAACTCGATGGAGTAATCTGCTACTGTTCTTTCCTTGTCTCAGTCCCATCAGTCCCCTTGCAGACTCAGAACCACACTTCTCAAAGCCGAAAACCTTGCGAAGCTCAGCAGCAAACAGGTTGAAGGAAGCACAGGCTGGAGACTGCCTCTCCCAGTCAGCTGTTCCCCATAGGCAAGCTCTGCCCATTAGGTGGTTGATGACAAAAGCAACCTTCGCTGGTTCAGTGGCGAAGGTGCAGGGTGAACAGAAGAGAACAGTTGGTGATGAAGGGCCCACAAGTCTCTCGATCACCGTTGTAACACTCCGGGGTACCCACCCAGGGCTCAGGAGCGTCTCTGGGCGGAGAAGAGGCTGGTACAGGTGCAGGACCTGATGCTTCAGAGGAGGAGGCAGATCCAGTGGAAAAGGAGAGCTGAGAAAGTTGAGCTGCTAGCCGTTGCATCTGTGCAGCTAATGCTGCTCGCGCCTGTCCCTGCGCCTCAGCAACCTGCCTGGCCTCAGCAGTAGACTGTCTGGCTTCAGCAGCAGATGCAGTCATCATGGCTTCATGTTGCTGCAGGATGCCCTCAATAGTCTCGAGGCGACTAAGCGGTGTGGGATTGTGTGCTGGGTCCATAGCTGGCCAGATTGTGCTGTAACGGGTGTAGGATGAACCCAATTGCAGCACAAATGAATCAGGTCTGCAGTGAAGCAGTTTTATTTCAGCAGGCACACAGATGCGTCAGTGGGTATGACTGGATTTGAACCCAGGTCTCCCGTGTGGCAGGCAGGAACGGTACCACAAGACTGCAGTTGGATCGGGTTGGCTGACGGGGTGAAGCTGACGCAGTAGGTCGGGGATGAGACGAGAAGCAGAGGTCGGAGGCGAGTCGGATCAATACCAGGGAAGCAATCCGGAAATAAACGCTGGAGAGTCAGGCATGAGAGCGAAGACAATCTGGCAAAGAGTGAGTGGAGTGAGGCTGCATATAAGCTGGCTTGATTGGAGATGGTGAGCAGGTGACAACAGCAGGTGAAAGCAGTAAAGCTGATGAGGGGTGTTGCTGAGCAACAGAGCAGGGGAGAGGGAGAGCAGACTGTGACACACAATACAGGTGTCTCCTTTGTCTGTACCCTCCATGCAGACCACCGTCTCCGGTGATCCCTTCAAGGGCCACCTAGACGAATCAATCTTCTCCATCTAACCCTATTCTCTGTATCCTCCTCTCTCACCCCAACTCCCTTCATATCCTCTCTCACTACATCCATCAATATTCTATTTGGTCTTCCGCTAGACCTCCTGCCTGGCGGCTCCAATTCCAGCAACCGTCTACCAACATATTCACTCGCCGTCCTCTGCACATGACCAAACAATCTAAGTCGGGCTTCTCTGACCTTCTCTCCAAATGTCTATCATGTGCTGTTCCTCTGATAGGCTCATTCCTGATCCTATCCATCCTAGTCACTCCCAAAGAGAACCTTAGCATCTTAATTTCTGCAACCTCTATCTCTGCCTCCTGTCTTTTTGTCATTTTAACTGTTTATAGGCCAGACAGGATCACTAATCTCACCACTGTCTTGTAGTCTTCTAAGGCATACTACCCCTGACACTTTTCTCAAATCATTCCAACCTGTTTGAACTTGTCTCTTCACCTCTTTTCCACACTCTCCGTTCCTCTGGACTGTTGACACCAAGTACCTGAAAATCTCCAGTGTCTTGATCTCCACTCCCTGTAGCCTCACCGCTCCCCCCGGGTTCCTCCCATTTACACACATATGCTCTGTCTTGCAGCGACTAACCTTCATTCCTCTCCTTTCCAGCGAATATCTCCAACTCTCTAGATCTTTCTCAACCTGTTCCGTGCTCTCCCTAAAGATCACAATATCTCACAGCTATTATACATGTCCTTCACCAGTCTCACATACTTCTCTGCCACTCCAGATTTCCTCATACAATACCAGAGTTCCTCTCTTGGCACCCTGTCATATGCTTTTTTCTAGGTCTACAAAAACACAATGCAGCACTCTCTGGCCTTCTCTGTTCTTCCTCTCTCTATTATTATTTTCAAAGCAAATACTGCATCTACAGTACTCATTCTAGGAATGAAGCCATACTGCTGTTCACAAATGCTGACTTCTGCTCTCTGTCTAGTTTCCATTATTCTTTCCCATAAATTCATTGTATGGCTCATCAACTTTATCCCTCTATAGTTGCCACAATTCTGCACATCCCCCTTATTTTAAAAAAGGGGCACCATCACACTTGGTCTCCATTCTTCAGGAATCTTCTCGCTCTCTGAGATCCTGTTGAAAAATCTAGTCAGGAACTCTACCACTGCCTCTCTTAGACACTTCCACACCTCTACAGGTATATCATCAGGACCAAATGCCTTTCCACTCTTCATCCTCTTCAATGCCTTCCTCACTTCACTTTTACTAATCTCTGCTACTTTGTGGTCTACAATAGTCACCTCTTCTACCTTTGCCTCTCTATCATTTTCCACAGTCATCAGCTCTTCAAAGTACTCTTTCCATCACACTTTTAGTATCTGTCAATAGATTTCCCTCTCTATCCTGAATCACCCAGACCTGTACCACATTCCTTTCAATCTTTATCTGTTTCGCCAATCTGTATAGATCATTCTCTCCCTCCTTACTGTCCAACTGAGCATACAAGTCATCATACGCCCTTTGTTTTGCCTTTGCTATCTCTATCCTTATGCTGTATCTCCTACCTGTTACTTTGATAACACTGGCTGTAGTTGTCCAATCATCTGGATGCACTCCCCAACCACCCTGGGCCTTTCTCAACTCCCCCATGAAAACCATACAAAGCTCCTTCCTCTTTAGCTTCCATCAAATTGTTCTCTGCTCTGCCTTCGTCCTTTGATCATCCTTTGTCACCAGAGTCGTCCTACAAACCACCATCCTATGCTGTCTGGCTACACTCCCACTTCCAACTATTTTGCAGTAACTAATCTCTTTCAGGTTACCTCGTCTAAACAAGATGTTGTCTACCTGAGTGCTCCTACCTCCGCTCTTATAAGTTACACTATGTTCCTGTCTTTTCTGGAAAAAAGTGTTCACTACAGTCATTTCCATCCCTTTTGCAAACTCTACCACCATCTGTCCCTCTATGTTCCTATCCTTTATACCAAATCCGACCATGACTTCTACATCCCTTTTATTGCCTGCACCAACATCCTCATTGATGTCTGCATAAATGATAGCATACTCAGCAATAAATAACCAAAATATCATGTCTTTCCTCTGTTTTGGCGTAAAGAAGTACAAGGACACGAGAAAAATCTTGGAAGTTAATGGGCAATCCTTTTATAAAACATTTTATGAAACACCTCATTTTTCCTTAGACAAATGTGTAATTTACTTTTGTCATTCACATGGATGCATTGCAACCGATCCCACTGGTCATACAAAGGCAAATAACTTTAACATTTGTAATTGGTATTGAAAAATATAGGAATGCACTTTACTCATAAAGAACTTATAAAGAAAGGGATTTTTAAACAATTTACACATGTACATATGAAATCTAAATTGAATCCCTACGTACACCTTACAAATTGAAGAGCGTGCTATTAAATGTGAAAGGAAGAAAGTATTCACCTGTCATGTAAATATGTAAACTTCCTCCATGAAACATGGATACGCATACAATACATACTGAAAATGTATTGAGGTTCATGAACAGTAGAATTCCACCACACTCTTTTGTAGTGAAGCTCGTGACTAACATAAAATTGCACATTTTCACTTGCAATTAGGTAGCTGGCTTTTACCACTGCTTCACTGATTTCTCGGCTATCGGTGAAAGTGGACTGCTGTTTCCTCAGACCCGCCAGCAATTCGCTGATCTTACCTCTTCTCAGTTGTCCTTGCAAGCTATCATATTTTTTGCTGTGATGAGTCTCGTAGTGGGCCCCGGAATATTATATTCCTTAAATACCGAAACTTGTTGCAAACACACCAAGCACAAAGGTTTCCAACGCATCTCCAAAAATAAGTAGGACGTAGTCCATTTTTCTTTGAAAAGTCTGTACTCTTTATCTACTTTTCTCTGTTTTGATAATGACATTTTGGCTAATGAGGGAGTAGCGGGGAAGTAGAGAACAGGGTAGAAACAACGTCGTAACAAGCAGCAGATGGCGCATTGATAACAACTGCTGATTGGTCAGTTTCAGACTCAAAGGTCTATCTGACATTCTTTTCACCTCCAGAACATTCCTCACAAACTCCTCCTTCAAGATAACGCCCTCTCCATTTCTCTTCTTGTCAGTACCATGGATAGTACAACTTAAAGCCTGCTCCTAAGCTTCTAGCCTGACTTGCTTTCCACCTGGTCTTCTGGACACATAGTATATCCACTTCCCTTCTCTACATCATGTCAAACATCTCTCTAATTTTTCCTGTCATCTTCGAAATATTCAAAGTCCCAGACTCTTGCCTTTCCTCTTCTCTCTCTGCTTGCGAACATACCTTCCCCCTCTCCTTCTTAGACCCACAGTAGCCCAGTTTGTATTGGTTCCCTGTAGGTCATCGGTACCAATGGCGGTCGTTGTTAACCCGGGCCTCGACTAATGCGGTATGATCTGGTTATTAGGTTAGATTCACATGTTTGTTTTTTAGCAATACTTTTACACCGGATGCCATTCCTGATGCAGCTTTCTGCATTTTGGGGGCTGCTCAGGGAGACACCGGCCCTTGACGCCCTGAGGCTGCATTACAAAAACATATTCAGGATACAATTATATAATCAACATTATCTTAAAGTGCAGACTCTCATCTGTAAATTGAGAGTATTCACATCAAAATAGGATTAAGGGCTTAGGAATTACAGCTCTTAATATGTGGCTGCATCTTTTTCAAGGGACCAAAAGTATTTGGATGATTGACTTAGAAGGCTGCAAAAAAAATAACAAGGCTGCCTGGGCTCTTCCCTCGGTAACATGTCATCAAATAAGAAGTTACAAGGTCTGGAGTTGATTCCAGGTGTGGCGTTTGCATTTGGAAGCTGTTACTGTGATAACACAACATGCGGTCAAAGGAGCTCCCAGTGGAGTTGAAACAGACATTCTTAGGCTGAAAAAAAGAAGAAATCCATCAGAGAGGTAGCAGAAATGTTAGGAGTGGCCAAATCCACAGTTTGGTACATTCTGAGAAAAAAAGAGTGCACTGGTGAGCTTGGGAATGCAAAATGGCCTGGATATCCACAGTAGACAACAGTGGTGGATGATAGCAGAATCCTTTCCATGGTGAAGAAAAAGCCCTTCACAACATCCACTCTCCAGGAAGTAGGTGTATCAGTATCTAAGTCTACCATAAAGAGAAGACTTCATGAGTAAATACAAAAATTCACCACAAGGTGGAAACCAATAATCAGCCTCAAAAATAGAAAGGCCAGAATTGACTGCCGAAAAACACCAGACGAGGCGAGCCCAGTTCTGAAACAGCATTCTTTGGACAGATGAGACTAAGATCAACCTGTACCAGAATGATGGGAAGAAGAAAGTTTGGAGAAGAATTGGGACAGCCTACAATCAAAAGCACACCACACTGCTGTAAAATATGGTGGAGACAATGAGATGACATGGTCATGCATGGCTTCCAAATGACACTGGGTCACTTGTATTTATTGATGATGTGACAAGACAGAAGCAGTCAGATGAATTCTGAAGTGTATAGGGATATACTTTCTGCTCAGATTCAGCCAAATGCAGCAAAGTTGAGAGCAGAAGTCAGCATTTGTGAACAGCAGTATGGCTTCATGCCAAGAAAGAGCACTACAAATTCAGTATTTGCTTTGAGAATGCTGATAGAAGTACAGTGGAGGCCGGAGGGACAGAGGGAGCTGCTTTGTGTTTTTGTAGACCTAGAAAAAGCATATGACAGGGTGCCAAGAGAGGAGCTCTGGTATTGTATGAGGAAGTCTGGAATGGCAAAGAAGTATGTCAACCTGGTGCAGGACATGTATACTAGCTGTGAGACCGTGGTACGGTGTGCTGTAGGGGTAACAGAGAAGTTCAAGGTGGAAGTGGGACTCCATCTGGGATCAGCTCTGAGCCCCTTCTTGTTCGTAGTGGTGATGGACAGGCTGACAGATGAGGTTAGACAGGAATCCCCATGGACCATGATGCCTGCAGATGACATTGTGATCTGTAGTGAGAGCAGAAAACCGGTAGAGGAGAATCTAAAGAGGTGGAGGTATGCTCTGGAAAGGAGAGGAATGAAAGTCAGTCGCAGCAAGACAGAATATATGTGTGTGAATGAGAGGAACTTGGGTCGAACAGTGAGGCTACAGGGAGTGGAAATCGAGAAGCTGGAGGATTTCAGGTACTTAGGGTCAACGGTCCAGAGCAACGGAGAGTGTGGAAAAGAGGTGAAGAGACAGGTCCAAGCAGGTTGGAAAAGGTGAAGAAAAGTGTCAGGGGTACTGTGTGATAGAAGACTATCGGCCAGAATGAAAGGAAAGGTGTATAAGACAGCGGTGAGACTAGCGATGCTGTATGGCCTAGAAACAGTTACAAAAAAGAAAAGACAGGAGGCAGAACTAGAGCTAGAAGAGATGAAGATGTTGAGGTTCTCTTTGTGAGTGACGAGGATGGATAGGATAAGGAATGAGCCTATCGGAGGAATAGCACATGTTAGAAGGTCAGAGAAGCCAGACTAAGATGGTTCGGTCATGTACAAAGGAGGAATAGTGAATATATTGGACAGATACTAGAATTCAAGCTGCCAGGCAAGAGGTTTCAAGGAAGACAAAAGAGAAGATTTATGGACGTAGTGAGAAAGGATATGAAGGTAGTTGGTGTGAGAGAGGAGGATACAGAGATTAGGGTTAGGGTTATAGGGGAAGGGTCCTGGTCATAAACAACCTTATTGCCTCCACTCTTTGGCACAAGCTTATTGCGCTAATCATAGACTTCTTCTGGTCTGTAGAACATTGGACCCAAGTGGCAGTGCTCTAGCTTTCATTTACAAAGGAACGCCAAGGCTTCACTTACATTTTCAATGAGATGTCAGGTTTCAGTTTGCATACAGCAAAGGGGATTCTGTACATATTTCATGCAGCATCACACTTATCTGAAAAGGTTTGTTTTTTTCTCCTTCTCCGAACTGAAGTCAAGCCTCATTTTCTATCAGACAATTGAGAAAGTGTTCTGTCAACATGCAGCTCCTGTGGTTAGAGGAGATGCATGTTTTATTCATGTCCTATGAACATCTGCTTGTCCAGATTTCAAAAATCATCAGCCTCCCCCAGGAGTCCTGCTTGACTGGTTGTAAATGAACTGAAAACAACCTGTCAGAGCCTCTCCCCAACAGAGGAACACAACAACAGAGGTGAGCTGAGTTGCTAAAATACTGCTACAAACAAAACAATGAAAGTCAACAAAAGATGCAAGTCATGTTAGTTAAAAAAAAAATATGAATCAAAGTAAAATGAGAAAGAATAAAATGTGGGTCTAGAATTGATTGATGTTATACTGTGAAATCTTCCCTTATAAATTGCATTGAATTCTCCCAACATTTGATTAATTCTAACACTGCTGTTCACTCTCCTTTTAAGTCACTTGAGCTTCATGCCAACTGGAGGGAAAGAGTCTGACCACCAAGTGCTCACTGACTCATAGCAGTGTGCCTCACTGTGTTTGCACAAGTGTGCATGTGTCTTAACATACTATTCTATTTTCCCCTCCCACAGAAAATGTTTTCTTTTATGAGTGATTATGATTTTTGGCTTGCATGCCATGCCCTTCAGAGCTAGACGATTCAAATAAAATGAAATGTTTATAAGAAACCTCATTCTCCTCATCATTCACCTTTCCAATACGCATAAAGCTTCAAACTGGGATCTTTCTGTCTTTCATATAACATTGAATCTGGTCTCGGACTCTCTTGCGCAGACTGGAAGATTAATAACAGAAAAAACACAGCATATAGAATTGTCATGTAAAAGACAAACACTCAACTAAAATACAATGAGTGGGCTTAATTTTCTATGACCTACTGTTAAATTCACATTTGCTCAATCTATTAATATTGTGAAATCTTATGTAACTTGATTTGTTTAATAGCTATCTATTCACATACATGCTGAAAAGAACATTGTTCTCCATAGCAAAATACTTTTACCAGACTGAATCATGTCTGTGGGAAGACACCCTGAATATTCCAAGTTATGACATGAAGAAATCCACAACATCTCAGAAATCAAGGTGTGCTCTTAAATGTATTAAATTAGATTTTCTTGATTTTTTTTTTTCATTTTTTTATGTTGATGTTTGATACTTTATCTCAATGTGTCCTGCATGCTGTACAAGTACTATGTTATATTTAAACAATATATATTTTTTAATTATTTTTCATGTATTTGTCTTTACCTATTCTTTTGATATGTTTACTTAGATATTGGATGTTTCATAGTATGTAATTTATACTTTGATAGTATAAAATCTTCGGCATGTTTCAAGTTCAAAACTTATTTAAAGAGGAAGCATGACACATTTGTATTTTTTCAATACAATTTGTATCCTTTGAGAGTCAGAATTTTTTGCATGAGAGCAATCTAATTCCTGCTGCATTCGATTCCGCTCTTCTTGACTTTTCCTTGACTTTCCTTCTTGTTCATCCATCTCCCAATCTGAGAGGGAAATGCCACAGACCTAAGGTAATAGTCTCTGCATTTATGACCCTATCATTATTTAGCTATTCAACAAGAACTAGACATTTAGTATTCAAGTTTTGCAACATATATAGTTTTAGTTGTTTTGGTTTGTGGAAAAAAAGAACATCTGATGATGTAGACAGTGGAGTGGTACTCTGCTCAACAAACAATGCTCTGTGGCTGCACACCATCCTCAAATAGTCCTGACACTTTTTGGCCAAACAGTACCTTGCCTTTGTTTGCTAGTAATTATGTATGGTCAGACTTGATTTTGGTTAATGCAGCTTCATTTTTTATGTGGAAAGTGAATTTTTAGATCACTTTGGCTTGAATTACAATTTTCTGCCACATTTAAAAATCTCAGAAAGTTGACAAAGCTCCATATCAATCATTGTGATTTGCATTTTCACTTGCAAGAACAGTTGAAATATCTATCGACTGTAAGAGATGTCACCCCGTTTTCCCTCTAAATTGCAAAGTATTTGGTCATTTCATTGGTAAATTTGTGTGAGGTCATCCTTCACTGCCAGCCTTGGGTGACCCCCCCCCCCCCCCGTTTTCAGCTGCGCTATAGATACTCTACAGAAGATAAATTGGACTCAGGGATCCACTGAGGTGTGACCAGGTGACAAAGGAGAATGGCTTTCTCTCCCTATAATGGCCCTAATTAGGCTTAAGACCTTTAGAGCTATTTGAATAGCTTGCTGTGTTGTTCCTGTAGGTTTAAATTCACAATAATTGGTCGATCAAAAGCATTGAAACACAGTTGTAAAACGTGCTTGCTTCCTAACCTCACGCCTCTGTTAAGGAAGGCAGAATTGTGAATGTCAGGATGTGTCGGATTTTTTTTTCTTATTTCAATTCCGTCGACAGCTTCAGTGATATATCCTTCGGTTGTTTTTCATCGTCTGTCTTTTGTTTGAGGAAATGCATAGATTCTGTCCCGCCCGTCACCTCCACCCCTCCCCTTAAATCTCTAAAAACAGAAACGTCTAAAATTCATTTGTACCCCATCCTCCCAGCGTGGTTGGGCGAAACTTGTGCTGCACAACTAACTAACTCATAACTCACGATTAACTAACTCGTGTTTTGTTTTGTTTTGTTGTTCTTACAGCTGGAGCAAAGTTGAGATAAATCGCTCGGGCTAATACTGCGTGTGAAAGTTGCGGATGGTTACTTTTACGTATCAACATTTAAATTATTATATATCCCTAAGTGAGAATCAGTTAAAAGTCTTCCTCCTCCTCCCCCGGCAAAGATACCACTCACAGGCAGACTGGAGGACCATCCACCTCGGAGGACACAGCGATTCTGCAGAGCGCAGATGATCGCAGCTGGTGTTTGTGGTGTCTCACTGATGCTGGTGTTGGTGGTTCTAATCCCGGTTGTGGTAAACTCCGCCGGAACTCCCGCCCGTTACGAGATGCTCGGATCCTGTCAAATGGTTTGCGACTCCCACGGGACCGCGGCGACTGCCGCGGCAAAGGCAACATATCCTATCAAACATAACCGTATGGTTCAGTCGCTTCCGACGTTCATCCAAGGTCCACAGGGAGAGCCGGGTCGCATGGGAAGGATGGGACCAAGGGGACCGGCTGGCGACCCCGGGCCACCTGGACCTACTGGTCCTCCCGGAGAGAGAGGGGTACCGGGTACACCGGGTCCTCCTGGCACGAACGGGCCAACTGGTGCCATCAGCGCAGCCACTTACAGCACTATCCCAAAGATTGCATTTTATGCAGGACTTAAGAAGCAGCACGAAGGGTACGAAGTCTTGAAATTCGACGACGTGGTCACGAATCTTGGGAACCACTATGATCCATCAACAGGAAAATTCACCTGCTCAATACCGGGGATTTACTTTTTTGTTTACCATGTGCTAATGCGAGGTGGGGATGGAACCAGCATGTGGGCCGATCTGTGTAAAAACAACCAGGTATGATGATTTATGATTATGCTTAATGTTGTGGGTTGTGACCACACTGTTGTTTGTGTATTTAACATAAACCAATGTGAAAGTAAAACTAAGTTTACTTAGACGACTGTTTTATTGTGTAAATGAACATGTGATGATGAAGCCACCGGCAGACTTCGATTCTAAACAGCAGCTTTCACCATCAAACTTTACAAATTCAATTCGACTTTCAGGTGAGAGCCAGTGCAATCGCCCAGGACGCTGACCAGAATTACGACTACGCCAGCAACAGTGTCGTTTTGCATCTGGAGCCCGGGGACGAGATTTTCGTCAAGCTGGACGGCGGGAAGGCACACGGAGGCAATAACAACAAGTACAGCACTTTCTCTGGCTTCATGCTGTACGCTGACTGACAGGAGCATCGTTTAGCCACACCGCTCATGCTGCATTCAATGTCTGTAGGGAAATTTCCGAAAAGCTCGTCAGTACAACGGGAGAATCAAAGCGTTATCCGAAGGAAAGTTGCTTATACTGTGCAATTATAGATTAAAGGGGAAACTTCAGTGTGTACAGCTTATTGCCAAAATTATAACTCTGTTTGTTACACGCTGAATGAATTGTTAAGCATTTAAAGTTTTGCCGATGTGCCAAATATGCCGCAGTTTCTTTGGTGACAAAAGGCTAGTAAATGTACGTGCAATGTGTTCGAACTCTACAACTCAAAAGATTGATTAAAAACATAACCACGTGTCCATCGCTCTGTTCGAACCTTCATTAATTCACAATTTGCTTTCATGTCCAAAATACTCTTGCAACAATTTTAGTGAATATATATACATACATACATACGTACATACATACATATGGGTGTATATCGGTCAAATCTGAGCTGAGCAGGATAAACTCATGATTTTCAGAAAAAATAATAAAAAAGAAACATAAAAATGCATTCTACATTCAACCAAATTGCTTTGAAAGTTTGTCTGTCTTAATATTGCTGGCACAACAGGGGGGTCAGGTTATTTCTAACCATCACAAAGCTGGCCAGTCACTGACAGCAACATGTCCTTGAACCTGACAACATACTTCGATCTGCCTGCTGCTTGTTGAGCCCCTCCAGATATGAATCTCATCTATAATATATGGGGTTACTTTCTAGTCCTCTGAGAAGATTAATCAAAAGTTATAGTTTTTCACAGTGCAGTCAGCTGTAGCCATCACATCATTGATCATGGTGTGAAATCACCCTGTGAAGCCACCTGTTCCCAGATGAGAGGAGAATGTGTCCTCCATCTGGGTCAGCCCGCAATCCAGCCTCCCATAGACACGCAGACACCCACTTAGGGGGTACTCATCCAACAGACACACTGTTGGAGAGCAGAGTGGCAAACTGATTACTGGCATTATTTGCCAAGCATCAAATAAGTTTGCTGAAATTTCACATAAAAATACAAAGAAAAATGCTGTGTCATTGAAACAGCAAGTGCCATATTCATGATCACTGCAGAAGAGAATTCACTCAAGTAAAACAAAACATTGATTTTACATTGCAGTCTAGTATTTTTGCAGCATATGACAGTATACCAATATATATTTCAATGAGTCAATATGTGTCCCTTTAAAGTTTCATGTTTGCTGTGATGAAACATCAGTCTGAAATAATCTTTCATCAAAAGACTAAAGCAAAAAAGAAACTTTTACTTTCAGGAACTTAACATTCATTGTTTATTGCTATTCAGAGCCCAGAAAAACCTTGCATTATGGGTCTGATTAGCCATACATTTGCTTTGAACCTCCAAGTAAAGATGGCTGGTTGTTGTCATAATCTTAAGATAAAATTCTGGCTTTGTCAAAACCTGCCTCAGGTCTCTTTTCTGTCTCATTTGAAGGTCAGCCAGTGCTTTGGGTTGTCAATGAGAATCTTGTCCACCTGCTGCTGTGAGATGCCTCTACTCAGCATCTTAGGCACAATGTTCTTCAGGATGTGAGAATAGCCATGACCACCATATTTGGTCAGGCGGTTTTTGGTGTGGATATCATGAGCGATCACTATCTTGTCCTCGTAGCCCTCATTCACAAGGAAGGACAAGCTGTGACAAAACACAAACATCATAGACACAAGGGCCTTTTGCAATAGCACAACTAATATTGGTAATTTTAAGGCCTCTGCTGTTGTTCAATTTATTGCATTGACATCATGAATACACATCTATCATAGTACGAGATTAATGTTGCATAGTTTGTCAATAAGACATCAGGCATCATCTTATCAAATAGCAGATTAATATGAACTATAAAAATGTTTGCCCACTTCTCCTACACAAGACTACAGATGTTGAATCACAACAGTCAATCTAGCTGTAATAACATGTTTGACATGTTTGAAACTGGTAAGTAGTGAGGGGCAACCCTGTCGTGTGTTACTCACGTCCTGACTCTCTGGCTGTCACTTGGCATGTCCACAGACATGTCAAATGGATAGTCCAGCATCTCAGTTCCAAACAGATCATACTCAAGATAAGTTCCCAGATCAGCAAACTCAAGCAGCTTAGCATCATCAAATATAGTCCTGCAGGAAGAGGACAGGCAGGTGACAAAGTCATGGCAGCAGTATAAGGAATTGCCCCCTTCTTTAATGTTATATCTGCCTAATGTTAGCCATTATCCCTTGTCAGATTTAACGGAACAATTTGTAACCATCAAAACATATATTTTCAATTATTTAATTTTAAGTCAAAACTCATAATGTTTGATTGCTCTCTAAAAAAAAAAACATATCTAAAATGCATTCAAATGTATTACTGTCCATCTAACCTGTCAAGGTGGGACATGACAGTCTTGCCTATGTCACCACCGGCCTCCTGCAGAATGCGCACAACTTCAGCTGGGGCTCCTGGATTCCTCCCAGGATGGATGATGACAGGGCAGCCAAGTTGCACCTGAGCGTGAGCTGAGGCCTTTAACACCTTCTTTTCGCTCTCTGTTATAGGCCAGCCAGTGCCGATCTCTCCGATCACACCACAGCAGACATCTGTGGCATTGGCGCCATAAAGCATCTCACTGATGATGATGTCAGTAAGCTGACATACAGAAAGTTAAAAGTTGGTCAAAGCACTATATTTACACATTTCAAAAACAGATTAGTGGTCAAAAACCATGCTTTTAGGTGATATTTAAATGTTTTTTTGTTGATTGCTTTTTTTCATGCCAGAACACCTTTTTTGTTTGTCAATTTCTATATTGAACCAAAACCTTTGCATCAATCATGTTTGTCTGGGGCAAAACTCCATTTAAAACCTGTCAACCTTTCTAGGTTCATGAAATCTTGTGTACAGAGGGGTAAAAAAAGTAGTTAGTCAGCCACCAATTGTGAAAGTTGTCCCATTTGAAAAGATGAGATGCCTGTAATTTTCATCATAAGTGCACTTCAACTATGAGACAGAATGAAAAAAAAATATATCCAGAAAAACACATTGTCTGCTTTTTAAAAAAATTATTTGCAAATTATGGGGGAAAATAAGTATATGGTCAAGAACAAAAGATCACCTCAAAACTTTGATATACACCCTTTGTTGGCAATGACAGGGGTCAAATTTTGTCTGTAAGTTTTCACAAGGTTCTCACACCCTGTTGCTAGAATTTTGGCCCATCCCTCCATAAACATCTCCTCTAGAGCAGTGATGTTTTGGGGCTGTCGCTAGGCAACACGGATTTTCAACTCCCTCCAAAGATTTTCTATGGGGTTGAGATCTGGAGACTGGCTAGGCCACTCCAGGACCTGGAAATGCTTCTTACGACGCCCAGGCGGTGTATTTGGGATCATTGTCATGCTGAAAGACCCAGCCACGATTCATCTTCAATGCCTTTGCTGATGGAAGGACATTGTCACTCAAAATCTCATAATACATGGCCCCATTCATTCTTTCCTTTACACAGATCAGTCATCCTGGTCCCTTTGTACCACCAAAGCATGCTTCACAGTATGTATGGTGTTATTTTGATGCAACTCAGCATTCTTTCTCCTCCAAACACGACAAGTTGAGTTTTTACCAAAAAGTTCTATTTTGGTTTCATCTGACCATAGGACATTCTCCCAATTCTCTTCTGGATCATCTAAATGCTCTCTAGCAAACTTCAGATGGGCCTGGACATGTACTAACAAGCAGGAGGATATGCATGGCACTGCAGGATTTGTGTCCCTGGTGGCGTAGTTTGTTGCTGGTGCTAACCTTTGTTACTTTGGTCCCAGCTCTTGGCAGGTCATTCAGAAGGTCCCCCCATGTGGTTCTGGGATTTTTGCTCACTGTTCTTGTGATCATTTTGACCCCACGGGTTGAGATCTTGCGTGGAGCCCGAGATCGAGGGGATTATCAGTGGTCTTGTATGTCCTCCATTTTCTAATAATTGCTCCCACAGTTCTTTACTTCACACCAAGTTGCTTACCTATTGCAGTTTCAGTCTTCCCAGCCTGGTGCAGGTATACAATTTTGTTTCTGGTATCCTTTGACAGCGCTTTGGTCTTGGCCATTGTGGAATTTGGATTGTGGCTGAGGTTTTGAGCAGGTGTCTTTTATTCTGATAACCAGTTCAAACAGGTACCATTAATACAGGTAACGTATGGAGGACCAAGGTGCCTCTTACAAAAGAAGTTACAGCTCTGTGAGAGTCAGAAATATTGCATGTTTGTCGGTGACCAAATAAATTGTTTAAAAATCAGATGGTGATTTTCTGATATTTTTTTTTCCACATTCTGTCTCTCATAGTTGAAGTGTACCTATGATGAAAAGTACAGGCCTCTCTCATCTTTTTATGTGGGAGAACTTGTACAATTGGTGGCTGACTAAATACTTTTTTGCCCCACCTGGAAGAAGTGTTATGAAACATTGTGAGCAGTAGCATTTGATTTTGTTTTTCAACACAAAGCAATGGGAACACTATACACAACTAAGGAAATTATGGCATCTGTCTGTAAAAAGTTTTAAGTTTTGATTTTACTTAATTTTTACAGGAACTCACACAACCAACTACTTTTGTCCTAGAAGCAAACACAACTATAGACATGACGGCTTTTGCAGTACTCAGATCAACATATAACAATAAATGAGAACACGATTAAAAAAAAAATCCTAAACTTGTACGTCACCTTCCTCCTTTTTCTTTAATATACTGAAACTATTTTCTAGATTAGGTCAGCCTGATGGCACAGTGGTTAGTGCTTCCGCCTCAGTAGTTAACATGGTCTACCTACGTCTCTGCAGATTGCCACTGGTTTCTTTCAAGTCCAAGAACACGCAGTAGGTGAAATAATCCCTATTCTAATTGCCTGAATGTGTGAATTACAGAGTGTATAGAGGCCCCAATTGACCGGCGACTAGTCCATTTTGTACCCTGCTTCGCACCAAGTGACAGCCCCACAACCCTTAGACAAGATAAGCTGTATACTTAAACAGATACATTCAATACTTTTAATACTTATGTATCTGCTGTACTTACTATGGAGAATGAATAAATGAATATTTACTAGGTCATTTCAAATGTAATCTAAATATTTTTTGTGCCTTTTCTAATTGAACTGGATCTGTATCTGTATCTGTTGAAGTATACAGCTTATCTTGTCTAAGGGTCGTGGGGCTGTCACTTGGTGTGAAGCAGGGTACATCATGGACTAGTTGAACATTACTTGACATGATATGAATGATGTTGGGCTGGGAAAGATTATTGACTGCTGGCTTTATAAACTTCCTGTGTTGTGTTGTAATGTTTCCATCGTTCCGCACACTGGGACACACCTTCTCCACGCTCATATTCTTTGTAGCTTCAGTATGTGTGGCATCTACATAAAAACCTGCTCCAGCAATTATGTGGACCCTGGTGTCCTTGGACAGCTGCCGGAGAGTACTGGGATCCCGATTGATGCCTGTGGTGGTGTTCTCTACTATGGTCCCTCCACCAGCCTTCTTGTAGGCCAGCAGCTCATCCCGTACAGCGCTGGTCTCCTGCAGCAGCAGCAAATTCTCATGGCAGCTATAAGCATTCTGTCTCAGCCAGTGCATGTGCTGCATCTGGAATGGGTTCTCTGCTATGTCTTCATCGCCCGGAGGAGGAGGGACATAGCAGCACTCAAAGGTCATAGACAGATGCTCGTGGGTCATTGTGCGGCCCAGCTGGTCCGGATCCACCAGACCTAGGACAGTCTGGACCTTTCCACTCAGCTCAGACATGATGGGTCCTTCAGAGTCCAAACGACCCGAAACAGAGCCATGTATTCAATTAGAAACAAGAACTCATGTGCCAAAGGTCTTTAAACCTTTGAGCCAAACAATGATTCACATGAAACAAATCATTGACAGGGTTAACTCGTCTGCGAAGGAGATAATATTTTTGGACAGATCCCGCAAAGCATTTAATGTAGAGCAGTTTTTTAAAACATTTCAATTTCGTCCAAGGCATTTGCCCTAGAAGCATTAATAATTCAATATGCAGCAATTCAAAGTGCAACTGTACGATTTTGCGCGTTAACATGGAAACATTTTTATCCCAAACCAAAAAATTGTAAACACATGCGGTTGTAACATGACATGGTTATCGGCCATTCAGAACTCTGAAAAAGTAAAAATACAATTAAAAATAACTATCGCGGTAAGGCATGCCTGACCTTATTTGTTCTTGTCACCCTCCATGGAGTTCGAACAGACTGATTTGCAACACGCTGCGCGATTAACACGTCCTCGCGAGACTTTATGAGTGGCATTGGAGGCGTATTGTACCGTGGGGCGGGGATTCGCTGGCCTAGCCCCAGAATCCTTTGCGAATGACGCCGATGATGATGATGGTGACTGTTGGGAGCTTTTCTTGGTTCTGTGTTAAAGAACGACATGTTTGAATGATAGTAAAACGTTTTGTTCGATGTGTGACGTTAACCTGCGCCGTTAGTCATTATGTCTGGGGAGCGCATCCGCAGGCTAACTGTTCTCGTTAAGGGACAGACCGTCTGGCTATCTACCGTTCGGTGTCTGATAATTCTAAGATGTCATCTAAGTAGCCATTTGACGATGACCTCGATTGTTCTGCCAATCCCCGGGTCGCTACCACGTCCTATTGCGGACGTCTGTTTTTATATTCAGGGCGCTCAGCTCGTTAATGTTAATGATACATATTATAAAATAAATATGTTTTCACCGCGTTATACATTATACTTATGTTATGATTCTTGATTACAACAAAAACAATTCTAATGACCTTTGCCAAATAATCATATTAACCCATGGCAAATTGATAATAAGTGTTTTTGTAATAATAATGATTATTGTTACTTACATTGGTGTATCAAAATTACCAAGTGCAAACACAATTTTATATTTCAGTAATTCTGAAATACACGACTGGCATTTTGTACTGCTCAATTACTGGTTCTCTATCTTCCTCCAATAATTAGTCTTGGATTTGGCTGTACGGTGTCAGAGGATTTCTGCTGCCAGGCAAAGCAGTTGTCTGATTTGACTTTGAACTGGTTTGAGTTTAAATTTTGAATTTCAGCAGCACATAATAAAGTGATAAGCTGTTATTGATGATATCTTTATAATCTGACCATGTTGAAAATCTAAATACAGAATGCTACATACTTGGATAATTAATATCTTGTTTTGGGATATTGTAGAAGAATGTAATGCAGAGTGTGACAGACAGACGCTAAGCAGATGGTCTGAAAAGCAACAGTTGGTCAGTTGTGCCAGAGACTGACCGTTGAACAGTCATCACTGAACTTACCATCCTTGCAAATTGATTAACAAGGGACCATGAATATGATAGCAATTTGAAGACTGTCACAATGTGAAAAATAAATATAAGATATTTCAGAGAAAATCTTGGTTAGTTGTTTATTCTTTGAGTGGCTTGGTTTTTTTTTTTTTTTTTTGTATTAAGGATGGAAATGGTTTAGTTTTTGCTCAAAATCTCAAAGAAAAAAAGAAAATTGGGTCCATCCAAACGGCAACATGTCTTTGACCCATTCTTTGAAAAAGTGAAAAATTTAAACCCAGCAGTCATTTTTGGCTGCTTCAAAACCCTGCTACAAAACAAGTTAAAACATTTCAAGTGATGAGTTACTAACTAATCAATCCTTTGTTAATCCCCTGGGGGAAATATATTCTCTGCAATTAACCGATCATGCATGCACCATGAGCAATGGTGCCATCCACCAGCGGAGCAGTGGTCACTGTCTTGCTCAACAACACTTCAACACTCTACGAACATCTTCGGTTCCAAAGACAATTGCTCTACCTCCTGTAGCATACCACCCCAATTCGATCAGTTTGAAACATATTTCACTATAATCTGAAGTTATATATATATATATATATATATATATATATATATATATATATATATATATATATATATAAAATATAAAATGACCTCTGGAGCTGGAATGAGTGAGCTCCATTCTATCACTTCCAAAACAGCTAGAAATTCCCTAAGACTGGTTAATCTCCATTTTGGATGATGTGAATGCTGAAAAAAAATAAAATCTTGTACGTGAAGACACTTAAACTGATCGATCAGGGAAAAATTGAAGGCTTCTGCATGTCTTAGGGAGGGAATAACCAGCCTCTTGCCTGATGGCGGCTGGGATAGGCTCTAGTATTCGCTGGGACCCTGAGATGGATAAGCGGTTGACAAAGGATGGACGGAGGGATAATAAGGTATTGCATTATATCCATCCATACAAAACATTTTTCAGCATTTCCAAATTCAGCATTTCTTTTTCTATTTACTCTTCTCTCATCCTCTTGAGTAGAATAAAACATTTTCAAAACGTTTTTCATACAAAGTGAAGAATAAATGTAATCATAGCAAGGACATTGAATGTACAAATTCTTAAATATTTACAAAGCCAGTATGTTATCCAGTAACTCATGATCATCACATCGTCTGGAAGTCAGTGCACTGCATTTGGTTTTAATCATTCCTTTTAATTACTCATTAATATGCCCTATTTTCAGATGAATAACAAAAATCTCATGACTTACTGTGATATGGATTACCCCCAAAAAAAATTAAAAAAAGGAGTTTCTTTTGAGTCTGCTAAAATCTCATGCAATATCCTGGAGCATGAATGGCACCTGTTGTGTTCAAGATTTGTTATTTTAACAATTTGCTTGCATGGGGAAAAACTTGATTGTAGTATGATTTCCTATTGTGAACCTTTCAGAACTTGTGTGGCTTATCATTTGTGGAACAATGTAAGGGGTCTATAAATAGTTATAATCTGGCGCCCTCTGCAGACACAGAATAGACGCACACGTTGTTTTATAGATGAAGTTCCACGTCAAGAGGGAATCAAAGGTGTTAATAGTTTTCTTCCCTTTTAATAACATAAAGGAAATTGAAAACTGTGATTTTTGTTTTTGCCCTTTGCATGTTTTCAATTTTCATGCTATTTGGGCCCTTATGCGATCTATGTCATGGGTAAATAAATGCTTAACTACAACCCCAACATTTCTAAAATGTTAAGAGATGAGACGAAGGCAGGGGATGTGACTGTTTGCTTGCTAATCATATGATTAAACTATTTTAATTCAAGTGTGGCAGCAAGAACTGTAAGTCTGTTTTAGTGTTCCTCTGAGAGAAATTCTTACATTTTGAAGAAATACTTTACTGTTCGACATCTATACAAGTTGAGTTATGGACAATGGAAGATCAAAATGAGAGAAAAAGCCAGATACATGTACCATTTATATGAAACACAGGGAGTAATGGAACAAAAGTAAACTATTTTGAAAAAAGTTATTGTAAAAATAATGTATTCCATTGTTACAAATACCAAGTTCATCAGAAAGGCCACATATAAAAAGACATGATACAATATCCTTTTATATATATATATATATATATATATATATATATATTATGTACAGGAGTGCATACCATTTGTTTGAATATGAAGATATCAACATTTTTTATCAGGCATCTATTTCTCATTCATGGTTAATAAATGTTTACTGATTTTTTTATGCTTCACATGGTGCATGACTGAAATATTACATGGAATTGTCATATATATTGTAAAAACAATCATTCTAGGGCCAAAATTTGGCTTCCAGCTGAAGGGTCGTGCTCTCATTTAGATACAACACTCCATCCATCTTCTCTCAGTTACCCTGTACTCAGGGTCACAGGGGGATGCTGGAGGCTATCCCAGCTGTCATCAGGCAAGAGGCGAGGTACACCTTGGATTGAATCATGTCTGAATCAAGCCAGGGTCGTTCGAACCAGGCTGAGGCGCTAACCACTGCACCACCGATTTGTCGTCCTGTGACGGCAAATCATCCCCTAAGTCATTTTAAATTCTAGAATGAGTGATCTTAATGTTGATGTTGAGAGGGCTGATGTCTTTGCTCGCAGCTCACACTATTTTGATCCACTTAGTGGATCACAGATTTTGGTTCCATCCATCCATCTTGCTATCCTTTATCTATACGGTTTATCCAGGAGTCAGGGTCACGGGGCTGCCAACTGTCATGGGGCCAGAGGACAGGATACACCCTGGTGCAGTTCTCAGTTGATTGCAGGGCCACATTTGGAGACAACCATTTACTCTCTCTTTCATACATCAAGCCAATTTTAGGTCTCGAGTGAACATATTGCATCTTTTTGGACAAGAAGAAACCAGAGAACCTGGATGAAACCCATGTAGTAATGAAGAAAACATGTTAAGTCCAAACAGAAAGGCCCCCTGGAATTAGACCAAGGACCTTCTTGTTACGTGACAGAAGCGGTAATTTATGCAACACCATGCCATCCCAGCTTTTTGTTGAAATAGGAAATGTCCTTTAACATTTGAGGTACAATGAAATGAAAATATTGTTGTTTATGTGAATCACTGACACTGAAAGGCTCCAACACTGATATGGAGCTGACATCCAGCCCCCCTGCGAGGACCAGCAGCTGGGAAGAAGCTGGAGGCATCCCCCTACCCTGCATCTGTCACTGTGGTCATCCTGGACACCTCATCGCCTCCTGCCCCCAAACTGGGCCATGAGAGGGTCTACCTGGGAGCACGAGCGCACCGTTAAGCAAAACCATTTCTCAGCTGGGCTCATCCCCAAATAGGCCTGCCAATCTCCTTTGCCTGGTCTGGCACTTCGTGCGCCCTGCAAGTAGACTTGCATGGCGCAAGTAGACTTGCAGGGCGCAATTTCATTGACATTGAGCTGGCTTCCCAAGAGACCTCTAGAGGGCTACTCTTTCATCGCACTATGCCCATTGACTTGGTTATCTCTGGCAATCATCATATGAAGATCCAGTTATGAACTCCCATATATAATAATTATCCTTTATTAATCCCTGTGGGGAAATTCTCTACCTCCTGCGCCACGCCGCCCCATATAGACTGGCAGCCTGCAACCGTTACTGGCTGGAGTGACCACTGTCCCCGAGCCGCCCAACCGAAGGCCTGGTCCCCCTTACGCAGTATTTTGCAGACCATAAGGTGCACTGCATGATAAGGCACAATATCAATGAACGGGTCTATTTTCATACATAAGGCAAAAGAAAAAACATACGGTATACAAAGCGAAAAAAAACTGTCAGTTTAGTCAAACTTTATTCAACCCATTCACTCATTCAATAGCCCACTGTTCAATTTTGTCCTCAAACAGTTGCCATTTCGCTTTATTCTCTCGGAAATTCTGTTTGGTCCTCTTTACTTGGCGCAGTTCATTTGCTTGCTTCCTCCACTTCCGTACCACTGACTCCACTGGCACCACCGATAACTGATGGGTTTGAGTTTGAATTCTATTTCAGAAGCATGTCTCTTAACAAGTGCCATTTTGGGGGGTCCTCATACACAGAAATGTACCGTATTTTTCGGACTATAAGTCTCAGTTTTTTCCTAGTTTGGCCAGGTGTGCGATTTACAATCTGGAGCGATTTATGTATGAAATTATTGAGCTCGCTTGTCGTGATGTGCCGTTCGCGAACATATCAGCTCTTCGAAGCCAGCTCTTTGAAGTGAACGATAGGAGCCGGCTCCCTTCGAGACACTTTTTTTTTTCTCTTAAAGGCGCACGTGATTTGTCAATATGCGTGGTGTCGTCTCTGTGTCTGCACTTAGTGTTTCTGTCAGGGTATTACACCTGATCTCAATTTGTAATCGGCGCCAGCTGCAGCAGATGCCGCTAATCAAGATCCCTATAAAGGGCAGCGGCACGCACTGCCTGGCGCCAGGGGATTGTGTCTCTCACAGACCCCCCCCCCCCCCCCCCCCCCCCCCCCCCCCGTTATGACCGGACCCGGCCGGTGTAACATTGGACCCTGCCGTGACCCCTCCTTACCCCGTTACCACCGGACCCAGCCGGCCGGTGTAACATTGGACCCTGACCCTGCTGTGACCCTTCCTTACCCCGTTATGACCGGACCCAGCCGGCCGGTGTAACATTAGACCCTGATCCTGCCGTGACCCCTCCTTACCCAGTTACGACCGGACCCAGCCGGCCGGTGTAACATTGGACCCTGACCCTGCCGTGACCCTTCCTGAGATCCGGCCGTGACCCTTCTTGCCTTCACCCCCCTGCCTGGGGCCCCGTCCTGCCTGCAACCCGTCCTGCCACCCTGCCTGGGGTCCGTCCTGCAACCCGTCCTGTCGAGACCCAGCCCTGTGCAACTCTGTCTCGGGGCCAGGGGCTTACCAGCGACACCCTACCTGCCGTTCCACATAATAAAGCCCTTTCAACCCAGATTCTGCTCTGAGGTTTGGTTCCCTGCCCGAGTCCGGCTCTGCAACCCGTGACAGTTTCTAAATCCCAATGTTCTTTTTGTTTTACACATTTTAATTTATATTTTTTGCATGTTTTTCAGGAGGTCTGTGTTGATTCAGTCTGAATTGGTTAAAAGTTGATTGGTAAATAGTTAAAAGTTCTTGTATTTTATAGGACTGAAGAGTTAATGTTTTTAATTTATTTTTAATTATTTTATTGTTTTGCATTTTTTTCAGGGTGTCTGTGTTGTTATTTGACTTTAAATTTGTTGAGTGTATAAAAAGCTAAAATTGTTTCATATTTTATAATTTATTTTTTTGTAGATCTGTAAATATTTTAATTTATATTTCGTGTGTTTTTCAGGTATCCTGTGTTTCACTTTAAATTTGATGCGTATAAAAAAAGCTAAAAGTCTATACTTGTATTTCATAGTTTATTTGTTGTTGCACTGAAAAGTTAATATTTTTAATTTACATTTTGTTGTGTGTTTTTCAGGGATTCTGTGTTGCTTGACTTTAAAGTTGCATAGTATAACAAAGTTAAAAGTTTAAATTCGTTGAAAGTTCACTGTAGAGCGAAAAAATAAAGGCTATTATAATATAGTAGTATAATACATTTTTTCATTAATTATTAATTCATTTTGTGCATAATGTTACATTATTATTGTTATTCTCTTTGGGAGTGACCAGGATGGATAGGATCAAGAATGAGTCTATCAGAGGAACAGCACATGTTAGATGTTTTGGAGAGAGGGTCAGAGAAGCCAGACTGAGATGGTTGGGTCATGTACAGTGGAGGGATAGTGAATATATTGGTAGACGGATGCTGGAATTGGAGCTGCCAGGCAAGAGGTCTCGAGGAAGACCAAAGAGAAGATTTATGGACGTAGTGAGAGAGGATGTGAAGGTAGTTGGTGTGAGAGAGAAATATACAGAGAATAGGGTTAGATGGAGAAAGTTGACTCGCTGTGGCGACCCCTGACGGGAAAAGCCGAAAGAAGAAGAAGAAGAAGAAGTACCGATAAAATTAGTTTGAGGTCAGTAAGCGCAACAAGAATTCATATATAAGGTGCACCGGATTATAAGGCACACAACCACAGCGGGGCTAATCCTTCTCTCCCTTCCCACCTTGGTGCTGAGTTTTTCTTTGTGAAAAAGACGGATCAGATACTACATCGCTGTGGCCTTGATATCAACATAAAGAATAAGTACCCACTCTCCCTGATTGAGCCCCTGCGCTATGCTAAAATTCTCAAGCTAGATTTACATAGCACGCGCCACTTGATCAGGATCCGAGAGAAAGACGATTGGGAAACCGCTTTCAAGACTCCCCTGGGTCACTTTGAGTATTTGGTTATACCCTTCGGCCTGGCCAATGCCCATGCTGTTTTCCACGCTTTGATCAATGATGCTCTAAGAAACATGCTCAACTACTTGGTTTTTGTAAACCTGGATGTCATTGTGGTTTTCTCCCGTTCCCCAGAGGAACACGTGTGCCTGGTGTTGTTGCGCCTCCAGGAGAACAGGTTGTTCAACTCAGGTTGTTCACAGTTTCAAACCCCATCGCTCAGCTTTCTGGTCTGTGTCCTGGCTCAGGGTTGGCCACGACCAGGCCGGGCCTGGCCCACACACTCTACCCACAAACAATTGCAGCGTTTTTCTGGGCTTCACCGATTTTCACAACAGATTTATCAGGGAATATAGCAAGGTAGCTGCCCCTTTTACAAAACTTATAGAACTAGAAAGAGTACTACAGATGCAGTATTTGCTTTGAGAATAATAATAGAGAGAAGTACAGAGAAGGCCAGAGGGAGCTGTGTTGTGTTTTGTAGACCTAGAAAAAGCACATGACAGGTTGCCAAGAGAGGAACTCTGGAATTGTATGAGGACGTCCGGAGTAGCAGAAAAGTATGTCAACCTGGTGCAGGAGATGTATGTTAGCTGTGAGACAGTGGTGAGGTATGCTGTAGGGGTAACTGAGAATTTCAAGGTGGAGGTGGGATTCCACCAGGGATCAGCTCTGAGCCCCTTCTTGTTTGCACTGGTGATGGACAGGCTGAGAGATGAGGTTAGACAGGAATCTCCATGGACCATGATGTTTACAGATGACATTGTGATCTATAGTGAGAGCAGACAACGGGTAGAGGAAAATCTAAAGAGGTGGTGGTATACTCTGGAAAGGAGAGGAATGAAGATTAATCACAGCAAGACAGAGTATATGTGTGTGAATGAGAGGATTCCCGAGTAGAAAGGTGAGGGAGTTGAGATCAAGAAGTCGGAGTATTTCTGGTACTTGAGGTCAACAGTCCAGAGCAACGGAGAGTGTGGAAAAGAGGTGAAGAGACAGGTTCAAGCAGGTTGGAATGGGGTGAAGAAAAGGGTCAAATGGCCGTTTCTATGGTCTTGGATTTGTAGGCGCTGATCCTCATCCCAACCACTTCACATTCAGCTGTGAACCACACCAGAAAGGCCTGATAGGGTTCCTTCTTCAGTTTGACAGCATCCCTCACTGCTGGGGTCCACCAGCGGGTTTGAAGGATGACTGCCTTACAGCCGCAGCGCCAGTCTGCCACCCCCACAATGGAATCACAGACCATGGCCCATTCAGTCTCAGTTTTCCCTTCCTCCCTCAGGACATGGTTGTAGTTCTGCCGGAGGTGGGAGTTGAAATTCCTTCTGACAGGGGGCTCTGCCAGACGTTCCCAGCAGACCCTCACATTACGATTGGGTCTGCCAGATCTGGCCAGCATCCTCCTCCACCATGGGAGCCAGCTCACCGCCAGGTGGTAATCGGTTGACAGTTCCGCCCCTCTCTTCACCCGAGTGACCAGAACATGTGGCCAAAAGTCTGACAACAGGACCACAAAGTCGATCGAAGAACTGCAGCCGAAGGTGCGTTGGTGCCAAGTGCACATATGGACACCTTTATGAACATGGTGTTTCTTATGGACAATCTGTAACAAGCACAAAAATCCAGTAACAAATCACAGCTCGGGTCCAGATCTGAGGGGGCCGTTCCTCCCAATGATGCCCTTCCCAGTCACACTGTCATTGCCCACAGGAGCGTTGAAGTCTCCCAGTAGAATGAGGGAGTCCCCAGTAGGAGGGCTGTCCCTCTTGGGACCCCAAAAAGGGGGGGGCCGTAAACTGAATTGCCGTTGGTTGTATAGCCACAAACAACAGAGAACCCCTCCCATCTGAAGGCCAAGGGAAGCTATACTCTCGTCCACCTCCCATTCTTTAAATGTAAGTTGATTGTTCCTTCAGTATCAGACACCTTTGCTGATTTCTGGAACTTTGGCATGAAAGATGCCTTGAAGTGTCATGCAAATCAGTTTTGCATGGATGCACATGACCAGCCAGCAGTTATGTGTTCCCATGCAGTCTTCTATATAAGCCTCAACCCCAGAAGCTTGAACATAGCTTTGCTACAAGGTAAAGAAACTCATCATGGATATGAAGACTATGATTTTTGCCTCCATGCTTGCTTTGGGATTGAGCATTACTATAAATGGTGCACCAGCTGAACAAACACGCGCGTACTGCAAAATTGTCTGGTAGGTAAATATGTCAGTTTAACTTTTCCTTTAGTCAGCATCTCATATTGCATGCATGTGGCTGAAATTTAACCAAAAAAACTAAAACAAATGTTGAAATCTTGTTGGATGGTTATTGCATATGTTTTTCTCAGGTTGTTTGCAGTACCCTGTCCTCAAGTAAACACCGCCATTGTTACACAAATTAAAGCTATGGGCTCATACAAGGTAAGAAGTAAGGCAAGTGAGATTCATATTGAATAATTCTGATAAACAGTTAAAACAATTTATTTTTCTTTGATTTTTACTTAGCTTGGTACAGTGACCCCAGTGCAAATTCAAGCTAACCACACTTCTGGAGTCGGTCAGGTTGAGAACATCAATTTCACCACAATTCCCATGACTATGGGCATGGGCTGCCACGTAGATGTGGGTTTTTCTGCCACAATCTTTTCCTGATGACAGATCAAGGATATTCCATCGCAAACTCTGATCTATATGTTTTCTTATCTTTTCAGGGTTCATCAATGTCTGCCTTCTGGTTCAGCCTGTTAGATAATGGCACCAACTACTGCAATCTCCACAATATAATAGATGGTACATTTTTACACAGATCACCAAACATTGATCATAAATCACTTATTTAGATACAACAGTTAGATGATATATCTGATCAAATGTTTTTGTTTGTTGTGTTGTCTTTTGTCCATGCAGAAAGTGGACTCTCAAAAGTCCCTGGCTTTGTAGAGTTCACCAACGAGTGGCTCTGCCTTGGAATTGGACTTTCTGCTTGCAAGTGATTGCCAAATCAAAATGATTATTGGTGAATTATCTGCCCTGCCATGATGACCAAGTTCATGTGATTTTCATGAAAATTGTTTTGCTTCTGTTTCTTAGTCTTCAATCAATGTATCTACAATTACTTAATCATTGCAATTTTTGAAAATGAACATAACCTGGAAAATCTTACATTAATTTCTGCAGAAAACTGAACTAAAGATTAACCTCTATGGCAAGATGGGATTTGAACCACTCCTTGAAAATCAAATGAATACGGATAGTGTTTATATTCAAATTGTCAGAATAGTATATTCCTTTAATCATCCCACAGTGGGGAAAATTGTTAGATTTGCCATTAGTTACAAATGTTTTGTGACCAGTGTTTTTTTTTGTTTGTTTTTTCAGGAAAGCATCTCAATACTATTTTGATTAAATGAATCAATGTATGTATATGCTCAAGTGTTTTTTTTTCTGCTTCAAATTCCAATGAGTTGTTCTCATAAAAGGTACAAAATTCTTTCTTGTCAGAGAAAGTAGTGAGAGACTTGTGGCCTGAAAATCCAAGGAGCTGTTTATGATGACGATTGATGATGATACTATGGATATATATTTGTTTGAGTGTGCATTTGTATATACACACATAGACCTGTCTATACAGGTACTTCCAAAAAATTAGAATATCATAAAAAGTCTTTTTTTCTCTCGTGTCAGAAAGTGAAGCCTATGTATCCTATTCATTACACAAAGAGTGAAATGTTTCAAGCCATTATTTCTTGAAATGTTGGTGATTATGGTTTACACATGATTAAAAGCAAAATTCAGTGTGTCAGAATATTACAGAAAGACCAATAAAAATGAAGATAATTTTAAACAGGTTTTTTGTGCACTCAATACTTGTTTGGGCCTCCTTTTTACATGAATACCTGCATCAATGCGGCGTGGCATGGAGGCAGGGGTGAAAGTAGGTCAGTACGGTCCGGTACTGCGTACCACTAAAAGAATCAGTGGATTGGAGGTGATGGGAAAGAGAGGGGAGAGCAGCTGCCTGCTAACAAAGCCGCTAGTAAGATGCAGTCTTCAATACCACTTTTTCTGTTTAAAAATTCCTTTTAATTAATCCCGAATTGCTTCTGAACTGTCTGTGTTGTGTTTTTTAGTCCATACTGGACGGCGCTTCGCAGGGCATTTCCCTCACTTCATGAAGGCTCTTGTCTTTTTCTCTCCTCCTCTCAGAGAGCTCGTTGTTGTTTCGCCCAGCGAAATGTGTGCCGCACCATTAATGTCTTTACGTTTGTTGCGAAATACCCCAATCCAAATCAGTAGAAGGGTTCAATTTTGCGGTTTCTTTTCTCGGAAAAGAAACCGCTTATGCTCTAACAGCAGAAGATTTCGCGCAGTAGTATGCATACACGTCTTCTACCGAAACACAGAGGTTAGGTATGGGGATCGATGCATTTGATTTGATGCACTGGGACGTTTTCCACAATGGGTCCACAGACATCCAAACAAGCTGCATGCGTTGGGACAGCAAACGATTGCCCATATTCTTGTGATTCTTGAAATAGTTCACCATGTTGTCAAGCGTTTTTCATTGTAGCCTATTCCATAGCCTTACATGAAGCCTACAGTAAAATGCGGAAAAGTTTTCATTTGTTCGGCTTTTGACTGCGATTTTAAAAATACAATGCATGAGGTGAGAGAGAGAGACATGAAGGTTTTCGTGGTAGTACTGTAAAGAATTTAACACTACTTTGCTCCTGCATGGAGGCAATCAAACAATTAAATTAAACAATTCCGCAAGCGTGGGATCATTAAAGTGCATGTCATCTCATCTCATCATCAGCCTGTGACACTGCTCAGGTATAAAGGAAGTCCAGCTTGCTTTGATCGCGGTCTTCAGTTCATCCACATTGTTAGGTTTGGTGTCTCTACTCTTCCTTTTGAAAATACACCATAGTTTCTCAGCGGGGCTCAAGTCAGACAAGTTTACTGACCCATTATACACAGTAACAACATGGTCATTAAACCAGATTTTGATGGCTTTGACACTGAGGTTATGTGCCAAGTGCTGCTGGGAAAGTACATCAGCATCTCAATGAAGCCAGTCAGCAAAAGGAAGCATGACATGCTCTAAAATTTCATAGTAGATGACTTTGTTGACTGCGGACATCAGAAAACACAGGGGACCATGGCAGCCCAAATTATTACTGACTTTGAAAACTTCACACTGGACTGAAACCAACATGGATTCTATGCCTCTCCACACTTCCAAATTCTGGGACCTTGATTTCCGAAGGACATGCAACATTTACTTATATCTGAGAAGAGGGACCACTGAGAAACGGTCCAGTTCTTTTCCTCCACAGCTCAGGTAAGACACTTCTGATGTTGTCTCTGGTTCAGGAGTGGCTTAACACAAAGAATATAACATTTATGTAGGATTCATCTGTGCGCAGTGACTCTTGATGCACTGAATTCAGCCTCAGTCCGCTCCTTGTGAAGCTCCCGCAAATTCTTGAATGGAATTTTGCTTGAAAGTCCTTTCAGGGCTGTGGTTATCCCTTTTGCTAGAGCACATTTCCTACCACACCTTTCCTTCGACTCAACTTTCTATGAATGTTCTTGGATATAGCACTCTGTGAACATCCCCTTTCTCTAGCGATGGCTTTTTGTAGCAAACCCTCCTTGCTTAGGGTAGAATTAAGAATAAACAGTTCATTGAAGAATTAAGGTTTTCATCTCTATCATACTGTAATGCAGCCTCAGGGTGGCACTGGCCCATGTGTCGGTCCCAAGTCCGGATAAATGCAGAGGGTTGCGTCAGGAAGGGCATCCGGCGTAAAACTTTTGCCAAAACCAAACATGCGAGTCAACCCAAACTATACCATACCGGATTGGTCGCGGACCAGGTTAACAACGACCGCCATTGGTACTGATGACCTACAGGGTACTAATGGGAATTGGGCTACTGTGGGTCGAAGAACAAGAACAAGAAGAAGAGGAGGAGTGCTTGTTCGGAAGCAGAGAGAGAGGAGGAAAGGAAAGAGTCTGGGACTGAGAGTAGGGACTTTGAATATTGGGACTATGACAGGAAAAGGTAGAGAGTTGGTCGACATGATGCAGAGAAGGAAGGTGGATATACTGTGTGTCCAGGAGACCAGGTGGAAAGGTAGTAAGGCTCAAAGCTTAGGAGCAGGCTTTAAGTTGTACTATTATGGTACTGACAAGAAGAGAAATGGAGTAGGAGTTATCTTGAAGGAGGAGTTCATAAGGAACGTCCTAGAGGTGAAAAGAATGTCAGATAGACTTATGAGTCTAAAATTGGAAATTGAAGGTGAGATGCTCAATGTTGTTAGTGGCTATGCCCCGCAGGTGGGATGTGAATCTGAAGATAAGGAGAAGTTCAAGAATGAGTTGGATGTAGTGATGCAGAATATTCCCAGAAATGAGATAGTGGTCATTGGTGCAGACTTCAATGGTCATGTTGGTGAAGGCAATAGAGGGGATGAAGAAGTGATGGGCAGATTTGGTATCCAGGATAGGAATGCAGGGGGACAGATGGTGGTACATTTTGCAAAAAGGATGGAAATGGCTGTAGTGAATACCTTTTTCCAGAAAAAACAGGAACACAGGGTAACTTATAAGAGCAGAGGTGGGAGCACGCAGGTAGACTACATCTTGTATAGATTAGGTAACCTGAAAGAGATCAGTGACTGCAAAGTAGTTGTAGGTGAGAGTGTAGCCAGACAACATAGGATGGTGGTTTGTAGGATGACTCTGGTGACAAGGAAGATGAAGAGGACAAAGGCAGAACAGAGGACAAAGTGGTGGAAGCTGAAAAGGGAGGAGTGTTGCATGGTTTTCAGGGAGGAGTTGAGAAAGGGTCTGGGTGGTCAGGGTGAGCTTCCAGATGATTGGACAACTACAGCTAGTGTTATCAGGGAGACAGGTAGAAGAGTACTTGATGTGTCATCTGGAAGGAAAGTAGATAAGGAGACTTGGTGGTGGAATGAGGAAGTGCAGGAGCATATACAGAGAAAGCGGTTAGCGAAGAAGAAGTGGGATACTGAGAGGACTGAAGAGAACAGACAGGAGTTCAGGGAGATGTGGCGAAAGGTAAAAATAGAGATAGCAAAGGCAAAACAAAGGGCTTATGATGACTTGTATGCTCGGTTGGATAGTAAGGAGGGTGAGAATGATCTATACAGGTTGGTGAAACAGAGAGATAAAGATGGAGAGGATGTACAACAGGTCCGGGTGATTAAGGACAGAGAGGGAAATGTATTGACAGATGCAAGAAGAGTGATGGGAAGATGGAAAGAGTACTTTGAAGAGCTGATGAATGTGGAAAATGAAAGAGATGCAAGGGTAGAAGAGGGGACTATTGTAGACCACAAAGTAGCACAAAATTAGTAAAAGTCTAGGAGAGGCAGCGGTAGATTTTCTGACTAGATTATTCAACAGGATCTTAGAGAGTGAGAAGATGCCTGAAGAATGGAGACAAAGTGTGATGGTGCCTATTTTTAAGAATAAAGGGGATGTGCAGAATAGTGGCAACTATAGAGGCATAAAGTTGATGAGCCATACAATGAAGTTATGGGAAAGAGTAGTGGAAACTAGACTGAGAGCAGAAGTCAGCATTTGTGAACAGCAGTATGGCTTCATGCCTAGGAAGAGTACTACAGATGCAGTAGTTGCGTTGAGAATGCTAATAGAAAAGTACAGAGAAGGTCAGAGGGAGTTGCATTGCGTTTTTGTAGACCTAGAAAAAGCATATAACAGGGTGCCAAGAGAGGAGCTCTGGTATTGTATGAGGAAGTCTGGAGTGGCAGAGAAGTATGTTAGACTGGTGCAGGACATGTATGCTACCTGTGAGACACTGGTACGGTGTGCTGTAGGGGTAACAGAGAAGTTCAAGGTGGAGGTGGGACTCCATCAGGGATCAGCTCTGAGCCCCTTCTTGTTCGCAATGGTGATGGACAGGCTGACAGATGAGGTTAGACGGGAATCCCCATGGACCATGATGTATGCGGGTGACATTTTGATCTGTAGTGAGAGCAGACAACGGATAGAGGAAAATCTAGAGAGGTGGAGGTATGCTCTGGAAAGGAGAGGAATGAAAGTTAGTTGCAGCAAGACAGAATATATGTGTGTGAATGAGAGGAACTCGGGTGGAACGGTGACGCTACAGGGAGTGGAGATCAAGAAGCTGGAGGATTTCAGGTACTTAGGGTCAACAGTCCAGAGCAACAGAAAGTGTGGAAAAGAGGTGAAGAGACGGGTCCAAGCAGGTTGGAATGGGTGGAGAAAAGTGTCAGTATGGCTTCTCTCCATACTGACACTGATACTGATCACATACTGTGTGATAGAAGACTATCGGCCAGAATAAAAGAAAAGGTGTACAAGACAGTGGTGAGACCAGCGATGCTGTATGGACTAGAAACTGTTACAATGACCAAAAGACAGCGGGCAGAACTAGAGATTGCAGAGATGAAGATGTTGAGGTTCTCTTTGGGAGTGACAAGGATGGATAGGATCAGGAATGAGTCTATCAGAGGAACAGCACATGTTCAATGTTTTGGAGAGAAGGTCAGAGAAGCCAGACTGAGATGGTTCGGTCATGTACAGAGGAGGAATAGAGAATATGTTGGCAGACGGATGCTGGAATTGGAGCTGCCAGGCAAGAGGTCTCGAGGAAGACCAAGGAGAAGATTTATGGACGTAGTGAGAGAGGATATGAAGGTAGTTTGTGTGAGAGAGGAGGATACAGAGAATAGGGTCAGATGGAGAAAGTTGACTCGCTGTGGAAGCTGTCGCTTCCCTGACGGGAAAAGCCGAAAGAAGAAGAAGAGGAAGATCTCTATCATACTGTATTTTCATGTATTTATTATCATTAGTATTTGTTAATTTATGGTGAGATACTGAATCTTTAATTTTGAATCTTTAATTATTTTGAGTGCGAGATCAAGAGTAAAGAAAATACGTTTTTGCTGATCTTACATGTTGTACTGACCAGCATTTATGACAAATGTACTTTTTTTGTAAGATATCAGAGGCCAAAACTGAAGGACACCACATAGTTAGTCATTACACTGCGTTGCAATTAATACATTCCCAAGGGGACACAAACCAGTGTTCTTCCTGAGTTGGTCTGAAGCCTGGATAAATGCAGAAGTTTGTGACAGAAAGGGTATATGAGATAGAACATCCCAGAATAAATGTGTGAATCAAACCTATGACTTTATGTTTTCTTGCATCCATAAAAGAAGGAGCCAAATAGGAAATGGGGAACACTGTGTTGTATTTAAAATGCTTGACAAGTTGTGAATTGTGAAAGAATTTCCTTTCAAAGCAAGTGAGTAACCCCAGCTGTTAAATACAGTAAAAAAAAAGACATTTTTCCAACAATGATTATAGAAGAAAATATAAATAACATAGAAATACGTAAAATGTAAAGATACTGAATTATGTGAAACAACTAATCTTAGAATGATTTTGTTAGTGTAAAGGAGAGTTCATTTTAATGAGGATCAATAGTATAGCCCACATTTTGTCTGCTGCTGAAGATCAGCCATGTGACACCACTTTTGTGTGTGTGTGTGTGTGTGTGTGTGTGTGTGTGTGTGTTGTGTGTGTGTGTGTGTGTGTGTGTGTGTGTGTGTTTGTGTGTGTGTGTGTGTGTGTGTGTGTGTGTGTGTGTGTGTGTGTGTGTGTGTGTGTGTGTGTGTTTGTGTGTGTGTATGCCTTTGTGGAGGAGTGTGAGCGTGAAGAGCACAGCACTAATTAAGATATATTAGCTGTGCTTAATACAGTCTACTCATTGTCCTCCTGTTTTTCTTTTTTATTTCCACATCAGGTTGACAGATTAAGATGTCAATATATTCATGCTCTTGCAAATTGTGGTTGCTTCATGCTAGCTAGTGATTTTATGGTCCAAATGTGGCTTTAAGAGAATAAAGATATTGCTGAGTATCACATGCTTGGCTTGCTTTGGTTCATGTATAAGGACACAAAAGGTTGTTAGGTAGAAAAAGTGGTGAGGATAAAATGTCAAATTCTTGATCCACCAATAATCCACTCAAAGTCCAGAAACTAAAGAAAAAATTACTTCACATCATAACAATTAATCAAATGCACACTGATTGCATCAAGGATAAAGCATTGTGCAAAAACAAGATGTAGAAAAAATGATCATGGATTTCTTTCCTCTTTTTTAATGAGAAAGCTCATTTTATGATATTTTCTCATGAATGCACTGTTTTTAGATATTGGAATTTCTTCATCTATCTATCTATCTATCTATCTATCTATCTATCTATCTATCTATCTATCTATCTATCTATCTATCTATCTATCTATCTATCTATCTGCACGCATACACACACATCCAAAAAACACATCCCGCAAACATCTAAGTCTACGAGATACACTGCATTCAGTTTTTATATCTTGTATTTGTTAAGGACTACAAAATATGACATTAAATAAAGTGTAAAAAATATAGGAATTGGGGGAATTATATAGGCACCGGAAATAAGGACATGACATGATTTGAACAATGTAGTTTATGTAACAGTATCCATTCGATGTTTTACACACACACACATGCACCCACATCAATCTTTTTATCTGTCTTTAGAATCCATTGAGTTTCTTCTGCCCCCAACACACAAATACACATGCACACACATACTCACAAACGCGCGTAATACACACAGATATATGTGGGTGCATGTGTGTGTGTGTGTGTGTGTGTGTGTGTGTGTGTGTGATGGGAGATAAAAGAACTTTTGTATGAATTCGAAAGAGGAAATCATGAAACCATCAAAAGGCTACTGTTACATATACAAACTTTGAAAATCTTAGTTGGAAAACCCTATCTTTACGCAGTTTATTATGATTGATTACTAAGTATGAGGTCATTTGTGTTGATTTTAGTAAATATGTCTGTGTGTGTGTGTGTGTGTGTGTGTGTGTGTGTGTGTGTGTGTGTGTGTGTGTGTGTGTGTGTGTGTGTGTGTGCTGTACAGCGTTGTTTCTTGAATTGTGAATTTCATTTTTGTTTACTTTAAGCTGATGTACTTTGAGTCATATCCAGGGGCCACAAAAGCATAGAGTACCATAATAGTGCCACAATATTCTAGAAAAAGAACAGCTAATCCAAATGTGAAGTATCACAAATTATGTGAAGTATCACAAATTACTTCTTTGCAAATAAGCAAAGGAACACTTTGGCAAGGAAACTTCAAAACCTAAAACTGTGTCTTGATGGTGTTGTTGGTGTATGTTGCTTGAAAATCAATCACAAACTGTGACTGTCTGACTTGCTGGTAAAATCAATGAGTTTGAGGAGCAGCACTAAAATAAACCTGATATTTTAGCCTGTACTTGTAGGACCACAGAACTTTAAATACAAATTCTAAATGTTATACATACAATATAAGTATTGTGACATTTTATGAACATATAAGTTCTAAACAGTGTAATTTATGAAATATAATTTGAACAATGTAATCCTTTCGTTAACATTACAACTCTGAAAACCTAATCATACATGTAAGTAAAAAAAATGTCCACATTAATACCTAATATTACTTATTCAGTATGGATTGTAATCAGATCTATTTCTTGTTAAATGAATTTGTATCTGCTGAATGTCAATCAAGGCTTTTGTGGATGACCAGACCTTATGACATGTTGTTCTCTGCAACACAGCTGAGTTGATGCATGTAATATAGCTTTTGTTACCCAGAGGAATTTAATGCCAGATCTTCACGAGATCCTGACTGAAAATGAACTCACTCTGGAAATCGCCACCATAGTGATACTCCTGTCATAGAAGTGGTATGTACAAGTCTAGCTGCAAAATAAGTGGACATAGAAAGGACTTGATGAAATTGCAATTTTTATAGGTATATTCAACAGACAACAGTATATTAAATGTTTATTTTGGAGGCAGCATATGCAGGGAACCGTGTCATCAAGTAGTCTGTGGTAAAATTCAGGCTTTGCAGGTAGCAAGTCCGTAGCCCAGACAAGCCCATTCATTGGTCATCTCCCTGAAGCCTGGTACCTTTTCAAGTCCACTTGCTGGAATGACAAGAAGCAAATAAAAATTGTCAGCCGTTGATTGTTTCATTTCAAAGCTTTCTATATTGTAGCATTCATATCAACAGGATGAGTCACAGTTTATTTATTAAACTGCTCTGTGTAAGTAGGTGCCTATTTCTATTCTACAAGTGTAGGATGACTTTAATTTGGTTTAGTGATGATTTCAGTAATTATGGTGACAAGTTGCAAAACAATATCATTAAAAGCAATAATCACAAGTATGGGGATTTGAAAAAAACGTACATGTCTAAAATGGGTATGATTACTGACCATCACCCAGGGTCAGGATTGAGAATACTGCTGCCATGGCTTCTGAACTCACCGGACAGCAAGTTGTAAAGGTTGCAGTAGTTGATGCCATCATCGAGAAGGCTGGTGAATCCAAGAGAAGTGGACATTGCCTAATAAGTAAGAAAAAGTATATTAAAAATATTGATTGTGCCACAAATAAATAAATGAAGACCTAAGTGATCTCCCTGTTTGCTGTACTATTTATCTGTTAACATGTTTCTCTTTTTGTTGGTTAGTAAGATACACACATTTGACAAGAAATGCCTGTTTCACACAATAACACAACAATAACTATTGCATTTTCTTAAGTGTTTACAAATAAGCTAATTTATAATTGCATATTCTTTGCCTTACTTTGACCTGAACTGTAATACATTTTAGTTAGAAGCTCAAACCATTGCATACGGTGTTTAATACGTCCGTGATCATGATGATTGCATGATCATAGGATTATGATGATTATATGAAATTAATTTCATTATTACTACTATTATTATTAATATGAGTAGCGGTATATATTAATTTTTATATTATATGTGTTCATGATACACTACTAGTATCACTACTGATAATGATGATGATGATAATAATAATAATAATTTTAATATGCTTCAGCAAGTCTTACCACCACACGGCAGCCAGCATCATTTCCTGAGCTTTCAAAATTGAGTGTGATGTTCTCAGCCTGAAGGCCATTTAGAGAGGTGTGGCTTGCAACAATAGAAACTGGAGTAGCTGACATGAGCTGGAAGAACACACAACATTACTAAATATAAGATTCATCAAGATTATTATTGTTTGTGTCAGTGTAGAAATCCATCTCTTACCTTGTAATGGCATTTATCACAGCCAAACACAGGATTGAAGGCTTGAATCTGTTGAGCTATCCTGGTAGTAACCTCATCACATGGTGTAGAAAAGAGCCTTGAGCCCCCCCACCACAAAAGATAAGAAAAGAAGACAAAAAAAGAATCAGTGGCACGATTCTTAATAAAGGAGGATAAGGGAGATTGATCAATTTTGATTAAATAAATTATGAAAATGTAAAAATTATTTGACAGGTACACACTGACAGTTATTCTGGTGCTAATTTTAGGCATTGACTACAGCAGAAAAGATCTTGCAGGAAGAGAGAGAGAAATGTTTATATTTTAAAGACAATTAAAATGAAAAAAAGGACATAGAAAAGGACAGTTCTAAATTAGAAAGCAAATCACATGCCAATTTGAGTTATTCTAAAAGTGAAAAGGCTGCAGCTGTCCACATTTCTGTGACTCTACTGTTTTGTTCAAAAGCACAAACACAACTGTGATGAAAACAGATTGCAATCTCTTACCAAAGTGTTCTGCAGAAGGCATGGTAGGGACCAGGAAAGGGGGAAGCTGCTGTTAAGCCACAGAGCCCCACAAAGACAGCAAATGCCAGAACAAAAGTCTTCATGATGGCAAAGAAGCAGTTCTCTTCAGACTTTATCACCACTCCCTTCAGTAGTGCTCCACTTGAATCATTGAATGGCTGCTGCATGACATTTATACACCAAAGAATATCTGGTTATGATTCGGGCAAATTAATATGCTTAACATTGATTTGGTCAAGCTTATCAATAATGAGTCTTGTGCTGATAGTGTGACAGGAATACTGTATATTGAATTTCGCCAAAGGCAAAAGAAACTTTCCATGGATTAGAAAAAGGAAACCATGAAACAATCAAACAGCTACTGTTACATATATTAAGTTATACCTGGCTGTAATGAGTTAATAGCTGTCTTCCTATATCGTCAAAATCATGCCATGCCCGGGTTTCTGGCAACTTATGATGCTAATATATCTAGGCAATTTATTTTTTAGTATGAGGTAATGCATATTGATTTCTTGCCAATTTGGGATAATTTACTACGGGTTTCTTTTGTTTCAATATCTATGAATGCGTAGCTTGTCTGACAATTTGTTGTAATACTTCACGAATATAAAATATAAAGACGAAAAATTAAAAATCACTCCATATCACAGTATCAGATTAATTATTTTGCTATCAAGTGGATTTTATCACTGAAGACTCACCTGTCGGTATATTCTACAATGCATTCGATGATGGAGTATAAATTGAGTAAGGGGCTTATACTTCAAGAAAACTATTAAAATTATTATAGAAGGAAGGGTCATTGTTAATGATCTTGGAAGGGTCAAGAAGCAGTCAAAATGTTATCAAAGATATTTAGATTTTTACAGATACTTGTAAGTTTCATGATTTGATGGAAAATTTTGTGCTGTATGTATGTTGTAGTACTAGAAAAGGGGACATTATAAAGGTGTTTATGAGTTCAGGCAAATAAATGCTAGTTTTAGAAATCCATTGTTGCTCACAACACTTGCATATCTGACTTCATGACCTTATGCTTTGCATTTTGAGAAGAATTTCAGGAAAAAAAGTTTGCATGTTTTGGTCCAAACCGCAGACAATCATACACTGTGAAATAACACTTGCGTGGATAACTTGCATTGGATACTCAAAGTAGTTTAAATTTTCTTTGAAGAATGGATTGACTTTCATGAAACTGAAAGGAACATGATCTAAACCGGATAACACTGACGCCTAACTCAGATTATGAATCCCACGCCTCGTGTTAGTTTCATTAAATGTGATTTGCTCACAGTTTGTCATATGATGATGAGGTGATATGATTCTGGTCTGGTCTGATTTAATTTGGTTTGCTTGTTGCATTCAAATCAGTCTTGTGATGAGTTTAATGTAATATAATTTGCCATGTACAGACAGAAAGAATTGTGCCTACCAATATTTAAGTGAACTTTAAACTGCACTGTAAACACATCTGGATGGACAAACCTGGATAAAATGATTAGACCTAATGTAATCGGATGATGGGTCCTGGGAGCCATGCAATTACATCTTGAAATTTGAAAACTTAAGGTCACCGAAAAAGGACTTCTTCTTCTTCTCCTTTTGGCTTTTCCCTTCAAGGGTCGCCAGAGCAAATCAACTTTCTCCATCTAACCCTATTTTCTGTATCCTCCTCTCTCAAGCCAACTACCTTCATATCCTCTCTCACTATGTCCATAAATCTTCTACTTGGTCTTCCACAAGACCTCCTGCCTTGCAGCTCCAATTCCAGCATCCATCTTCCAATATATTCACTCTTGCTCCTCTGTACATGACCGAACCATCTTAGTCTGGCTTCTCTGACCTTCTCTCTAAAACATCTAATCTGAGCCGTCCCTCTGATAGACTCATTCCTGATCCTAATCATCCTGGTCACTCCCAAAGAGGACCTTAGCATTGTCATCTTGTGACCTCATGTTTTTTTGTCATTGGAACAGTTTCTAGGCCATACAACATCGCTGGTCTCACAACTGCCTTGTACACCTTTCCTTTCGTTCTGGCTGATAGTCTTCAATTGCATAGTACCCCTGACACTTTTCTCCACCCACCCCTACCTGCTTGATCCCTTCTCTTCACCTCTTTTCCACACTCCCCGTTGCTCTGGAATGTTGACCCCAAGAACCCGAAATTCTCCAACTTCTTGATCTCCACTACCTGTAGCCACACTGTTCCACCCGCGTCCCTCTCATTCACACACAGATACTGTGTCTTGCTGCACCTCTCTAGATTTTCCACAACCTGTTCTCTGCTCTCACTGCAGATCACAATGTCATCTGCAAATATCATGGTCCACGCACATTCCCGTCTAACTAGTTCTGGGAACCTGGGTGGAACAGTGAGGGAGTGGAGATCAAGCAGTTGGAGGATGTCAGGTACTTGGGATCAACAGTCCAGAGCAACAGAGAGTGTGGAAAACAAGTGAAGACACAGGTTCAAGCAGGTTGCAATGGGTGGAGAAAATGGTCAGGGGGTACTATATGATAGAAGACTCTCAGCCAGAATGACGTTGCAGAAGATATATGGATATAGTGAGAGAGGATATGAAGATAGTTAGTGTGAAAGAGGAGTATAAAGTAAATAGGATTAGATGGAGATGGTTGATTTGCTGTGGTTACACCTGAAGGGCAAAGCCGAAAGAAGAAGAAGATGCAGAACTGTAAACTTGAACGTGTTAAGCTTGTTTAGTATTAGTGCAGCCTCAGGGTGGCACAGGCTCCCTGAGCCAGCCTCTTGGGGGCACAAGCCAGTGTCTCCCAAGCCCAGAAAAATGTAGAGGTTTGCGTCAGGAAGGGCATCTGGCGTAAAACTTTTGCCAAAACCAAACATGCGGATCAAACCTGATAACCAGATCATACCGGATCGGTTGAGGCCTGGGTTAATTACCATCGCCATTGGTACCGATGACCGACAGAAAACCAGTGGAAACTGGGCTACTGTAGGTCAAGGAAGGACAGGAGAAAGGCGTGTTTGGAAGCAGAGAGAAAAGAGAAAAGGCAAGTCTGGGACTGAGAGTAAGGACTTTGAATATTGGGACTATGACAGGAGGCAGGGTATTCTTGAAAGAGGAGTTTGTTAGGAAGATTCTGGAGGTGAAAGGAATGTCAGATAGACTTGAGTCTGAAACTGGAAATCAAAGGTGTGTTGCTCAATGTTGTTGGTGGCTATGACCTGCAGGTGGGATGAGTTAGAGGAGAAAGAGAAGTTCTGGAATGAGCTAGATGAAGTGATGTCGAATATCCCCAGAGATGAGAGAGTGGTAATTGGCGCAGACTTCAATGGGCATGTTGGTGCAGGCAGTAGAGGGGATGAAGAGGTGATGTGCAGATGTAGTACACAGGATAGGAACGCAGTGGGACAGATGGTGGTAGCCTTTGCAAAAAGGATGGAAATGGCTGTAGTGAACACTTTTTTAAAGAGAAATGATTGGATACATTTCATATGGTTACAAAGTAATGCATACATATGCTATAAAAGCCACCTGCATCATGATGGGCACAGTAGAACTCTCACAGAAGCCCTGGATCCTGGACCAGACACCCACTGACCTCCCCCAATTGACCAGTATTGGATGGACTACTGGGAATACCCAGTAGATGACTGAGGGTGGGGGTGGGGGTTAAAGGAAGCACAGAGCACGTCCAGAATGGTCAGCGAAGGAATGAGGAGGGACAAATCCCTGGACAGACTGCCACTCAGCTGCTGTGACCCCACTTGAACACCTAGGTCCAAACATCATCAGGAATGTAGAGCTGGTTGGGAGGTCGGGTCCCAGGGTCCATCTGGGTACACTCCACCCTCCTGACCACTGCCTCAAGATTCATAGTGATTTTCCCAATCACCTGAAAAGAGGGAAGGATAGTGTCAGGTGTCAGGGTCCCTACTTGTTGAGTGGATTCGATACTGATTGTCAGCCTTTGTATTCCTTGAGGCCTGCAGGTATGTCAAGGGAATTGGCCAAAGAACAAGGCCCAGCACATATGCTGGGAGTTCAACTGTCTGGTTGGACCACACAAACCTTACCTAAATCCGGTCAGCCAGACAGTTGTGGGATAATTGACCTTCCTCCAGCCAGTGGTGCCATTCCTTGAAGGCCTCCATGACAGCCAGCAGCTCCCTGTTCCTGATATCATAGTTCTCATTGGCGCTATTGAACCAACATGAAAGGAAAGAGCAGCTTGTAATTTGAGTCTGACTGTTGAGAAAGAACTTGCCCCACACCTCCACTTCCACTACAAAGGAAGAGTGGAGCAGGATGGGGACGGAGGTGAAGTGCTCTATGGCAGACCTCAGCCTTTTAAGCCTTTTTGTAAGCCACGTTTGGCCCTTTAGGTATCCTTCTATGGCCTGTATGAGGTCAATGAGAACAGAATGAACATTTTTTTATTCCATTCATGATATAAAGTTGTGTTGCTTTAATTTAGAAAACAGTGCAATTCTTTTAAATCTCCATGTAGACATGCGTGTGTGAACTGAGGCAAGTGATGCCAGCCAGTTAACTCAAAATGGCACCTCACGGCAAAAAATAAAAGTTGATGCAGAAGGCCGTGTTTTCAACAAGGCATGGAAGGCTAAATATTTCTTTACTGGAGTCAAAGGTTAAGACTTGTGCTTAGTATTTTGTACACGGGTCATGGTGTTTAAGGACTACAATTTGAATCGTCACTAAGTGACCAAACATAGAAAACCATACAAATACTTGTCTGATGAAGAGCATGCAAGGGAGTCAGATGCTTTGCTAGCTAAATTGCAAAGCCAACAAGGACTTTTTAGAAAGCTTTGCATACTCAGACATGCATCGGCCAAGACAGGTTACATCATATCACACAAAATGGCCAGAAAAAGGAATCCGTTTTCAGACCGAGAGTTTATTCAGGAGTGTTTGATGGACACTGCAGCAGTAATATGCCTAGAGTAAAAGCACGCAATTGAGCATGCTTCTCTGACGATGCACTGTGACGTAGAGGGCTGAGGAAATCGCAGGAAATCTAGAGCTTCAGCTGAAGGACAGAGCTGTCAACAGTGACTATTTTGCTCTGGCGTTAGATGAAAGCTGCGATGTTCTTGGCATGGCTCAGCTACTCATCTAATAACTGGGGATATCTGCAGACTTTAAAATCACAGAGGGGCCTGCAGCAATGCAGTTAATGAAAAGGACAACAACTGGGGGGATTTGTTTACAGAGGTAATGTATATTTGGACAGATTGAAACTCAAACGGGGGAAGCTGGCTGATGTGACAACAGATGTTTGTCCAAAAATATGCTGGATAAAGTGACAGAAATTAACCCTGAGCAAAACTGACATTTTTGCATTGTATAATACATGAAGAGGTGTTCTTTAAGTCAGTCTAAAAATGACTAGCATTGTTGATCTTACTATAGTAGTTTACTTTATTAGGGCAAGAGCATTGAATCATAGACTTGCATTTTTAGAGATATATGAGACTGAAATTTGTGATGTAAGCCATTACAGAGCTTGTAAGTGGCTCAGCCAAGATAAAGCGCTGGAAATGTCTGGAATAAAGAAGATTCAGGAGTTCTGTGTGAAGAAAGGAAAACACATTCCACAGCTTTTCAATGCAGACTGTTTGGCAGACATTTCTTTTACTGTTGATGTGACTGCACTAATGAATTTTCTGAATGTCAAACTGCTATGCAGGCACCTTTTTGTGCATGAAATGTGCAGTGCAGTGTAGAGCCTACACTGCACTGTACAAAATTGCAGCTTCTTTCAAGTCAAATGAAGACAGCAATGTTACCCAGTTGCCAACAGTGAAGGAAGCCACACTATCTGCTGATCACCTCCACAGATGCTCATCCATGCCACAAGCACTGCATGACAAGTTTAAGGCGGTTTCAAAACTTTCAAACTTTTGAGAATGAACTGCACATGATGTCTTTTCCTTTCACCTGCATTATGGATAATGCACTAAGTGATGTTCAGATGGAACTTATGTATTTTGTATAAAGTTGATCAATTGTATATCTTTAACATACTGCAAAACACCTTTTTCATATCTGTGACGGTCAAGAAGTTAAAAAGAAAATGGCTCATGTTGGAGAGTAATTCTAATTTGGGCTAGTCTAAGTTGAAGCCTTTAAAGAGGAGACCGAGGTTATCACAAGAAATGACACAGACAAGTGACTGCAGAGGGGGGAGACTCAGCACGCTCTTTGGAGGCAAGATCCAGAGAATCCCCCCAAGTTCCTCCTTGCTCGGCCTTTTATTGTGTGAAAGTGTATTGGTGATGTTGACAAGATCGTATACAGGGAGAGGGTAATTTCTCTTTACATTCAGGGGGGTAGGTACCCATTTGCTTTGGAGTCATTTGGCAGACGCTTTCATCCAAAGCGACTTACATTGGAGGTGCCGGGGATTGAACCCAGGACCTCATGCATGTGCTTTACCACTGAGCTGCAACACCTTTATGCTTATTTGAATTTACGATCACAGGGATAGGTTCCTGTTTCAGGAAGAAGGCCATTTGTGCTCACACGTCCTGCTGTCTTCATGTGAGGAGTCGAAATAACATAGTTATGAATATTGTGAGAAAATTCTAACAATTCCCTCCTGTTTATGAGATTACGAACAATGTTAAACACTTCAGCATCATCATGCCATGTTGGTACATAGTTTAGAGATAACACTTCATACAACATCATTGTCGTCTTCCACAGTCGAATTATTATAGTTATCTTTTTCTAAATCACTCATAGGCAGTTGCTCATATGTTCGTCCAGTGTAGTGAGTCCTTGGTTGGGTCTGCACTGCTATCATCGCCATCTGGACAAAGGCTACGGAAGCCATTTTGGCAATCCTGCTTCACAAACAAGGAATTATGCACATAGTAAACAAACAAAACAGGATAAGGATCACAATTACAGGTGTAAGGCCACCAAGTTCCGTTCACAATCCATCCAAGAGGGTCAAACTGTGGAAATGGCGTTAAGGTATCACTGTCATCTTTACACTCCAGCTGGTTCTTTACCATTTTGAGAGAGGCTCTTCTTTTCTCGTCAGACTTGTCATTGTTTGTCTCTGCCCTCTCCTGCTGGATTGGGTTCTCGTGTTTTGGCTGGTTCCTCCTGGATCCCTCCAACCTAAACAGCAAGGGATCTGGTGGTTTCTTCACTGACACAGCCAATGCCTTGAGACAAACTATCATTCTTACTCCCCATAGTAGTCAGCCTTCCCCATTTGCCAGTGTCAGTGGGATCAACAGGGAGTACCTTACAGTGGGATTGATGAGTCCAAGTGGATCATTCAACAATTTTCACTGCGGTTGGTGTGGTCAGATGTACTTGGAAGGATCCTTCCAAGCGTGCTGAACTCCATCAGCTTCTCTTTATGACTTTCGCGAAGATCCAATCACCAACTTGGACCTTCACCTGTGGAGCAGTTTGAGATTCGGGCAGATCATTTGCGTCTTTTACATCTCGTTGTCTTCATGTATTTTTTATTTTTTCTACTATGTATTCCACTAAGTATTCTTCTGTGTGGGCCTTCTCTAGGTCTGGATGTGTCATCCGTAACCTGAATGGTCTACCATGTATTATTTCAAAAGGATATTGTGGATCTGGAAACCTTCCTTTCTTTGGTCTTAAGTTTGCTTGAGCATTATGTTTAATGCATGTTATACATTGTGCACAAAAATGTCTTAAATTGAAATTTAGGTTAATGGTATAGAAGTGTTGTGATATAAGTACCTCCATCCCTCCTGTTGACACATGGCAAGGCCCATGAGTAAAAAAGAGCTGCTACTTTAGATAATGACTGTGTTAGATAAAGGCTGTGCGGAGCATACAGGGGTAGTGACACAGCTAATCTGGGAGGTCAGCGAGCAGAGGGGCAATTTATCAGTGTCATGGCTTGACCTGGCCAATGCATTTGGCTCCATACCCCATAAGTTAGTCCAGCTCACTCTGGTGAAACATCATGTGACCTCATCGCTGACTACTACAACAACTTCAGCATGAGGGTTTCTTCAGGAGCAATTTCATCCAGCTGGTACAAGGTGGAGATTGGCATCATCACAGGGTGTACCATTTCTGTGACGCTATTCTCCCTGGCCATGAATATGCTCACCAAGTCTGCTGAGCCAGAGTGCAGAGGGCCCCTGATGAGCTCTGGACAACGACAGCCACCCATTAGGGCATTTATGGATGACCTAACAGTTACCACAGAATCAGTTCCTGGATGTCGGTGGATTCTGAAGGGGCTGGAGAAGATGATGGCGTGGGCCCGAATGAGCTTCAAACCTGCCAAATCTAGGTCGATGGTGCTCAGGAAAGTGAAGGTAGAAGACAAGTCCCGCTTCAACATCGCAGGTGCAGCTATCCCTACAATCTCAGAGAGGCCAGTCAAGAGTCTGGGCAAGATGTTTGACAGCTCTCTCAAAGATGCAGCATCCATAAAGACAGCTTGTGTTGAGTTGGAAGTCTGGCTGAAGTCTGTGGACAAGTTCGGTCTACCTTTGAAAATTTAAGGCTTGGGTCTACCAGCACGGCATCCTCCCCAGGATCCTGTGGCCGCTCCTCATTTATTATATTGTATTGTCTATTGTAAGTCACTTTAGATAAAAGCATCTGCCAAATGCAATGTAATGTAATGTAATTTATGGTGTCCCACTCTCTACAGTAGAAACCCTGGAGAGGAAAGTCAGTAGCCACCTCCGGAGATGGCTGGGGTTACCACATAGCCTGAGCAGCATTGCTCTCTATGGGCGCAACAACAAACTGCAGCTGCCCTTCAAGTCCTTGGAGGAGGAGTTCAAGGTACCCAGAGCCAGAGAGGAGGTGCTGTACAGGGATTCCAGTGATCCGAAGATGGCTAATGCTGGAATCCAGGTAAGGACGGGCAGAAAGTGGAAGGCAGAAGAGGCTGTACAAACAGCTGAAGCTAGGCTGCACCATAGGACTCTGGTGAGAGTCGTCACACGGGCCGAGCTGGCCCAGGTTCCTTCCAAACCCCCCAAATGAACACCAGGGGTAAGGAGAGGAGGTGCCTGGTCCAAGAGGAGGTGAGAGCAGCTGTGGAGGAATCAAGATCTTGCAAGGCAGTGGGCATGAGACAGCAGGGAGCCTGGACAAGATGGGAAAATGTGCTTGAGAGGAAAGTTATCTGGACGGAGATCTGGAAAGCTGAGCCCCATCGCATCAAATTTCTTGTCCAGGCAGTGTATGATGTGCTGCCCAGTCTATCAAACCTGCATACTTGGGGCTTAGCAGAGTCGCCAGCCTGCCCATTGTGTTCTAAGAGAGGCACCTCAGAACACGTCCTAAGCTGCTGCACCACAGCATTAGGAGAAGGGCGCTACCGATGGAGGCATGACCAAGTCCTGAAGACCATCACTGAAGCACTCAGCACAGGGTTGGTTTGGGCAAAGCAGTTCTGCCCTGCTAAGAACTCCATTGGCTTTGTCATGGCTTGGGAGCAGGCGGCCACAGCTAAAAGAACACCAGCAGGCATCCTGACATCTGCAAGAGACTGGCAGCTGCTAGTGGACCTTGAAAAACAGCTTAAGTTCCTTAGCCATATTGCAACCACCACCCTCCGTCCTGACATTGTCCTGTATCAGAGGCCACCAAGCAAGTGATAATGCTGGAGTTGACCGTCCCGTGGGAAGACCGCCTGGAAGAGGCTTTTGAGAGGAAGCTCTCCAAGTACACGGGACTGGTCAGTGAGTGCCAGCAAGCAGGATGGAGGGCAAAATGCCTTCCATTGGAAGTGGGCTGCAGGGGCTTTACGGCCCGGTCCTATGCCAGCGCTCTGGGTTGTCTGGGCATTGTCGGGCAGCATAGGAGAAGAGCCATCCGCAATACCACCTAAGCGGCAGAGAGGGCCTCAAGATGGCTGTGGCTCAAGAGAGGAGAGCCATGGAGTCATGGTAGCTAGCGTGCCACCTGGACACAAGCCGAGGTCTGATCAGCCCTGGCTGGGTCACCTGGATGAGGGTGTATGATGTTGAAAGACCTGAAACACCCAATGATCCCAGGAACATCACTGAGGATGTGTCCAGGTGCATTAGTATATGTATTTACACAGTATGTCATTGTCAATTAATGATGGTGTGGTAGGTGTTCGTTTTGCTGCTTCCTTTGCTATTTAGGTGGCAAAGGTATTTCCTTTTGTAACACAATCTGTTCCTGATTGATTCTATTACTGCTAATTTTCGAGGGAGCAGAATAGCTTCTAGTATTTCTGTTAAGAGTGCTGCATGCTTCACTGTTTTTCCTGTAGTCATCACCATGCCTCACTGTTGCCACATTTTTTAGTGCATCCATTGTCTCCTGTTCCTCAGTGTTCTCCATATCTAACGAGTGATAGCTGTGAAGATCTTTTTCGTTAATTGCCATTTGTTCAAATTGCCCTGGGAGCCAGGAAACACATGCTGTCATAACCCCTTTTACTGGAACCACAGAGATTCCTAATTTTGCCATTGCATCTCTTCCCAGGAGTGGGACAGGACACCTGGGATCAATGATTATCGAGCAAAGGGCATGAAGAGATACTTGGAGTGTCCTCCGAGGGTCTTGAAGGTGGCCTTCCACTTGTCTGCCTCACATACCCTTACAAGATGGTAAGCCCTTTGGAGGTCCAGCTTCTTGAAGATGGTGGTCCTCTGGAGACGCTTGACATTGGAACTGATGAGGGGGAACAGATATTTCTTCTTGACCATGATGTTGTTGAGGCCCCGGTAATCAATACAGCACCAAAGCTCCCTCACTTCTTGACAAAAAGAAATCCCACTACCATCTGGGACTGAGATGGATGCCAAGCATTTCAGGAAAGGACAAGCTATGAAGATGGCTTGCTGGGAGGGGCACACCAGGGAGGACCCCAACAGAGAGGTTGAATGGTCGAATAATCGAATGATCGGGCCCAGTATTTACTGAAAACCTGCCCAAGGTTGTGGTACACAGCACAGAGGCATCGAGCATAGCTGGTAGTGCTCCAACCAAGGATGTGGCAGCCCCCTTGTCCATATAGGGAACATGTGGCGTCATATATCATGAGCTAGAGTATATAGGTTGGGATAGGGAAATCTGGGTTGACCTCAGTCTACTGCCACCATAACCTGACCCCAGACAAGCAGACAATGACTGAATGAATCAATGAGTGAGTGAGTGAGTGAGTGAGTGAGTGAGTGAGTGAGTGAGTGAGTGAGTGAGTGAGTGAGTGAGTGAGTGAGTGAGTGACCCAATTTTCAATTTAAAGTCTATTCTATGTCTGTCCGACATAAGACTGGAATCTTGGGTTGGTTGTGATGTGAAAAGACTTCTTTTCATTTATTTTAAACTTCAGCCATGTTGGCATTTGAATATATTTTCATTTTATTTAGCTGAGAATAGGAAAAACAATTAATACTTAGACCGGATGATATTTGAGTTTGTAAGTATTTGCGTGTCATGCTCAAAACAGATTTTTCTGTCATTATTTGTTTATCTTGTCTGTTTGCTTTTTCATTAGGTCTTGCATTTGTTTCCTGCATTGATTATCTATACAGCTTATACTCTGAACAGGGTTGTAGTGGGACTTTAATAATTTCCAGCTGGCATTGTGTGAGACATAGAGTTCACTATGTAGAGAGATATCCAACCAGTCATTTGTTTTCTATCCATTCATTCATCCATCTTCCTCCACTTGTCCGGGGCAGCAGTTAAGTACAGAGGCCCAGGCTTCCCTCTTTTTGGCTACTTGGTCCATCTCTTTCCGGGGAATCCAGAGGAGTTCCCAGGACAGCCTAGAGACATAGTTGCTCCAAGGAGTCCTATTTCTTCTCCAGGGCCTCCTCCTGGTTGGACATGTCTGGAACTTCTCAATAGTGATGCGTCCAGGAGGCACTCCATATATAATTGGTGGCATCCTGGAGTGGCACTACACCATTGGATTTCGAGGTGTGAAGTTGCAAACCATTCCAGTAACAGCCGGCGATCATGGTCTGATGATCAATCCTGATAAGAAGTCTCCTTATCTACTTTTGTTCCAGATGATACACTAAGTACTCTCCTACCTGTCTCCCTGACAACATTAGCTGTAGTTCTCCAGTCATCTGGAAGCTCTCCATGACTATCCAGAGCCTTTCTCAACTCCTCCCTGAAGCCATAGAACACTCCTCCCTTTTCAGCTTCCGCCACTTTGTCCTCTTCATCTGCTTTGTCACCAGAGTCACCCTACAAACCACCATCCTATGCTGTCTGGCTACACTCTCACCTGCAACTACTTTGCAGTCACTGATCTCTTTCAGGTTACCTCGTCTAAACAAGATATAGTCTACTTCTGCTCTTATAAGTTACTTTATGTTCCTGTCTTTTCTGGAAAAAAGTGTTCACTACAGCTATTTCCATCCTTTTTGCAAAGGCTACCACCATCTGTCCCTCTGTGTTCCTATCCTGTGTACTAAATCTGCACATCACCTCTTCATCCCCTCTACTGCCTGCACCAACATGCCCATTGAAGGCTGCACCAATTACCACTCTCATCTCTGGGGATATTCTGCATCAATTCATCTAGCTCATTCCAGAACTTCTTCTCCTCAAACTCACATCCCACCCACAGGGCATACACCAACATTGAGCATCACACCTTCAATTTCCAACTTCAGACTCATAACTCTCTCTGACATTCTATTCATCACCAGAACATTCCAAACAAACTCCTCCTTCAAGATAACTCCGAGTCCATTCCTCTTCTTGTCAGTACCATGATAGTACAACTCAAAACCTGCCCCTTAACTTCTAGCCTTACTACCTGTCCACCTGGTTTCCTCGGCACGCAGTTTATCCACTTTCCATGTCAACAAACATCATCATGTCTGCATCATGTCAACAAACTCTCCTCCTGTCATAGGATATTCAAAGTCCCGACTCTCAGTTTCAGACTCTTGCTTTTCCTCTTCTCTCTCTCTGCTTCTGAACACGCCCTCCTCCTATCCTTCTTTGACCTACAGTAGCCCAGTGTCCATTGGTACCCTGTAGATCATCGGTACCACTGGCGGTCGTTGTTAACCCGGGCCTCGACCGATACGGTATGATCTGGTTACTATGATTGATTCGCATGTTTGGTTTTGGCAAAAGTTTTATGCCAAATACCCTTCCTGATGCAACCCTCTTTATTTATCCGGGCTTGGGACCAGCTCAGAGAGACACTGGCCCGTGCCCCCCCTAGACTGCCTCAGGGAGACAGCGGCCTGTGCCGCCCTGAGGCTGCATTAATTTAATGACTTCTAAGGTCCACAAAACAAATTTAGACTGGTTAGAAAAACTCCCATGTGCCATCAAGGACCATGTTGAGGGTTTAGCACTTGTCCAGTGTTCGACAACCAGGACTAAAACCACACTGCCTCTCCTGTATCCAAGGTTCAATGACCTGGCAGACCTTCCTCTCCAATACCCTAGAATAAACTTTCCCAGGGGAGGCATAGGAGTGTGATCCCCCTGTAGTTGGAGCACATGCTCAGATCCCCCTTTTTAATGAGTGGGATCGCAACCCACCAACCAAAGCTATGTGCTGCTTGAACTACCGGTATCAGTCACCTGCCTCTGGAGCCCCATTAGCCAGAAAGACTCGATTGCGCACTTTACTGGACAATGTTGTTAAAGCTTACATAGTGTAATTTTGTTGGAGTTATTAAAATTAATTATTTAAAAAAATATATTAAAACTTTTGTTTTCTAAACATCACCTATTATTTTTGAGTCAGAGTATCTGTGATATTGGTTTTCTACCCCTAATTATGAATGTGAACTTATTGATATATATACTCCAGAAATTAAATGTTGCTTGATAAGTCTATGTTAAGTTGATGTAACATCGATGTGGAACTAGTTCCTGCCATTAAACTCTTACATTTACATAACAAGCCACCATAACCTAGACCTGCCCAACACCTTGGCAGTTATATTCAGAAACTCCTCACAGGTCATTAGAACTGAAGAAACCTCTCGAATGAGGAGTGAAACATCTTCAAGTGAAGACATTCAAGTCCAGTTGCCAGAAGAAGAACATTTCGACAAGAATTCACCATGACCTGGATGACTGAGAACCTCCACAGACATATTAGACCAGCGCTTACTTCCGGCGCTGTCTCGGGCAGCTGCCTGCCAGAGTTTCTTCTCACCTTAGTGGCTCTTTTTCCTAAATTCTCTACTTCAATTTTTCTTTCTTCTTTTTGCTTTAGTAACAATTTAGTTAATTGAATTTACCAAAACAAGAGATGTTGCTCCATTCCCTATTTCTTGTTTTCGCGAAGCTTGGAGAACTTTTTTCGAGCCGCATCTCGGTCCTGGCGGAGCAGCGCAACAGCCCCATTGTTTACACCTGGGATCAGCTGATGAAGCTGAGATGCAGCGGCGGGATGGGGAAATGGCACTGATGGGGGCTGCCAAGCGGGGAGGAGACGGGAGCTGAGGAAGAGGAGATACAGACAGTATCTCCCCTCCATTGTGATGGGAAACGTGAGATCGCTGGGCAACAAGTTGGAGGAGTTAACAGCACTCACACGGAGCGAAGGTGTGTTTCGTGAGGCCTCGGTGTTGTGCCTCACAGAGACTTGGCTAAACAGCAACATACCGGACTCTGTGGTGAGTTTACCTGGCCTTCAGTTGGTGCTAGGGGAACGGAGTTGTGCCGGCAGCAGCAAGAAGAAAGGAGGAGGTGTCGCTGTGTTTGTAAACAAGTGGTGCAACCCCGGACACATCACGGTGAAGGAGGGTGTGTGCAGCCCGGACATCGAACTGTTGCCAGTGAGTCTCCGACCCCACTATCTGCCCAGAGTTTTCCCAAGCCATCATCTTAACGGTTTATATCCCACCGTCTGCCGTTGCACCGCATGCTAATGACGTCATCAGCTCAACGGTCGCAAGACTCCAGACTCAGTACCCCAGTGCCTTCATAGCCATCTCTGGGGATTTTAAACCACGCCACATTGTCATCTTCTCTGCCCACTTTCAAACAGTTTGTGGACTGCAAGACTAGAGATAATAAAACCCTGGACCTGCTGTATGCAAATGCCATGGCCGCATATAGCTGCACAGCCCTCCCTGCTCTGGGCAGGGCAGACCACAACCTGGTCCATTTAAAGCCTCGCTATGTGCCTGAAGTCCAGCGGCAACCTGTGGTCACCAGAACTGTCCAAAGGTGGTCTCAGGAGGCAGAACTGACTCTTCAGGGATGCTTTGAGACGACTGACTGGGATGTGCTCTGCGAAGACCAGGGAGAGGACATTGAAAAACTCTCTGCCTGCATTACAGACTATGTGAACTTCTGCACGGACAACATCATCCCCACCAAGACGGTGCGATGTTTCACAAATAACAAACCCTGGGTGACTAAGGACACTAAGGCCACCCTGAACAGGAAGAAGGCGGCATTCAGCAGCGGAGACAAAGAGGAGCTTAAGAAGGTATAGACTGAGCTGAGGGAGAAGATCGCAGAGGGCAAGGACAGTTATAGGAGAAAGCTGGAGAGCAAACTCCAGCAGAACAACATGAGGGGTGTTGAGTGGGTTGAAACCATCACTGGCCATAGAAAACAAGGAAGCCAGATGATGGTAGGAGACCTGCATGAGGCCAACGGACTAAACCTGTTTTTCAACACATTTGATGAAGAAGCCTCTCCCCACCCTCCCCCCAGCTCCGCTCGGGACTTTCCTCCCCCTGTGCCCTTACCCCTCACCTCTAAGACTTTTACCCCTACCCCACGCACCTCTTCTGCTTCCCTGTACAATGTCTCGTTAACACCTCAGCCCTCCTGCCCCCCACTGGGGCTCTGTCCACCCCCTCCAGTCATCTTCACTGCTGAGGAGGTGAGGAGAGAGTTCAGTCGCCTTCATCCCAGGAGAGACGCTGGCACAGACGGACTTAGCCCCAGAGTGCTGAAAGGATGTGCCTCTCAGCTGTGTGGGATCTTCACATAACTCTTTAACCTGAGCCTGATCCAGATGGTTGTCCCTGACCGGTGGAAAACCTCATGTCTGGTCTCAGTGCCAAAGAAGAAGCATCCCAGCACACACAGCGACAACAAACCAGTGGCCCTGACATCACACGTCATGAAGTCGCTGAAGAGGCTCGTCCTGAGGCAACTTCGTAATGTTGTCGGACCTTCGCTGGACCCCCTGCAGTTCACATACCAGCCCCGGATGGGAGTGGAAGACGCCATCATCTTCCTGCTGCACAGAGTATACACCCACCTTGAGGAGGCAGGGAGCATTGTGAGAATCATGTTCTTTGACTTCTCCAGTGCTTTCAACACCATTCGACCTGCCCTGCTAACAGGAAGCTTCTGGACATGCAGGTGGATGCTCCACTCGCAGCCTGGATCAACAACTACCTCACAGGTCGGCCGCAGTACGTGAGGCTGGGGAACATCACGTCGGACACCATTGTGAGCAGCACAGGGGCGCCACAGGGGATGGTCCTGTCTCCTTTCCTGTTTACGCTCTACACCTCAGACCTCAGGTTCTCCTCGCAGTCCTGCCACCTGCAGAAATTCTCAGATGACTCTGCCATCGTGGGCTGCATCAACGGAGGCCAGGAGGAGGAGTATAGGAGCGTGGTGGACAGGTTTGTGGAGTGGTGTGGACTGAACCACCTGCAGTGCAATGTGTCTAAGACAAAGGAGCTAGTGGTGGATTTCAGGAAACAAAGGACACACCTGAATCCGGTCACCATCAGGGGTACAGAAGTGGACATTGTGGACACCTACAAATACCTAGGTGTCCACTTGGACAATAAACTGGACTGGACCTTGAACACCAATGCCATCATCAAGAAGGGTCAGAGCCATCTGTTCTTCCTCAGGAGAAGAAACGGATTTAGGTACTGACATATTGTTAAAGCCGTTTTCTATATCCGTTTCTTCTCCTGCTGCAGCCACTGTGGGTTGACTATACCAATATTTAACAAGCACAACTTTATTTCTGTTTGGAGCTGGCTAGTATGCTTCTTCTCAAAAATACACTTGTCCACCCTCTAACTATGCAATAAGAGGGTGTGAGTACGCTGACATTGCTTTAGCCTGCTAAAAGGCTTTGATGTTGCCAACTCAAAATGAGATGAGAATGAGAATGAGAATGAGAACATCTTTATTTATCCCGAAGGAAATTGTTGTGCCAGAGTTTCAAGCAAAAACATAACAGTAATAGAAATAGTAGGAAGGAGGAAGAATAAGAAATACAATGAAATATAAATTGTCTTAACTGTTAACTGTTAACTACAAAGATTTGAACATTCCCTGCGGGAAGAGGAATTAAAAAGTCTGATAGCCTCAGGTAGGAAAGACCTCCTGTGGCGTTCAGTGGAGCTCCTTGGTGGTATCAGTCTACGACTGAAAGAGCTCTGACAGGACGTCAATGTGGCATGCAGGGGGTGTGGACGCTGGCCATGATGCTGAGGAGCTTTCTCAGCATCCTCCTCTCTGACACCTGTACAACAGACTCCAGCTCCACTCCCAGGACAGACCCAACTCACCTGATGAGCTTGTTGAGCCTGCTGCCCCAGCACACAACAGCGTAGAAGATGGCGCTGGACACAGCACCATCAACACTTATTATTTTTGTAAAGGGCTTGCAGAACCGATTGCGCAGCCCCCCCCACAGGCAGATTCCTTTGCCTTTGACCCTGCCTGGCAACAGATTATGGCTGAAATGTGATTGGAGAATATGAAGATGTATGCCTGGAGCCGGCACAACCAGGAGAAAAGCTATGAAAGGAAGTAAACAGACCATTTGGAATTATTTAATAAGTATTCATGGACAAAATATAATTTACGTTTGTGATTGAGATATCTTTTTTAGCAGCAGAGAAGGCCTTGCAGGCCCTGACAGCCCTCCACTGGTCAAATGTATGATTTGTATATACTACTCGAAACAGTGAATTTAGCTCTCAGAATCTCCTGTCATCAATCATGAAACGCAACATAAGTGCAATTCACTCCTTTTCTAATATTATATTTCAGCATTACAAAAATGTTGAGGACCTTCAAAATATTGTGATTTTTAGACTAAATTATCAGCTCAAAAAAGCACAATAACTGAGTATTTTTTTCTTACCCTATTGTGACATTCCATCCAGACAGTCTGAGGGCTGAAGGCCTGATATTGGAAAATAATTGTGAAACTGACATCAGTACAAGGGTTGAAAAGAGCCTGAGAGAAGGGAGTGCAATGTAGATTTGATAACAGTTTAATCAGTTTCATTCTTGAAATGAGCATTAAAAGTTTTACATTGATAAAATATACAAATTTAAGTTGACAAACTACATTACTTTTATACCAGAGTATTTTGCAGAAGGCATTGTATGGCCTGGGAGCCTCAGGAGGGACAAATCGGGATGCTGAAGGGCAGTATTGTCCAACGACAGCAGAAAGCAGGAACAGAGTTCTCATGGTCATGTTTAAAGCATGTGGTGTAGCTCTTCTGATTAGTGTTCTTGTAGATGAAGAATCAGTCCTAAAGAGTCTCAGGTAAGTCCAGCTTAAAAAAGGGGAACAGAACAATTTAACCCCAATGTGAATGGGAGTCTCATAATATTGCTTGAAACTGACTGGACCCATTATTTTGTTGTTTTATGGTAATGACGCCTGCTGGCAGACTTGTTCTCCTTTGTGGCACACCAAGGGCTAAATGGCCCAGGTGAGCCACCAGGGCCATTCAGTCAAGCCTTTGCATGGGACAAAGAACTGTGATCAGGTCAGAGTTGGAAATGTTTGGAGACGCTAGCAGGCAAATGGTTTTTCGCTTGATTGATTGATCGATTTATGTTTTGGAAAGTTCAAGTCAATACTATTGTGTTTGGAAGAGTTTAACTATTTTAGTTCATGTTCAGCGTACTTAAGGAGTAAAAGACCTTTCTTGGAATTTAGGACTCTTTTGAAACCCCTTGATGAAGTGACTTATTGGAAGGCACTATATTGGTGTTTGCTGTTAAGTTTCTGTATCCCCAAATTAGTATCTTCCCCAAAACAAGGGAAGCCCTCCTTGGGAATTAAACCAAGGTCCTTGCAAGGCAGAGATGCTAACCACTGTGCCACCATGCTGCCCTACTAGCTAACTTGAACTAAGAAAAAAAACAAAAAACTGTGATCTGCATTGTCTGCTGTTTGGTGCTTGAGTTTTCTGTTTTATTTTGTGTTAATGATCTTTTAAAGTAAATTCTTCTCTTCATGTATGTTGTTATGTTTCGGAGATTTCACAGAACTGTACAGTGATTTAAAAAATGTCATATGTATCATGCATGACCATCATGCCTTTGTCTCAATAAAATTACTCAATTGATTTGTTAAGCGAATGTCTGTATTGAGCTTTTCATTTTGAGGGGTTGGGTGTCTGTCAGAGGGATCATTGAATCTGGTAATCCTCAATTTGTCTTGTTATTGAATGTTATTTTGTTCTTCTCAGTTACCACTTGCTGATTTCTTTTCAGTCAACTAAGCCAATGAGTCACTCCAAATGTATCAAACCAGAAGCGGTATACATGATACAGAAGGCTGATTCATGAACAAATTAGTATTCGATTATAATGCCCTACACCAGTTAGTGGGAACAAAGTGCCTGATATGAAAGACTATTAAAGTTTCTACACACACAATATAAGTCTCTGCAAACTGAATCTATTCTGTCAATGATACATTTTCTGTTATTTTCAAAACAATTTCTTAGAGATGAACCCTGTGCTTTTCTTTTATCTGCTAAAATGTTTTATGTATACCACAGTAAAACAGGATACATGAATTTCTTCTGTAAACAACATCACTCAGGAAACTGTTTTATATTCTAAGGTTTTTTTCCCCAAACTATGTTTTTTCTTCTTCTTCTTCCCCTTTCGGCTTTTCCCTTCAGGGGTCGCCACGGCGAATCAACCTTCTCCATCCAACCCTATACTCTGGGATTTTCCTCAACTGGTTCCTTGCACTCACTGCCAATCACAATGTCATCTGCAAACATCATGATCCATGGACATTCCTGTCTAACCTCATCTGTCAGCCCGTCCATCACTACTGCAAACAAGAAGGGGCTCAGGGCTGATCCCTGATGGAGTTCCACCTTGAACTTCTCTGTTCTTCTATGAACTTCTCTACAGCACACCACACCACTGAAGTACAGCTAGCATATATGTCCTGCACCAGTCGAAGATACTTCTCTTCCACTCCAGATTTTCTCATACAATACCAGAGCCCCTCTCTTGGCACCCTGTCATATGCTTTTTCTAGCTCTACAAAAACTTCTCAACTCCTTCCAGAAAGCCATACAACACTCCTCCCTTGTCAGCTTCAGCCACTTTCTCCTCTGCTCTGCCTTTGTCCTCTTGATCTTCCCTGTCACCAGTCATCCTACAAACCACCATCCTATGCTGTCTGGCTTCACTGTAACCTCCAACTACTTTGCAGTCACTGATCTCTTTCAGGTTACCTCATCTACAAGATGTAGTCTACTTGCGCACTCCTACCTTCACTCTCATGAGTTACCCTATGTTCCTGTTTTTTCTGGAAAAAGGTGTTCACTACAGCCATTTCCATCCTTTTGCAAAGTCTACTATCATCTGTCAATCTGTGTTCCTATCCCATATACCATCTAGTTCATTCCAGAACTTCTTCTTCTCCTCTAACTCATATCCCACCTGCAGGGCATAGCCACTAACAACAGTAAACATCCCACCTTCAATTTCCGATTTCAGACTCAAGTCTATCTGACATTCTTTTCACCTCCAGAACATTCCTAACAAACTCCTCCTTCAAGATAACATCTACACCATTTCTCTTCTTGTCAGTACCATAATAGCATAACTTAAAGCCTGCTCCTAAACTTCTAGCCTTACTACATTTCCACCTGGTCTCCTCGACACGCAGTGTATCCACCTTCTTTCTCTGCATCATGTCGACCAACTCTCTACCTTTTCCTGTCATACCCCCAATATTCAAAGTCCCTACTCACAGTCCCAGACTCTTGCCTTTCCTCTTCTCTCTTTGCTTCCAAACATACTTTCCTCCTCTCCTTCTTTGACCAACAGTAGCCCAGTTTCCATTGGTTCCCTGTAGGTCATCTTTTAAAACTATTTTTAATGATATTTTAGTGTTCTTCGCAAAGCAACAATTTTTTGACTGTCACAAAGATTTTTGACCTGTTTTAATATTAATATTTAATAGTCTGACAGCGATTTTTTGTAGAACAACTCCAAAATACTGCTTATAGTCGTTCAAACTAAATTTAATTGAAATTAATTTACCTGAAGGCTAATCCTTTTGACTGTGGTTGGGATTGGGACAAGTCGGATGTCAGAGCAAAACTGGCTTAGGTTTTGAGCAAAGACAGATTCACCATTCACCATTTTAGTGCCACATCACTATTGTGTAAAAGAGACCATACTTTGCGATGATAGCAGTCCCATGGCCAGATCTATCTGTGCAGAGGGCATGCATACGGTAGGTATGCAACTTTTCCACAGTATCCATTTGTTCTGCATTTGTTTGGTTTTGTCAGAAAGTCATACTTGGAGACAAATAGATATTTTGTGTTTGAAAATATCTCTGTATGTATGAAAAAAATCTTTTGTGTTTGGAATTTAGCATGGCAGACGATAACTGAATTCCATGAATTACAGCCAGTCAAGCACTTGTGACTTTATCGCAACTGATGGATTCCAGCGCCGTGAAACCAAATCTGATTACAAGTAAGTGATGAATTTAAAAAGGGTCGTCACTTATGTTGAACACAGGAGGCAGAAACTAGTGTGTCACATGTGATTTATCCCTGGGATACACAAGTCAATACGTTTTAGTCAGAGTGGCGAGTGATTACTGGCAGCCAGGCGCTGACAACCGCTGTTTGTGCGCGAGGCTTGAGCAGTCAACGTCTTATGACTAGTAATCGCTAACGGTAGCTTTTGTTAGCGCCAGTTAGCGATTACTCTAATAACATAAAACACACTACAAAATTGGTTACAACACCCAAAACGTCTACTTCACCCCATAAACTCCCACACTGATGCTACATATACAACTACCTGGACACTCAACCCACCTGGAATACACAAGTCAATACATTATAGTCAGAGTGGCTAGTGACAGCTGGCAGCCTGACGCCGACAACCGCTGTTTGTGCGCGAGGGTTGAGCAGTCAACCACCCGCTGTTGGGTCACTACCGCCAATCCCCTGTCAAAGTAAGAATTACAACAGGGTCAATTCAAATATTTCCAGCATATGTGGGCGAGTGCCATCTGAAATCAAAACAACAATATACACACAAAACAAAAATGTCGGGAGTTGTCTCCACATCCAGCAATACCAATCCAATTATCAAAGTAGTCCTGTCAGAGCTCCTGGGTGCCACACTGAGAACGGTCATACAGCAGCTGTTAAGCTAGTCTTTTAAACCCTGATGATGGTGTTAGTTTTGCACTGGTATAGTTAACTATATTTTTTTACAGCTGTTGTGTGGGTGAAAAGTGTAAATTGTTTTAGAAAATGTGAAAAAATAACATCTTACTTCAGGCTCACTTGCATTTGAATAACATCTTATAAAATGGGTGGAGGGGCATCACAACTACCTCTGCATTTGTTTTTGAAGAATAAAATGACCCGTTTTGTGTAACAGCACATGGCCCACCTCCTGGTTTTAGATGGGAAGTGTTGCACACGTGAATGATGATGATTCAGTGTGTAGGTTTTGCGGGTTTTATTGTCGGCTGGTATTAGCAGGCATTAGCCACATTACTGGCGTCCAACCTCTTTGCCACCGACACAGCACTGAACTAATGCTGTGACCGCATCTCGGCAAACTAAACACAGTTTTCCTTATTTACAAAACCAGTATAGCAATTGCTCCCATTTCCCCTCTGTACGCGTACATTTACACACATTCCAAACCGACACTCGGCTCCAATACACAATAGTCCCGCCACGAGGCTACAGTTAGCTAGCGGCTAGCGATCGCATGCTATTAGCACTACCCAAGCTAGTGTCGACCTAAACCCTACAAGTTAAACGGCCATTCACTCACTTCACCGGGACTATTTCGCTCATTTCTAACTATTTACATGTCGTTAAAAATCTTTACCTGTAACACAGACATTAGCCACATTACTGGCGTCAAACCTCTTTGCCTCCGACACAGCACTGAACTAATGCTGTGACTGCATCTCGGCAAACTAATCACAGTTGGTTTCACGCCATCCTGTGGTGGGATGTGGTACTACATACTTACGAACAGTGAGTGAGAGGAAAGGAGCAAGTTGCTCAGGAAATAAGATAAATTAAATATAAAAAAAAAAGGGAGGGGGATGTCTGGTCTTTGCGCTCTCACAGAAGAATTCATCAACTATGTCAATATAGGTGTCTCAATGATCCTAGTAGCTAACTTGTTGGGGGCTTTATGCCCCTGGTAGGGTCATCCAAGGCAAATAAGTCCTAGATGAGGTTCCATGCAAAATGTGGCTCAGAGGACTTCCCATGAAGAAAGACATCAATGAACTTAGTTTTTCCTCACCGGGAAGATCACATGAGGGGAGTTCGGTAAGGCCATGGAGAATTTCCAGATGGCTTCAAGGAGATTCCAGTCTACCATCCAGCAGCTCAGGAGGGGGACGCTGTGCACTGTAAACACTGAGTATAGGGAAAACCTTGAGACATTGTGGGTTGGTGGAGGGGACACTTCAAAGCTTCTCTCAATCCCACTTAACACATGTTCAAATGAGGGGGTGGGTTCCCCTTTTCTTGGACTGAAGTTGCTGAGGTTGTTAAAAGGTCCTTGTGGCCAGGCTCCAAGGGGCAATGTCCTGGCTGACATGGAGATCAAGAGGTGGCTCTAAAGTGGCAAACCAGGGTGGCCGTCACCTCTTTAAAAAGGGGGATTGGATGATTTGTTCGAACTACAGGGGTATTATACCCCTCACTCTCCCTGGAAAGGTTTATTCCGGTGTCCTGGAGAGGAGCACTCATGGGATAGTTGGACCTCGATTTCAGGAGGCTTTCTGTCCTGGTTGCAGAACAGTGGACCAACTCTGCACTCAGCAGGATTCTGGAGGGTGAAAGGGAGTTTGCCCAACCAGACTACATGTTATTTGTGGACTTCGAGAAGACATTCGGCCATGCCCCTCAGGGAGTGCTGTGAGGGGTGCTCCAAGAATATAGGGCACCAGATCCTGTGATATGGAGCATTCAGTCCCTGTACAACTGTCAGAGCTCGGTCCCAATTGACTGAAAGTCGGGTTCATTTCCAGAGACGGTTGGACACCACCAGGGCTGCTATTTGTCATGGATTCTTTTCTTAACCTTTATCAAGAGAATTTCAAGAGCCAGGGTGTTGAACAGATCCAGTTTGGTGTAGGATTTGGTCTCTGCTTCTAGCAGAAGATGTAGTCCTGTTGGTTCATCGGACCATGATCTTCACCTCTTGCTTAATTGGTTTGCAGACGAATGTGAAGCAAATGGGATAAAAATCAGCATCCCGACTGCTCCTAACACCACCTACTGTATGGTCACACAGTGTGGATAGTGACTGAAAGAAAGAGATTACAGATACAAGCAACTAAAATAAGTTTCCTCTGCAAGGTATCCAGGATCTCCCTTTGATATGGTGTGGGAACCTTTGCCATCAAGAAGGGGCTCAGAGTAGAGCCACAGTTTTTCCACATGGAGAGGAGCCAGATAAGGTGGCTTGGGCATCTGGTCAGGATGCCTCTTGGGTGCCTGGGTGAGGTGTTCCAGGTACATCCCACCAAGAGGACACCCTGAGGAGACCATGGGCACACTGAAGGGACTATGTCTCTCGCTTGGTCTGAGAACACCTGGGAGTCCCCTGGGAGAGGTGGGGGTCAGTTGCAGTCAAGGGGAAAGTCTGGGTCTCCCTGCTTTGGCTGCTTCCCCCCGCAAAACAACTCTGGATAACAGACAAAAAATTATGGATGGAATAAATATCAATAATCACTTCCACTAAATTTCAGTGGTTTGCTTGCTACCAGGAATTCACTAGGTCTACTCTACCATTCAGATGGAGAAGTATATTTATATAATTTTCAATTATACATCAAACAGAAATAAATGTCTTATGAATGTAACACATCACCTATATTTGATACTAATCTTTGTCGAGTGTGGGGTTGTTACAATAGATAACAATGCACCCAATGGTCTGAATAACTTCAAAGATTTTACTTGATAGGGCCACATTTGGACTGTCATTATTTTCACTGATATCTCCTTATAAAGGTCAAAAGTGCTGACTCAGAGCTAATGGAAATTGTTTGGATATAAAGTGAAAACAGAAGGTATCTGAAAACATTTTTAATATGGGTAACATCTGTTTAACAAGTTAAGAAAAAAATACCTCTGAGACTTAAAAATTTACTTCAGACTTAAGTTTATTTGGTTGCAAGAGAAATACAAGGGGACATGGGCCAGGGAAATGGGTCAGGGAAATGGGCCAATTACCTAGTCAGTTGATTTGTGAATGACTATCAGCAAGGTAGTTCTGTCATTGAAGAAGACTTGCAGCTGTAATTGATTTTATTTGCTTCATTTGTTCCTTATATGGCCATATTGACCCAAATACCCGCCTCTCAACCACACATACACAATGATAAGCACTTGCAAATTATTTGAGCATGGACATAGAGAGTGGACTACAATACTTTAACTAATGCTGGCAACCAGACACATCTACCCAAAATCTACCCATCTATGTTTAATTTCACTGTTTGTATCTGACAATCCAATTATAGCATATGTCTCATCTGGAGTGGTTTTAAGATAAGCACTGGCAAATATCTACATGGCAAAAATAATAATGGGTGGAACCCCCAAAAAAGATTGTATATTCCTTAATTAGTGAATAAAAAAACACAAACAATATGCTTTAAGTATACTGCTCAAAAAAATGAAGGGAACACTTGAACAACACAATGTAACTCCAAGTCAATCACACTTCTGTGAAATCATAGTGTTCACTCAGGAAGCAACACAGATTCATTTTGACTTGTTTTAAGGACATTACATCAAAGTTGGATCAGCCTGGAGTTTGTTTTTACACTTTAATTTTGAGTGTGATTCCTAATCAGACCTCCATGGGTTGATACAATTGATTTCCATTGATCATTTTTGTGTGATTTTGTTGTCAGCACATTCAACTGTGTAAAGAGCAAAGTATTTCATAAGAATATTTCATTCATTTAGATCTAGGATGTGTTTTTTAAGTGTTCCCTTTATTTTTTTAAGCAGTGTATATTGTTTACAGTTACCTACAGTTATTAAGAGGAAGTGCAAAGTCATCCACTCTATCATTCTAAATGGGAAATAGAAATTTGAATAATTTATATTCCTTTAGTATGATTAGTTGAAGGTTTGGGTTATTGTGTCCACATCAGTGTCAGGTCTATTATCAGGTCGGTTATTCTGAATGTCAAGTGGAAAACATCTGAAAGGAATCTATATTGTTTTGCCATGGCTATTTGGCCTGAGGATATCAGGCTTGCTCACTTGCTTTGAAATTATTCAAATTATGTCAGGGATTGTATTTGAAGAAAATATATACTTCTATGAATATACGGAAGCATATTGGTATGATGGGATGCTGATGGCTGGGTATCCCTTTCCAGGCACCGCCACATCGAGTTGCTGAAGGACTGAGAAGAGACAAGCTAGGCCAACATTGTTAATGACGCTGTCTCTAGGGCAGAGTATTCGAGTCCCATGCTAAACAAGTATTGGCGATCAGCTTGAAGCGGTGTGTGTCGTATTCTAGTATCCAAACAAGCCGCAAAGAAGATCATGGTTGTGAATCCCGATTGAATTCTGATGTCTTTTTTGTGGGGCAGGACAGAAACAGAAAATGCTGTTTGGATTACATATTACTAATTTTAGGTATGAGTCAAAATATGAACCCACATTCTGAAAATGAAAAAGCATTTCTGCTGATGCATTATGATTTTCAAATTTAACAGTTCTAATTGAAAGTTGATAACAATTTGCTGGGGTATGCTTTGAAAATTAAATCTTAAATGTCCATCCATCGTCTACTGCTTATCAGGCTGGATCAGGTTACGGGGCCGCAGACAAATGATAAACAGAATGATGTCAAGGGACAGCCCTTGTGGAGTCCAACCCTCACCAAGAACAAGCCTGGCTTACAGCCGGTAATGCAGACCATACATTCATACCAATCAAACAAAGAACGAACAGGATATTACAGGGTTCGGTGCCCCATACATCCCCCCACAGGATTTACTGTGGGACAAGGTTGAATGCCTTCTCCAGGTCCACAAAACACAAGTAGATTGGTTGGGCAAACTACTATTTGCCCTCAAGGACCCAGCTGAGGGTGTAAAGCTGGTCCAAGGCCAAGATGACAATCACATTGCTCCTCCTGAATGCGAGGTTCAACGATGTGTCTGATCCAGTTTGGATTACTCATTGGTTACTCATATTGGTTATGAGTCAAAATATCCTGCCACATTCTGAAAACAAAAAAAAACATTCCGCTAATGCATTTTAATTTGAATCATGATACCCATCTGCTTCCATAGTAAGAGACAAGTAAAATGGCTTGGACTGAGCAACACATTATTCCGGTAAATCAGCAGCTTAAAGGGAACCTCGCCTAAGAGGGGGCATAAATATGCTTTAATGATTGTCTCATACAAGAATGTGTTCTTGTAAAAAAACAAAACGAAAATTGTTTCTTTAAAATTTCAATTTCTAAAAAATATTTTAACCCATTATTTTACTGGCCCAATGCCTGCTGGGTTAATGACGTATACAGGTTGTTCATGTTACCTTTGGCTTTCCACTAGTGTTAACTTTTGCTCGGTATGGCACAGTATACATGGTAGTAATGCCAAATTGTGCTGTTTTGGGGAGTATTTTCTAGTCCAATGGAAACAAAGGGACTGATGTGAATCTACATAACTTTCCAAGGGACAAGACGATAAGGAGGGGGAAAGTGCTTCTGGACATACACAACTTCCGAAGGATCCACAGCTGTATTCTCATTGCTTTTCTCCAGATGCATTTGACATATTTAGGCTAAGCTGCTGAAATAGCTCATGGTTGCCCCTAGTTTTGGAGACAAAGCCAAAGCTATGGTCCTCAGGAAACAAGTGCAGCCTCCTCGTTGACATCTCTCTTGGATCCAAATGGACAGGGTTGCACGATGACATGTTTTTGCACGCTAAAATGAATGGGACCAAGCCCAGGAGACTGTTGCAACATAAATAACCATGGCAGCATATGGGTGAATAGTTATTTTTACAATTTTATGCAACCTGGTACAAATATCAAATAGGACAATTACATCTTGGTAACTGAGGATCCATTTAAGTATGTGTACTTGTCTGCTGCATCCGCCATGTCTTCAACAGCGAGACTGAGGATACATAAATAGCCTACTGTCACGGCACTGGAGGACTCGGACAGGGAACCACACCACCAGAACTGGAATTTGATTAAGTCTCTTTATTGATAGGTCAGAACTTTGCAGGGTCGGGGTCCGAAGGTCTGGGGGGACTCTCGTAGGGTAGGGGTTCAAGGTCCGGGGGGGGGGGGGTCTCGCAGGGTTGGGGTCCAAAGGTCCAGAGTGGGGGCTTTCACAGGATCGGGGTTCAAGGTCCAGGGTAGTCTGACAAGGTCGGATGGAGAATAACAATTCTCCGGCGCCAGACGGAGCATGCCACTGCTCTTTAAAGAGATCTTGATGAGCTGGCCGCTGCCGCTGATTATCAATTGTGATCAGGTGTCTCCTCTTGGCTGCTAAGAGGAGATCCTGACACCTACATCACCTTGCCAAGTTCCCCAAAGTATTTCATTTCTTCTTCTTCTTCTTTTTCTTTCGGCTTTTCCCGTCAGGGGTCGCCACAGCAAGTCAACTTTCTCCATCTAACACTATTCTCTGTATCCTTCTCTCTCACACCAACTACCTTCATATCTTCTCTCACTGCATCCATAAATCTTCTCTTTGGTCTTCCTCGAGACCTCATGCTTGGCACCTCCAATTCCAGCATCCGTCTACCAATATATTCTCTATCCCTCCTCTGTACATGACCCAACCATCTCAGTCTAGCTTCTCTGACTTTCTCTCCAAAACATTGAACATGTGCTGTTCCTCTGATAGACTCATTCCTGATCCTATCCATCCTTGTCACTCCCAAAGAGAACCTCAACATCTTCATCTCTACAACCTCTAGTTCTGCCTGCTGTTTTTTGTAACAGTTGTAACATTGTAACAGTTTCTCGTCCATACATCATCCCTGGTCTCACCACTGTTTTGTACACCTTTCCTTTTCATTCTGGCTGAAAGTCTTCTATCACATAGTACCCCTGACACTTTTCTCCACCCATTCCAACCTGCTTGGACCCGTCTCTTCACCTCTTTTCCACTCTCTCCGTTGCTCTGGACTGTTGACCCTAAGTACCTGAAATCCTCCAGCTTCTTGATCTCCACTCCCTGTCGCCTCACCATTCCACCCGAGTTCCTCTTACTCACACACATATATTCTGTCTTGCTGCGACTAACTTTCATTCATCTCCTTTCCAGAGCATACCTCCACCTCTCTAGATTTTCCTCTACCTGTTGTCTGCTCTCACTACAGATCACAATGTCATCCGCAAACATCATGGTCCATGGGGATTCCCGTCTAACCTCATCTGTCAGCCTATCCATCACCATTGTGAACAAGAAGGGGCTCAGAGCTGATCCCTGATGGAGTCCCACCTCCACCTTGAACTTCTCTGTTACCCCTACAGCACACGGTACCAGTGTCTCACAGCTAGCATACATGTCCTGCACCAGTCTAACATACTTCTCTGATACTCCAGACTTCCTCATACAATACCAGAGCTCCTCTCTTGGAACCCTGTCATATGCTTTTTCTAGGTCTACAAAAACACAATGCAGCTCCCTCTGGCCTTCTCTGTACTTTTCTATTAGCATTCTCAATGCAAATACTGCATCTGTAGTACTCTTCCTAGGCATGAGGCCATACTACTGTTCACAAATGCTGACTTCTGCTCTCAGTCTAGTTTCCACTACTCTTTCCCATAACTTAATTGTATGGCTCATCAACTTTATCCCTCTATAGTTGCCACAATTCTGCACACCCCTTATTCTTAAAAATAGGCACCATCACACTTTGTCCCCAAAGTATTTCATTTGCTGTCCTCAAAATTTTCCTTTCAAAGGACTGAAACCCAGATGAAGCTGCATTGTTTACTATTGTAAGCCTATCAAAGGCTCTGCAAATCATGGATCAATGTCACATATTTAGACCATCTACAAAACAGTTAAGGCAGGGGTCTCAAACTCAATTTACCTGGTGGCTGCTGGAGCAAGGGTTTAGGTGAGGCTGGGCCGCATCAGGTTTTTCCACAAGAAAAGCTCTGCTAAAACATTCCACTGTACTCAAATATCTTAATTTTTATTTTTCTACGATAAATAAGATGAAAAAATAAGTAAAGAAATCAAGAATTAAGCAATCATCTCAGTAATCACATAGCTAGCTTCGACTGGTGCGTTACCCTCTTTGGTTGCTTTCTTAAAAAAGCTTGTTGCTTCAGTAGACCTGTTTTAAGATTGGCAACTTGGTTGGCTCTCTCATCGCCCTGGTATTTTGCATAGTCCTCAGCATGTCTAGTTGTGCAATGACGTTTCAAATTGTATTCCTTGTGCACCGCAACTTCCTCTGTGCAAATAAGACACGTCGGGGTGCCCCTGTGGTCCACAAAGAAATACTGAATTTCCCACTTTTCCTGAAATTGTCTGTGCTCAACACCAACCTTTATCTTCACTGCAGGCTTTGAGAAAGACATGTTTTGGGCTGGGTAATATATATAATTCCACTGGGTGTCAATGTCGCAATGAAGTTTGAGTTTCAGTGTTTAGCTGACGCACGGAGAACGTAACTTCCACCGGTACCTGATCGGCTCAGGGTCCTGCGCCTGGGTCGGCAAGCACAGCACTGTTTGTGATTGGTTGAAGGTCAGAAACCATGGAAACCTGAAATGTTTGTGGTGCCCGTTTAACATTAAACTTAAATAAATAAAAAGTTTAATACAGTTTGAAAAGTTCGTCTCGTGGCTAGCATGGAGCTAATGCTAACACAGAGACACACACATACAACTCGCGTGTGTGTATATGTTATAGTGTTAGCTCCGTGTTACCGTCCAAGCCCTCATTTTCCCCGTCAGGTCTTGTGCTTCAGAGCACCCGGCTCCAGTCACAGCCACACCAGCGTGTTGTTTATCTGTTTAAATGTGTATTCGGCAGCACCGGTGAAGGCAGCAGCGGCAGGTTGTGTAAATCTGTGATTACATGTGTATTCAGCGCGGCTGCCTTCCCCGGTGCTGCTACAGCGGCGGGTTGTTTATGTCCGTGGTTTACATGTGTATTCAGGCTGGTGCTGGACACGGTGGCGTTCCCGGTATAACCCGGGTGCTCTGAAGCATGCGGCCCCCGGAATGAGACCGACCTAACTATTTAGCACACATAGCATCAAACTTGTGCGGGCCACACTAACATTAAACTTATATATTAAGGCGGGGGCCTCAAACTACCATCCCCCTGGACGCAGTTGGCCTGCAAGCCGCGAGTTTGGGACCCCTGGTTTAAGGATTTTTTAGATCAGCCTTAGGTTTATGTCTATGAAATCAACGCTACAGCTTTAGTTTCCATGTTTCAATATATTTGACTGTACCATTTCTGCTGTGTTTCATGCTGTCGACATGTCAAAAGTCATATGCATTGATCCAACTTTGAACCGACTTCTGTGTGTGTGTTTTCTGTGAGCATGATACAAAAACACCCATTATGAGCTTGCTTTAATTTACAATGTACATCATTTCATCATCCATTGAATAAATTTGTTCCAAACTTTCACTTCATAATCTCCCTTATGTAAATAGACATTTTTTTAAGTTTTCTTCCACACCCTTGGTTATCAGTATTGATCTGTGTTTGACCAGCCCATTTTCTTGTTTTAAGGACACGTCAGATTAGCTGTAATGTTTTCCAGTGTATGTCAAAGCAGGCAGAAGCACCAGAGGCTTGAGGCCATGATTTCACTTGCATTCAACCAACATCTTACATTTCAGGAGTATCAAGTGAGTTTTTTTTTTTTTTTTTTCAGGAAACAAAAGCAAGATTACTTGGTGACAGAAAAAAATATCACCGCATTTCAAACTCACTTTATTCACAGCGTCTCGCCCTCAGTACAATACAATGCAAGATTTGAGGTGCTGAACACAGACAAAATACACAGCAAAAATACAGTGCTGACTCGCTCCACTGGCCATCTGTAGTTCACATTTGCAGGAGCCTTCAGATCCTCACCGCAAATGCATAAACTGGTAAGACATCACACACAATACTGAGCCAGAGTTTTTCCCTCCACATTAAATTATAGTGGTCATGAAATTGACTGATGTGTGCAGCGATTCAGCTCCGCCTCAGATATCTGATTCTGTATTTGAATTGTTGTCTTTGCTCTATCTGATAACTTTTTGGTGTCTTACTCCAAACAATCTCAAACCCCATCAACTACAAGCACCTGCATACATGTGCAGCCATAGAGATTATTACCTCACCTGAAGATTAATATGTGGAGCCTGGAAGCTAGTTATTTCACGTCTTATATTGATGGAAAATGGATCTGACAATGGCTCGTACAGAGAACTGAACTGACAAGAAAGAACTTATACGATAATATCCAAATAACTAATTGCTCCAGGTGTGAGAGGAACACATCTTAAACAGTGGCATGCATTACCAATACTTGGATTTTCAGCTTTTCTCCCATACCTTTCTGTAAAAAAAAATGTTAACTAAGTACATTTTAGCATCTAAATTTCCTCCTACCTTCCTTGTAGAATGCAATGGCTATCAACACCACTTTTTTTTTTTTGGCTTGTTTTTTTCAGAAATCCTGCACAGAGAAAGTTTCACTTATTGTATGATTGTTTCAAGTAAAAGAGTAAGAAAAACAAGAAGCATAAATACATATATAAAAAATTACATCATGAATCCCCAATCATCGAGTAAACTTGAAAACCAACAATCATGTACTTACATGTTTGGCAGGGGACCAAAGGCATTTGCGAATATATTCCATAAGGATCGAGGCTGTGTATTGCATTTGATACAAAACATTGGGCAAGAAAAATATGTTCAACTGAGATCCACCACCACCTTAGTTATTAAATAAAGTGAACTTCTTTTAATGCACATTACACACTACAGTTTAAGGGGCCAAACATATACTGTATACACAATATATTGATACACAGTATATTGACATATACTGTATATATACATAGTTACAGACAGACTTGAATGTTGGAATTACTTGTTTTAGTGTTTCATCTATTATTGAAGTATATGTGTAGTTTTAGTGATGATTGTAATGATGTTATACAAAGGTATACATTAAATAAACAAGTTATACTAATTGACCTTTCTCCCTGGTATCTAGATACAGCAGTATTTTCTTTTTCATAATTTGCAATCCCCATTCTCGTTTAAAAATGTGGTTAGTGGTGGCCTCCTTTACCTTTTTCCCACATCTAGGTGAAACAATGGAACAATAACATGTATGCAGGTGTTATCTAGACATGTGAACATATTTTTCTTGAAACACATGCTTCTTGTGTCGATTTGTCTCTAATCATCTTTACTGCTATCTGCTATCTTTCTCTGTATGACTTGCTGCTGAGTGAAGCATTTTAACCTACAAACCTTATAAAAACCTGGAAAAATATGGGATAAGGATTTTGTAAACCTGTTTTAAATGTATAGATTGACACTATTTAAAGTGATTTCCAGACTTGGCAAGAAAAAAAGGAAAACAGAATACAAACTTCTCAATATGTGACACTACGGAACAGGACTGTACAGTACACAATAGTGTATGCAAAACCATACAAAAACACACACACACACACACACACACACACACACACACACACACACACAAACAAACACACACACGCACAAGCACACAAAACCCCTCCCTTTCTCCGTGAAATATAGTGGCAGATAAAAGCTGATATTCTTCTTGCCAACAGGTATTCAAGACTGCTTAGCAATTTTTTTAAAAATCGCTGAAGCCACCACAGATCAAACTGTCTTTAGCCACTAGATTTCAAGTTGCATTATGAGCGATAATTAATGCCTATATACACTGTTTGCATTCATACTATGCCATTCAATATCCAGCTTCCAGGGTAAAACAAAGAGAGCAAGAAAAAAACAGAACAAGGAATTTGGGATTAAGGCAGCCTCATAAATATTGCAAAGTTTCTGGCCCCTGTTTTTTGGAGACTGACTGCCACAACAGTCTTCAGTTACTAATGGCCGCTTCATACTCCACAGATTACGGCGTAGACTAGTTGATATGAATAAATATGGAAAAAATGAAAATCAGAGTATGATGCCACAACGTTTGAGGAATATATCAGTTCAAAAACATAATTGAGCAGTAATCCTCTTTGGAGGAAAATGTCATATTTGGTCTGCGTAGCAGTCCTTTTCCCAATGAATACAATGAATAATCTTTTACAGGGCCCTTAATTCTACAAAGCAAATATCAGGGCTATATGATTATGAAAAGAATGTAAAGCCTATGCCTAATGTTTCCACTGAAGTTGGAACTAAAGGCTTCATAAGCAGTGTGCAGACACAGATAGACAACGGACCCACTTCCTTACAAAAGCTTAGCTCTGATGCGTTTGATCCAAGATAAAAGTAAAATCAGATACATACATATTAGTTGGTATAAAGCATGTGGGTCTTTCACGTTCTTCAGTTGAGTTCCGATGATCATTTTGCCTCCTTGCAGCTTGCACTTTATCTGTTTTTCGAAGCAGTTTTAAAAATATGCAAAAATGCAAGCATTATGGACTGTACCCTTTACAGTGTTTCCAATGCCTCTTCTCCGGGTGTCAAGCAATAACTAGATGTTTATCAGAGTTTCATACCCGTCTGTATACAGCGTGTTAGCAATGCCTCAGACCCACTCCTGCATGGAGCGCTTGCAGTACAGTATGTGGCGCTGTGTACTCTTCCTCCGGAACTGGAAAACAGTGTATAGAAGGACCATCATGCATAGCGCAAGGACACAGGGGATAGCAATGGCCACTGCCTTTTCTGTGCCCCCTGCACTGTCTAATTTGATGACAACATCGACATCACTATTGTCATAGTGGCGCTCCTCTGCCACTGGGGGGCTCCAGTCCCAGTCAGGGTCTGGAGGTAGACCATCACATCCCATGAAGTCTCTAAGGATAGACCTTGGGTAGCCTGGTTCAACACGAAGCAGTTGGTTGTTGAACTTCCAGTACTCCTTTCCCTTGTAAAAGTAGGTAAAACCTAGATGGAAGGATTATAAGGTATGACTTTTTTACATAAAGATAGATGCATTCTATATATATTAACTTGGAATGGCACAAAATATTTGCTGACATTTTACTGTTTTTCAATTTATAATTTGAAATACATTCACTGCAATTTTCATGTTCTTTTGTCTGTTTGAACAAAGCTAATTTTCCAGTTATGTTGGAAAATTGCTACATTTGCTACATTTTTACCACCTAGATGTTTAGAGCATTGAGAGTTTTGTGATAAGTCCAGCTAGCCACAGATTTTACTGTTGAATATAGCCTCTTTTACACATACACTCTTCATTAGGGCCAGTAACATATTGTTTGAGTATGTTATAATCTTTTTCTTCTTCTTTCGGCTTTTCCCGTCAGGGGTCGCCACAGCAAGTCAACTTTCTCCATCTAACACTATTCTCTGTATCCTTCTCTCTCACACCAACTACCTTCATATCTTCTCTCACTGCGTCCATAAATCTTCTCTTTGGTCTTCCTCGAGACCTCATGCTTGGCAGCTCCAATTCCAGCATCCGTCTACCAATATATTCTCTATCCCTCCTCTGTACATGACCCAACCATCTCAGTCTGGCTTCTCTGACTTTCTCTCCAAAACATTGAACATGTGCTGTTCCTCTGATAGACTCATTACTGATCCTATCCATCCTTGTCACTCCCAAAGAGAACCTCAACATCTTCATCTCTGCAACCTCTAGTTCTGCCTGCTGTCTTTTGTCACAGTTGTAACATTGTAACAGTTTCTAGTCCATACATCATCCCTGGTCTCACCACTGTTTTGTACACCTTTCCTTTTCATTCTGGCTGAAAGTCTTCTATCACATAGTACCCCTGACACTTTTCTCCACCCATTCCAACCTGCTTGGACCCGTCTCTTCACCTCTTTTCCACTCTCACCGTTGCTCTGGACTGTTGACCCTAAGTACCTGAAATCCTCCAGCTTCTTGATCTCCACTCCCTGTAGCCTCACCATTCCACCCGAGTTCCTCTTACTCACACACATATATTCTGTCTTGCTGCGACTCACTGTCATTCCTCTCCTTTCCAGAGCATACCTCCAGCTCTTTAGATTTTCCTCTACCTGTTGTCTACTCTCACTACAGATCACAATGTCATCCGCAAACATCATGGTCCATGGGGATTCCTGTCTAACCTCATCTGTCAGCCTATCCATCACCATTGTGAACAAGAAGGGGCTCAGAGCTGATCCCTGATGGAGTCCCACCTCCACCTTGAACTTCTCTGTTACCCCTACAGCACACGGTACCAGTGTCTCACAGCTGGCATACATGTCCTGCACCAGTCTAACGTACTTCTCTGCCACTCCAGACTTCCTCATACGACACAAGACACAAGAGTCATATGCTTTTTCTAGGTCTACAAAAACACAATGCAGCTCCCTCTGGCCTTCTCTGTACTTTTCTATTAGCATTCTCAATGCAAATACTGCATCTGTAGTACTCTTCCTAGGCATGACGACATACTACTGTTCACAAATGCTGACTTCTGCTCTCAGTCTAGTTTCCACTACTCTTTCCCGTAACATCATTGTATGGCTCATCAATTTTATCCCTCTTTGGTTGCCACAATTCTGCACATCCCCTTTATTCTTAAAAATAGGCACCATCACACTTTGTCTCCATTCTTCAGGCATCTTCTCACTCTCTAAGATCCTGTTGAATAATCTAGTCAGAAAATCTACCCCCGCCTCTCCTAGACACTTCCACACCTCCACAGGTATATCATCAGGACCAACTGCTTTTCCACTCTTCATCCTCTTCAATGCCTTCCTTACTTCACTTTAACTTATCTCTGCTACTTTGTGGTCTACAATAGTCCCCTCATCTACCCTTGCCTCTCTTTCGTTTTCCACATTCATCACCTCTTCAAAGTACTCTTTCCATCTTCCCATCACTCTTCTAGCATCTGTCAATACATTTCCCTCTCTGTCCTTAATCAACCGGACCTGTTGTACATCCTTTCCAACTTTATCTCTCTGTTTCGCCAACCTGTATAGATCATTCCCACCCTCCTTACTTTCCAACCGAGCATACAAATCATCATACGCCCATTGTTTTGCCTTTGCTACCTCTATCTTTACCTTTCGCCGCATCTCCCTGAACTCCTGTCTGTTCTCTTAAGTCCTCTCAGTATCCCACTTCTTCTTTGCTAACCGCTTTCTCTGTATGTACTACTGCACTTCCTCATTCAACCACCAAGTCTCCTTATCTACTTTCCTTCCAGATGACACATCAAGTACTCTTCTACCTGTCTCCCTGATAACACTAGCTGTAGTTGTCAAATCATCTGGAAGCTCACCCTGACCACCCAGACCCTTTCTCAACTCCTCCCCGAAAACCATACATCACTCCTCCCTTTTCAGCTTCCACCACTTTGTCCTCTGCTCTGCCTTTGTTCTCTTCATCTTCCTTGTCACCAGAGTCATCCTACAAACCACCATCCTATGCTGTCTGGCAACACTCTCACCTACAACTACTTTGCAGTCACTGATCTCTTTCAGGTTACCTCGTCTATCAAGATGTAGTCTACCTGCCTGCTCCTACCTCCGCTCTTATAAGTTACCCTATGTTCCTGTTTTTTCTGGAAAAAGGTATTCACTACAGCCATTTCCATCCTTTTTGCAAAATCTACCACCATCTGTCCCTCTGCATTCCTATCCTGGATACCAAATCTGCCCATCACTTCTTCATCCCCTCTATTGCCTTCACCAACATGTCCATTGAAGTCTGCACCAATTACCACTCTCTCATTTCTGGGAATATTCTGCATCACTACATCCAACTCATTCCAGAACTTCTCCTTCTCTTCAGATTCACATCCCACCTGCGGGGCATAGCCACTAACAACATTGAGCATCTCACCTTCAATTTCCAATTTCAGACTCATAAGTTTATCTGACATTCTTTTCACCTCTAGGACGTTCCTAACAAACTCCTCCTTCAAGATAACTCCTACTCCATTTCTCTACTTGTCAGTACCATAATAGTACAACTTAAAGCCTGCTCCTAAGCTTCTAGCCTTACTACCTTTCCACCTGGTCTCCTGGACACACAGTATATCCACCTTCCTTCTCTGCATCATGTCGACCAACTCTCTACCTTTTCCTGTCATAGTCCCAATATTCAAAGTCCCTACTCTCAGTCCCAGGCTCTTTCCTTTCCCCCTCTCACTCTGCCTCCAAACACGCACTCCTCCTCTTCTTCTTGTTGTTGTATGTCATAATAGAGGGTTTTAATTATATAGTATCAAAATCACAATTTTGACCAATGAAACTGATGCTTGGACAGTTATTTTCTCATGTATACCTTCTTTCATACAATCACATACAACTTATAACACATTATTGTCTCTTAGAAAAGAATATGGCAACATTTTGCTGTGAATGGCATGATTCTTACTAGAATGTTCAACATACCATTAGCTTTATCAACAAATGCACCCTGTGGGGAGTCTGGGATACCCTTCCAGATTGTGATGGGTTTGGGATAACCTGGGTCCATGGTCCTCATGTCTTCATTGTACCTCCAGTATCTGTAACAAGGCAGAAATATATTCAGTAAAGGCACAGGATGTGTTGACAGATGTAGTTGGTAATATGTTGCCATAGCACGCAGTCAGAATTTAATTCAATAGTGCGTTGAATTTTGCAATAACTACATGTTGGTCAACAAAAATCTGCAATAACAAAACCTACACAGCCAGGCACGGCAGCCACCAGAGGGAGCAAAAAGGAGCTGTCACTTTTGTTAACTGGATGTCATCTGCATAACCTTTATGATTATACAGTATTTTTATCACCTTGAAGTTTCAAACCACTTTACACAGTGTTTAACATTCATCCATTCACACGCACTCACACAACGATGGCAGCAGAGTTGCCATATGAGAAATTAATCAGACCATTGGTAGCAATTGAGGGTTTGGGTCTTGCCCAAGTACTCAGAATTCAGACAGGGGGGAGCCTGGGCTAGAATCACCAACTTTCTGATGAGAGGGCTCTACTGCTCTACTAAGTGAGACTGTCCCATTATCTATCGTTCTGCAGTGGGTTAGCAAAGCGTGTTACTTAGCTTGGACTTGCCAACTAAATCTACTGCAATAGAGATATGCATTGTTTAGGTGTCTTGAGTTAAAATAACTGTACTGAAATTCTCATCGAAAACATCTTTAGAATGTTGGGGCTATCAATTCTTCCAAAGTATGCCTGGAAAGACCAAAGGCTCCAACATGTCATCTGGAGGAAATAGATTGAGAGATGCATTACTTTATACTGACAGTGACTAACAATTATTGAGCACTCCTGACTCTAATGAGAATATCTACTTATTCAGCAGCAAAACATGAAAACCATTACTACATCAATCAAAGAAAAAAATGTATAGGGGCTAGTGTAAGGAAGCAACCAATCTGTGGCTTTTGACTTTCTGCCAGACTAAAACGGTCATCGCACATGAGTCTGAGAATGTAATTTTCAGACACTAAGCAATTCAAAAGAACCATCATATAATAACAATCATAATATGTCATTTTAATAAAGTCAAACCAATGACATACTGTCAAAGACAGAGAGAAATAAAATCATTCTTGAAATGATGGACAGAACACCCTGTTGTCATGATTTGCAGCAGCAGTTTGAGAGATGACAGTATCATGACTAGGCATTTTGTCAACTTTAACAAACATGTCACATTTGCAAATTTCAAATTCTAAGAATCAAAAAAACTCAAAAGAAATTGTATAGTTTTGAGGGACCCTCGTTTTAGATCAGGAACTGCAGGTAACTTACAACAGTATCTTGTATTATTGGCCATGGTGGCCCACGGATGAAATAATGCCCCTAGGGAGAGCACGCTTACAACTTTATCAACTCACTAATTAAACCAGATTGAAAAAAACGTCATGATTCGTTAATTGTTTCTCCATTGGTTCTGCCTCAGCCTGCTAGGCTCACCCACCTCATCAGTTTATTCACCTTAACCTTGATGAACAGCTGCTGCTCTTCAGGGGCAGACAAATCTGCACCATGTCCACATTTTTGGTACAAGACTTTCCAGCGTTCTCCTACCTGCCTTCGCTTTTACTGCCCCAATTTGCCCTCCTGTTACCTACCCAGCCTGTTTCCAAGAACCCTTCCTGTTCCTCAGTAAACTCTTCAAACTATTTCTCTGGGGTGTGGAGTCATCATGGTTGCATTTGGGCCCATACACTTTGCTATCTCATCACTCTTATATTTTGGCATTGATTATCAATTTACTTGCTATTTATATAACTTATTGTTCTTGTTTTGGTTGTATTTATGCATCTGTCGGCTGATGACATGGGCCATGACCGATCAAGGGACTAATATGGAATTCAATTTAAATCAAATTGAAAGTGAATGTAAAGCATGTTCAATATCTTATGACATCACTTATTGGAACGGCTCAGAAAACACAGAATCTTGAAGCTTACACATAAATTTTTCTGAGAGCCAAAACAAGTCTCAGCATATTGTACTGGTATGCTGAACCTGAAACACAAAAATTGCATTCAAAAATGAAAGGAGTTAGCTGCCTAATACAAATGATATTGTAATTCTCCTATAGCTATCTGGAAGACTTAGTGGCTATTAGCACTGAGTGATTCCATATCTAACTCTTTGTTTGATTCTTAAAAAGATACAGTATTTTGATAATGGTCCCATACAGACCTATCTCCTTTGAAGAAGTAGGTTTTAGCAACATCCTCCCACCAGACTGCTGTCTCAATGCTCTGTGTGGGCATACCGCTCCCAAACAGTGAGATGTCCTGAGGGTATGACGGCTGTAGAGTGGTGTCCTTAAAGACCCAGAAACGGTTTCCTGAAGAATAAACAAAGTAGGAAAGATATTTCTGTCAGTATAACTTAAAATTTGGTTCTTGACAGTCATTATCTGCTCACTGATGATTCAAACTTTGTTTTGTTTTTTTCCATGTTTATTTGCAAATGTGTGATCTCAGGTCAGATGTATCACCATGTTTTAACATTTCTGCTTAGCTTAAAATCTTGCAGTGTAATCTATAATACAATACACGGCAAGATGGTGTTCAGGAGGCATTTCCACTGAGACTTATCGTTTTGAAGTTTATTGAAGTTTTTGTTACATTTAATTCGGTTTGATCATAAGTGCCTCAGGCAAATTGAGGAGAACTTCTGTCCTGATTTGATGGTAGTAAGTAGCCATACACAAACACATATATACAAAGACACAGACACACACACAAACCCACACAGTTAAGTCCCCCTGAGTGAATAAATAAAGCATGAGGCACGCTGATCCTTCTGGGTGACAGATGTCATGTTAATCTGCTTGATGGGTAGATCAATCGGACTTGCACTCTTTCTGTTGATATAGTATACAGAACATAAAACTGCAGATTCAACCAGTATATTGCAATTCTGACCAAATATGTATGCAAAAAGCTGTATAATAGCAGCAAATAGCTGTAAAATTAATAGTTTTTCTCCAATCACAATCACTAACTGCATATATTTATGTTTCTATATGGATGATATATATATATATATATGTGTGTGTGTGTGTGTGTGTGTGTGTGTGTGTGTGTGTGTGTATACATACATACACATGCATAATACAGGTATGTAAACCCAGGATAGGGTTTGATGACGAGCTCCTGGTGGCCAGTCCTGCACCCATGGGGCCTGGCTGGGCTCAGCCCATAAGGGCAACTTAGGTTCTCCTTCCCATGGGCTAACCATAGGAGGGGCCAAGGGGGTCAGGTGCAATGTGAGCCAGGTGGTAGCCGGAGCTCTAGGAACTTGGAATGTTACCTCTCTGGTGGGGAAGGAACACGATCTGGTGCACGAGACTGAGAGGGTTCCCGCTAGATATAGTTGGACTCACCTCAACGTAAGGCTCAGGCTCTGGTATCAGGCCTCTTGACGGTTGTAAGTCTGTTTAGTTTTCTGCTGGATTCATTTTGAGGGTTGAACTTCGCCAGGGCTGCCCTTTGTCACCAATTCATCACCGATTCATAGCTTTTATGGACAGAATTTCTAAGACAGCCAGGATGTTGAGGAAGTCCAGTTTGGTGGCTTCTGGACCAAACCTCTGCTTCTTGCAGATGATATTGTTCTGTTGGCTTCATTGGAACAGTCATTTCCAGCTCTCCCTTGAGCAGTTCACACGTGAATGAGAAGCGGCCGGGATGAGGATCAGCACCTCATAATCCCAGACCATGGTTCCCAGCCGGAAAAAGTTGGACTGCTGGCTCCGGATCAGGGAGGAGGTCCTGCTTCAAGTGGAGAAGTTCAGGTATCTCTGGGTCTTGTTCACAAGTGAGGGAATGACCAAACAAGAGATTCGACAGGCGAATCAATGTACAGCAGTGATGCAGATATCACTGTTCTGTCTTGGTGAAGAAGGAGCTGACTCAAAAGGCGAAGCTCTCATTTTACCAGTCGATCCATTTTCCTATTCTCACCTATGGTCATGAGCTGTGGGTCGTGACCATAAGAACAAGATCCCAGATCCAAGTGGCCAAAATGAGTTTTACTGCAGGGTGTCTGGGATTTCCCTTAGAGGTTGAGGCATTCAGCCATCCATCCTGCTCCTCCACATTGAAAGGAGACAGATGAGATGGCTCAGGCATCTGATCAGGATACCTCCTGGATGTCTCCCTGGTGTGGAGTTAAAGGCATGTCCAACCTAGAGGAGCCCCCAGGGGAGAACCAGGACACACCGAAGGGACTATGTCTCTAGGCTGGCCTAACAACGCCTTGGGATCCCCCGGAAAAGCTGGACCAAGAGGCCAGGGAGAGGGAAAGGCCTCTCTGCTTTGGCTGCTGACCCTGCAACCCGAACCTGACTAAGTAGTAGAAGTTGGATGGATGGATGGATGGATGGATATATACACACATATATGTATATGAATAAATTGGAAAATGTTTATATTACCTTTGAAAAATACAAATTTCCCTTCACTATTTTCATAAACGGCATCTATTTTAGCAGGTAATCCTTTCCAGAAGTAGTTAATCTGCATAGGGTAGCCAGGGACTACTGAGTTGTCTCGCACCCTCCAGAACCACTGGTCCTGAAGAAATGGACACATCAAAAAATATTATCAATACTGTCATCATTATTACATCAAATCTGCTTGAAACCTTTCAGAGATTTACCTTACCTTAAATACAAAAAGTTCTTGGCGTAGGATGGCCAAGGTATTGAATCCTCCATCACATATGTTGGGTTTTGAGTTGGGGTTGGATGGCTTTGCCCCTTGTGGGGGGCGATGAGGCCTGGCATGGCGGTCATGCTTTCGTGGGTCTGAAGGCAGGTGGAAGCGAGGAGGAGGGACTGTGGGTGGGGGCCTGGTTGGCTGAGGGGCTCTATCTGGTGGACCTGAAAAAGTTAAGCTAATTTACCCTCAGCTCTGCGATGATCTCTGTTAGAGTTTTCTCTCTATATTCATAGCTATGTTACTTTGACATCTCACATGAAGATGTGTGAGCACAAATGGCCTTCGTCTTTAACAGCAACCTACCCCTATGACCGCAAATTCAAATAAGCATAAAGGTGTTGCAGCTCAGTGGTAGAGCGCATGCATGAGGTCCTGGGTTCAATCCCGGGCACCTCCACTGTAAGTCGCTTTGGATGAAAGCGTCTGCCAAATGACTGCAAAGCAAATGGGAACCTACGCCCCTGATAAGGAACCTACCCCCCTAAATGTAAACAGGGATTACCCTCTCCCAGTATATGATCTTGTCAACAACACCGATACACTTCCCACAATAAAATGGCAAGTAAGGAGGATTCTCTGGATCTTGCCTCCAAAGAGCGCACCGAGTCTCCCCCTCTGCAGAGCTCAAAAGAATATGTACTTCTCTGTGTTATTTCTTATGACAACCTCAGTCTCCTCCCTACAGGCTTCAACTTAGACCAGCCTAAATCAGAAGTACTTCCCAACAATCTCTTTACAAAATCAACTTTAATCATATAAAAAAACTTAAAATACAAAGATAAAGTTGTGTTGTCTCATCTCTTCCTAAGATGAATAGGACATGCCTTTGACAGCTAGAATACACAGCTTGGTGCTATGCAAACAAATATGAAATAATTACCAAACCTGACCAGATAATATTTTATTTTTTATTTTACCCCTTCAATCTTGTTAATTGTATTTGAGCACATACTGCCTGTGTGAATTAGTGGATAAATTAAGTGTGAAATAATATGTTATGAAAATGATATCGCAATCATTATATGCCCAAAGAGTAACCACCAAAAGTTATATATAGATATGTGTATGTGAGTGTGTGTGTGTGTATGTGTGTGTGTAAACATACCATAGATTTTCTGGATGCCTTGTAGGTCATCATGAGGTAGTTTGAAGTTCTCGGTGTCCATGTACTGGTAGAAAGGAGCCATGATGGCTGTGGGATCATTGGAGTGTTCTAGACCAAGGGCATGCCCCAGTTCATGGACCGCCACCAAGAACAGGTCATTGCCTGAATAAGAGAGAGAAACAATTGCATTTGAGGAGTAACAAAACACTCAAAATATGAGCGCCAAAACAGCTAATTGTTTATACTTGATATTATTAACATTCAGTTCTCTCCAGGATCAATAAGTACTTATGATTCTGATAGATAAACAAACCAAGCAACTCAAACAACCTCTGACATTAGTTTCTCCTCCCCCTCCTTCTTGTCAGCCTAGCACAATGAACTGCTGAGGTCCCAGTTTACTCATATAAACAGCAATATTCCAATATCCCCCCCCCCCCCACACACACACACACACAAAAATGTAAAATAAAATCTTGCATCTATGGCCACCCCTTGTGTTACAGTCAGCTTACATTCAAAGGGGCATAACATTTGCATAACTTGTGACTGAAAATCTCTTCCCAGGGGATTACTATGTTTAAAACATGATATCCATCTGGCCAATGGCATTGTGTACTGACCTCAACCAGAAGCTACAGTACCTACCCCTCAACTATTCATCTCATAGAACTAGCCTCTTCCACTGATCCAAATATGTCCGGTAAAGACTCTCCAGTTACCCACAAGAGATACCATTAGTGCGCATGTCAACATGCAACATTTACAATAGCACCACTCTGAAAGCCCATTAAATTGTTTCCAGCTTTCAAGGCATAGAAACTCCAACTGGAGCATTTTGACAGCAACCATGTGGAATATTAGTGTTAGTTTTGTGTTTACTGTTATTATGGTTCCCCTGCCCTAATTGTGGAAACATGTTGTCCAGCACAGAGTAAATACTTTGTGTTGGACAACATGTTTCCGTCTGGCCTCACTAGTGAGACAATTATGAGAGCTTTCTGTGAGAATGTCTAGAAGGCGCCTAGACCTGACGCTGAGGTACACCATGAGATCAACATGAGGGACGTATTGTTAGGTGATGTTGCTTTAGTTCCTTTGCAATACAGCCTCAGGGCGGCACAGGCCAGTGTCTCCCTGAGCCATCCTCGGGGGCGCACAGGCCAGTATGTTATGTATCCATATATATATATATATATATATATATATATATATATATATATATATATATATATATATATATATACACACACACACATACATACATACATACATATATATGTGTGTGCACGTGTGTGCACATGTGTGTGTATATGCATGTATGTATAAACTTACATATACATAAACTTAGGTCTAATGGTCTAAATAGGGCTCATTAGAACAAAGCATAACAAGATTTTGTGTTCAAAAAATCTGTTTCTCTCTGACATATTGGGATTTTGGCCAAAATTGTACAAATCAAAAGTCAAATAGCACAATGAGTGAACATAAAAGTGCAACAACTCTGAAAGAAGAATCTTCTTAACCTGTCATTTCTACTGCCGCCTCTAAACTACAAACTACTACACTGATAAATGCACAACTAACTTCATCTCTTTGGTAAACTACTCCAATTTACTTAGAAGTCTGAAAATCTTCCTCTCATGGCAATTGGACTTGATTTTCGTCCCTTGAAGACATTGGAACTCATTTCAAAATTTCTGGGGCCTGTCTGGATTAAAATTGGACAGGGTTCAACCAAAATTCTCCAAATGTGAAACAAAGGACTAAAAGCTATGGGATCACAAAGACTGAGGCTCAGGCAGTAGTCACCAGGGTCTGGTTCCATTGATGGAGCTTTCTGGGTGGTTTGGAGGGTGCAGATAGGCCTGGTCTGTGTGAGCAAATTCATCTTGGGATCCCAGTATAGCCTTATATGTGGGCGAAAGGTAGTGCCCAAGGCCCAACTTTTTTCAGAGGCGGCATGCTGTTCTGACACAGATGACTTCTTTGACTGCTCTATGGAACTAGTAGACTTCTCTGGCCAGAATACAGACATTGCTGTGTTCGAAGGAGCACCTTATGCAGTAGAGGGTTAAAGAAGTCATCCTTGGATCTGAATATTTCTTGTTCAATTCCCGTGCTCCTCCTAGCCTGTCAAAGTGTTGTTGAGCAAGAACGTCCCTCTTTCATGGGCACTCCACTCCATTTGTTCTGGTATATGAATGATACATGGGTCAAGATTAAAAAGAAAGAGGTAGAAGGATTTACAACACACCTCAACATGATCGCCGCCCACATCAAAGTCACTAGCAAGGATGTCACTTATGCCAAACTTCCCTTCTTTGAATGTTGTGTTCATATTCTACAGGACAGGAGCCTGGATATCAAGATTTAATGGAAACCAAAACATACCAACCACTGTTTGCTCTTCACATTCTGATTTCAGAGAAATCTGAGTCAAAAACATCCCCCCATCCGCTGAAGGCTGAAAAACTGAGGTCCAACATTAAAGAAGGTTTTCTTTAGGAAAGCTCTTAAATCTTGTGGCTCACTAACTGGGCCTTTCCCAAAATTGAAACCACCAGATACAAGATCACAGAACAGGAGGAGGACAGTAACAAACGGAAGGACATTGTCATAACATATGTTGCTGGTATTTCAGAAAAACTCAAAAGGGCTTTCACTTTTTGTTACACTTTTTTTGAGGGGGGGGGGGGTTTACATAACAAGCATCATGACCTAGACCTGCCCCCAAACCAGGCAGTTATAGTCAGAAACTCCCCACAGGCCATTGGAACTAAGGAAGCCTCTTGGATCAGGGTTGAAACATCTTCAAGTGGAAAAAATCAAATCCGGTTGCCATGACAAGAAGATTTTGAAAATAATTTACCGTGACCTGGATTACTGAGAACCTCAACAGACAACCCAGGGGTGGGCAAACTACGGCCCATGGACCACATCCGGCCCATTGGTCTTTTTAATCTGGCCCACTGAAGACTGGTACAGAATTCATACTTGATGTGAATGATTGAATGATTGGATCAATGAATGTGGGAGCTCACAAGAGACTATTTTGTTTTTGGAGCTACTTGAGAACACTTGAGAATTTCCCTGGGCTGAATGACACACATTGGATTTGTGATTTAGCCTTTACTCTGGACATACTGACACACATGAATGAGCTAGATGTGAAGCTACAAGGGAAAAACTGGTTTGTGCATGAAATGCAAGCAAACGTCAGAGCCTTCAAAACCAAGCTGGTTTTATTTTAAAAGCAAATATCAGACGAGTCTTACATGTACCGTTAATAAATGCATTTTTTTTTTATATGTATCGCATCTTGTGCTGACCTGGCCCGTCTGTCAAATTTGAAAAGTAAATGCGGCCCCTGAGCCAAAAAGTTTGCCCACCCCCGGACTAACTCATAATCATCTTACCTTACTAAATACACCACTTATGATGGCAATGTACTGATTATTAATTCATTTGTAAATGTAATAGGCTGAAGATATCTATCAATTCTTCACCAATCTGTAAGGAAGTCCACCACTTAGTGACATCAAATTTACACATAGTTTGTTTAATTCAGTTTTGGTGAGAATTAATTAATGTTTACACCATTTTTATAATTGTTTTTCTTAAACTTACCATCGTGGTTGGGGTTCCCAAGGGTCCAGGGCTCATCAGAGTCAAAGTGAGTATCCCCTCCTATTCCGGGTCCTGGAAAATAGGCATGGGCAAGGAATCCCCCCTCCCCATCAAAGGGTGAACTGTCACCATGAAACCCCGAAGCAAAGATGATGGTGATGTCCACATCACGCCTTCCAGTCTCCAGAGCACTGTATGGAACAGCCTCAAATCGTAGTGGAGTCACTCCTTGCCATACATCAAATGCGCGCCGAATGGCATCATGGGTCTCCCGGGCACCCACCTTTGGTGTTACATTTTTTATGCTTTGGGAAGAAAAACACATGAAAAATTAGTGAGAAGAGGAACTAGTGAGAAGAGTTTACAAATAGTAAAACCAATGTGAATGTGAGTCCAGCTTCATCAATTTGTAGCCTTGTTGCCTCATGAATTAGGAGGGGTATTTTTTCACATTTCAAAATAGCTAATGAAATAAATAAATAAGATAATTAAAGAGATAATTAACAAAAAACTTGAGACAACTATTGCAAGCCCTGGAGCTTTCACTGAACTTTTACATAGCAGTCTATATCAGTCCCTAGCAGGCAGAGATCCTGAGATCTAAATCCTCTCTCCTTCTCTCTACCATAGCACCACTGGCTCTGAACCGACTGACATATTTGGAGAGGTTCCTCATCAATTAAAATTAAAGGTGGGAGAAAAATTCGAATAAATTGCCACTGTTATCGTCTGTTACTGCTGCAACCTGTCAATTTGCAGTTGTGCCAGAGTCCTGATGTGCCAGATTATCTGTTCTCAGAACCTATTAAAGGATAGAACTTAATCAGGGGAGATAAAATGAACATTTGACTATTTCTGCTAAGATTAGGGGCATTTTACACTCTGGAATTTCAAACAATTTTATATGAGAAAGGAGAACAGCCTTCAGTCTTCATGCGTCTTAGCCAAAAATGTTTGTTTTGTATTATGAAACAGGATAATGACTGAAAAGAATATATAAGGGTGTTTAACAGATTTATATTAACTATAAGCTGTCAAAGCCTGTATTTCCATTTGCCCACAGGTTATTTATACATGGAAAAGAATATGTATGTATGTGAATATGTATAATATATATATATATATATATATATATATATGTGTGTGTGTCATTACAGGTAGAGCATTTGAGCTGTCTATATGAAAACATTTTGCATGTGATCCAAAGGTATAAAAGTGAAGGTAGACAGAGGAGAGCTGGGGAAATTAACACTTACAAATATGAACACTACAACTGGCACAAAAATCTCAATGGTTGCTATGACAACTGTCTCACCTGTAGGTGATGTGCGTACGTTGCCACTTTTGTCCTGTCAGCGCATATCTTCGCTTCCTTGACTTTAGAGTGCTTCTGAATCTGTCCGGAACACCACAGCGAGGCTTTTGCATCCAACTTAAAATTTAGGGGAAGAAGAGAAGAGAGTATTGAGATTTAAAAAATCCATTTATTGAAACCCTGGGATTACATAAGACACAAAGGGAAAACATAAAATACACAGGTTAACTCAATAGCAGTGATAGATTCCATCCATCCATCCATTCATTATATAGCCCATCCTACACTTGGGGTGGCAGGGGGATGTTGGAGCCTATCCCAGCTGTTGTTGGGAGAGAGGCAGGGATGCACCCTGGACCAGTCGCCAGTCAATCACAGGGCCACATATAGAGACAAACCATTCACCCTCTGAATTCCACATAAGCAGCCTGAGGAAGAACATCCTCTGGTGTGTCCACTTGATGACCTTTGAAGAGTGAGTCTTCCATTTCAGGTCACAGGTGATGATGGTGCCCAGAGTCCACCACCTGTACTACAGAGTTGTTAATGAGAAGTAGGAGGTGTGAGGGTGGATGTCGACAGAAGTCCATGACCAACTCTTACTCAGTATAGGTTTTTCTTATTTGCATCTTCAAATTTATTGGAAAGTGCAGTCTTTAAGGTCAGCAGCAGGCCTAGTCCTTACACACCACAACTCTTGTCAGGACTGTCAGCGAGGAGAACCTATAATCTCTCTACCCACTACACGGCTCGTAGCAGAAAAAATCCATTGCAAACCATTTCACGTGGTGTAGAAAGGCCGTTCAAATTTCTGTGTAACCCTGTTAAACAGCCTGACAGGAGTGATCTGTCCAGAAAGGTTGTTGAAAAAAGGTTCCTCCAACAGCCACAAACTCAGGGGTTTATCACCAATCCGCCTGTATGTTAAAATCTGCCAAGCTAGAAAAACTGTGCTGTAATCAAAATCTCCAGGCTGCATCAGGAATAGTTGTCGATCTAGACCAAAATATCCTGCCTGACGCAAAAGCCCTTTAGGCACAACCAGCCAGTAGGGCACATATTCATAGTCTTTTTTGTAGTCTGCAATCTGATACTTCGATCAAAATGTCCATTAGGCCTTCATCGCCCTCTGCTATGGGCTAATAGAGCAATGCAGCTTGGGTCCAATGTTCCCCCAACCAGAATAATTCTAGGATTATCCTCTGGATTTCCTCATACAAGCCCTTTTGCCATCACAACCCCACACATGAATGCCAAAGTGTTGAGGCAATCAGATTACTGATCAATCAGAACTATTCCTTTATACATCAACTGGGGTAGTGTCAGGGTTTCACACCTGATCCCGATTTGCAATCGGCGCCAGCTACAGCAGATGCCGCTAATCAAGATCCCTATAAAGGGCAGCGGCACGCTCTGCCTGGCGCTGGGGGATTGTGGCTCTCAGCCCTGCCACAACCCCACCCCATCCCACCCCACCCCACCCCATCCCATCCCATCCCATCCCCACTCCGCCCGCCCTGGTCGCAGAGTGCCCGACGCCTCTCCCTGGTCGCAGAGTGCCCGACGCCTCTCCCTTGTCGCAGAGTGCCCGACGCCTCTCCCACCCAGATCCTGCAACCCGTCCTGCCATTTCAAAGCAATAAAAGCGCTTTCAACCTATCCCTGCTCTGAAGTGTGGTTCCCTGCGTGAGTCCGCCCCAGCGGCACGTGACAGGTAGCAACCTCCTCCACTTTGACATCCGAGCACACACTTTGTTCTTCACAGTTTCTGCGACCAAAAGCCTCATGCCCCAAATATATCCCAATACCTTAAAACAATGCATCCTCCAACAGAGGCCATCATGGAAACTGTGCAACATTAGGGGCATGCTTACAACCATTGGTCTGGGAGAAATTCTATCGACATGTTATTGTTGTTATCGACATGTTCAATAAAGGCTGTTAACACTAAGTCAAGCCTGCAGTGATTAACATAATACACATCATCAGCGTGAGCACAGAGAATTGGGATACAATTCATCAGCAAACCCAAATGCTTTGAGTGCAGAAAATAAATGACACCTATGTCCAGTAAAAAAAAAACGTTGTTGAAAAACCAATATGACTAGACCTGTTAGCCAGGAGACACTATTGATTCAAATTTTACGAAACTCACTGAAATGATATTACATTTATACAGTCAAGGGAAAGAGTTTGTCGAGTCTACCTGCAGATTGCTGCAGCTCCAGACCTATGTGGACTATCTGGATTGTGGGTTTTTTATCCTGTCCAATTGCCCCTCTGAGGCAAATAAAGTGCCTCAAAATAAAGTGATTCTGGTTCTGATTCTACAAGTAACCAGCAAGTCATGAAACAAAACAGTTAAAACAGTTAGAGGAGCCTCACTCTCTCTACAACACTTGTTGGTGAATAAACATTAACTAGATAAAAAACAGTGTCGTTGATCATCACAAACAAATAAGAAACTGCCTTTCACAGGCTCAGCAGACAACAGAAAATCTGCATTCGCTGAGGCTTTGAGGATAATAGCTACACCTGTATTCAGCTGAGTTTAATGGCTTAGGTAGTAAGAACCCTTCCACCGTGAGCCCCAGTCCACCTCATCCGGTCTTGTAAAAAAAGCTCATCTAGAGGTTTCTGACACTAAATGTCAGAAATTAACACTCTTGTTTCTGTCCATCCCACCATTAATGTTTAAAAAGTTTTTCCAAGAAAAGCATGGAGAAAGAAAAGAACAAGAGAGACCAGGAAATAAACACTAAGAAGAGAAAAAAAAACAAGCGAAACCGATGCGGACACTCAACACAATGTGGCACTTCAGCTGTCCTGGGCTAGCATAGGCCATCTTCGTAGGAGACCCGTGAGTCCAGTCTGTGGCAGCAAATCTAAAAACATGAACACTCATCCTACTCAGAGACTGATTGTGCTTTAGATCTCTGCAACCCGTACTCAGTTTGAAAATGAACTTAGAAGCGTTCGTTTTCTAAAAGGTCCTTGGACATAAACAGTAGGAAGCCAGAGATGGTGTTCCGCATAGGGGGAACAGACAGAGTTGACACCTTTACAAACATATCTTTAATGACCACACTGATAGCTATTAGCACATCGGCTTCGCTTTTCAGCAGAACTATCACTGCTTTGATCATTCCTCATGTGTATGTGAGGTTCCAATGTCCTACCTGCTTGCTGACTGAAAGCAGCATTTCTTCGACCAACACTGTACTATCCAGCTGAATTATCCGCACTCCTTGCCGGAGAGACGGAGATGGTGCCTCAGAGGCCACCATACCACTGGTTCACAAGCACTCCCAGGCAGGTGCCTGGGTACACCTGGCATCTCAACAATCAATACACCATTAAAGAAAAAATAAACGATAATGTATATAGGATAGATAATGTGAGTAAAAAATAGTAACCCAAGAAACACACGTTCAACCTCCTCCTCGCTCTGACAAACCAACACAACAGGAGAGAAGAGAAGAGAGTTTTGAAGACAAGATATTTAAACTTGATGACTTTAATTCAAACACCTTAACATGGTGCACCTTACTGAAGTTAGCGGTTTTCTTCTCAGGTATCACAGTAGAAAGATAAGCATTGTGTGCAAACTGAATGGCAGTAAGTAATGTTCAAACAGATGATAGCTAAAGGGGAAGCTGATCATAAATCAGATGTCATGTTTTCTCAGTCATACCACACCTGAGAGGCACAAGGACAGGCACACACAATACATAGACAAAACAAAAACATTAATTCTCACCTCAGAGTGATATCACTGCATCACCGTGCAAAACGAGAAGAAGAACAAGAATTAAAACTTTCGCCCGCTTTGTGTGTTGCAAGGTGGTCACAGGTGAAGGTCACATCTAATTCTGTTTTTCTTTAAACTGTAACAACCCTACATCATTTTGTTCCAAATTGTAAATCAACCTGATTTCATTGTCTGCAAATGCAAACGTGTCAGTTGTGTTTGTGTAGTCATGTCTGCATCATAATTTGTATACTCACTCCTTGGTCTCCTCATCCAGGGTCCCTGTGACATTCAGACCATAGACTTGCTGCATGGCAGCAATGGCTGAGTGCATGGTTTGGGCTGAGCGCAGGACAGACATGCCAGGTTCTGTGCGGGGAAGGTAACCATATCTTTGTAGCCATCCCTGTAAAAAAAGCAAAAGCAACGGATCCATTTGGAAAAGCGGAAACCTTTTCAGGATTTGTTTGAAACAGGTCACCTCTATTTTAAACTTGGGGTACTGGAATCATACCCTGAATGTTGCACATTTATTATTCTCTTATACATGGCAGGGTGTTATAACTTTGAATTAATAATAGTTAGAGCACACTAGTTTCTCTATTACAGTATAAAAAAACTACCCCTGGCAGTACCATCACATTTAGAGACACTTTTTCCCCTGCAGTGTATACATTATGAAATTAACTATTTGTATAGTCCTCATTTCTAACGAAATTCTGCAAAATAAACCCTGTGGCAAAAATTACCATAGAACAAATACGCCGCAATGACCTCAATGCATGAAATGTACAGAATGAGATTAATTTCTCTTTTCTCTAAAGCTACAACTGGTTAAAAAGCAAGTTTTTGTTATAAGCTGCACAGGTTGGGGCGCATTAATCTACGTATTCAAGAATTACATTTTGACTTCCTCTTGTTCGAGAATGTACTCCTTGAATCCAACATGCAGCTGAAATGGAAAGTGAATCCTTTATCAGAATGACAGACATGGTATTCTCTTTCAGTGAACTGTTTGTGAATCAAGTTGAGGCCTATTTGTGGGCACAGTGTTTGACTATTTGATGTCCACAGAGTCAGTTTGTTTTGGCAGAAGGCAGAGCAAGGGTAGTTGGAGACATGATCAAATACTGGTTATTTTTTAATTTTAGGAACCCATTCAGTGAATTGATTAACAGAGACAAAATTAAATCAGTAAAAGGCTCTGAATGTAAATTCTAGTCATACTTCGATGACCTGTGCTCACTGATGCCAACCATTGCCAACCAGTAATATACAGCTATGTGCCTCTGAGTCGCTGCGTTGTACTATGTCTCGTCTACAACATACATTTACCAGACACATAACGCTGATTTTATGTGAAGTACCTATTTGTTTGTTATCTTAACATCATGTCTTTTATTTTATGTGTATTCAGTGTATTGTGTTTGTTTCTTGCAGTCTTTCTTGATCCTTGTTTTTTGTGTCCTGACATATTAGTAAAATTTTTCGGAATGCTGCTTTACTAAAAAGGCTTAATAAAAAGCTTTGAGATGGCTTAATTATTTTTTATTTCTACATTTTCCAGAAAAAAATAATTGTCTTTCATTTTTCACAGTTCCCAACAACATTTTAAAAATGAGCATACATTCCCTAATTTATGATAAATGGAACAATAATGGGAGTAACTGCTGTCATCATTATCTTCATTGTTCCTCTCCTTTCAGTTTCCTTTTACTTTACATCTTTATACACATTGATATGAAGCACTGATGTATGAATCGCAGGAGCTATAGCTGTTACACTGATATTGGCAAATGGAGATCCAGACAAATGAAAACTAAAAATCATTAATAGAATTCTATGTGCACACTGCTAGGAGGTTGTCACCCATTAGAGTGGTATGGAGTCCTTGCACAAAAGCACCAGATTGGAAGCTAAATTAATATGAAGAAATTTGTTATTGAGTTACCCTACCCAGTTCTATGCTGCAAGTGATTTGAGGTGGCACATTTCCAGCCATCTGCCTGTGTTTGTGCCTCTACTCTGTTGCCAATCCGGTAATAAAAAGCAATATGAGTATGGCTGGCTGAGCATAATTTATTTTGCATTTCACATGAAGCCCTGTAATGTCACACTATAACTATTATTTTCAGAGAGGAAACTGCTCTGTGCATGCCATTGCAATGGTTAAATCTAAAATCCCAAACTGAATGAAATGCTGAGAAGCCTTAAAGGGGTAGCAACTGTGCAGGACTGTGCCTCTGTTACAGTCTGCCCCCCAATGAGAAAATATGGCTGAATATATGGCACAATTGTGGGATCCACATCATCCTGTGGGGCCCACTCCAAGACACATCCCCTCCGTTGACCGCAATGACGTGCCCTCACCATCCACTGCCCAAGCAGGCCAAGCAGCTACAAACACATCCTGTGAGATGTGTTCCAGCAAGCCAATCTAGCCATCCCGCCCCATTCAGTCTCATAACTGCTGTACTTCACGCCTTGTTTATCATACCCTCCCGCTCTCCTCTGTGGACGTTTCCTGTGTTTTTTTCAGAGGATCACAGAGAAATATCAGGCAGATTTCAGTGAGCCTTAAGATAGAATATCGCGTGTGCGTGTGCGCGTTCTCGTTGTTTGTTCTTGCTTTTTGCCTGCGAATGTCTGTGCACTATTTGATTTTTTCAGAGAGGTGGGAGGGGACCCCATGGTTTAGATCAAAATTACAGAAAAGCAAATCCTATTATGCAACTTGTGCCTGTAAATGCTAAATCTCCTCCACATCGCGATGCTGCTGCTAGAGCACGATTGACTTGATGCTGGCCCGTGACAAAACTGTGTCTACTAGACTACCGTATGCAATTCGTTTCTGGGTTACATATTTGGGATTGACTTTGGTGGCTCCTGGACCGCAGTGCAATAACCCCAAAGGAGCATCCTCCTGTTCAATCGCGCCGTGCAAACAGGAATGCGCGACATTCTCGCTCCTCTGTGCGCGGACTGTCCCGAGGTTCACAAAGCCCCCATATTCAGCGTCATTCTAATTGTGCCCACGGAAAACACAGAACGTCAATAAACATGTATTTGACGCCGAGGTAAAGGATGTGGGGTAGAGAGCACGGTCATTTATGAAAATCGCCGTTGGAAGGCCGTTTATCTTACCTCAACGCTGAAATGATGATGCCCCTCTACGGATACACCGCACGAAATCCACAGCCAAAAATGCAAGCAGAATGCTGCCGCGTAAATGTAATCCGATGGTTTTGTTTTACTGGGGGATGCTAAGGTCATAATGACCTGTTTTTCACGAGGGTTTATTCGAAGAAGCCGCCCGTCTGCTTTGGCTTTTGTGTCAAATGAAAACAATCAGGCGAGCTGTCAAGGCAGACTCGAGAAAAAATGGAGAGAAGGACGCCGTGTTTTGTTTTCTTGTAAAGATCCAGAAGGTGGCATAAAGTGATCCAATCTCAAACAGAGATAACGTGACATGTTAGAGCCGCAGCCCTCGCCATTCTTATTTACACCGAGGGTTCTCCATCTATCCAGCAGCATCAATCCCTGTATACAGTAGGCTACCCAGTCTGCGCAAGATTGGCTCTCTCCCGTTTCGACGCCTGCGCTTTGATTTCTCTCACAGCGCAGCGTCGTTTGGCACCACCGTGAGAGATGCCCTACCGAGTGCAGCAGATAAAACAATTTCACTGAACTCACTGTGCGTCCGACTTTTCAGCATTTCGGGTGTCAGTGAAATGCACACAGTGTGGTGTTATTTTTTCGATAAAATACGTCCCGACAGTTCTCTACTGATTCCTCAATAAGCGGGGAAAATAGATCTGCTTACTGTAAACCCTGCTGTGTACAAGGACTATAGTACTGTAATTCAATGCGTCTTTCAAATCCTCTTCATCATGTTCGTATCCTGAAATATTGAGTCATGGAGGCAAACAGTCTACTCATCATATTATGAATATGCGACAGTTTGCCTCTGTTGCTTTTCGGCCAAATGACCCACTAAATGCGACCTGGCAGCAAGACGTCTAAAGATTAGAAGCGACGACGACCTGTCGTATGCATATTAACCACTATGTGACAGTGTTTCCACATGGGATTCTGGCTGCCAGCTTTGTGCCTGCACACAGGATCTGTAGATCCTAGTCAGCTTGTGTGAACCAATGATTTAATTCCAAATTGAAGAGACCCATCACTGATTATTTGTGACTTATGCATACACAGGCAGCATGATGAAGCATATAATGCAGAGGTGTGGAGTGATTTTACATTTACATTGACACCCCCCCTTAAAAAAAAGAAAGACAAAGGCAAAATTACATTACAGAGTACTAGAATGTCTCTTTTCCATCAATTCCAATCCATCAATAAATCATTTTAAGGGATGTTAAGGATAACTGAGATTACTTCATAAAACCACTAGTTATAAAAAACAGCAGAATTAAGTTCTGGTAACAACATGGATAATCTCATTCTACCAATAACTTTACCAGAATTTCTTTATTGTTACCACAGCTTGAATCTGCAGCCAGCAATTCCAACAGTAAATCTTACACTCCTTTTCATCCTAACTTGTGAGTGACTTGGATGTTCCTGTGGGTACTTTCTCATCGTCACTTTCAATGGGACAGGCCATCCTCTACTATAAAAGACACCAGCTCTTGAAACTTAAAGCCCAATTCACTATATGGATTGTACTGAAGAAAGGAGGTATATACATTGAAACTATCTAACTGATCACTCCTAGCCTTGATGGTCCAATGTTACCTAGATAAGTCTAACAAGTGAAATCTGCATATTTCTCTAAAAGTTTGTTGAGGCAAAAAATGACTACTCTTTAATGTGTTCCTTTTGAATTAAAAACAGGGTTATAATATGCTTGAATATCTCTGAAAAAAGACCTTTCATTGCCTATAAAGATCCACCATGATTGAAAAATTAAATACAAAATAAGTAGATTTGACAGTAGTCTGCAGCTGTTTATTCATGTTATTATGTGTGGCAGTAATGTGTGTATTGTGTGTGTGTGTGCATGTGTGTGTGTGTGTGTGTGTGTGTGTGTGTGTGTGTGTGTGGGCTGAGGTTAAGAGGAGCCTGCTGCCAGCCCTTCGGTGCCAGATTGTTGGTCCGCGACTCACCCTTTCCTCACATGTCCCTCGTTCCACAGTTCTACGTCTCGCTCCTCCTCAAAAGTTCCTCGTCCCAGAGTCCAGAGATCTACGTCTCACTGGCTTTCCTGCAAGTTCCTGAGACCTCCATGACTCCAGAATCAACCTGGACCCGGCACAGTTCCCCATTCGTGCCCTCCTAAATAAACCCTCTAGAATGCCTCAGCTCCTCAGAGTACAGTACATTAATGCTTTATGTCTGGATATTGTGAAGCTCAACTAAATGTTCTTTGGAAAATAAGTGCAATATAATATTACAATACACCTATACTAGAAATGTCATGTTCAACTGAAATATATGAATTACCCTTCAGACTTGAACATATGATCTGGAAGACAGTTTTCACATTTCACATTTCATAACTATGAATGAAGTGTTGTACATCAGGAATTGTAAATCAGGATGTTACTGGTTGAGAATGTGACCTACCTCCACTTTTATGAGCTTTTATGCCTGTCTTTTCTGGAAAAAGTCCTTACTGCAGCCATTTCGATCCTTTTTGCAAAGTCTACCACCTTCTGTCTCTGTGTTCCTATCATGTATACCAAATCTGCCCATCACTTCTTCATCCTCTCTATTGCTTGCACCAACTTGCCCATTGATGTCTGCACCAATTACCACTCTTTCATCTCTGGGGATTTTCTGGATCACTTTATCAGACTCATTCCAGAACTTCTCCTTCTCCTCTAACTCACATCCCACCTGCAGGTCATAGCCACTAACAACATTGAGCAGCACACCTTAAATTTCCAGTTTCAGACTCATAAGTCTATCTGACATTCTTTTCACCTCCAGAACATTCTCATCAAATTCCCCCTTCAAGACAACTCCTACCCTTGATTCGCATGTTTGGTTTTGGTGAACTTTTTATGTCACATGCCTTTCCTGACGCAACCCTCTGCTTGGGACCGCCTCAGGGAGACACTGGCTTGTGCCCCCCTAAGGCTGCATTAGCAGTGTCATTACAAACATGATGGTTGATTCCATTCTAAAAACTAATTCAGTTTAAAAACAGCCTTAGTAATAATTCGACTAATGCACTGAGTATTTGAATAAATAATATCTTACTGTCTGGACTAACCAAGATTCAAGAAATTTAAGGAGGACCAATGAAACTATCATGACAACAGACAATGGTACATCCATCCCTGCCAACCATTACAGCTCTTTGGACATGCCAATGGAAAAATAAAATGAAGAAAACATTTTTTTAGGAATTGTGAAGCTCATAAGTCAACTATTAAACTGTATCTCAAGCAACAGAGAAACTGATGGTTGTATCAGATCTCCGCTGAGTTACCTCATATGAAATTTAAACCTTACATTCAGGTAATTTCTCTGGGGAGACAAAGGTCACAATTTTACACAGTGCTCCCCCTCAGACATACACAGTGAAAATAAATACGATTTGTCAAGTCATTAGATTAGGAAATAAATAATGAAATAAAGACTGGTGTGAAAAATGATTTCTATAAATCCTGTCCACATAAGGTCTGATCTGTGATGAAAAACAAAACCATTTGAGGAACTTAATGTCCAATAAGACAGATTATCAGCAGTTTAGGCATTCTGGCCATTCAACTCATGAGACTGGTACTGAATTGAACAGTGTGAAATAGCATTGTTTTTTTGGACACCAAACTTAATTATAATTTATTAATCCCTTGTGGAAAAATTCCTTCACTGCATTTAAACCCATCATGGATGAAACATGAGCAGTTGGCTGCCATCAGGAGCTGTTAGGTGTTCAGTGTCCTGCACAACAACACACTAGGAGGAACCAGGAATCGAACCAAGAATGCTTGTTTCCAAGGACGATCACTCTACCTCCTGTGCCTTGCTACCCTAACACTTACAATTTGGTGGTGTGGGTTAAATGTAAGGAAATGTAAGTATTTCCAATGAATAGTTGCAACCTTGAAACCACATTCAAAATTTCAAAAGTCAACAAAAAACACATCTTCTGTATTTATCCCCATTTGCCTCTAGATTTATGCAATAAAATCATTCAAGTGAAAAATCTAACAAAGAAGATACTAGTAAGTGGAACAAAAAAATACTATTAACGGGCATCTGGCACTCTGAAAACTAAAAAAACTAAGTATCCACTGAAAATCTCAATATCAACAAATTGAATTAAAAGTTCCCCCAGCAAATTTTTCCCTTTCATTTTTCTTTTTTTTATTTTCTTGTTTTTGTCTGAATCTTGGATGTTTGACTTTCCTTGTAAATTAATGTACAGTATGTGCTTTTTTCACATTTGGAGATAAACATATATCATTTTTGTTTAATCTTTGAAAACACAATTTTAGGTTGCTCGTATGTGACATCGCAGATGGTTTGAAGATAGTTCTGGTTCAGCAGAAGCTCATGAGGATGATAATGAAACTTGAACACTCTTGTTCCCAAATATATACAATGGTAATTTAGTACAGAACTCTTTTTACAACTTAAATTGAAAAGGAACCCTTTTTGTAGTCTGACATCTTACAGTTGAAAAGGCTAATTATAGTTTTTTACATGTTTCCCCCCCTTTTTTTTAAACTATAAAACATGCCTGACAGCCATCAAAGTGAATTGAGATATGTATGCCTGAAAACATTTAATAAGAGTTCAAGGAAGTTTATGTCCTTCATGACTCAGGGGAATCCAGACTTGTTTGACAGACATTCAATGTCTGCGTTGTAGTTGTTTTTTTTTTTTTGTTTTTTTTTAACTTTCCTTCCCTGTTCATGTCTCTCGCTGTTGTGGGCCATGTTTTTGACTAGCAGTTTGTGACACTTTTCCAATACTGGGGTAGTAGCTGGGGCCCAACAGTTGAACTGGGAATGATCAATGCTGACATCTGTTGTGGCAAATTCTTGACGAGGTGAAAGGAAGGGACTTTGAAATCAAACTTCATGAGAGTGTTTTGCATTTCATTCTAGCTCAAACAGTCCTGTCGCTGTTACTACCTGAGAGACCGTGGCTCTCTAATCCTCCCTCCTGCTGACGTCACAAGAGCCGGTAGTTTGTCCTCGCTGGCTGAGCACTAGTGCGCGAGATATCCGCGAAGAGGAGGAGGAGCTGTCAAAGTTTGAGTCTCCCAGCGAAGGAAAAGTCTTTCTCGAAAAGGACATATAGAAGGTGGTGTAGGGGGTTAAAAGGCTTTCGATTGAGCGTAATATCGTGTGTTCCCGGCAAGGAATGATACCGTCTTATTCGGGGCTTCAAAAACACGATGGCAACGCGTTTTCTGGAGTGGATCAGGCTCACCTCTTTGCTCTGTTTGGGCTCATGCGTTCTGGCGGAAAAGAAAGGTATGTCTGGGAATGATTGTTCGAGCTTTAGTCCCCACCCCACTGTCCAACCTTTGCATTTATTTTCGGAAAACCCGTGTGAAAGTCGGAGTCGCAAAAGGAGAAAAGTTTCTCACAGTGACGTCCTGTTTAAAGCTCGACGCCCGCCTTCCCTGGTTATCGATTATCCGCGTCCGATTCCGCTCTTTGCCAGAAAGTTTTCCTTGACAATCAGTCACAGCAGGAAATGCGTCAATATGCTCGGCCTCATCCATAGTGATCCGACCATAAGCCAAATGCGAATATTTGATGCTGCTGCCGCTACAGGGAGGGGATGCGGATTGTGCAATGTACTGGATTACACTCTTGAATTGTTCCTTCACGGGTGTTGTAATACTTTTGTGTGTGTGTGTAATATGACCACACGACCACTTGCCGTGATTCATATGTGGAAATTTTGATTACATTAGTAACCAAATTAACCAGCATGCAATTTGAATATAGTTTGACGAGCACGGAAGAACCTGGACTGACTGGTCTGAACAAAATGACAAGATAAGATATATAAAATTCTAATCTCATTGAATAAAAGAGGTGTTCAGATTCCCATGATCCCATTTTTCTCAGAGGTACTTAACCAAGATTAACCGTACTTTAGTCCCTCAGATTTAGTGAAGTATTATAGATTACTTGCTTTGCCATAAATGGATGCTCAAAGAAGTGGTTCTTGATCAATGATGTACTTTCACACTGAAGGCGTGATGTTGATATTCACTTTGCACAAATGCGGAGCACTCACATCGTCACAATAAGCAGGCAGCAAAAGCCGAGGTAGACAAGGTCACTGCAGTTTGCAGTAATTACATTCAAAGGTATGTAATTGCATTCTAAGATGCTACATAAAATACATGGATATGTTTAGCTGATGAAATGAGGAATTTCTTCTATTCACACATTCATTGAGCACTGACCTAGATAAAATAGAGCCTCTTGAGATCCTGCACCACAGTTGTTGAGATCCTGCATCACAATGGAAGTTTTTGCAGATGAAAAAACAAAACTTTTTATATCACAGGGTTACGAATTGGGGGTTAAGAGGGTTAAGAATGAGTGACTCAAACCTCACAAAGGCCAGATATCAAGAGAGAAAGTGACCAGAAGTATCACTTGCCTCCTTAATGACCTCGAAGTTCCTATTCGCATGAATAATCATTGTCCCCTGATTATCTGTCAGGTGTGTGTGTGTGTGTGTGTGTGTGTGTGTGTGTGTGTGTGTGTGCGTGCATGTGTGTTAGCAGCATCTTTCCTGTCCACTCAAACATATTGTCATCTAGCACCTGCTCCGAGGGAACCATAACATATTCAAAGGTGTTTCCCAGGAACAAAGTTCCTTTAATATAAATGTATTTTTTCAAACAAAAGTGAGCATCTGTAAACGCTAACATGCTACAAGGTACATTTGGACTGAATTACTCTTAACTTTTTGGTCTTCTTTCAACATCCAGGGATAGGCAAGATCCACCGTATGGTTTTTGATGGCTTTAGTTGTTGTTGTTCGCTTTTTTCTATCGTTGCCCAGGGGAATGGACAGATGCTTCTTTAAGGTGCATCATGTTTTCCTTTCACAGACGTTATGTGTGGGAAACGATTACCACATTTGGAGTCTCGACGACATCAAATACCGTCATTTTACTTTGAAATACTTTGTCACATTACTGTGTGACATTTTTACTAAGAGACCATTGCTCAGGTAGACACACTATAGTGCAAAACAAGTATCTCAAGTATATCAAAACAAAGAGACGTAAAAACAACATAGGTAATCTTAGGAAATTTGCTCTCTTGGATAAACAAACAGGATTTGAAATAGTTATATTAAGAGGAAGACAGATACTTTTTGTTAAGACTGATTAATAAATAAAAATCAATCAGCTGTTTTCATATTTCAAACCAATTGAGACCCATTAAGGTTATAAATCTGTTTGTGTCCTCTAATGTAATTATTTTAAAGTCAAGTCAAAGAGTTTAAATAACCAGAAATCAAACTAAATTATGTGTATATATATATATATATATATATATATATATATATATATATTGTTTTCTCCTGTCGGGCACCCACATGCTAGTTCTCTGCTCAGTGACACCACTGGACCTTGTGATCTTTTCTATGTGACAGATAGGACATGTTTAATGATAAAAAAAAAAAAAAGACATACCAAAAAAATACAAAATGACAAGACAAAATATATCAAATTCTAATCTCACTGAATATTTTTAAAAGAGGCGTTCAGATTCCCCTGATCCTATTTTTCTCAGAGGTACTTAATCAAGATTAACTTTACTTTAGTCCCTCAGATTTTGTGAAGCATTATGGATTAATTGCTTTGCCATATATGGATACTCAAAGAATTATGATGTCATTATGGGGAGATAGAGATAGAAATCTGGTAACACTATAATGATACCTTGCTCCTGATTTCGATAACATTCAACTACATAGACTCTGGTGTAATTATTATCATTATATTGAAAGTCAATTCATCAATGCATCAGTATATGATGTTTGAACTATGAATCACACTGTCCCCCTAAATGACAAAAATAAGAGCAGGAATTGTATATTTTTTTCTTTTAATTGTGGCATTGACTTCAAAGTTTTATTGAAACAAACAGCAAAGGTGAAAGTTATCTCCCACCCCTATAACGGTTTAATTATTTTTGTATACCCTGTGATTAACACAGCTAATTTTGATGCAATGAGACGGTGAGTTTGTGTGAGTGGTCATTTTGGTAAAAATGCAAAAAATGATGATTAGTTTTTCCAATACCTGTATCATAATGCTTGTTGCCTTGTGAGAGGAAAATAATTTGAAGGGCTTATATCTGTGGCACCACTCTAGCTATAACCTGTCAATGATGAAAATAGGAGCATGTAGTTGGCTAAATCCTTAATCCCTAAAGCAAAAATCCATTTGCTTTGGGCAAAGGATAAGCAGCTTTTATCAATATGATGATTTTCTTTTTTCTAGTTTATGGATTATTCAAGGTCTCACTAGAATGATATTTGCAGATAGCATAATGTATTTAACTAAGAAAATGTTGCTCCATTGCCTAGGAATTTAAATATGGTTGCAAACCTGCAGTGCTTTTAGCTGAGTCATGACAAAATTTCAGTCCAACAGTGTATTCCAATATCCTGAGTGCTTTTCCTTCTGTGTTGTCTTGGGATTTCAACAACCAGGTTCCCTCATCAGTCAGTTATTCTCTGTCATCACTTGAAACCATGCCTTTTCTTATCATTAAGGCCCACTCTGGGACTAGATTGATTGTCGGTAGTGAAATAAAGGATATGATCCTGTGTAATCCAAGAATCTCTAGTCTGTGTTTCAGGGTCCAGAGTGCTGCTGCTCAGGTTTGCTGATTCTTTGATGACAATACCAGACTCTCATCTGCTACAAACATGTTTGGAAATACAGCTATTTAGTTAAGGCCATGAGAGCTGGTAGATAGTTTCTCATCATCTTATTTAGCTTTGATAAAAGTGCACCCTCTTTGAATGTTAGACATTTTGAAGAGTTTCATCATGGTGCAGGTTTTCATTTGGGTACTATACTTCCTCTGTAGATAGCAGGTAATTGGCCACCACTCATAATTATATACAGGAACTAAGATCCATTTCATGTTGTGGAATCGCCAAAGATTAGACATTTATGTCATCAAAATGAAGAAGGGAAAAAGCTTTTGTTCTTCTTTTACCTTTTATATGGAAGGTACAATTAACCCATTACGTGGTTAAAAAAATATCCTCGCCCCTCATTGCATGTCTGAATACAATTATTTTCAGTCTAAAAAAAACACTTACCATGTATATATTGCTTTAAGTCTGACATTAATATTTTAGCTACAGAAAAGCGTTTGCCGTATCAGTGCTCCCAAAATTACCCAGGTATAACTGGATGATCTTGCAGTTGCTTAGACACTCAAAAGTTGTTGACTTTGTATAAATACCCTGAGAACACGGCATGGAATATATCAGTTGATGTAGTTACTCATTGAGCTGGTCAGTGTCTTTTGTTTTTTACATGGTAACAAAGTCATCCGCTATATTTATGGCCTTTCCATGATCCGCCGGCTGTGCATGTTGCTTGGAGTGGAAAGGGACTCAGATATTGAGGTTGGAAAAAGCTGTCTGCTATCTTCCCATCTCATCAGGTGCAGTGTTGTGTTAAAGAGGAAAGGAGTCAACACTACCAGTCAAGTTATTGGGCCTCATCATATGTTATTGAATGTCCAACAACAAATGTTACATTGTGTCCTTCATTTTGTGAGTTTTATTCTCTTTACTTTAGAAGCAATGACAAGCTTTTGCTAGCAGTTGGTTTGGAAAGCACGATTCCCTCTGTATTTATTGTTTAGTTAACAAATTTTTTATAATGATTCTTTTGTATAGTCCTTTTATTGCGTATCTCAACATTTTCCTTTTGTGTTGTTTTATGGGATTGTATTCTTTATTTGTGCTTGATAGGGTAAGTCAGGGTTGGGCAATTATTTGGGCTGGGGGGCCGCATTTCTTATTTAATTTTTATGCACAGCCCAACTAGGTATCATGTAAATTGAACAAAATGAAAGTTGCTAATTAAATATTTCGATTCTTTAGCATTTTATTTAAACTGTAAAATAATTAATGATCATATAAATGTTCCGTATTTTGTATGTAATCATCCAGATGAAATTAAACAAAAGGAAAAATAAGGAGTTTCTAAATTCAATATTGATTGAAAATACTTATTAAAATATTGAAAGAAATTAGTTTAGCGGGCCAGATAAAAAAGCAAAACAGGCCGGATGTGGCCCGTGGGCCTTAGAGTGCCCAGGTCTAGGGTAAATGGTAAAGTCATGCCTAATAAGTAGTTTGGTTGGTCAGAGATTCTTGCCCTATTTATCTTTAGTTTTACCAGGATGTGACCTTAAGGTCAGTATGAGGTTTGTTTTCTAGTATCCTAGCTGCACTCCCTTCGTTACATTATTCTTAGGTATAGCTGAAAGTTTCCCTACAGAACAATGCCTTGTGTGAATTAATTCCAATTGTCATGAAACATTCAATTAATGTTTTTCATCCAATTGAAAAAGCTTCACCAGCCTTGCTGGCTGGGACAGTGGAAAAATAAAACTGAACATTTTTCCATCCTGAAGGCTTTCAACTTGGATAAAAAGTGGTTTGGTCAGATACAATGCACACTCTTCTGAAGACAAAGTCGCAGCTCAGTTACTAGTGAGAAGGACCAAATAGTCCTCTTATATGGCGTATGCCTCACATACATGAAGTACACCGCAGTAGTGTTTCTGTATTACTTCACTTACTTGAAGTACCGGTAATCAATTTAGGCTTGGTCTTTCCTGTGCTTCTCTATGTTTCTTTCCTGTGCATCGTATATTTGCAGGTGTATTTGCAGTCCCTATGTCCTCTATTGTAAGTCGCTTTGGATAAAAGTGTCTGCCAAATGCAATGCAATGTAATGTAATGGTCTGTGGCAAATTGAAGGAAGCTCATTCAAAGCCTTGATTACATTGTGGTTTCTTTCTTTATTTTGTCTTGATGACTTTGAGGTTAGCTTTGAAAGTCTGAAGTTCTAAATTTTATTTGGCATCTTTATATAATTAATATTTCCTCTTCAAAATCTGAAATTTGTATTCTTGTTGTAAAACATGATCAGCAGGCCCTCTCTCTTTCTCTGAGATTCTTCCTAGAGTCTCCTTTATTTTTATTTTTGGGGGTTCGTTATTGTGACCTATGATAGTATCCAAAAAAAGAAGCTGTTGTACCCTATACTTTTCTTAGGAAAACTGATTTGTGATTTTAGGATACAACTGTGTGTGTATAACATTGACACTCAGTTAGAGGTTACACTACCTCTAAAACCACTACCACCAACCTATATATTTAAAAGTTTGCAGGATTCAGCTAGTAATTGTGCAGTTAAATGTATTAATTTTAAGATTTGCAGTGCATCACTTTCAGGAGTGATATTTTTAAGCCCTTGTTTGATACAGACAAATTCCTAGGTGCAATTTTATTCAGTGCTAGACTCTGCAGATCTTTAATCCAATAGAAATACAAGAGGTGTCAATTAGATGCACATGAATAGTCACAGGAAGAATCACAGAAGGAAAATATAACAGGAATGTTAAGTATACACAAACAAACACAAGAACGACTTAGAGAAATAACTGGTTCAAGTATCTTCTGCCACAGGTTAATAGTCTATCAAAGCAGTCAATTTTCCATCTGTTCATTGTAGGTGCTGTTGTGTCTCTTTAGAGTATTATTTTAATACAAGTCTTTCACAGTTATCCAAATGATGATGAATTTAGTGATCATTTTGAGAAGTATAGCTTCCAACACTGCTCATCCACATGAGGAATCCCCCATTGAGAAGATAACAATAGTTTCCTAAAAAAAGTTACCGTCTTCCGAAGAAAACACTGGTGGAAGCGTCACTGGTCAAGCTCTGAAATTTGCATTTGGCTTCTTCCTGTGTGGTCTATTAGCCTTGTGATAGCCTTGTGAATGTAATGGTGTGGTTTAAGTTCTGACTCATCATTAGGGAATTTTGGATCTTGTGACGTATTATGCTTGATGTATTATATTTTGCCTATAGTTTTCCTGCATTTGTCAAGTAGAACTGCAGTGTTGGATGTTGAATTTGTGGTCATTATTGCCTTCCAGCTTGAGGTGGAGGGCTTCCTGTTTTACATCCTGATTAGAAGGATGTTGGAACTTCTAAAAAGCTTTAACCTAAGACATTAGGATATTACCTGTAGGGTACACCTGTAAACAATGGAAAATGACTGTAACCACAGAGCTAAACTGACTATTTCAAAGTAGGGAAGTTTAAGTGAACATTATTGGCTATAATACCTGATTTATAGTATGGTTAATTACCTATGTGCTTCAACAGTGTCCTAATCAGGCTTATCTAATTGCTCAACTACCAATGAACAGTGTGTTTTTTGTTTGGTTGTTTGCTTAATTTTACTTGTCTTATCAACACTTTACAATGCTTGATTACGAGGTTGCCACAAGTGCCAGTCATGACAGTATGCTGCCATTAAGTATTTGAGAAGTTCATTTTTATAGGCAGGGGAAAAAATGAAAAAAGAAATAAAATCTTTTTAACATATTAACCTCTAAAGTCTTTCTCTTGTGAAATACATATGTAACATACTTCCGTTTTGCCACAGTAAATGCTGCATGGTCACCATTTAGCAGAGACAGGACCAGTGTGTACTTCTGGTATTGACAATCTGCAGACTGTAAGGCTTTGATTGTCAAGTAACTCTTGGCGTATTGTATTATGCTCCCCTGGGCTCCCTTACTGGAGTCCAGGAGAAGATTTATATATGTGTGAGTAAATGGCTGAGTTGTTAATAAGATGCATATGTAAAGAAATTAGAAAATGGATGACTGATACATTCCCTTTCAGTCCCCCCAATGGATCAAGTCTTTCTCTTTCTTTGCTGACATCTCAAAACGCAGACAAAAGTTTATTTGGGACTTTGTTTTCTTCTTGTCACTAGCTTATCTGTCTGTCCTGACCTTAACTTGCCATGTAGACATGACTTTACAACCCTTGTGTCAACAGTGAGGAGAAAGGCATCTTTCTGATTTATGAAGGCTACTATGCTAAGAATGGTCTATTGCAGAATTTATGCTTTTTAGTGATAGTATTTTACTACTAAACCCTTAAACTGGTGTAGGAATTGGTATGACACAAGTGATATTGAGACTTTACTGCATTAATCTGCATTAATCATATTAATTATACAAGTATAATGCACGACTGCATTTGCAGGAGATAATTGACCCATTGCATAAAGACCCCATTTGACACTGTAGCAGTGCTGGAATTATGACTGCATCATTGGTGATGCTTTGTTTAATTACATAGAGGCACTATTTGAATAGATTTTTAAGCTGGAAATATTTCTCAGCTGTTACACCTCACTGTCTGGATAAAAGTTTGAGGAATCTGAGTGGTCAACCCATTCTTTCCTCCGATAGTCTGATAGCAGTTGTGTTCATCATACCGTATCATCTGTGTCACAGATAGAGCAACCGAATGGCCCATTCAGAAAGCTGTTTTGTTTGCAAGTGGCATTGTCGAAAGAATGCCATAAATTCACCAGTCGTTCTGTGTAAACACACAAAGTTAGCCAATGTTGGGATTGTAGCTGTGGCACTGTTGCAAGGTCTCTGCGTAAAGAAGACTTGATTTCAGAAAAGAAAGGAAAAACATTGATGATATTACTATCACCAGACATTACCAACATTTTTGACAATTCTAATTTTCTAATAATCTCTGAAAATTCATTTGTATGGATATATCATCACTAAAGCTCTGACACATAAGTGTCGTTTTGTTGTATCTTCATGAATTTTTGCTTTATTAGTTATTCCACAACAGTAACATTTAAATAGGTGAAAATAAGTAGTTTTTTAGTGGTGGCATTTTGTCAATTTCAAGGAAAATAACATACTCAAATTTTATTTTCTATATCCAAACTAATCAGCATGTTTTCTATTACAAACATAAGTATGTCATTGGCTCAGGAGGCGGGGGCAACTGCTTTTGTCGTCTAAGCTTCAAGGGATCAGATGCTTATACCAATGACCCACTCCATTATGGGTTCTCCTTCTGGTATGGTTACCCTATTTTAATAAGTGGCTCAGCAACGTGCAATATCACAACAAAACATATTATTGGAAATTCTTGTCATGAGCAGAGAATGGTCATGTCAGAAAAAAATATCTAAGCCTTTTGTCTATTAAGATACATTTGCTGACATTTCTCCTTGCGACAATATATTTAAACATGACAAAAGATAGATGATAATACTGCTGAGTGTACACTGTGATGGAAGATGTTAAAGTAGGAATATTATATGTCAGGTTGTTTATTGACATTGTACATATATTTATATAGGCCAATTTCTATTCTGAAAGCTTCATCTGTATAATTTTTGTATCCAATTATAGGCGAGCTGATGGCATAATGCTCAAAAATATTTGAGCAAGGATAGTCTTCAGGGCTGAGCGTAGATATGTTCCTGTGTGATATGTTCCAAACATAACAAATGAGTTGCAGTTCCTTCACAAATTGCCTCGTAAGCCTACACAACAACTATCCTTGGTTGCGCTCAGAATTAATTTCCTGGTGGGACCTTTAGTCTACTTTACAAATTGTTTTCTTTATTAAAGCCAGGCAGAGATCTGTAAATTTGCAGCATTTGTCTCCATAATAAAGATTGCCCCCCCCCTTTCATGAGTCTATAATTTACCATTAGTGAAGGCCATAAAGTCTCTGTACTGAATCATGCTACAACCCCATGCTCCTTAAAACCTTACCAACAATCATCAATATTTATGACTTGTTCTTTTTCATAATAAACCACTTCACCATGAGAACTACATGATCCCTTTTAGAAATACTGCAGGCCTTACTTGAAGCATTGCCAGACAGTGAGGTATAAGCTAGCTCTTGGAACTGTTCTATATTCACTACATCAACATCCTTCTAGTGATCTAATTAGAAGACAGCTTGATACTTTTTAAAATATCAGCCCCATTTTTGGGCCATATCTACTGTAATTATTGTTTCAAAAGTAAGGCTCTCAGTCAATGTCAATAAGATTAAAATATTAAAATACAACAGTATTACTGGAGCAAGAGGAATTGAAAGCAACCTCAAAATTGATTGCAACTGACTGTTAAGCTAGATGTACTGTATGATAGCAGACTGTTATTCTGTTATGTCATTCTGGCTTGATAAAGCAGCAGTTTTGATATATTTTTGCACTCTTTATACACCCTTGAAGAGTTTTCAAACTGTCCAAGATTTACCTTGACTTATTTAAATGCTTCAAACCTTGTCAATTGAAAATTGGAAGAAAAAAAAAAGTCTCAAGTGGGTTCCAGGATCTGTCACTGGAAACATCATTACATCTTTTGGTTTATTTATTCAAAGCTCTCTTATTCTGCAGGATTACACAAAACATGGTTGCCATGAAAAATCTTTCTAATAAAAGCCTACTGTGTATTTCTTTATATCATGTGTCTTTCTAACCTGGTAGTTTGTGTAAAATGTTTTGAATAATTAATTATAAGATTTAATTTTTTGATCAGTGATAAAAAATGCAGTAGGTAGCAGTGCATATTAGTATCAGAACTCAAGGTTTCTTTGCCTTTGTTGTGTGTGTGTGTGTGTGTGTGTTTGTGTGTGCGTGTGTTTTCTAGCTTATTATTTACTTCCTAGGTGTTGTGTATACTAGCTACCCAGCATTACAGGATGAAAAACAAAAACAACAAAAAAACAACCCTTAACTGAGAGGGAACAAACCAATCAAAAAGTACACAAAATAATTTTTTTAAGCAGCCAAGACCAAAATAAGAGACACGGGATACATGTAGGATAAGTGCAATGTTTGAAATCTTTTAGGTGGATGACTTGAACATTGATTTATGGTTCATTGCTCTTTACGAGTACTCATTGGAGGTTGTAGTTACGTTTTCATCATAGTAATTCTGAGCCATGGTCCCTGTGTTTATCAGTAAAGCTGATAGCAAGAAATGAGTCTAATCTGCCAACTCTGATGCCTTTTGATGACTGACACAAAGCAGCCAAGCTGAAGGTTGGTGGAGGGGTATGATAATAGCGCCCATGTTTAGAAATCTCAAAATAAGCGTTGAGAGTGGCATTGTATGAGATTCACAATTTTCTGAAAGTCATTGCTGTTTACGAGATGGTGAAGATTGATTTGGTTTATATGTATTCAGAAGATCACAACTGGTATCTCTGGGGCCTCAAGTATTTGGCATTGAAGCACCATTGCATTTCAAACATTTCAGTTTTGTGTACCATCAGGAAGACATTGCTAAATGAAGTTCCTGTGCCTTCTTGTGCAAATTCAACTGGTTATGCTTTTGGTCAAAACAACACAAAATATAAGGATACCCTTCATCCTTCAGCCACAGAAATTAATTCCCTGAGTTCCTTTTTTTGCTCTTCTCATCTACTAGTGTGGATAAGGATGAAATTACTCATCAATGAACTAGAAGTTAGATGTTAAATGGAAGGTTTAAATTGTGAGTATAAGACTGAGCAACGCAGTAAAGCAAACTTATACAGCCCTGACGCTTTTTTTGAATGTTCCTTTTATGGGGTCTCTGTTTGAGAAGTTGTTAGAGACATTAGTTGCTGGCAGACTACACTGCAAAACTACATTTAGACCCACAAAGAAATAAGACTGTCAGCAATCGGTCTAAAAATAAGATACTCTTATGTAGGAAGGTTCCTCAAAGAGCAGCTTTCTCCTTTGTTTGGTTGACATAGGGTGTTCAGGGAGTGAGAGTTATCTCTTGTCTAGTTGACGTGCTCTAACCTGGGCCTGGCAAGCTGCACTGGAAATGGCTTAAACCAACAGGAGATTCCTGGATCCCAGCTGCTTTCTCCTGTTGGAATGATGTGCAAAATGTGTGGGTCTCTTCACTGGTGGTTGTTGTTTTTCTTTCTCTGTCTTTCTCTCTCCCTCTCTGTACCTCTTCAACTCTTACTTGTCTTTTCCAGATATGGCTCAGTAATGGTGGGTGGAGGGGAGCAGTCAGCAGTGAGTTAGCAGTGGTGTATTTGCCGCCCACTCCCTCTTCAGTCTTCCTCCTCTGCTTCCTGTGGGATTGTAGAGGAGTATAGCTTTAACAGGGAAGGAGAAAGGGAGGAAAAGAGAGGGGTGGGGGTTGTCTTGCGTAGAATGGACTTTAACAGTGAGAATATAATGATGTAAAAGATTGTTGGAACTTTTCGAGGGAATGGTGGGAAGATTATTGGAACTTAAATGGGGCTTGGGTGAATGGGGGTTGTGTAAGTTTTGGGTAACAGGAAGGGACTGTGTCAATGATGTACTAAGGGAATATACAAAAGGGCATGTTGGAGACTAATATCACTGATGATTTATGTTTCTTTGATTATTTGGCAAATGTTGGAGTGAAATAGGATTGCAGCTGTGTGTAACTAATTTCAGTAAATCAACATTGGGCTCACTTATTTGTTGTTCCTTGTAAGGCAACCTCCATCATGTGTATTTATCTTCTCTATCAGAGACATCACCACTGAATCACATGCCCATTGATGAAAATTGAGATAAACATGCATGAAATTGACAATCATCAGCAGAAGCCAATGTCAATAGCATGATTGCGGTGAACGGTAATCCTGCATGTTTGTTTTTATAGTCTACATTGATAGAAATCAAAGGGGTGACTTCTTGTCAAAATATTCTTGTCATGCCAACTGTACTTGAATTTCTTCACTTGAAGAACACTTCAGGTCATCAAAGGGGGGGGGGGTGTTTGACCTCACAACAAAAAACTGAAAACCTCATCCCTATCTGCTCCTGGTTTGGAGCTAGATATATGTATTATGAATGGTGCAGGGCAAATCACAAGTCAGTCAGGAAACAGACCAAACATGGTTTATTAATTCTATGTTGACTGAACTAAACCCCAGATTATGACATTTATTCTTGATGTGATTTGCAGCCCCATTACCGTAACTGAAAGTAACCATTCAGTCACAACTTTAGTTGAATAGGATAAAGGAGGTATTCACAAAATGTACATATGCTTCTATATCCCCTGTCTAGATATGAAGCAAGAAATCTCAAGGAATTTAGAAAAGTGTGCTTTTTAATTCAAGTTCAAACATCGACTGAATCAATAACCAAAATCTCTTTGCACATATTTGTGACATGGAAGAGCACAGAGGTAACAATATGTACTCAAGTAGGAGGCAGAATTTGTTTCAGCCATATGCAGTCAGTTCATTGCTACATGCTCTGGTATGTTTTATAGCCTTCTAAGGCCATCAATGGTGCTCCCCTTTTTTTTTTTTACTTCATAATGACACTGTTTTGTCCATACATTTATCTTGTGATTCAGGAAAGTTCAAATTGTGTTGGTTCTGTTTTAAGTTTTTTTTTTTTTTTTAAGATTTTGATTTTAACCATGACATTGTTTTGAATTGTTGTCTCCAGACTCGAAGCAACATAATAATTCATTTGAAGTTGTGTATTAGCTCAAGGTTTGGTGCTTGCTGCTCCACCAGATTCTGTATTAGTGTGCGTGCGGTTTCATGCCATGCCTATTGTGTACACCAAATATTTTATGCTGGAGTAGCACTCAGAATGACAGAACTCTTCCACACTTGTCCCTCTGAGTATCATTAAGAGAAGAAAAACTAAAAATAAAGATACAAGACCATGTGTGATGAAAGATGCAGAAAACTATACTGGTGAGGTCAAAAGTAGGGTACCTCTCTATGAGTTTGTCAATTAATTTGACTGCGGCAATCTATGTATATTAGCGTGTAGTCATGACAAATATACATTACATTTTTTTGACACTGTGAATATTATGAAAAAAATCTTCATATCAAGGACCAGAAATGTTGCAAATCATTGCCAAGTTATAAAAGCACAATTGAAATGTAGATATTATTTTCCGAGGGGACATTTACAATGTTTTTTTTTAATTTTAATTTACGTTTTGAGTACCTGCTCAACATAAAGATGATATTAAAATCTTTAAATTTTTGAAAAAAAATTGTGATAGAAGTCAATGTTGGAAATAATTTAGTTTTTGTTTGGGGAAAAGGGTATAGGACAGTCACAGTTTGCAGAAAAGAGACTGACACAGGTATTAGCAGGCCCTTTTGGTCCTTGTGTCTCCATTTTGTAGATGTTTTAACAGTGCATTTAACAAAACCCAGCAACAAGTCTGTTTTGAATGATGCCAATAAAATGCGGTCTAACTCTTTAGTGAAAATGTGAGATGCTTTATTTGTTTGTGTTCTACAGCAGGGCAACTTAAGATTGTTGCCCCCTACATAGCTTTCACGGAAAAGTCAGCTATTTTAACATATAAAGTGCCAGGGTTTCTTTACACCCTCGTTCCACAGTTTGACCCCAAAGCCACCTGCAATAGGCTCGATGAAATCTTAGTTAACTGGATCACAAACCACTGCTTACTCTCGTTTTTTTAAAAATATGTTTCCTTGTTTCTCTTAATCCTCCATCACTTCCTTTAGTTCTCTTTCTTCAATTGTACATTAAGCCAAATAAAGAACTCCCCCACCCCGTAGACAATAATCCGTTAACATCTGGTTCATCATCGCAGGGTAATATGTAAAGCGGACTCAGTGCAAAGATCAACTTCCTGAGAAGTCAGAGGGGCCTGTGTTGCATACTTAGGGATGGAGAGAGGGGTGGGGGGTTTATCCTCTTGTCCCTAGACAGCCTTGTTTTCTTCTGAGGCCCTAAGTAGTTTTCCCTAAGTGAATGGAACATCTTCCACTCAAAGGAAGAAACATGTAGGAGATGTTATTATTTTCAAGTCTTGTTTCCCCCAAAAAATATATGCCACTGCCTTTACCACAAATTGTACATATAACTGCTTTAAGAAGCTGGTTTTGTCTTTGCATGCAATTTAATCCATCATCTCCTAAATCTCAGAAACTATGAATTATGAATGATCAGCTAATATTCAGGAAGTGTTTTTCCCCTCTTTAATCACTGATATTGGGAAATTTATGATCCCATGAAATCCGAACGTCTGGAAATTTTGGTCTAAAGCTCTCTAAAACTTTGAACCCAAGCCAATGAAAGCACAGTGTATATTTTTCCTTCTCAACATTCTTTCGAATACATAGGGGGTTAATCATAATATACTGCAAATGACAGAATGAACTTATCATTGTCGTTTCTTCTTTTTAAATCAGCTGAGGACACTGTTGATAGCGGTGCTTGAGATACTTTTCTCTAATGCTGGTCATGTTTAGACAGATAAAAAAATTATTTCAGTCATTGTTTCTATTGTCCCTCAAATCATATATGTATAATGATAATGATAATTTAATTACTAATATATTTAACTTAGTTGAATGAAACTAAGTTATGAATAAGTGTAAAGTAATTCATAAAATTAAATTTGTAATAAATTACAAAAAATATTACAAATCATGATGTATTACATACAGTATATGGCAGGTGTCTCCAAGTGCTACAGGAAGTTATGGGATGGGATTCAGTCATTCTTTGCTGAATCCCAGGATAGTTTGGTTTACATTTCCCCACATTGTAAATAGGTTAAGAGGCTTTATTTTCTTACTTACAGTTTTTTTTTGTCTTTCAGCTTGGCCCTTGCCAAGCACCTCACCCCCTACCATCAAAATGTGGCAAGAAAATGCATTGCAGGCATGTAGCATCCATATCAAGAATCAAGATTATCAATTGTAATTGCGCAGGTACAGTCAAATTTTGTTGTGAGAGCTCCCTAGTGCGCAGTTATATAAGTAGTGTGAATGGCATGAAGGGTGATATGAATATGACTGAGTTTAAAGTTGATTATAGATCCCAGCATATAAATATTTTGCTTATATTGTTTTAGAATAGAAACATATCACATCTGACTGCAACAATTAAATTGCTTTGTTTGTTTTTTTCTCAGGACTGCTCAACTTAAACATGAAATCCTACAGATGGCCTGTGGATATCCAAAAACCAAATTTTCATGTCGTTCTCTTGAAGAAACCTTTGGCCAATTGCCAGGATTGTTTTTTACCTTGAGAAAACAATTTCTCCAATTACTTTTAGAGTATTGAGTATACTTGTTATTATTATCATTATCATTATCATTATTATTATTATGATTATTAGATATCAACTATTATTTAAAAACTGAGCATTCTGCAGCCTCTTGAGTTGCATGGAAGACAATCTATACAATACTAGGTATACTATTTCTTAAGTATCAACACATTATGATAAAGAGGATCTATCCTGCTCAGTATTATTTCAATTATTGCCCCATGTAGAAATAATTTTAGCAGACCAAATGGTTTGTTACTCAGAACCATCAAAGAAAGACTATTGAAGCTGGGGAGAGTGGACAAAATAATTGGAATATGAGAGTAGGTCAGGGTTAGGCAAACTTTTTGGCTCAGGGGCCACATTGACTTTTAAAATTTGACAGACGGGCAGGGTCACCACAAGATCCGATACATATAAAAAAAAACCACATTTGTTAACGGTACATATCAGACTCATCTGACATTTTCTTTGAAAATAAAACCTTCTTGGTTTTGATGGCTCTTGCGTTTGCTTGCATTTCATGCACAAACCAGTTTCTCCCTGTAGCTTAACGTCTAGCTCATTCATGTGTGTCAGTATGTCCAGGGTAAAGGCTAAATCACAAAGCAAATCTATTGTCCGTTTTTGTGGCTCCTGCCACGGGACCGGACTTTGTTGTCCCGGTGTGTTCAGATTATCATTCAGGGAAAAACGTCACAACGGCCAGGAACTAATCAAGCAAGAATGGTTTATTCAAAGTCAGGAAAATACACTTACGAGATATCCTGGGCCAGAATGAATGTCACCCCGCGAGGATCGTTCGGCTCCTCTAGACACCCGCTGAGACACGTCCAGTCGAATGTGTAGATGAAGAAGTTCTGGCCCTGATCCAAAGGATCAGGCTCATTTTATACCTTTTGGCCAAAGGGTCGGAGGGAGTCTTGACAATGGCTTCCCCGACCCCCCCGGTTTTACGCTCTCTAGGAGTGCGGCCAACTGGGGTGCGGGCCTCGTAAACTGCGCTTCGATCAAAGCCGCTGATCAGTGGAAGGCCTGATAAACTTCCTCCAACCCCTGGTTTACGCTCTCTTGGAATGTGAGCGCCTGGGTTGTGTAAAACCGTGCTTTGATCGAAGTCGCGGTTCGGAAGAAGTCCTGATAATGACTTACTCCGACCCCCTGGCTCTAGTCGATTATCCCCGGGGGGTGTCATTGGAACAGCAGGGTAGCGCATTCCTTCACCTTACATCATGGGGTCTCGCAGTTACATTTTACAGTCTTTGCAATTGATAGTGAAATAATGGTGTAAGGTTGGAGACTATAATTTGACGTAGGGGATTTTGCAATTCCCTCTCTTGACGTGAGCGTCCTCACGTCACACAAGGACTACAATCAAAATAAGTAAATACAATGAATGCATGTAAACACAATGTATTATAACGGAATATTCTAACACTATGTCATTCAGCTCAGGAAAATTTTCAAGTGTTTTCATGTAGCTCCAAAAACGAAATAATCTCCTGTTTGAGCTCCCACATTCATTGATCCGATCATTCAATCATTCACATCAAGTATTAATTCTGTACCAATCTTTGGTGGGCCGGATTAAAAAGCCAACGGGCCGTAGTTTGCCCACCCCTGAAGTAGATGAACCCTCTGTTTGTCACTGACAAAGTCAATCATAGAAGGAAGCTAAAACGACTTTTCCAATGAGAAAAGCTTTCAGTGCCCTCCTTTTCTCTTCTGTCAGCGAGGAAATACTTAAAGTGCTGAAAACTGATGCTGTAGATAACTTCCTTCTTCGGCAGACTAAAACTTTAGATTCCCTGGATGACTCTTGCTGTCATCACACTTGAAAGCTGCACAAATGAATAGCATCAAACCTTGAATGAAGTATTAGTTTGTGGTTTCCCAAAAAACAGCTTATAATTTACATTCATCAATGATTTGTTTTGCTATATGCACGTTACTTTTGTATGGAAAGTATATATTTACTGTCCCTGTCTTAGAAATAGCTTGAACAGGATATGTTTTAGGGCAATTATTCAGGGCATAAGGCATTTTATCACATTGTCCTAATAGATAAACATGTCTTTCAATTGATAACAATGGGCAAATTATCCCATATTCGAGCTAAGCAGTTTTCTTTGTCTGTACATACTCAGATGTAGCAATCAGAGCTGCCAAAACAGCTATGATTCTCAGTACTTTTCCTCATTATACATTGAGAGTAAGATTTAACCAACCACATTTTATCACCTTTAGTTGATTAATGATCAAGATTATTAATTCAAGACCTGACTGGATTCTTATCTGAACAATATAATCCAGGAAATTAATTGTACAGCTAAGCTGAATGGCAGACTTTTTGTTCACTGCTTGGAACTACACCAGACCTGCCACTTCTTGCTCCCACTTGGGCATTATCTGATGACTGTATAGCTGGAGGAAGTGAAGCAACCTGCAAGAAGTCTTCATCATACCATCAGTTTCCTTACCTCAAGCTACGCCTATGCATTCAAGCTGACTGAAACAAAACTATGTTTTCAGAATAATAGGTAATTTACTATGAAGTCCATGAAAGGTTGTAGATTTCCTTATTTCCAGTCTGCCTTCTTTTTTCTTCCCACTATTGAATAGAATAGAGTACAATGGATCTTTAATTGTCCCACGAGGGGGAAATATCCATTGTCTTGTTTTGCAAGCTACCATATGCTACATTATATAAATACATAATGCAGATGTCCTACCAGATTTTCTTTGACATTAATCTGTCTTAAATTTAACCGTCACTTCTTGACCTATTTTTTTCCTGTCATTCAATACAGTAGCTAAGGTAGTAGTTTCATGGATGCACATTTAAGTCAGCAGCTGCTTGCTTGGTTACTTTATATATATATATATATATATATACTTTATATATGTATGTATGTATGTATGTACATACATATGTGTGTGTGTATATATATATATATATATATATATATATATATATGTGTGTGTGTGTGTGTGTGTGATGGTGATGATAAAGTGTGATGGTGCCTATTTTTAAGAATACAAAGTGTGATGGTGCCTATTTTTAAGAATAAAGGGGATGTGCAAAATTGTGGCAACTATAGAGGGATAAAATTGATGAGCCATACAATGAAGTTATGGGAAAGAGTAGTGGAAACAAGACTGAGAGCAGAAGTCAGCATTTGTGAACAGCAGTATGGCTTCATGCCTAGGAAGAGTACTACAGATGCAATATTTGCGTTGAGAATGCTAATAGAAAAGTACAGAGAAGGCCAGAGGGAGCTGCATTGTGTTTTTGTAGACCTAGAAAAAGCATATGACAGGGTGCCAAGAGAGGAGCTCTGGTATTGTAAGAGGAAGTCTGGAGTGGCAGAGAAGTATGTTAGACTGGTGCAGGACATGTATGCCAGCTGTGGCACACTGGTACGGTGTGCTGTAGGGGTAACAGAGAAGTTCAAGGTGGAGGTGGGACTCCATCAGGGATCAGCTCTGAGCCCCTTCTTGTTCGCAATGGTGATGGACAGGCTGACAGATGAGGTTAGACAGGAATCCCCATGGACCATGATGTTTGCAGATGACATTGTGATCTGTAGTGAGAGCAGACAACAGGTAGAGGAAAATCAAGAGAGGTGGAGGTATGCGCTGGAAAGGAGAGGAATGAAAGTTAGTCGCAGCAAGACAGAATATATGTGTGTGAGTAAGAGGAACTCGAGTGGAACGGTGAGGCTACAGGGAGTGGAGATCAAGAAGCTGGAGGATTTCAGATACTTAGGGTCAACAGACAAGAGCAACAGAGAGTGTGGAAAAGAGGTGAAGAGACAGTTTCAAGCAGGTTGCAATGGGTGGAGAAAAGTGTCAGGGATACTATGTGATAGAAGACTTTCAGCCAGAATGAAAAGGAAAGGTGTAGAAGACAGTGGTGAGACCAGCGATGATGTATGGACTAGAAACTGTTACAATGACCAAAAGACAGCAGGCAGAACTAGAGGTTGCAGAAATGAAGATGTTGAGGTTCTCTTTGGGAGTGACCAGGATGGATAGGATCAGGAATGAGTTTATCAGAGGAACAGCACATGTCAGATGTTTTGGAGAGAAGGTCAGAGAAGCCAGACTGAGATGGTTCGGTCATGTACAGAGGAGGGACAGAGAATATATTGGTAGACGGATGCTGGAATTGGAGCTGCCAGGCAAGAGGTCTCGAGGAAGACCAAAGAGAAGATTTATGGATGTAGTGAGAGAAGATATGTAGGTAGTTGGTGTGAGAGAGGAGGATATGGAGAATAGGGTTAGATTGAGAAAGTTGACTCGCTGTGACGACCCCTGACAGGAAAAGCCGAAAGAAAAAGAAGAAGATATATGTATATATGTGTGTGTGTGTGTACATATATATATATATATATATATATGTGTGTGTGTGTGTGTGTGTGTGTGTGTGTGTATGTATGTATGTATGTATGTATGTATGTATGTATGTATGTACACATACATACACACACACACACACATATATATATATATATATATATATATATATGCATGCATGCATGCCACACTTATGTATAAGTCACAAATGTCCATGTTGTAACTTGAGATATTTGCACAGAAACCTTTAATTAAATACATACCGGTAACATCCACAAATACACAGTGGAAATGCTTTTTTTCCAAAGACAGTGCCTGTAACATGGCTTATGAAAAAGATAAATAGATAAAAAGATAAAAATAACACAAGGAAAAGTCCCTCCATCTATCCAATTTCTATCCCTGCTTTACCTACACCAGATGAACGCTATCTTCCTCTTCTCTCCTGCGCACTAAAACCATAAAAGTTGTCTTCTTCAGTCAGAATTGGACAGCCTCAAAACTTCATGGTAATTTCATTGGTCTGATACGACAAGGCTAAATGCTTTGGCGGCATGAAGCTCATTGGCTCCAAAAGATCCATAAGTTAGCCACATTGTTAAAGCTGCACTGTTCAAAGCGCGTGAAAAAAGTAGCAGCTTATAGTCTGAAAAATAAGGTATATGTAACATGATAACAAATAAATTCACCTTAACTCACATCCCCATTGGATGTCTTGTCATTTGGGAAGTCTGAATTAGGGTGACTAATATTCACAGCTGCACAGTTGTGATGATCCTTTTGTTTTTTTCAGTTCAGTTTTATTAGCGTGAGTTATAATTAGAGGGATAATTACATTTCACAACCCTCCTCTAATTAAAATGGTCAGCTTTCTTGTTGCCTGTGTGGTTAGGCTGCTGGTCTACGGGGTTAACCTCAGTTATATCCTTCAGGGATAAACTAATGAGATATTACAAAAAGGAGAGTGGGAAGCAGCTGTTCATACCTTCTTTTCACTTGATTTGATACTGGCTTCTGGTTTATGTTTAGTGATATTAATTAGATAAGTAAAATCTATTGTAGTTGAGGAAATGTAAAATTGCTTCATTGTCATAGTTTGACAGAACTGAATTGTGATTTTTTTTTTCTTTTGTTAAATCAACAAATTATAAATGCTTCACTTCATTTGAACATAATGTTTTGTGGTTTCATTTGGCGTGACTAAAAATTTTGAGCTTATGCATTTGTTGTTTTTGCTTGCTAGGAGCAGGCATGTTGTGGAATGTGACTTTACACCAGCATGAAATACACATTTTCATTATTGTTGCTAGACCTTTTTTCACACAGAAACAAAAATTCTTGTATTAGCCTACTTTATGTACAGAATGTACAGAACTGTGTCTGTGTTAGGTGGAGAGGTGTCACAGTGTTATACACAGCAGCTATAGTTGAGATGAATATGCAAGGATGGAAGACATGCTGCTACAGTTGAATAGCAACAAAAACAAAGACCCTACATCCCAGCCCCCACCCCAGACATACTACAACACGTATCATATAACTTGATTGCATAATCCAGGTATACCAGCATTGTCAGCTCTCAATTGTAGTTTTGTCAAGCAAAATAATGAGCGTTGTGGCTACATGAACTCAAGTCGAGGGAATGTGAAAGGACCAGTGTTTTATGAGAATGCTTAAAACTTGCTGATATTCAGAGATGTCTATTGTCTAAGCATGTGCATAGAAAGCTCATGGAATATGGCCTAGAAATGCGTGTCACAGAAGTTGTTACAACAAGCCCACATAGCATTGGAAAGATCCAGGTTTTATCCAATATAAATACAGCCAGCTCATTTTGACTCATAAGCAAAACCATGCTTTGTTTTGGAGATCTGACTCTGAGATGTGACTTAGATGGGTTATTTTTATATGAAAACTTACAAAGTTGTGACTACACACTCAACTTATACAAACATACACAAAAATGTTTAATTTTAACCTGCGTTTCAGAAAGACTGGCTTTTATTAAGTGATTGCAATGCATGACCTGGGTACATGTTTTTGTGACATTACATTGCAGATGGTTGATCTCTGTTTTATCCAGGTAAAGCTGACAAATGTCATAACTTTATTACAGTATGTCAAGGCATCACTAACCGTTTAAACCTCCTGGGCTCCAAAGATGACCACTACCTGAATATGGTAAAGACTTACATCAACTGCACTGTGGTCCTGGAAAATCTGGAGATTACCTATATGGAGGAACACCGTGACTTGTCCTTCCTCAGGGTAAATACTCTAATCTACTAGTAGATGAGTATGAATATACACAGGACACATGAGATTCTGCTTATGTTTAATTTGTGTTTTGTTTTGTCTTTTTCTTGTCTGATGCCACATAATATGTTCTGGGTCTTTTCAGGCTGCTCTTATCCCTACAGTAGTGTAAAAACTAAAATGAGTGGAAAGTGACTATGTTGTGATGGTTGATTCAGTGCTTAAAGTAGCCTGTCTGGAGCTTTCCATGAAGTCTAACTGTAATGGTGAGGTTGTGAAAAATAGACAGATGAGATGGGGACCACACGCACTCGCAAACAATCCTGCACATTTAATACAGAGTAACATATAGTCAGCACAAATCATGCAGTGGTTGTAAAAGCAGAAAAAAACCATTTTCCATCAGATGTGTCGAACACAGTTTCAATCGAGTTAATCAATTGAATATAAAAGAATGTAATGAATGCAAAAGAAAAGGGTGGTAGTATATGCTGGTTTCACTATGGATTATAAAAATATTTTGCTTTATGTTTGAAAAATCATTGCACTTGCCACCCTGTCCATTAAGCTTTAGACACAGTGCATTAACATCTGGTAGGATGACCTTATACTGGCTGGGTGCCCCGAAAGGATTCTGTGTAGACAACTTAAGGATCTTAATGATAAAATAAAAACATCTTTAAATATCTAGCATTAACAAAAAGATTGTCAATATTATCAATATGATAAGTCATTTAAGGAAAGGGTTCTTGGTAATAATGCAAATACTAACAGTAAAGCCAACCAGTTGATTTAGAATATTGATAGCATGTGTGATGATAATGATGTTGATTTTGCGGTGCAAAATCAAAAAGCACATTCAGGGAGATTATGAGTCAAACTGCAATCCTCATTTGCTCAGCTTATTCCAGACTTGACACCTTACTGCCAAAGGTAATGCAAAAGCACCTTATTTACTATCCCTTTGCAACAAATCTTTATCCAAATTTCTTCCTTTACAAACTGTTTTTGTATGAATCCATGTCACCCTTTATTCATGTTGACATTTCCCTGATGTTCACAATATTGTTCTCACTACCTCAAAGGTTTTCCAGAATATATAAATAGAAGGGCAGGAGGATCTCAGAATAGTAATGGTGCAAAAATAAAAGTTCTCAGTCAATGATGAGTTTTTGATCTTTATAGGCTTTAGCTTACTGTCTTACTTTCTTTTAATGTTGATCTATACATATGTTCTCAGTTTTAAGTGTAGTTGAAGTGAATTAAAGGTTTGTCAGGTTGTCATTTAGATATTTGTTGTTTAGATGACCTGGCTACAAGGAAACTGATATTTTTAATTCAAATTGAGGTCTATCTGATGTTTAATTTTAATCTATGATATAAAAGTTGAGACTTTCTGATGGTAAACTGAAATGCGATGAAATTCTGTGACTGTTTAGCACTATTGGACAGTATCATTCATTGAATTAGCTCATGTCTGTTTGCTTTGTGATTTGTTTGCAGACAAGCTCCATATTCTGTTTATTTGAAATAACCCCCTCAACTCTAAATAAGTGTTTTTTCCCCTCCCCTAGTCAATTGAAGAAGTGAGCGGCTATGTCCTGATTGCTCTCAATACAGCTTCGAGGATTCCACTGGAAAATCTGCGCATCATACGTGGCCATTCCCTCTATGAAGGAGGGTTTGCTCTGACTGTGCTTGCTAATTATGACAAAAGCACAGGAAAAGGCACCAGTGAGCTTCTTTTGACCAGTCTCACAGGTCAGCCCCACTTACCTGAGAATGTAAATCTACAGAATTGTGACATTTGTGAGCTTCTTATTTATAAACAAAAAAAAGTGTTTTATAAAAAATTCATCACTCATGAAATTCCATTTTGTGGCTCTCTTGTACAGAAATTCTTAATGGGGGTGTTAAGTTTGGGACTAACAAGCTGTGCAATGTGGAATCAGTACAGTGGTATGACATAGTTGAAAACAAAGCCAACATGGAGCTCCCAGTGACCAGCAATAATCCACTTTGTAAGTCAACCATTTTGCATCACTAACTGCAAAGGCGTAATTCATCACACTAGTTAATATATGCACTTCAAGGCTTTTAATTAAACTTTTTTTTTACCATCTTGTACTTTGCCTATCCAGGTAAAAAATGTGACTCCAGTTGCTTCAATGGTTCATGCTGGGCACCTGGTCCTGAAAATTGCCAAATTTGTAAGCTTCTTTTTCTATTTTTTTTCCAGTGGAAAAGACAAAGTCTTAGTTTCAAATGGCTGTGTTATAGAATGATTTTTTTATTTTATTAATAGAGGCATCTCATCTGGATAGTTAAAATATAGAAACCAGCAAAAACTTGACAATGGTGTTTTGACATTACAGTATTCAGCTGTGATTCATGCAACCTCAAAAGCAAAAGACCCTTCATCTGATTTCAATACATTTTGTCTATCTGTTTTTTTAGTAACAAAGCTGAGCTGTGCACAGCAGTGCTCAAAGAGATGCAAAGGACCATCACCAAGTGACTGTTGTAATGAAAATTGTGCTGCAGGCTGTACTGGACCAAGGCCCACCGACTGTCTGGTGAGGAAAAGATACAATACTCTGAAAATTTCTTGAATGTTTCACACTCTTACCCTATTATATAACAAACAAAGCTGTCAGGCTGCAGCATATATTTATGAATAAAGGCATCATTATTTATTTCAGCAATTGTGATTAAGTTATTCATTTAGCCGAAAAATATAAGCTACTGCTGTCTTACTTAAACTTGTTTGAGGGTTTTGTCCCAGGCTGTGAAAGAGGAATGCAGTGTTATCATTATTGTGAGGGTCTGTTTTGTTCTCTCTGTACTGGATAAGTTGTTTGTGTTTCAGGCCTGCCGAGCTTTCCAGGATGATGGGGTATGCAAGGGCTCCTGCCCAGGCCTCCTGCTCTATGACCCAAACCTACACCAACTGGTTCCCAACCCTTTTGGAAAGTACAGTTTTGGTGCCACCTGTGTAAAGAGCTGCCCACGTAAGAATGACTGCAAACAAACATATTTGTCTGATTTCTAGTTAGGCCCCAGGACACAGTCACATTTCTAGAGAACTAGTACACCAAAAAATGGCCAATTTTCATCCGTGCATGGAATAAGATAACCTAGTTTATCGTTGCAAAATATGCATAGATATTTTATGTGCATACTTAGTTGTTTGCAGTTTGTCTCAGCTTAATTATAAACACCTAGACCAAGAAAGAAAAGAAAATAATTAATTTTAGAGCCTGTTAATGCCTCACTTGTTTATCTGCTACAGTTAGGGTTAGCGTTAGTGTATCACCAAGTAGCACCAAGTGAGCTACAGTATTTCTGTGACCCTTCAAGTTTTTGTCTGAAGTTGAAAGTGCTTAATTTTTGACATTCTTGGCATTTTTATGGTCCACTTGTTAATTTCCCAATATTACATAAACTGAAAATAAACTAATAATAATAGCTGTGAATTTTCAATTATCCTAGACAACTATGTTGTGACTGACCATGGAGCGTGTGTGCGGACTTGCACCGGCAACACATATGAGGTGGAAGAGGGAGGAATCAGAAGGTGTGCTGCTTGTGATGGACTGTGTCCTAAAGGTAGGGAGTTGGGAGTCAGGTGTACAACCTGGGTTTGATGTATTTTTGTTTTTGTTTGTTTGTTTGTTTGTTTGTTTGTTTGTTTGTTTTTTAATGACAAAATATGTTGGTTTTGTTCACCTCAGGATGTAGCAAATCCCTTAAAGTTATAGGATTTGTTTGGGATAACATAAATGTCTGCTGCTGTTTAATAAAAAATAGAAGAGTGGTATTTCTTTCAAAATGGAAGAGAAGCTACCATTATGAAGCTACCATTATAGAATGTTTTTTTGTTTGTTTTTTTTCATCATGCAAGTACAATTATTTTTAAATGCTCCAAATTAAGATGTGTCTCACACACAAACCCTCTTCCCCTTTTCATTCGGCTTTTCCCTTAGGGGTTGCCATAGCAAATCAATCTCCTCCATCCAATTCTATTCTCTCTATCCTCTTCTCTCACACCAACTAGCTTCATCTCCCTTTTCACTATGTCCATAAAGCTTCTATTTGGTCTTGCGCTTGACCTCCTGCCTGGCAGCTCCAAATCCAGCATCCTTCAACGAATGTAGTCACTGTCCCTCCTCTGTACATGACCGAACCATCTCAGTCTGGCTTCTCTGACCTTCTCTCCAAAACATCTTAATAATGATTAATCCCTTCCTATCCCTGTGGTGAAAATAAGTTTTCTGGAATTAACCCATCATGGATGACCCATGAGCAGTAGGCATGCTGTCCACCACCACCAGGGAAGTAGTTAGGGGTTCAGTGTCTTGCTAAACCTCACTTCGACACAATAGGAGGAGCCGGGAATTGAACCAGTAATGTTCAGTTCCAAATATAATTGCTCTACCCCCTCCGCCTGATACCAGATGTGGTCCCATTTCCACCATGAACTTGTCTGTCACACCTGCAGCACACCTCACCACTGTCTCACATCTCACATACATGCCCTTCACCGGTCTAATATACTTCTCTGGCACTCCAGACTTCTTCATACCATACCATACTTCATCTCTGGCACTTCGTCTCAATCCAGTTTCTGCTACTCTTACCCATAACTTCATTGTGTGGCTCATCAACTTTATCCTGCTATAGGTACTGCAATTCTGACACATCTCCCCTATTCTTAAAAATGGGTACACGTTTTCTCCATTCCTCAAGCATCTTCTCACTCCTCATGATCCTGATGAATAATCTAACCAGAAACTCTACTGCTACCTCTCTTATACTTCCATACCTCAACAGGTATCTTATCAGGACCAACAGCCTTTTCAGTCTTCATCCTCTTCAATGCCTTCCTCACTTCACCTTTACAAACCTCTGCTACTTGGTGTCCACAATAGTTGCTTCTTTTACTTTCCCTCTCTTTCATTTTCCTCATTCATCAGCTCTTCAAAGTATTCTCTCCATTTTCCCATCACTCTCCTAGCATCTGTCAATACATTTCCCTCTCTATCCTGATCTCATGAGATCTGGCAAGAGATTTGTGGGTTCGATTCACATATTAGGTTTTGGCACAAGTTTTACATCGGATGCCGTTCCTGACAAAACCCTCTGCATTTCTTCAGGCTTTTGACCGGCTCAACACTGGCTTGTTGCCCCTCTAAGGCTGTATTTCTTACACACAAACCTTATCCCTTTTTTAAAATAAAATGTATTCAGTCTTATCACAGATGAAATATAATAATTTTCCTGCCTGATCAAGTTCAACCTAAGCCATTGCCCCACAATAAAATGTTGCCATATGTTTGTATGTTAAAGCGGCTAATATGTATACATCACCAACATAGCATATTCATAAAATGTATATTTTCAGTACCACTTTTTTTTCTTAATCACAAGACGGCCCTGGCCTTCATGTATTAATTTTTTGGGTGTTTTCCATGATCACATTTGTTTTCTGCCCACAGTGTGTAATGGACTTGGCTCGGGTGCCTTGGCCAACACCTTGTCTATCAATGCCACCAACATTGATTCTTTTAAAAACTGCACTAAAATAACTGGTAACATTGCTTTCATCCATACATCAATTCATGGGTAAGGGAATGTCAGAAGCATTACAGCATTCATGCTCATTAACATTCACTAACCCATGTTGGGATTTTTCAGTATGTAATATGTATGTGCTAATCTGTAGGGATGCGTTTACTAAAACACCAAAGATGGACCCTGCCCAGCTTGACATGTTCAAGACAGTTAAAGAAATAACTGGTAAGACCTCCTAGAAAAAATAATACAACCTGTATAATTTTGTAATAAAAAAAATATTTGTTGCTTCAGGATACCTTTGGATTCAAACCTGGCCAGAGAATCTGAACTCCCTTAGTCCTTTTGAGAATCTGGAGGTAATTCGTGGAAGAACTAAACGGTATGGTTCTTAAAACAGCTTCTGTAATTCTTAATCACTGGATCACAATAAAGCAATTGTGACTCACTCAATAATTGTGAGTTTCTTTGCACTCATATTCGTCATTAAATGTTTACTTTTTGATTTATTTATTTATTTTTATCTTTTCTTCTTCATGTTTCATCTTTTTATCTGGTAGTGGTAGCCGCAGCTTTGTTGTGACTCAACTTGGTATAAGATACCTGGGACTTCGCTCCCTTAAAGAAATCAGTGATGGAGATGTGGTGATGGTTAAAAACCCGAACCTCTGTTACACCAACAAAACACACTGGAACGGACTCTTCAAATCGAAAAGCCAAAGTGCAACTATAGATGAAAACGCTGATGCTACCACATGTGGTAAATATATTCAGCTTGCTAGACACGAGGTTTTATTTTTGCCAGTTCCTTCTGAATAGTCAGTAACCACAACAGATTCATTCAATCAGTTCAAATGGATGAAAAATTATGCAGAAGTTGTCTGATCTTGAGATTGGGTGTTTGTTTTCAGCCAAGAGAAACAGCACTTGTGACAGGAAGTGCACCCCAAGTGGCTGCTGGGGCCCCGGCCCGGACATGTGTTTTGCCTGCCGTGACTACAGCCGAGATGGAAGCTGTGTTAACTCCTGCAACATCCTTGAGGGGTAAGGGGGAGAAAACTGGGGTCTACTTTGTTTTACACTCTGAAATAGAGTCTCCTTCATTTAATGCAAGCAATCTCAACACCAGATCTGTTTGGATTTAGAGTTAATTCCTTCATATACCATATTATATTATGACTGACTATTTTTGTATCGGTCAAAAGATTGATTTTTTTTAGACTAGTTATTTGAATCATTGCTAAGACCAAATGCTTGCTAATATTTTTAAGGTAAACCTCATAAACACTAGATACCACGAAAAATATTGTCCGTGAATTGGAATATTCACTTACATTGATTTTTTTTTTGTTTTTTCTGTCTCACATTTAACTTCAACATGCCTGTAACTTAACTAGAGTCAAAGATTTCCCTTCACTTCTCACAGTACAAAATAACGTTTGCCTTTAGAGACTTCCTTTTTTGCTTTTTTTGTTCAGTGAGCCACGAGAGGCAGTTGTAAATAAAAACTGCATTGAGTGTCATCCTGAGTGTCAACACATGAATGGAAGTTCATCCTGCAGCGCACCTGTATGTATGCCGCCTGCCTCCAAACTATTATCAAAAGCATCTACATGAATACAACAAATGCCAAAAAACAATAGATATTGCAAAACCACCTGTTGAATGTTTTTAAAAACAAAAATCTTTTTAATATGCTTATCATAACAACGCTAATTGCACAAATATCTTAAATTGCTGAATTTTTAATTGACCTAAACTGAAAGCATCTGAACTAGGTTTTCAATGCAAAACATTTATATAATTTCCCAAAGAGACCTGTGTAGCTTCTAGATTTTTCTTGACATGAGACAGCAGATTCTACATTTTGACCTATTATCTGAATAGAGTAGGTTTATGTCATGTGCTTCTTTTTTTAACTTTCAGGGCTCTGATAACTGTACCAAATGTGCGCATTTCAAAGATGGACTGTTCTGTGTGTCACACTGCCCTCAAGGCGTGCCAGGGGAAGATGATACACTTGTGTGGAAATACGCAGATGAGATGAAAGTTTGTCTGCTATGCCACAAAAACTGCACTCAAGGGTAAAATTGATGCTCCGCTGATCCAAGAACTGTGTCAGAAATATGTGTATATCATATTTTGAGAGTCCGATGAATTTGAAGTCAGAGGTGACTTAAAATTAGCTTTAGAAAGATGCTAGCTGCCAACATGAAGTGATCATGACAAGATTCATAATTTCTTTAAAGACTGATGTTACAAACTATACATTGTTAACCTTTTGCCTTCAGGTCATACTCTTTTCCGCCAAAACCCCCTACAGAACCATTATACCCCCAAAGTTGAATATGATTTCATATTATCTTTGAAGGACTGGTTGCATGCTGTAATGCTTGTTTAAGGACAAGCCAATGATGGCAATTGATTGTGTTACATTTTATTGACAAACCCAAGATGTATGTATTTCTTAACGTCATATACAAAAAAAATTATACTGGGACTTGATTTCATATATGATATTTTTGTTCCCTTCATACTGATTTAGCCATTCTAAGTATTAAGCATGAAAGATTTACTTATAAGAATCTTGAGGTGACTTTTTTATTTTTTCTCAATAAAATTATCATAAATGACTTCAGAATGAACTTTTGAAATGATGTATTTATCACTGAAAATAACTGCAAGAAATTGTGTATTGGTAAAGCACATTGACATTATGATTAAGAAGTTATTCCTTGCATTGACCTCTTCACAGGTGTGTTGGACCTGGTCTCGAAGGGTGCCAGATGAAAAGGTGGGTGACAACACTAACAATGCCCTTGGCCAAAAGTACACCTTCCAATGTCAGCTGACCTTAGCGATTCAACTCACAAATTCTAAAATCAGACCTCCTTTGTCTTTTAGATTTTCTGGTCTTTCCATGATTGCAGCAGGTGTAGTTGGTGGTCTGCTAGCTATTCTTGTATCAGGCCTGTCTGTCTTTGTATTGTTACGCCGACGTCATATCAAGAGGAAGAGGACCTTGAGAAGACTACTCCAAGAGAGAGAGGTAAATTTTGGACCAGTCTAGTCCTCTGTCCGCATAACCGGCCTCACACAAATGACAGCAGTGATTTTGCAAAAAATATCTATTTTAATAGATCGCTATAGGACCAAATTTTCTTTGTTTAATTAATTGAGCTATTGATTTTTTTTTCCAACTTATCTGCATATATTTGAAATTATAAATCATATTTCTACACCTTGAGCCTTTATCAATGACGAAAGAATATAGTCACTTACCATAATTTCATGACATGCATGTCTATAAAGATGACACTTCTCAAACAAAAGAACGGATCTAGAGATAAATAAGTTTGGACTGCTAGATCTTATAAAATGAATGCCTTTCTGTTCCTTCACATAGGTAAGTCTAAAACCATAGAATCATGACTGCTTGTAAATGCATTCATTTATATATTTTGTAGTCATAATGCATCTTACAAGGTACCAGAAAAGTTATGGCAGATCTAAGGATTTTGTTTATGGAGATGCCCTATTTTCTTTTTATATAGTGTATATTGTTATCTTTTTCATGTGCTGTACTTCTATTAATAGTACAGAAACTGTCTGAAGTGTGAATCTTGGACACCACACTGCAAAAGACTAAGGGTCACTACTAAAATCCTGGTTTGGGGTGGATCCTGGTTGGATGCAGACTTGCTAGCAAACTTATGACCTGTCTAATCCTTACCTTTTTGTTAGAAGTTTTTGAGAAAGTAGTTTGAAGCCAGCTTCTTCATTACCTTCCAACAAATAACATCTTTGAGTCGCTTCAGTCTGCTTCTAGAGCAAATCACTCCACTGAAACAGTTATTACAAAGGTGGTGAATGATTAGCTGTTGGCTGGAGACTTCCTCAGCCTTTTGTTGACCCTGACTGCTGTTTTGATATAGTTGATTATATATTGAGAACTGTTTGGGTATCTCAGGTCAGGTCTTCAGTAATTTGGTTAGTATCAGTCTGAGAGATCTCACAGTGTTCTGTTGAACCATATTCTCTCTGGGCCCGATGCTGTAAGGTATTGGGTTCCATAGGGTTCTGTTCTGGGTCTGGGGCTGTTCTTGCTTTGTGTGGTACCACTGGGCCAGAATCTGCAACAATTTCCAATCAACTTTTGTTTCTAAGCTGATCTGCTGCTTTCTTTGCCTTTAACCACAGATTCATCTGACACACAAACTTGGTATCTCTCCGGTCGCTGTTGAGAACTAGTTATCCCTGTGATTCCTGCATTTGAACTTATTCAGTGCAATTACAGTGCAAGAACTCTTTATTTCAACCTCCATGTTAAAGAGAATGCAGATATCTTAACTCATGCATTTGTGACATTGCAACTTGATTATGTAATGTCCTTTTATCCAGGTTGCCAAAGAGTGTTCAAGGCCTGCAAAATGTCCAGAATGAGGGGGCACGTGTTCTGACAAGTACATTTGAACACATTACTTCAGTGCTGGACTCGCTACACTGGCTTTCTGTTCAAGCGAGAGAGGACTTTAAGATGTTACTTCTCACCTGTAAAGTAATGAATGGCATTGCACCATCGTATTTATTTCATTTGGTAAAGCCATATTGCCTGGACATACACTGTGCTCCCCAAGTTCCAATCTTTAGTGTGTCCCCATGGTCTGGAAAAAGACTTGGTTGCCTTTTCTTTTCCTGCACCAATACTGCCCATGGACCTCAGGCAGCCCTGCGTCCTTAAAGTAAATGCTCAACACCAACTTGTTTGCTGCTGTACATGAGTACTGAATGGTGTTTCTGTGAGTGAAATTTGTTTTTGTTAAGTTTTTTGTTCCTGGGTGGCATGGTTACATAGTGGTTAGTACTTCCACCTCACAACAAGGAGCTTCCTGTTTGACCTGGATAGAGGGCCTTTCTGTGTGCTTGCATTTTCTACCCCATGTCTGCAAGAGTTTTCTCTGGGTTCTCTTGTGTCATCCCACAGCTCAGAAACATACAGTAGGTTAACTGTATGCTAGAATGCTGGATGATCAATGGATTATATTAATTTGAATGTGTGTCTTTATTCATTTGTGTTCTACTCTTTAACCTTCTCACTTGGATAGCACTGAGATGGAAAGTGGCCTATAAATCATCATCATCATTATACTTATGTTTATTATTTATTCAGGAGGTAGTATTGAAACAATCAAGCCTTTTCTATTTCTTTTTTTCCAGTTGGTTGAGCCTCTGACTCCAAGCGGAGAGGCACCAAACCAAGCACTCCTGCGTGTTCTGAAGGAACCGGAATTCAAGAAAATCAAAGTGTTGGGATCGGGAGCTTTTGGAACCGTTTACAAGGTTATAAAATGCTTGAGTGTTCTGAGTCAGATACCCTGTTCCCAAATTTGTTTAGCTTTATAGAGGATCAATGGATTACTATATGTGCCAACTCTATACAACTACAGTTAGGCCCAGAAATATTTGGACAGTAACAATCTTCATGATCGGGGCTCTGCATGCCACCACATTGGATTTGAAATGAAACTACAATAGAACTTAAGTGCAGACTTTAAGGTTTAATTCAAGGGCTTGAACAGAAATATATTACTAAACATGTAGGAATTGTAGCTAAAGTCATTGGAAAAAAAAACATTAACTCTAAGAAAATTTTACTTTTCAGTATTTTGTTGAGAGTCCTTTGCAGGTAATGGCTGCCTGAAGTCTGGAACCCATGGGCATCAACAAATGCTTGGTTTCCTCCTTTGTGATGCTTTGCCAGGCCTTCACTGCAGCTGTCTTCAATTGTTGCTTGTTTGTGGGTCTTTCTGCCTTAAGTTTTGTCTTGAGCAAGTGAAATGCATGCTTGATTGGGTTGAAGTCTGGTGATTGACTCGACCATTGCAGATTATTCAATTTCTTTGCTTTAAAAAAATCCTGGTTGCTTTTGCAGTACGTTTTGGATCATTGTTCATATCTACTGTGAAGCGCCGTCCAATCAACTTTGCTGCATTTGGTTGAATTTGAGCAGAAAGTATATCCCTATATACTTAAGAATTCTTCGTCTGCTTCTGTCTTTTGTTGGCATCAATAAACAAAAGTGACCCAGTGCCATTGGAAGCCATGCATGCCCATGCGATCACACTGCCTCCACCATGTTTAGCGGAAGTGTGGTGTGCTTTGGATCGTGAGCTGTTCCAATTTTTCTCCAAACTTTCTTCTTCCCATCATTCTGGTACAGGTTGATCTTAGTCTCATCTGTCCAAAGAATGCTGTTTCAGTACTGGGCTGGCTTATTCAGGTATTTTTCAGGCAGTGATTAATTGTTTGTACCTTGTGGCAAATCCTTTGTATTTACTCTCATCTTTATGGTTGACATAGATACTGATTCACCAACTTCTTGGAGACTGTTCTTAACTTGAAGAAGAGTTTTTTCCTCACCATGGAAAGGATTCTGCGATCAGCCACCACTGTTGTGTTCCGTGGACTCTGAGGCCTTTTTGAGTTCACGAGCTCACCAGTGCAATCTTGTTTTTTTCTCAGAATGTACCAAACTGTTGATATGGTGACATCTAACATTTCTGCTGTCTCTTGGATGGATTTCTTTTTTTCCAGCCTCAGGATGGTCTGTTTCACCTCCATTGAGAGCTCATTTGACTGCATGTTGTGTGTTCACAACAGCTTCCAAATGCAAATGAATCACCTTCAGACATTTTAACTGCTTAATTAATGACAGGTTACTGGGAGAAGAGCCCACGCAGCCTTTTTTTTTTGCAGTCTTCTGAGTCAATTGTCCAATGACTTTTGGTCCCTTGAAAATGAGGCGGCTATGTATTACAGAGCTGTAATTCCTAAACCCTTGGTCCAATTTGGATGTGGATACTCTCAATATACAGCTGAGAGTCCGCACTTTTGGCCCTTATTGATTATATAATTGTATCCTGAATATGTCTTTGTAAACAGCTAAAATAACAAAACTTGTGTCACTCTCCAAATATTTCTGGGCCTAACTGAATGTCAATGTTTTTACTTATCTACATCTGTACTCAATTTTCAAAGACACATTTGCCAGTTAATGCACAAGTAACACTATTTTCACTTCCTGTGGCACTTACATGTGGATTAATAATGCAATATTGACGCATAGATTAAATTGACTCAATATTATATTACAGTACACAATATTTGTGAGTTTGCTATTTTTCACATCTTTTTGAGAGCAATTTCTGGATGATTATAGATTTTTGGTGCTTCAGTGGGTTGTGTGAGTTAAGTCTGATTTTTAAGGGATTTGAGGTCAATTTTTACGGTAACTTACTTTAAAGTTCCTGCAAAAATCCATTCCAAAAGTGTTTTGTAGTTCAATCTGTAATAATACATTAAATTTATACACAGGTTATATGTTTTGAACTGAAAAAGAATCTTTAAAGTTATATTTCATGAAGAAAATAAAAGCTTGTTTTTTCTAGTCATGTTTTTTTTAATATATTTCATATATTTTTTTATTGCAAGTATTTTCTTTTATTCTCTTGTCTACAGGTATTGTAGTTTAGAGGACAATATATCTTTGTCTTCTTCTCCTTTCGGCTTTTCCATTCAGGGGTCGCCACAGCGAATCAGCTTTCTCCATCTAGCCCTATTCTCTGTATCCTCCTCTGTCACACCAACTACCTTCATGTGTTCTGTCACTATGTCCATAAATCTCCTCTTTGGTCTTCCTTGAGACCTTCTGTCTGGCTTCCAGCATCCGTCTGCCAATATATTCACTATTCCTCCTCGGTACATGACCGAGCCATCTCACCCTGGCTTCTCTGACCTTCTCTCCAAAACATCCAACATGTGCTGTTCCTCTGATAGACTCATTCCTCATCCCATCCATCCTGGTCACTCCCAAAGAGAACCTCAACATCTTCATATCTGCGAACTCTAGCTCTGCCTCCTGTCTTTTGGTCATTGTGACTGTTTCTAGTCCATACAGAATCTTTGGTCTCACCTCTGTCTTGTACACCTTTCCTTTCATTCTGGCCAATAGTCCTCTATCATACAGTACCCCTGACACTTTTCTCCACTCATTGCAACCTGCTTGAACCCATCTCTTCACCTCTTTTCCACACTCTCTGTTACTCTTGTCTGTTGACCCCAAGTACCTGAAGTCCTCCAACTTCCCGATCTCCACTCCCTGGAGCCTCACCGTTTTACCTGAGTTCCTCTCATCATTCACACACATATACTCTGTCTGGCTGTGACTAACTTTCATTCCTCTCCTTTCCAGCGCATACCTCCACCTCTCTAGATTTTCCTCAACCTCCTCTCTGCTCTCACTACAGTCTCATCTGCACACATCATGGTTTAAGGAGATTCCTGTCTAACCTCATCTAGCAGCCTGTCCATCACCACTGCAAACAAGGAGGAGCTTAGAGATGATCCCTGATTCCCTCACCGTTGAACTACTCTGTTGCCCCTACAGCACACTGTACCACTGTCTCACAGCTAGCGTACATGTCATGCACCAGTCTAACATATTTCTGTGCCACTCAAGATTTCCTCATACAATACCAGAGCTCCTCTCTTGGCACCCTGTCATATGCTTTTTCGAGGTCTACAAACACACAAAGCAGCTCCCTCTGACCTTCTCTGTACTTCTCTATTAGCATTCTCAAAGCAAATCCTGCAACTGTAGTACTCTTTCTAGGCATGAAGCTATACTGCTGAGCACAAATGTTGACATCTGCTCTCAGTCTAGTTTCCATTACTCTTTCCCATAACTTCATTGTATGGCTCATCAACTTTATCCCACTATAGTTACCGCAATTCTGCACCTCCCCCTTATTCTTAAAAACAGGCACTCCTGCACTTCCTCATTCCATCACCAAGTGTCCTTATCTACTTTCCTTCCAGATGACACACCAAGTACTCTCCTACCTGTCTCTCTGATAACACTAGCTGTTGTTGTCCAATCATCTGGAAGCTCTCCCTGACCACCCAGAGCCTTTCCTCAACTCCTCCCTGAAAACCATACAGCACTCCTCCCTTTTCAGCTTCCACCACTTTATCCATTGCTCTGCCTTGTCCTCTTAATCCTCCTTGTCACCAGAGTCACCCTACAAACCGCCATCCTATGCTATCTGGCTACACTCTCACCTACAACTACTTTGCAGTCGCTGATCTCTTTCAGGTTACCTCATCTATACAAGATGTAGTCTACCTGCGCTCTCCTACCTCCGCTCTTATAAGTTACCCTATGTACCTGTTTTTTCTGGTAAATGTTCACTACAGCCATTTTCATCCTTTTTGCAAAATCTACCACCATCTGTCCCCCTGCATTCCTATCCTGTATAAGAAATCTGCCCATCACTTCTTCACCCTCTCTGTTACCTTCACCAACGTGCTCATTGAAGTCTGCACCAATTACTACTCTCTTGTCTCTGGGGATATTCTGCATCACTTCATCTAACTCATTCCAGAACTTCTCCTGCTCAAAGTCATATCCCACCTGCAGGGCATAGCCACTAATAACATTGCGCATCACACCTTCAATTTCCAGTTTCAGACTCATACTGTAAGTTTATCTGAGATTCTTTTCACCATCAGAACATTCATAACAAACTCCTCCCTCAAGATAACTCCTCCAATTCTCTTCCTATCTGTACCATGATGGTACAACTTAAAGCCTGCTCCTAAGCTTCTAGCCTTACTACCTTTCCACCTGGTTTCCTGGACACACAGTATATCCACTTTCCTTCTCTGCATCATGTCAACCAACTCTACCTTTTCCTGTTATAGTCCCAATATTCAAAGTCCCTACTCAATCTCATACTCTTGCCTTTCCTTTTCTCTCTCTGCTTCAGAACCCGCCTTCCTCCTCTCCCTCTTTGACCTATAGTAGCCCGGTTTCCATTGGTCATCGGTACGAATGGTGATCCTTGTTAACCCGGGCCTTGGCCGATCCGGTATGATCTGGTTATTATGGTTGAATCGCTTGTTTGGGTTTGGCAAAAGTTTTATGTTGAATGCCCTTCCTGACACAACACTGGGCCGGCTCAGGGAGACACTGCTCCCTGCCCCCCGAGGCCTGCTCAGGGAGACAGTGCCAGTGCCATCCTAAGGCTGCACTAGAGGACAGTATTTCATTATACTATTTATCAATTTAGGTATATAGAGAAGAACATGGTGAGTGTGTGCTCTCTCTATGAGAACTTACTTTAACATTACTTCTCATGTTATTGTTTGTTGACCTTGCAAAATTTGAAGCTAAATGATAGCGAAGGTATCATTAAAGACAATGTGTCCATATAGGGACTGTGGGTTCCAGAGGGAGAGGACGTGAAGATCCCAGTGGCCATCAAGGTTTTAAGAGAGGAGACATCACCAAAAGCAAACAAAGAGATCTTGGATGTAAGTGCATTGATTTATGTTCAGTTTTTATGTAAGGTGATAGTATTGCCAAGTGAAAAATGAACTGCTGTCCTCAGGAAACTTAACTTTCTCAGAACTACTTTTGGTAAATGAGTATTGTTGTTGAATTAAAATTACTTGATACAAACAAAAAAAAAGTTTTATAAATGAATTTCATAGGTGTCACAATGGCTCTTTTTGTAACAAAGTGACAGTTGTTGCCTTCCAGATAGAATTTTAGTTGTACTGTAGAGTATAATTCGTAGTACAGGTAACTTTATTTGATATTAACGACTTCCTATTTTTCATGTAATTAAGACTCATGTTTCTACACGGTAACCCTCTCACAGGGCTGTTGGAAATAGGAAATAGAAAATAGGATTAATTCATTTAAGGGCTGTGTGTGGACGTTGGTGTGTAATCCAAGACTGAGGTGTTCTAGAAAGGAATGCAGCCTGCAACCGCACTGAGAAAGCAGCGTGTACAAACTGCATTATACACACAGCTGAGTGCACAGCTAAGATGCTGCAATGTTGTGGTTGTGTTGCTCAGTCACTCTCCAGCTGGAAGTTGTAGTGGCCAGTCCACACATATCCTCTAAACATCAGGGAAGGCGTCTCAAGCTTTTCTCATCAGATTGTCAGACTCAGTGTCCCAATCATTGAAGAGATTATTCACTGAACAATGTATAGACATGGGAAATATACTTCTTTAGGTAAACTTAAAGACTGAAATTTGATCTAAGATAACTTCTTGACATAATTTCTGCCCCTTCTCCAGGGTATAGTATTTGTTCAAGAGAGGGAGAGAGAGCGCCTTGATTTTCACGACAAGCAATGTAAAACCGATGTTTTTTAACACAAAAAAACACCTGAAAATTTAAGTACAAGCACAAAAGTACTTCTTTTATTTACATTTGTTTGGCAGCAAAAATTAATCATCTGAAGATCTGTAAGATCAAATCTGCTTGACACCGCTTAAAAAAAAACAACATTTATATGCTTCAACATCCTCCAGGAATAGTGTTAGTCATCAGTCTGTGGACCTTTTGTGTCCCAGGACAAGAATGGCATAATACCCCTGCCCAGTTTCAGCATTTATTCACCTGAGTGCTATGTTAAAAATGTATAAATATAAAATGACAATGATACTCTTTTTGAACTACATCCACACTCTAGGAGGCCTATGTGATGGCAAGTGTGGACCACCCCCATGTCTGTCGCTTGTTAGGTATTTGCCTCACCTCTACAGTGCAGCTTGTCACCCAGCTCATGCCCTACGGCTGCTTGCTAGACTACGTCAAAGAAAACAAGGACAACATTGGCTCTCAGTACCTGCTCAACTGGTGTGTACAGATAGCGAAGGTCAGTGGTAAAGCTCCAGATCAGACCTAAAATTGTGCCGTATGATATTGCAAAGAGATTTTTTTTTGCATTCCAGTACAGATCATATTAGTTTGAAGAAGTTTTTTTTCATAATGAAAATTGCTATCACAAAATACACAATGCATTTTCAACATCTGTTTGATAAATAATCAAATGAGAATGTCGGGATAAAAAAATTTTTTTTTTTTTTCTTAACATCTGCATAGCCCATTGCGTACTGCTTTCTTCCTTTGATTTTTGCTACATTGATGAGGCTTATTCTCAGTGTTTTGAATCCTACCACATCACACAGCAACTAAAATGAAAATGGACTCTCCTGTTACAACCTACTTTTAATTTGTTTGACATTAGGGTATGAACTACCTGGAGGAACGTCACTTGGTCCACCGGGACTTAGCAGCCAGAAATGTGTTGGTGAAGACTCCTCAACATGTCAAGATCACTGATTTTGGTTTGGCCAAGTTGCTGAGTGCAGATGAAAAAGAATATCATGCAGATGGAGGAAAGGTTTGTTTTTGACCAACATTTATTCGTCATCTTACTTTTTGAGAGTCTGGATTCTCCAGTGAATTTGTATCCTGCCTGATAATCATGAATTTAAAAATCAAGACATTTCAAAAATGTTTTAGGTGTTTGCTGTTCATGACTGATCATTGGCCATTTGCAATCACAAATTTAAATTAATAAATCTTATCTAAACATTTCAATAGATATCTCTTGAAAAAAAAGCACTGTTTAGACAGAGTACTTCCTGTGACTATAATTTTGGACTCAGGCAGGAAAGATGTATGACAGATTTGTATACAGGATAGGAATGCAGGGGGACAGATGGTGGTAGATTTTGCAAAAAGGATGGAAATGGCTGTAGTGAACACTTTTTACCAGAAAAAACAGGTACATAGGGTAACTTATAAGAGTGGAGGTAGGAGAGTGCAGATAGACTACATCTTGTATAGATGAGGTAACCTGAAAGAGATCAGCGACTGCAAAGTAGTTGTAGGTGAGAGTGTAGCCAGATAGCATAGGATGGTGGTTTGTAGGATGACTCTGGTGACAAGGAGGATTAAGAGGACAAGGCAGAGCAATGGATAAAGTGGTGGAAGCTGAAAAGGGAGGAGTGTTGTATGGTTTTCAGGGAGGAGTTGAGGAAAGGCTCTGGGTGGTCAGGGAGAGCTTCCAGATGATTGGACAACAACAGCTAGTGTTATCAGAGAGACAGGTAGGAGAGTACTTGGTGTGTCATCTGGAAGGAAAGTAGATAAGGACACTTGGTGATGGAATGAGGAAGTGCAGGAGTATATACAGAGAAAGCAGTGAGCAAAGACACTGACACACTGAGAGGACTGAAGAGAACAGACAGGAGTACAGGGAGATACAGTGTAAGTTAAAGATAGAGGTAGCAAAGGCAAAACAAAGGACGTACGATGACCTGTATGTTTGGCTGGACAGTAAGGAGGGAGAGAATATTCTATACAGGTTGGCGAAACAGAGAGATAAAGATGAAAGGATGTATAACAGATCTGGACGATTAAAGGTAGAGGGAAATGTATTGACAGATGCTAGAAGAGTGATGGGAAGATGGAAAGAGTACTTTGAAGAGCTGATGGATGTGGAAAATGATAGAGAGGCAAGAGGTTTATGAGGTGACTATTGTAGACCACAAAGTAGCAGAGATTTGTAAAAAGTGAAGTGAGGAAGGCATTAAAGAGGATGAAGAGTGAAAAGGCAGTTGGTCCTGATATACCTGCGGAGGTGTGGAAGTGTCTAGGAGAGGCGGGGATAGAGTTTCTGACTCTATTATTCAACAGGATCTTAGAGAGTGAGAAGGTGCATGAAGAATGGAGACGAAGTGTGATGGTGCCTGTTTTTAAGAATAAGAGGGAGGTGCAGAATTGCGGTAACTATAGCGGGATAAAGTTGATAAGCCATACAATGATGTTAAGGGAAAGAGTAATGGAAACTAGACTGAGAGCAGATGCCAACATTTGTGCTCAGCAGTATAGCTTCATGCCTCGAAAGAGTACTACAGTTGCAGGATTTGCTTTGAGAATGCTAATAGAGAAGTACAGAGAAGGTCAGAGGGAGCTGCTTTGTGTTTTTGTAGACCTAGAAAAAGCATATGACAGGGTGCCAAGAGAGGAGCTCTGGTATTGTATGTCTAGTCTAACAAGTATGTTAGACTGGTGCAGGACATGTATGCTACCGGTGAGGCAGTGGTGTTGTGTGCTGTATTGGGAACAGATAAGTTCAAGGTGGGACTCCATCAGGTATCATCTCTGAGCCTCTTCTTGTTACAATGGTGATGGACAGGCTGCTAGATGAGGTTAGACAGGAATCTCCTTAAACCATGATGTGTGCAGATGAGATTGTGATCTGTAGTGAGAGCAGAGAGGAGGTTGAGGAAAATCTAGAGAGGTGGAGGTATGTGCTGGAAAGGAGAGGAATGAAAGTTAGTCACAGCCAGACAGAGTATATGTGTATGAATGATGAGAGGAACTCAGGTAAAACGGTGAGGCTCCAGGGAGTGGAGATCGGGAAGTTGGAGGACTCCAGGTACTTGGGGTCAACAGACAAGAGCAACAGAGAGTGTGGAAAAGAGGTGAAGAGATGGGTTCAAGCAGGTTGCAATGAGTGGAGAAAAGTGTCAGGGGTACTGTATGATAGAAGACTATTGGCCAGAATTAAAGGAAAGGTGTACAAGACAGTGGTTAGACTAGAAACAGTTACAGGAGACAGAGCCTTCAAAGAAAGCTGATATACAGGATAACCTCCTTCTTATCTGTGTACGGTTGTATAATGTTATTTTTTCATATCTAATGATTTTTTTTTTCATTTACACACACATTTGTGTTCTATACGCTCAAAATGTTATTTTGTTGTCTGAGATTTTTATTTATTTATTTTTTCCATATTGCACATCCACCCATTATTTGCCATTTATCCTACTGGTAAGTTGTAGATATGTTAAAGAATACTTTTTGATGTTCCTCATTCCAAATATTAATATCACAGGTTCCAATTAAATGGATGTCTCTGGAATCTATCCTGACCAGGAAATACACACACCAGAGTGATGTATGGAGTTATGGTAAGTCAAATGCCACATGATGTGAATGCATGCTGTAATTTCATATCTAAATGATAAGCCAATCCATTAATCCTTTAAAGCCTGCAAAGCCCTTGATAGTTCTTGAATCCTTGTATGGCTTTAAATATGCAAAACAGCTGGGTTCCTGTACTCATGATTATGTGTAGCCGTCTCACATGAGAAATATTTATTCACTGCTAAGTATCCAAAGTGTTTTAACAGCAAGTGAGGTTGAGAAATCAGTGGTCAGCAGAAGAGATGTTGTTTGGGGCTTGATAAATATATAGTCATCCAAAGACAAAATAAGAAAGGAGAAGGCTTTGTTTGCATCTTAACATTTTAGGACACGGGTAGCACCGCCCCCACACTAATTCTCTGAGAGAGACAACATCACATCATAGGAGATTGTTGCATCTACTTCCAGAAACAGTTTTCCCAGAACCAAAAGTCATCATGTGCACATTTCCCTACCTACATACTCAAACACCCACACTAAAGCCTAACACAGCAAAGCTTTCTTTTATGGGCCAGATTCCAAAATTGCTTGTCCTCAGGGTTTGATCATGCCTTTCCCTCAATATGGCAAAGCCATTAGACTACTTTGCCAGGAGTGACAGGCTTGCTTTCCTCTTACTCCCCCCCCCCCATTCTGTGTTCCTTCTACACAGATACATCCTGCTAGCTCCCACTCAAGTGAGCTGAGCCAATTTGTCAACATAGCTATTCTTATACTGTCTGTTATTTGCATAATTTATATCCTGTGTCTTTTATTTCAATTCTTTCAATATAAGGAAAACAAAATGACTCGCAGCTCACCAGACTGACATATACCAACTGCACTTCTTTCTATAGGTGTAACTGTTTGGGAGCTGATGACATTTGGGACCAAACCTTATGATGGGATTCCAGCCAGTGAAATAGCTGGCATCCTAGAGAAAGGGGAGCGTCTGCCTCAACCACCAATCTGTACCATTGACGTCTATATGATCATGGTCAAATGTAGGGCTGATTCATCTCTGGTTGAATCATTTGCAAAATAATTATCACAACTATGCACAACATTATCACAACAATTATGCTTCAGTGTATTTAGCAGTGTGTTATCTATGACTGTGCTTCTTCACTCTACAGTACCAACAATTTGGTTTAAATTTTAATACCCCTCACACACGCACACCCCAACTCCAAATTGCATTATTTCTTCTCTTACAAGAGTACCTTCTCTCTGTATAGGCTGGATGATTGATGCAGACAGCCGTCCTCGTTTCAGAGAGCTAATAGCAGAATTTACAAAAATGGCTCGGGATCCATCTCGTTATCTTGTCATTCAGGTACAACTTTGAACCTTATGTTCCAGCAATTTCACATTGATTAATCACATGGTGACTGGAATGGTTGTCTCTCCTTTTCAGGGTGATGACAATATGCTGTTGCAAAGTCCTAAGGATACTAAATTCTACCGCAGCCTCATCAGCAGTGACGATATGGAGGATGCTGTTGATGCAGATGAGTACCTTTTGCCACAACAGGGCTTCTTCACCAGCCCAAGCACCTCTCGCACTCCACTACTCAACTCTACGGTACGCTTATTTATTAGGATATGCCAGTTTATGTAATGAATTATCAGAATAAGACAAACTTGTCATGAGAACCAGAAGGAGAAAAACACAGGAAATTAAATGTTTCTAATAATAATAATAATAAATTAATTCACAGTTTTTTAAATTAATCCCTCGTGGGGAAATTCATTCTCTGCATTTAACCCGTCATGGATGAACCATGATGGGTTATGTTGGGTTCCAAAGACAATTGCTCTACCTCCTGCGCCACTCTACCCCAATATCTAAATATTTCACATAGCTCAAGTTAGTGCCTAGCCTATAGGCACTAACCTATACCATTATTATATTATTATATTATTATTATTATTATTATTATTATTATAGCCTATACCAGATTTCAAGTTTAAGTACCATTGCAGGCAACCTTGCACACCTTTAAATCTTAGTCCAATAAAAGCCTGGAAGGAGGCTGTTTTTGTCATATCATAGGGCCAAGAAAACGGATAGTTTCTTTCCGAGTGTTTAATTTCCTTTTCTTGTTGAAAGTGATTGCATTGCAACAGCTGTCACTCTGTTCACTTTATTCCCTTGGTTCCCATACAGTAGCACCATTCAATATCCCCTAACTCAAGAGTCTGGCAAATACAACAAAGCTTGTCCAATTGTTTGGATGACTATAAATGGGCCTGGATGTTTTTATCTTTATTTGCTTTTGCTTAAATTATAGCTATGGTGCTTCTCGTACTATAAAAACACACTAACATCTTTTTTCCAAAGAATACCTCTTATTATCAAATACTATTTAATACATACAAATACAAATATATCTAATACTATTTCAATTAGATGTATTCCTATTTATTTTTGTTGTGGTGAGACACTAACAGATACCCACTTGCCATTACATTGGTTTGTATCTTACCTCTCTTGCCACACTCAGTTGAATCAACATGAGTACTTTAAATCTATGCCTTCCTCCTTCACTATCAGCTGCTCCTCTTCATTATGTAGTTAATTCTCCTCTGCCATATCGTCTACAAAATCAGCATTCATTTCCACTGTTACGCGGATGACAGCTCTACCATTCCACTAAATCCTCATCCATTCTCCTGCCCACGTCACTCACTGACTGCATCTCTGAAATAAAGTCTGGTTCACCCTGAACTTCCCTCAGTTAAGCAGCAACAAAACTGAGGTTCCCCTTCGTTATACCCTCCTCCTAGATTAAGTGTCTGAATGTCATACTTGACAGTACACTATCAAATCAATCCTACATCATTAACATTACCTGGACTGCTTACTTCCATCCATGAATCATTAATTGTCTCCACCCCCCTTCACCCCTCACACTGCCCCCATCTTTGTCCACAGCCTTGTCACTTCCCAGACTACTGTAACTCTTTGCCCTCCCTCACAAATCCCTCCATGGACTTTAACTGGTCCAGGATTCAGCTGCCCATAGCATTGCTCAAACCTCCTCCGTCCACCAGATCACATCCTCAAGCAGCCCTACTGGCTTCTGGTTCAGTCCCATATTCACAGCAGAATCCTCCTATCTCTGGAGTTCATTACCACTCTAACTCAGAATCATTGATTCTTTCCCTACCTCATAATCATAGCTCAAAACACACCTGTTTAAAGCAGCCTATTCAATCTGATGCAACCACTTTGTCATTTTTATTCATTTCACCTTTATAATTTTTATTTTCATTGTTTTTTTTAAATCTGTATTTTGTGTATATGTCTGCAAGTTGTCCTTGAGTTTTGGGTAAAGCACCTTAAATAAAGTGTCATTATTATTATTATTATTATTATTATTATTATTAAAAATTTATATTTTATTCCAGAGTCTCAACAATAGCATTGGGACATGCCACAGCAGAAATGGCTTGTGGGTAAGGGAATACCCATTCCGCCTTAGTCACATGAAGAAAATGTATTCTCCTTGTAGTGCTGTTTTCACACAACGACTGACAAACTGTAATTTTCTGCTGCAGAATGCATCACCAAGCCGAGATGGAAGCATGGTTCTTCGCTATATCCCGGACCCCACAGACAAACTCCTAGATGAGGCCTTCCAGCCAGCCCTAGGCAAGTACCCTTCAACTTCAAAAGCCCTTAGTAGCGCAAAATGTTTGTCAGTCAAGTTAGTCTCGAATATCCTCTTCCCTGCTGCCTCAGTGTGGATTCAGTGAGAAAGGGGGACATCTAATGGCTGTGCTGACTCACAGATACTGTATACAAAAGGCTCATAGAGGTGTAATTTCACAGCGTGAGATTAAGAAAATAATTTTATCTAAGTAATCAGATATTTTTCTAGATAGTTATAGAATTCAAATATAAAATATAAGCCTTTTATATATAATACATTGCAAAACGTTGTTGAAGATCACAATACATTGATATGAAAGCAAACATGTTCAGGACAAAAACATTTCACTGAACTGAATAAAGATGTAAAATTGTATTATATTGGCCAAGTTTTTATCCTCAGGGATAAACTGGTCTTATTTACTAAACTACTATAAATTTGTGAATTTTATCCTACAATTCTTGACTTTGTAATCCCAGACACTACCCAACCATTTTTGTATAGGTTAGCAACTTTTAGTTTAAAAACATTTAAAAACAAAATTTAGATGTGTTCAAGTCAACAAAACCTACCATTTTCTACATTGTACATGTTGTATTTCTCAAATACAGAAAAATATAGTCTGCTAATAATGTTGTGCAGTGATTCTTTTTGAAGTAAACAGTATTCAAGGAAATTGAAATTGGTATTGATGGCTATTTATGAAAACCCAAACTCACTAAAAAGAGGTGATGCGGTTCTGAGACATAGCAGTCACACAGGTGCATGTGTGCTATGTTGTATCTGATTCTGATGAAATTGTGTTTACCGTTATCAGAATAATAATCTAGCCATTGCTATATATGTACATTAGCTAATACAGATTTATATATAATTATCCAATAATACTAGTCTAAAATGTCCTTCCTGGTAAGCAATCATTTTCTTCAATCAAGTCATACATGGATTTCATACCTGAGATGTAATCCTACAAATATATATATATATTGTTTTCATTACTCTTCAGAGTCTCAAATAGTATACATGCTAGTTTCAAAGTGAAAACATGGATTGTGGATCTTGTTATATGATGTATATTATGGCTTGACTGACTACAACTCTTAGAGACTTCTTATTATCCACATTACTGTGCATAATTTTGGAAATGTTTGTTACTGCCTTTTGTAAATCTAGTGTGCATTTTTTTTTAAAGACAAGTGAGTGCGTGCGTGCATCTGGTGTTGAATCCTTATTATTTCTAACATAACTCCCTCCTCACAGACTACATGAATCAGAATGGCAGCTCTGACATGATGAATCCCATATACCAACACCCTGGTCCCCCCCGCACGCTCCTCCCAGCCATCAGCTCAGACAACACAGAGACCGAATACCTGAACTGCTTTAAGAATGCTGCTAATGAACCTCAATACCTCAACGAATTCCCAACCCCAATCATAATTTTTTCAGACACAAATGACAAAAGTCACAAAGGCCAGAAATGCCAGCCCAAAAATAGCATGGACAACCCAGATTACCAACAGGATTTCATCCCCACCTTCAAGACTCACATCAATGGACGCTTTCCAGCAGCTGAGAATGCTGAGTATCTGGGCCCAGACTGATGACTCGGTGACTGTTCCCATGCAGAGAATAAATTTGACTTTTTCTTATCTTTTAAATAGGGAATTCATGTCTTATTGGGTAAAGGACATATAAGTGGTACCATCAATTTTCACAAAGTATATGTCATGTCTTTGTCTTGAGCAGTCAGGTGGTACTTTTTGTAGAGTATTTCTGTATGCAGTCACACAACACTCTTCTCATTCCAAAGAGGTTTTTTTTTCATGTAACCAAAACAGGATTTCTTGGAATAGCTCATTTAATCCCTCCAAATGATGCAGCCCATGTCAGCAACTGAAAATCTCTCCTGAGGGTAAAAAAAATCTTAAAACATTGTGTGCAAAATACTGTGATAGTGTGGGGTGGTTACATTTTTGAAAGAATGTCAATCCCCTAATTTCTATCAGAGGCAAAAATCTCTATTTTTCTGTGAGGAATTTAAGAAGAAAAAGAAAAACTCTAAGATTGAAATGCTATCATGGCTGTAGGGGTCCTCAAGGCCTAATGACATTCTTCCTGATGGATGAGTCAATGAGAAAACATCATGCAATTTGTAGTCTGTTTTAATTAATCTGCATCCTCCCTTAAACAGTTTAATACTGTCACTGGGCCAATGCAGATTAGATTTGTTGCTCTCTAAGATCAGAAAACCTTCCTCTGTCACCCTCTGTGTCACATACTATGCAAAGGCAAAGCTCTATTTTTGCAACTGAAAACCCAGCACACATTTGTATCATACAGCTTATTTATTAAGCTATTGTCTGAGGTATCTATCAGAATGTCACCTTGGTCCATGCTCCTTTCCTTTTTTGCACTTTTACCGTTTATTTAGAATGTCAGATGAATTTTTTTAAAGTGTTAATATAAAAATCTTTGAGCACCAACAAAATCCAACAACTAATAATAATGTCAGTAGTACTCAATGCAAAAATCCATATTTTTTATGGCTTTATATCCTTTTGACTGAAGCAAATGTTGAATATTCTGTAATAACAGTCTGTATTGTTTTCATTGTCAAAGAGGCATCAGTTTCATATTGCAAAGATGTCAGTCTGAAGATACATTTTACCAAGAAATTAAAATTGAGTTGAGGTTAAAATCAAAAATAAAAACAAAAATTGAGTTATTAGATTGAAGTTATAAAAACATTCAAATTCAGATCTTTAGAGTGCTAGAAATTTTCATTGGTCAGCAACTAAACTTAAAACCGACAACAGCAATAGTATTGTCAGCCCTCAACAGAATGCAAAATTAAACTGTTGTAATATGTTGTCCCTGCGTGAGTGTCTTGACCTCCTTTTAAGTAAATGGCAGTGATATTGGCATCTAGTTGGTCACCAACTGGGATTGTTGATGCAAGTAAAATAATTAGATTTTCACCCGGGTGATATCTCTTCCTACAGATAACAAAATTCACACTAAGTATGAGTTTACGAAAGTCTATTAGTTTAGAAATAGGTTGGATTTCTTTTGCAAAACTTTCAAAAGAAACCAAAAAACTTGAAAAAAAAAAAAAAAAAACACCACTTCTAAAAACATTCCAGTAGACTTCTCGCAATGTATATAAGTTTTTCAATTATTGTGGAACATACAATTTTGAAAATAACTGTCGGGCCATGTGTGTTGGGATCTCTAAATAAATGTATTATTTCTTTGTAGATGTGACACATTTTTATAAACTTTTTATTTTGTTCAATCAAAAAATTCTAGGTTTCTGAGGGTTACATACAGTAGGATGTTAAAACTGAATTATATAAGTATCCTAATGTCATGTAGTCTTGTGACACCATTAACTTTTAAAACATTTTTTTTTTACTTCTAAAGGAATATATTGTAGCATCCTGTAAGCCTGCAGACTTCACACAGGTACATGTACAGATATTAGTGATTACATTACGATATACTTAAAAATAGTCACAAATGACTTATACTATCTTTATTCTGTTTACTCACAGCATCCACTAATATACACTTACTCCTCTGATTGTTCCACACGAAAGTAAAATAAAACATGTTTTTACCATTGCGATAGTCTCTTGTCTGTGTTTCTATTTGTGGGATGTGTTGTTTTGTTAGCTTGTTGCTCATTTTCATCTTGTATCAGCTAGACATGTCCAAGTTTTGGAAAAAAAAAAAAAGAAAAATTAAAGTGCAAAGCTTGCCTCTCACCCAGTGCCAGCTGGGAGTGGCGGCACAACTGCTGTAAACTTGTGTGCAAGTTAAGCAGCATAGAGAATGAATTAACTTAGAGGAAGGACGCTAAACTCCTGTTGAAACCAGAATGATTGACTCATTTATTCAGTCTACTCATCTTGTTTGGCGAGGAACTCTAGTAACGATGAGATAACTGCCTTTAGCAGATAAGCAGCTGAAATACAGCATCTATGCTAAAGCTTTACTTTTAATTGATGGCAATTGTCATGTTTTGTGTGTGATGACACCATCTTGCGTGAGATAAAAGGTGACTTGATTAAGTTTCAGGAGGAATCTCTTGCCATTGTATGTGTATACAATTAAATGATCAAAATCATATTGAAAAATTGACGACATATTGGGCTGTCGCCCTCATCTTGTACAAGGAAAATGAACAGGACAGTTTACAGTGGCACCATATTTTAAAAAGAAATGTATCAAGAGAGAAAAACTGAATATGGCAATCTGCACATAAAAATATGTGATTAAAAAATTGCTGTATTATATGATGATATGATGATGTGTAGAGGGGGTATGATGATGTGTAGAGTCTATTTAGGTTGTGTTTCAAGTATGGATTTCAGTCATCTTTTTTGTGCTTTTGCTTTGTATTGTAAAGGTTTTGATAACCTAGCATTAGAAATGCATAATTTCTCAGAGTAAAGCATGTAACTATGTTGTCAATTAACCAAAATATAGGTTATTTCCTGATTCCCAAAGAGAAGATTTATGGACCAAAGAGAATACTTATGGACGTAGCGAGAGAGGATATGAAGGTAGTTGGTGTGAGAGAGGAGAATACAGAGAATAGGGTTAGCTGGAGAAAGTTGATTTGCTGTGGCGACTCCTGAAGGGAAAAGCAGGAAGAAGAAGAAGAAGAAGAAGATCGCTATACTGTATTTTCATGTATTTATTATCATTAATATTTGTTAATTTATGGTGAGATACTGAATCTTTAATTTTGAATCTTTAATAATTAAGAAGATTCCTGATATCTGTCTGTTAGGTTAAATTGCTCACAAAAATTTGCAAAAATCAAAGTTATTATTGGTTAAAAGATTAAACAAGTATGGCTTGACAATTTTCCCACAATTTCCCCACTTGACAATTTTCCCACAGTATTTCTACAAATATTTCTAAAAGCAGATTTTTATCTTCTATTTTATTATTTTGACTGCTTTAATAGAATTTTCGACTTTTTGGGAATTCTGACCCAATTCTCCAAAATATGTTACAAATATTATATGGACACCAAGAAATTATACCAGAAAATAAGTTGCTCGGCATTATTATAGAAAAATAACCTATTCTAAGCATGTATTTTCGTGATAGTAGTAGTAAGCAGTAGTAGTATTTTTTTTTAAATAAGCCGAACTCATAGACTCATAAACTTTGATAACAACGAAAATTGAGGAAAAACCGAACTCTAAGAAGACTCACATGGAACACTCTAGACAGTTGTAGTTACTAATCGGTACCGCTTAGTGGCAGTGTTATAGACAGTTGTCATTTCTTTGCTCAAAACAAATAATCCAACGAAGAAGAAAGCTCACCACAAGAAATGCGAAAATTCAACCGTCTTGTCACTCTGTGTCGACTCTTTCAGTAAGAGTGATGGGACTCTTCCCACTGGGAAGAGGGGTCATTCTCCTGTCCCTCATTTTATTCCTGTCGGAAAGACATTTAGGATGGGTAAGTTGACCTAATTGGGGTTCTCTTCGAATCACATGACTCAGCTTGGTGGGCTGTCGTCAGGGTAGTGTTAAATCCGCAGAAGCTAATGCTAGCAACAGGATTCATTTCTGTTCGGTTCTAAACATTCCTTATCCATTACTTCTTCAGAGTCGTGAGTTTGTCACCTCGTACTTGCATGTATAAAGCTATAGCAAGGAGGTAATCTGCGAATGTCTAACAAGATGGATGGAAAATCATTGTCAGTACATTAATAGCAAACATTAGTTATTATATTGTCTACCGCAAGTGAATCGGACAGTGTATTGGATGGGCGGCATATTTGAAGCTGGACAGAAGTTATTAGAGTTGGACGAGTTAATGTTTGGTGTAATCCAAAGTGACCTGCTATAATATTTTGTTATCGCCGATTAAGTAGTTATTAATGGTATATTAAATGTGCGTGGCGGACTCGCTTGAGTAAAAAAATGAACAAATTATTTAACAAACTATAACAATTTGATTTTCGTATCTTTTAGATGCCATTATTCTCCATATGAATTCCCCATGACAATTTGTCAAGTTTAATTCTGTCAAAGTGATAGTAACCAACTGAAAGATGGAGTATTGGTGCTGTTGAAGTATTTTCTTATTTATACTTACCAAAGACCATTCTGCATTCCAGTGAAGCAAGGAAATGACAGAAATTATTACCAAGAACCAAACCTTGAGGTATTAGGGAAACACTTGAACATGATTGACCATTAAAAGTGCTTACTCTTAGAACCGTGTAATGTGGGTTATGGTATTCAGTTCAAAGAAAATATTCACACTAAAGAAATAATGTACTAACTTTTTATATACAATATCAAACTTGTGTCACTAGCCTATTTACTTCTGCCAAATGGCATTACTATTATTTCAACTTGTCTGGTACATCTAGATAATGGCACTGGTCATCTTGTTGGAGCAGCTGGACTTGTTTAGTTTTTGTTGTTAATTTTAAGAGGTTTCATATCTCATTCAAGTTTCTTAGAGTCTAACAGAAGAAGGCAGTGAGAGCCTAGTTAGGCTCCTTGATGAGAGGCTACGGTCATCAATTATAAATGAATAAAAATTAAAAGTCCTGTCCTAATAGCAAGATTGAAGGATAAGGATTTTTTTTAAATTATCGCATGTAAATAAAGTTCCAGTTAACACATTTTTTAATAAGATGCTCTCTGCTTTATTCATCTGATTTGATTAAATCAGTTTTAGATAATGGCCTCTTCTTATCAATTTTTCCACACCTCGAGCCTTTGTTTCTTCTTTTAATCAAGAAATTTGGTCAGAGCTCAGGAGCTAAGCTACAGAACTTAGAACCCATGCCAAAATAAGTTTTAACTTAATCATGACTTCTCTAGATAAGTTTTCATTGTCCTTTTAAAATCTCCCTTTCAAAACCAAAGCTTTAGATTTAGTTAAACACTTTGATTAGTTAGAGACAAGAATGAGAAGAAACAAGGGCTTTTAATGAAAGGTTTGAGAGGCCTGAGATGGATCAATACATTTTTTGTTTTTACTGAAACACCTAAAATAACCCCCCTGGCCATCAAATAAATTCAGGGTAAAGTCCTGGTCGTCCAAGTTGACACAAGACAAATGAATAGCTGGTACAGTTGTAGTGCTATGCTTGACTGCAGCTGCATGTTTGGGGAGCAATGAACTCAACACAAGACAGAAGTAGGCCAGAGACTGACACCTCGCCTACTCAGAAAATGGTTTCTAGAGTAAGTGAATTAACTTCCTTCCTAAAAAAGCATGTGAGGGCATGCTGCTGAATAGACAGATTAATTAATTTCATATATGCATATTTTGAATATGAAAACAGTGCTGGTGACATCTTTTTCTCAAAGAGTTGTAGAAAAACCTTCTGGTAGCTACTAGTCCAAAATATAAGCTTCAAAGCTGTTTGCAGTTGCCATAGAAATCTGACCAATGTGTGTGTGCCATTTCACAGTGTGAGATATGACTAAACAAACTGCTTTTCTCTTTTTTTATTACTAAGCTTGCCCTTCACATACCACATTGAAAAGGAAATATTTTTGCAGAAGTAAAAAGTGTATTTGTATCCATACAGAGCAGAGGACAAAAGAAACACAGAAGAATGAAACTTGTCTAGAGGATAATATAATCATACAATGGTGTAGGCACACATATTCCATCACAAACATCACTGACCAGAAAAATGAGTGGGTCAGAATGGTTTTGAGTATCCTTATACATCCAAGGGGGCTCCTGACAGTTATGACGAAACAGAAAGACTAATTGAATTTGCTCTGTGAAAACACAGTACAAAATATTTTTTCTTGTTTAATTTACCAGGTCGAAGCACAACGCTGTGTCTGGTATGGTGAATGTGAGGAGTCTGAAAAGGTGCCTGGAAAAAAGTACAACTGCAAATATTCTGGTGCACCAATCGCACTGGAATCAGAGGGTTTAGACCTACTCAAGGTACTAGTCTGATACCAAGATTAATCTCCTGCTCGAAGAAAAAATACATTATGTAGTTGTGTTTCCCAACTTTCAAAAAAGCATCTTGTCCATCAAACAATATCACTGTTACATGCAGGAGCTATGTCCAGGATATGACTATGGAGACCACAAACTCTGCTGTAATGTTGAACAGTTACAAACCCTTAAAGGGAGTCTACAGCTACCCCTTCAGTTTCTGTCTCGGTATGTGCTTTGTTTAAGTAATTTGACACATCATCCTTAAAAGGGCATTGTCATTCTGTACCATTTCAAATCATTATCATTTGCCAAGCCCAGCATTGTTTTTTTCTTTTATTTTTGACCAAAACCTCTTCATAAGTGTTATCAAGTTTTTTCCCTCCTTCCTTTCAGTACATTGAAGCATTTTCTTTTGGACCATGTTTTGTGCAGGTGTCCTGCTTGCTTCTACAACTTGATTAACCTGTTCTGTGAGCTGACATGCAGCCCCCACCAGAGTCAGTTCATGAATGCTACTAAAACCAGTAATACCAGTGTTTTGGAGGTGCAGTATTACATTGGAAAAAAATTCGCAAATGGTGAGTTAATTGTAATGTCACTCCATGTTGTCATAACTGAAACCAAGAATGAACATGCTTAAAAAAAAAGAAAAAAATTGAAATGAAAAGAATTCTCTTTAATATGAGGTGGTGCTCTTAGTCATTATTTTCATTACCGGTTGCATAACTATTGTAGCAGATAAAACATTGTAGTAGAGTTAATCAATGTAAGTATTTTGCCCAAAAATAAACATTTGAAAATTTTCAGCCATGTACAATGCCTGTAAGGACGTACAGGCACCCTCCAGCAACGTGCCAGCCTTATCACTACTGTGCGGGAAAGACGCAAAGGACTGCAATGCAACTAACTGGATCCAGTACATGTTTGACATTAACAATGGACAAACCCCTTTTCCTATCGACCCAATATTTTCAGGTAAATCTTTTTTAGTTGCACATTCACATATGTTTCATACATTAAGTTAAAGAAAAAATGCTCTTTAATTATGTTGAATTTTGACTAAATGTCTTTGTCTATAAATGAGATGTGAATTTTGACAATTTTTATTTACTCCAGATGACCCGGTATTGGGTTACACTCCCATGAACAACAAGACCTATGACTGCACAGAAGGCCTAGAGGATGGCTCAGGGCCTTGTTCATGTCAGGATTGCTCAAAGGCCTGTGGCCCCAAACCTGTGCCTCCTCCCATACCTCCTCCCTGGACAATCCTTGGTGTTGATGCTATGACTGTCATCATGTGGATCTCCTACATAGTCTTCCTGCTTATCTTTATAGGTTCTGTGCTCGGAACCTGGTGTTACAGGTAAAATACTATTCTTCACTTCTCAGCATTAAGTGTGTTACCATTTTTATTGAGATTACACCCCCTGTGTGGGCTTCTACTATATTGGATCACAGTTGTCCTTTTATACTTTTCCCCGAAAACTGCAGATCACTGTTTATATCCACCCTCTCAATGCTGTCACCCCTCCTAGACGGACAGGCAGACACACATACACAAATCCTTCAAATCAATGTAGATTTTTTGCAACTTTAGGGCCTCAGCAGCATGACACTTCGCTTGATACACTTGTTAATAGTTCATGCTTTCCGTTTGACTTTCCTCTCCAGCAAGAAATTGTGTATTTCAAAGTACGATGTGTTTGTCTTTTTTGATCTGTTTTTTTGTGCGGTAATATTTGATCATGTTTCTATGTGTGTATTCAGGAAAACCAGAATCATGTCTGAGTATGGCCCCATATTGGGTAGCAATAACCCACTGTCTCTTAACAGTGATGACCCAGATCAAGGTAAATCTATTGTTCGGTTTTCTTTCTGTAATCTATGCAGCATTTCTGTGGAGGTTCTCAGTCAGCCAGGTCATTGGTAAATTCTGGACTTTGATGTTGCACCCCTCATCCGAGGGGCTTCTTTGTAATGGCCTGTGGGAGTTTCCGAATAAAACTGCCAGGGTGGGGGGCATCTCTAGGTTATGATGGCTTATGTAACACAAGCCATCTCAGCCTGCACAAGTTGAAGGTTTTCAAGTCAGTTGCCACAACAATGAGATTTTGAAAGGAATGCATCATATCATTAATTGTAATGTCTTTGGAGTTTAGGTGTAGTACATAGTATAAGTTTTTTGTCACACAGTGCAAACTAACACCAAGTCTTTTTTCTTCCCAGCCGATGCATCATGTTGTGAGAGACTTGGGGAGCGCTTTGAGAATGCTCTTCGGAGCTTCTTTAGCACCTGGGGTTCCTTCTGTGTGCGTTATCCCTGTCTGGTTATACTGGGCAGCCTAATAGTTGTTGTAGCCTCATCTGGAGGACTTCTCTTTATGCGTATTACCACTGACCCTGTTGAGTTATGGTCAGCCTCAGGCAGTCAGGCACGACTGGAGAAAAACTATTTTGACAGCCACTTTGGACCATTCTTCAGAACTGCACAGCTCATTATAACCACGCCCATCAATGAAACGTCCATCTACTCCCCGTACTTTGGAGGATCAGATGTCCCATTTGGTGCTATTTTGGACAAAGATATTCTGCATCAGGTGGGTTCAGTTTTTAGGGAAAAAACATTCAGCAGAATAAATTGCTTTACTTTGAATCAAGACACATGCAAGGTATTTAGCAGTCCTAAACAAAGTCAAAATCACCAGGCAATATAAATGTTTCTGTTGAAGATTTTCAACACCTGTGAAACTGCTCAATTTGTTTTCACATGTCTTTCATTTTTTCTAACCTCACACAACTAGGTCCTAGATCTGCAGCTTGATATTGAAAGGATAGTCGCTACATATGAAGGCCAAAATGTTACCCTGAAGGACATTTGCTTGGCTCCTTTGGCACCGTACAATGACAACTGTACCATCTTGAGTGTTCTCAACTACTTCCAAAACAGCCATGCTGCACTCAACCACAGCATTGGAGATGACTTCTTTATTTATGCTGACTATCACAGCCATTTCCTCTACTGTGTCAGGTGATTTTTCTTCAAACTGGTTTAGTTCCTTTCCCTTTTTATTTTTGTATGGCTATCAAGAGCAATTAGGGTGCTAGGCATGTTACTTTTTCGGCAGTCAAAAAAGCACTGACAGTCTCCGAATACTGTAGTTGCTTTTCAATTGCTGTACTTGCAGAAGGAATTAAGGACCAGCTTCCATGAGATATCTGAATTTTTTGAAGATTAAAAAGTTCCGGAGAAATAGTAATTATATCCTCATTGCTTGTCTTGAGGTAGTTTTCTATATCTTCATGTGTATCAGACTATCTTAAATCACTGATGATGATGGTCAGATGATGGAATGATCAGGCCTAATACTGTATATATTCTAACTGCAGTGCACCAGCATCCCTTAATGATACCACTCTCCTGCATGATCCCTGCCTTGGGACCTTTGGAGGCCCTGTCTTCCCTTGGCTGGCACTTGGGGGTTATGATGGTGAGCTATTTATATATTTAGAGTTAACGGAAAGTAGTCCGTGGTAAAATTAGCCATTGATCTTATCATTTGCCCATTCTATGATGCATGTGCATGTTGCTGATCGTTTTAGTTCTTTAATGTAGAATAAATGTGCCATGTTTGTTTGTTGTTACTGACCTCACAGACACCAACTACAACAACGCAACAGCTCTAGTGATCACGTTTCCTCTCAACAACTACCTGAATGACTCTGTCAGGCTGGGAAAAGCCCGGGCATGGGAAAAAGAGTGAGACTGGGGTTTTTTCTCAGATTGATTATACTGAACCTTATAAACTGCTAATGGTATACCTCTTTGCTTTCTGTTTTTATGTGTCTAATACAGATTCATCAACTACATGAAAAACTTTAAAAATCCCAACCTGACAATAGCCTTCAGTACAGAGAGGAGTGTTGAAGATGAAATTGACAGAGAGAGCAAAAGTGACATCAGCACTATAGTCATCAGCTATGCTATCATGTTCATCTATATCTCCCTAGCCTTGGGTCACATCCACAGCTTCAGGAGAGTCATGGTATAAAGCTAAGTCACATGTTTCTATCATATTCTTCAACTCGTGCTTATTTGGTTTGCAAAAGAAAATTAATTCCTACAATAGTTGTTAGCATTCAAATTACATTTCCTGGGTGTGATTTAAGCCTTTGATGAAATCATTTGATTCAACAGAACTTATACAACATGTTCAACAATTTGGCACTCGACCAATAAAATGGATGGTCTGTTCCACTTGTAGCTCTTGGTGAAATTACACCATTTGCCCATAAAAGCTGTCCTCATTATTTGAAAATTGGCTGGGATATGGAATATGGAAATATTGCACATTAATTATTAACATAATCAATTTTGAATTAATGCTGAACATCCTTATTCATTCAAGCTGACCCTCTTATTCTATTTTTATGCAAAGTAATAACTTTAGCCTGCCACATAGTCATTAATAAATGACTATGTGGCAGGCTAGTTAAAAGCCAACCCAAGGATTGTTATGAGCAGTTTCAAGAGAGGCTCAGAATATAGAATGGAGAAAAAATGTGCATAGCTCTTACATAACTTAAAAGAAGAAATTTCTTTTATACAGCCTTTTATATTTCTGTTAAATCTAAAATACAGTCGTATTATGATAAATAATGCAGTTTGTGTGTAAAAAAAAAACATAGATTTTTTTTTTTTTCCTCACATTGAAGACACCTCATAACTGACTATTTAATTGGCTGGATACAGTTAAAAGTTACAATTTTAAAGTAATGTTTACATCAGTCTTGCAAACTTAAGCTCAGTTGTTTACCATACCCAGCTGAAACAGGCGCGTTTAGTTAGAAACACATACAATATTCAACCTAAATGATTGTTGTGCTCAAGAAAAAACAGAAAACAGAGAAAGAAAATATTTCAACAATTTGCCTCAAACAATTTACCACCCTTGGAAATTGTCTGAATCAGCTATAGTTACACATGGTTATACATATAGAAGAAAGAAGCTTAGTATGGTTTGGTAATTCATTCTTTTGTCTTTCAGGTGGACTCTAAGATTTCTCTGGGTATATCAGGGATTCTAATTGTGCTAAGCTCTGTGGCTTCCTCACTGGGAATTTTCAGCTACTTTGGTATCCCACTGACACTCATTGTGATTGAGGTCATCCCCTTTCTTGTTTTGGCTGTTGGTGTGGACAATATATTTATTATAGTACAAACATATCAGGTACTTTTCTTTTAAAATAATTCAGTCAATTGAAATTGTATATTATCGCACAGCAAAAGTGAACTTGTTTTTCATCCAGGAACCAGTCAAACCTCTTCATTTTAAACTTTCTAATAGAGAGATGAGCGATTGCCTCAAGAAGAACTTCACCAGCAGATTGGTCGTATTCTTGGCGATGTAGCCCCCAGCATGTTCCTCTCCTCATTCTCTGAGATGCTGGCCTTCTTCCTAGGTGAGATAGAAACATTTCAAAAATAAGGCTTTGTATTTACTGATGTTGAATGTGTTTTCTCAGTGATGTATCAACATTAGTCAAGAAAGGTTTTGATCAAGACATAGTTGCTCTAGAAAGTGTCGAAGTTTTGCAGTGAGTCTCATGCTGATAGTACAGTTGATTTTTTTTTTCCCTCTGCAGGGGCACTGTCCAATATGCCGGCAGTGAGGACATTTTCTCTGTTTGCTGGTTTGGCTGTTTTTATTGATTTCCTGTTGCAGATCAGTTGCTTTGTCAGCTTGCTTGGCTTGGACTTGAGGAGACAAGAGGTGAGACTGAGTGAAATGTTGGGCACACTTTGAACAAACTTCAAACAAGGGGTCTCAGGATATTCACTTTAAAGGAACAATTGCAGTTTCTCCTAAGCGTGACATGGTTTGGAATATGCACTAAGGGATATTCTTTTTAAAAGGTAAATCGTTTTGACATCGTTTGCTGTATGAAGCTGCCAGAAGGTCAGGAAACAAAGACCGACAGTATCCTATTCCGTTTTTTTAAGAAAGTCTATGCCCCTTTCATCCATCAAGAAGTGGTGCGGCCAATCATAGTAAGTACTTCGGATGCCCTTGTCTTGTTAGTTGCATCTTACTCTATAGTGTTAACTATGAGCCTTCTTTTCTTTGAATTATTCATAATGATCAAGATATGTTGGAAAGCAATATTTCCTTTAAATCTTTTATCTATTTTCAGGTGGCTGTGTTTGTGGGAGTGCTGTCCTTTAGTATTGCAGTGATAAATAAAGTGGAAATTGGACTGGACCAGAAACTCTCCATGCCTGATGTAAGTTTTTTTGCCTTGCTCAGTAATGTATACAGGGTTAATTCCTTCATAGATCAGTAACTAACTGAACTTAAGTGATGGGCAGTTTTGGTGGAGGCAGTAGAACACAGGGTAACTTATAAAAACAGAGGAAGGAACATACAGGTGGACTGCACCTTGTATAGACAATGTTGTCTGATGTAGATCAGTGATGGTGAATGAGTGTTGCAAGACCGCATAGGATGGTGGTGTGTGGGATGAATCTTGTGACAAAGAAAATGACGAGGATGAAGGGAGAGCAAAGGACAAAGTGGAAGAGGCCTGAAAATGAAAGAGTGGTTTTTCAGGAAGGAGTTGAGATAGGTTCTGGGTGATCAGGAGGTTTTTCTAAGTGACTTGACAACTGCAGTTAATGTGATTAGGAGGACAGGTAGGAGAGTAATTTGTGTGTCATTTGGAAGGAAATTGGAGTTGAATGTAGTTGAATTAGGAAGTGCAGGAGTTTATACTAAAACTAGCTACCATGCAGATTGTGTGTCAGTGTGTTTGAGTCCCACTGTAATAATTTATGTTTTCATTTTTACTATGTTTCTAAGCGCCAGACCATGAATGGATATTTCTATGGATTTATTTTCCATTTATTCATTTAGTATGAATGATGTGCCGATTGATGAACATGTTTGTTTTGCTGTGCTTGTGACAATGTAAATAAAGATGCATTCTATTGTGTATACACAGAGAAGGTTTAGTAAAGAAGTGGGACATTGAGGGGATTGAAGCAAATAGAAGTATCGATTAGGAGTACAGAGGTGCAACGCAGTGTGAGGGTAGAGGTGGCAGAGGCAGACCCACATGACTTGAATGCCTTTGATTGATGCAGGTTGGCAAAGCGGAGAGATAGCGATGAGTAACCATGTGCAGCAGGATTTGGGTGATTTAAGGATAGAGAGGGACATCAATTGACTGGAGTTACAAGTGTGATAGGAAGGTGGAAAGATTACTGTATTAAGAAAAGTTGATAAATGAGGAAGACAAAAGAGAAAGAAGAATATAGGAGGTGACTGTTGTGGACCATGAAATAGCATAGATGAGGAAAAAGGAAGTGAGGAGGGCACTGAAGAGGTGAAGAGTGGAAATAGTGGATATCTGTGGAGATATGGAACTGTCTAGGAGAGATGGCAGAGTTTTTCCCTAGATGTTTCAACAAGAGGTTTAAGAGTTTTTAAGAACAAGGGAGACTGGCAGAGTTGTGGCAACTTCAGAGTAATAAAGTTGATGAGCCATACAATGAAGGTATGGTGAAGAGTTGTGGAAGCTGGACTAGCAGGGACACACTGCACAACTTTCACAGTTGTTACCAATTTTGAAGACTTGGAGGACTCACTAATGAGGTTTCGGACTTTCTAATGGCAACTGAAAGACTGGGGATCACACATTTAACGACTGCTGATGTGGGGTTACAGACGACACAATTTTACAAACAAACTGAGGGCAACTCAACACATGTGCAAAACTCTTGAGAGGAACTATGTCTACTTGACCAACAGTATAGTATATAGTTATTGTAGTTTGCGCATATCAAGGCCAGTTTCGCTTTGTCGACTCTCCTGCCATCTCTGTTCACCACTGTTGTTTTGATATCGCTGCTGATTCCTGTCTTCTTCTGACATTATTTCCTGTGTCTCACCTACTCTTTTTCATTGACTGCTAGCAGCATAGATCTGCAGTTGGGTCATAAAGCAGCGCACACTACCAGATGATGTCCAGAGTTGGCTTAAACATGACCTGGGTTGGGTCTTTCCCCAACACTAACAGATGTCTATGCTGACTTGCTATAGTTGTTGTGCTATACTGGCCGTCCTCAAAAAGGGCTGACTGGTGCAGTCTGCCCAACTGTGAATTAGGGGTTAAATGGGACAAAAAATCTTAGAGTTTGTCCTGCTTGAGGACAGAAGTGGGCATTTGTGGGCAGAAGTATGATGCCATGCAAAATAAATACAACAGATGCAATATACTAACTTTGACAATGTTGATCTAAAGCAGGGGTAGGCCACATCCGGCCCGTTGGTCCTTTTAATCTGGCCCGCCAAAGATTGGTACAGAATTCATACTTGATTTGAATGATTGGATCAATGAATGTGGGAGCTCAAACAGGAGATTATTTCATTTTGGGAGCTACTTGAGAACACTTTTCCTGAGCTGAATCACACAGATTGGCACAGAACTGACACACATTAATGAGCTGGACATGAAGCTACAAAGGAAAAACTGGTTTGTGCATGAAATGCAAGCAAACGTCAGAGACTTCAAAACCAAGCTAGTTGTATGTTTAAAACAAAGGTCGAACGAGTCTGATGTGTACAGTTAACAAATGCGTTTTTTACATTTTTTTATTTGTATTGTATCTTGTGCTAACCTGGCCCGTCTGTCAAATTTTAAAAGTCAATGCGGCCCCTAAGTCAAAACGTTTGCCCACCCCTGATCTAAATGTACAGGAAATGTCAGGGGGCGCTGCATTGTGCCTCTGCAGAGCTAGAAAAAGAATATGACAGTGTGCCATTGGAGGAGCGTTTGTTTTATATGTGGAAGTCTAGTGTGGCAGAAAAGTATGTTATAATGATGTATGAGGGCAGTAAGACCAATGTGAGGTGTGCTGTAAGTATGACGGGAATTCGAGATGGCGAGTGTAGTGTATCAATGATCAGCTCTGAGACCCCTTCTGTTGCTATGGTGAAGGACAGGCTGACATATGAGGTTAGACAAGAATCTCAGTGGACTGTTTGCAGATGATGTCGCTAACTAGCCGGCTAGCTACTTTCACTGCAGAGTGCCAAATTGATTTGTTTTATTGTCCCTAGAACAGGGACCAGGTGGAGGAAAATCTAGAAAAATGGAAGTATGCCCTGGAAAAGACAGGTTAGCTACAAAAACACAGAATAAATATGTATTGACATAGAAGTTCTCAGTCATCCAGGTCATGGTTAATTCTTGTCAAAATCTTCTGCTCGTGGGAACTGTGCTTGATTTTCTTTCTTGAAGACACCTCTTATCTGAGAGGCTTCTTCAGTTCCACAAACATGTTGCCACAGAATTTGGGATGATCATCCTTTGACTTGTGCTGGAGTTGTAAAAGACTTTCAGAAAACCCACTGACAACAGAAACCACCTGTGTTCCAGACTTAAGATCTGAACTGAAGAAGCCTCTCAGATGAGAGGTGAAATATCTTCAAGGGATGAGAGTCAAGTCCAGCTGCCATGAGAAGAATATTTTGACAAGAATTACATATGTGTAGAGATAAATGTGGAGATTTTTGAATAACTGTGTGTTAAAGTATGCAAGCCGTTCTGAACGCATTGAGAAAAATGTCAGGTATGATAAAACAATCAGCAGCAATAAAAACAAAAGGTATTCAAGACAGGTGAGACCAGCAATGTATGGTTTAGAGACGGTGGCACCAAAAAAGGCAGAGCTGGAAAGCAAAGATGAAATGTTGAGGTTTTCTTTGGGATTGACAGGAAAGGATAGGTTCTGGAATGAGCACATAACATTAAACATGGACAAACTGGAATCATATAAACTTAAACTCGGAAACTAAACTAAGCTTTTTTTCTGCTATTTTTTGCTCCTGCTCCCAGCCAAGATAGAACTGATAATTATCAGATCAGGGAAGTAATTTTTTCAACTCTTCTTTTGAACATTATCATATACTTCAGTGACAGTTAGGAACCTTGGTGTGTTCCTTGACAGAATGCTCTCTCTTCATATTAGAGAGGAAACAGTCACCTTTTTCCAGCTTAGAAACATTGCTGATGTCACATCAGCTTTGTCATTAGAGGACACAGAGAACTTAATCCATCTACTTTTCACGATTTCATTATTGTTATGCCCTTTTATCTTGGTTGGCAAAGAGGAGTATCCAAAGCCTGTACATTGCTGGTGCAATCTGAGCATGTGTTCTGAACAGTAAATTGCAAGTAAATTTGAACACATTACTTAGGCATAGACCATGCTTTACTGTCTTCCTGTTTAGATGAGAGCAGACTGTGAAGTATTACTCCATATGTAAAATAGTCAACAGCATTTCTTAATTATCTGACCAGCATATCTATGCTGACAATCTGTTGTCTAATATGTCTAATCTAGCCTGTTGTCTAATCCAGGATTCTTACGTGTTGGAATACTTCAAAAACTTAAGCAAGTATCTCCACACTGGAGCTCCTGTCTACTTTGTAGTAGAGGACGGTCTCAACTACAGTAGCCCTGTGGACCAGAATGCTGTGTGTGGAGGGGTTGGCTGCAACAACAACTCCCTGGTCCAGCAGGTTTACACAGCTTCACTGATCAGTAACTAGTAAGTCTAAGATGCATGTTTCTAGAACAAAGTTTTTTTTGTCTCTAAATGAGAAGTAAGAAAATCAAATTAAAATTGAACTTTTCGAAATCTTAGGAAATTGTATGTTCATAATAAAATATGGATGGAAATTGATGATTCTAAACTCATTTCTAACCAGCATAGGACAAACATTGACCTTTATCTCATAAAAGTGGAAAATAATTTATATAAACAAGAAGGATATGAATTTTCTTAACCCATAGATTCACATTTTCATGAGCGACATGGTCTTAAATAAAGGGGAATGGAATTATCCTAAAATTAACCTCTAAGTATAGCCGTCCGGCAAATATTGTGAAGTAGGAAGACAAATATTAGATTCAAAGTTCCATGAAATGGAAATAAGTTAAGTACTCCTTCATTTGTATCTTGAAGCTGTACTTGATTAAAATGTTTTGTTAATTTTTTTAAACATTAGAGAAGCCCTGATAACAAAAATGTAGCTGTCCAAACCAGAACTTAAACATAAGAGAAGTCATGGTACCAAAAATGCAGTAGTCTAGGCCTGACCCTCTTCCATCCCCCCATTGCATACAAGTTGGTCATATCATACCAATGTGAATCTTCACAGAAACAAAAAATTAATGTGGATGTGATCCTTGATAGAAGTGTACAGTAGCTTAAGAGCTAAGGCACTTTACTCTGAGCAAGGATTTGGTAACTGATGGTGTTTATTTTAGAGAAATCAAGTGCATAATTGTGTTCATGCACAGCGGTCAAATTTTCTGAATTTTGGTGTCAGTTTTTTGACATCCCTACATCATAAATTTCAATGTAAGCCCAATGCCACAGCCAGTAAAAATACCTATACTATTTCTAGCATTAAAAAAGTTTGCTGTTCCATTGGCTTTTAGCACCACCATTGCCTTCACACCATCCTCCTGGCTGGATGATTACTTTGACTGGGTGAAGCCTCAGTCCAACTGCTGTCGGTACAACAACTCAACTGGAGACTTCTGTAATGCCTCAGGTACATGCTTTTTTTTTTTTTTTGTTAATTGTGCTTTGACAGCTTTTCACACAACCCTTAGTCCATATATCAACATTTATCTGGTATTTTCATAAGCAAAGGGCAATTTAAAATTAATTTCGATTTGTTTAAATTTTGTCTTGAGTGAATATTTGCAAAAAATTTCTATCAATTTGAACATTTAATATATTGTCTTTGGAGTGCATTAAACTAAATATAGGTTGAAAGTGATTTGCAAATCATTGTATTCTGGTTTTTTTTACGTTTTGTACAATTTCCCAACTTAATTGGAATTGGGGTTTGTATACCTATTGTTATGAACTTTAGCATTGCAAACAACTCAAACAAGTGCAAATTGCTATCATTCAGCTTTTGCACTCGATTAAGAGAAGAAGAATGGGAATGTCTTGTCAGGTTTTGTGTTACACAGTAGACTTGGATTATTTCTGCATATGTTTTCCAGTGGTAGATCCCTCCTGTGTTCATTGTCGGCCCATGACTCAGAGTGGAAAACAGAGGCCGGTGGGAGAAGATTTCATGCGGTTTCTACCCATGTTCCTGTCAGACAATCCTAATGTCAAATGTGGAAAGGGGTAATTTTTCTATCTAATTTCAAAATATGTTAACTTCTGTGCTGTCAAAAAAAATCAATTTCTCATCAGTCGCAGTTAACATTTCCTTTTGCAATGTATTATAACCCCTCTAGTGGCCACGCAGCTTACGCAACGGCAGTTGACCTGTATCCTAACAAGACAGCCATTGGAGCCACATACTTTATGACATATCACACAATCCTGAAGGAGTCCCCAGACTTCATCAATGCTATGAAGATGGCCCGAATACTTGCTCACAATATTAGCCAATCCATGGGTCATAAGGTGTTTGCCTATAGGTAAGCTCTTATAATCAGTGTTCCTCAAACCAGTTAAAAATATATTGTAAATAATAATTATTGTAATGTAAAACTAGCCTTTCTATGATGTTGCAGATTCGATTTTGTTTGGTAACTCTTGTAAATAAAGTGTACTTGTTGCACATTCAAGATTTCAGTTACAAAGCTGGAGAAATGGGTTAAAGATGCATAGATGGGCAGTAAAGAAAATACAAATTGCCAGCATTGACCATCTGTAGTGAAGTAATCTTCCCTGCCCTCATCTTAGCACAAAAATCATTCTAGCATTTGTTTGGATCATTGCCTCAGTTATGGCAGTTGTTGGCAAATGGCAATTACTTGTATATTACTTACTACTAAAAATGACTTATTAGTATTAGTATCATTACATTATTATTAGTGTTATACTCATAATAAGAAAATTGCTTTGTAGATTGGAAAATAGCTGATTTTACAGCTTGAAATGCCTGACAGGATATGCTGTTAGAATAGAAGCTTCATTGTCATTGTACAACCACAGAACAAAATTTTAAAATTGAACATTTCTATTGTGAGAATAGTACAAATTGCTTTGTGGACATAATGGCTTCCTTTTTGAAACATTTTACTATTTTCTTCCTTTGCAGCGTGTTCTATGTGTTTTATGAGCAGTACTTGTCCATCGCAAATGACACAGCTCTAAACTTGGGTGTTTCCTTGTCGGCCATATTTGTGGTGACCACAGTATTGTTAGGCTTCGAGCTATGGTCGGCTGTTATAGTCACTATCACCATCGCCATGATCCTGGTCAACATGTTTGGGGTCATGTGGCTCTGGGACATAAGCCTCAACGCAGTGTCCCTCGTGAACCTGGTTATGGTGAGAAGGATGGAACACACATTTCTATGTGTGTTCATGCAACAAACAAACTTTACTAACGGTTTGACTGTATTTTACATGTTTTGGTGACAGAGATGTTTTTCATGGTTTGTTGTAGGCATGTGGTATTTCTGTGGAGTTCTGCAGTCATATTGTTAGAGCTTTTTCCATCAGTGTAAAGAAGAACAGAGTGGAGCGAGCTGAGGAGGCCCTGGCTCACATGGGCAGTTCTGTAAGTCTCACCTCACCTCAGCAGATTCACTAATGGCCTTTTTGTATGTAATAGGATGCATAATATTATTGTTTGGTTTGAGTTTGCTTTTTTTGTTTTGCTTTTTCTTTTTGGCGGGAGAATTTGAGTTGTCTGTCTGCTTAAATAGTTTACTATGTTAAAGTTTGATGTATAATAAGACCTGTATCAAAAACTGTGTCATTTTGTTTCTTAAATCAGGTTGGTTTCTTTTTACAGGTTTTTAGTGGGATCACATTAACAAAGTTTGGAGGTATCCTGATTCTGGCCCTCTCTAAGTCACAGATCTTCCAGGTCTTCTACTTCAGGATGTACTTGGCCATTGTGCTTCTTGGGGCAACGCATGGCCTCATCTTCCTCCCTGTACTACTTAGTTATATAGGTGAGTATCACATTTGAGGAAAAAGACATAAATACTTTACACCATTGATGCCAAATGCAGTCCTCTATATTCCAACTCTTACAGGTCCTTCAGTAAATAGAGCAAAGGTGTTTTCTGCAAACAAGCGCTTCGCTGGTACAGAAAGGGAGCGCCTCCTCAACTATTAACAAACTGTAGCACCCAATGAACAATGAACTGTTTGCTGTGGAGGAACAGTAAGAGTTAGACAACAAGCCCTTTTTGTGATTTTTGAAAAATGGTGTTGCCACTACTATGCATGGATTTAACTCAGGAATGCATATGCCCAGTAGAAGGCAAGTTGGAGGCCTTTTAACCCATAAACTACAGTCTTCCTCATTAGACTGTAACCCCACTATTGCCCTACCCCCTTACACTACAGGAAAGGACGCAGTATTAGAAACTTAAGTGCAACATACAGAAAAGAAATTAACACACTTTGAAAAGGTGGAAAACCACCAACACAGCTTACAGTCATACAGTTGCACTGTTTTAGTTCTATGTGCTATTTGTTGTTTATATTCGGGGATAGGTTAATTTGTTTGTTTATATATATATATATACACATATATATATATACATACATGTGTATAGATAGATATGTGTGGAGAGAGAGAGAGCGAGATGCACCCTTGCTTTTCTTTTCCACTTTCAATCATTTCATGTCACCCTTCTATTTAAACTCAGTTTTTTGATTTGGGAGTTTGCATAACTGGACTTCATTTACTCTGGTGTGGACTTCATCAAGATACAAACTCATGGCTGTTGATAAAGGTAAACTGATGCTCCATGATATACTTACAGTCACTGAACAATCTGTTGTTCAGTGACTCTATTGCATAAAGAGACGGAATGATAAATTACTGGGTTTAAGTGTATACAGCTTAGTGAAATTTAGAAATTATTCTTAGACATGAAGTTTGGTCACATATCATTGTGTAAAATGACTATAATGCACCTCATTCATTCTGACATCTGTAAGTTTTTTTTGTTTTTTTTTTTAATTCATTTTTTTGCCATTTGAGAAACCCTCTTCCAGTGCCCCCCCCCCTAATTCAAAGATGATTATGGCATCATTGTCAAACATTTTACCAAATTTGTTTATAATCTTGTATCTTTTTTGTCTTTCTGGGGCAGGTTTTTAAATGATGTAATATCTTTCATACCATGAGTAATAACTGCAAGAACTAAGCTTTGATGTAAGAAATGTCAATTAGAAACTGTCTAAAAAGTTGTAACATTAATAGTTAGCAGTGCTGTGCATTGATATAGACAAACCCTCAATAACCTTGAAGATCATGATTGAAGAGAAACATGCCTTGATATTCGAGTTTTTAATAATTTTAAAATATACAATAAAAAGTTGTTGAAAAAAAAATGAGCCTTCTTTCCTTTAGAGGGTGATTTACATTTTTTTTGTAGTAAACATTTTGCAGAGGATAAAAACTCTTGATGCTCTCACAGTATGAGTTGTTAGTGTTCAAGCTGGCCATGGTGTGGCATTTAAACCTCATTCAGCTTCATGCTATCTGTTGTAAGGTGGCTGTGAATCTATCCCCTTTTTTTACATCTTGAAAAGGAAACTGTACAATGCTTGTGCTGGTAAGTTAATGAAAAATGATTGTGTAAGATTCTAAAGGTCAAGTTACCTTAGTATGCAAATGATATCTGCATAGAGCTGTTTTTCCTGCATGTATATGTGAAGTTGTTGGCTATTTACACAACTTTTTTTCTGGCCATCAGTCATTAGCATCCCATCTGAGTGTGAGTGCCAAACTCAAGAGTTGTACACGTCCTCCCAGCGTGTGCTGTCAGTACTGACTGTCCAGCCCTGTTATTCAAACCTCCAGCTCATGACTTATTTATCTGCTGCACTGTCAGAGCGTTGGCTGTTCTTCGAATCTGGCTGAGAGATTAAAATATTAATTTCCTCTGCAGGTCTGGTGTGCTGTCTGCAGGGGGAATACAGGTTGGGAGAGGACTATTACATAAGATGTGTAATGCTTTTTTTAAACTTGGACTTTTGTCCATCTTTTATTAGCACAGCACACACATTTTTCAAGTGATATATTTTGTATTAACTTTTTAAATGCATAAATATAGTTTTTTGGGGGCTAAAATGTTGTTACTCAGTAGAACAGGAAATAAGGTATTTGATACATATTTGGAAATGATTGAAAGAAAACTTCCTCTGTAGGAATATAGACTTAGTTTTTACTGTTTTCTTAGTGCTACCTTGCATGTTTGCGTTTTCTCATCTAATTTAAATGTGTTCTATCAAAATAATTTCAAAGACTGTGTAATCTCATGCATAAAGCATCTAAGAGTGAATAATTGTGGAAGATGATAATCATATTATTTTTTTCTGATGGATCAACTGAATTTTCCCCCTGCTGTTTGCCTGTCTAAATGAGGACTAGATAATCGCTTGTTAATGTAAATTTTGTCCTTAATTTTGTCAAAATACTATCATTAAGCTATAACAACCTTTCAGCACAGTGATATTCCATGGTCACATTTTCCTCATGCTGAGGAGAAAATATTGCAGGTTATGGCACTCCATGCATTTTCCTTGGATTAAAAAAAAGCTTTCATGGGTAAAAGCTTTTCATGGCTTTCTCTGGGTATCAAGTTGCCATAGCCAGTTATTTCTCATTTCAATAAAGTAATAAAGTTTTTCCAAACATTGCATCCGCTTTTCAGAGTTTGCCATGGTTTGACAGATCTCACGTGTCTGTGATTTTCTATACAGTGGATGTTCCTTCTTACTAAGTAAACCTTGAGGTGACACGATGATAAATCTCTTCAAAAATCCATCATCAAATGAGTATGAAAAGTGTTTCTGTCAATGGTTTTGTTACAATGGTTGCAGTTGTCTCTGAAATAAGCTCTTGAGGTAGAACAAAAGGGATTAGGTGGCCATGTCAAACATGAAGAGAAGAGAAGATTTTCAGGTCCACCAGTAGAGCCTCACCCTCCTCAGCATGGGTCAAGAAAGATGAGACATGGTCCTGTAGTGACTGAGGGAGGAAGAAATAAGTGCATTTTCACTGAAAATAGCCACCTGTTAGAATTTTTTTTTTGTAAAAAAACACGTTTTTTTCATTCATTGACTTAGAATGTTGCACAGTCCTCTGTGTAAGTGACTTCCTTGTTTACAAACCACCATGAAATGTGGAAAAGGCCTTAGTCACAGTATCATGACAGGAAAGGGGCAAAATGCAGTTTCAGCCAAATGTTATTTTAAAGGGAAGGGCAATAGACTGCAGCTTGCCCCAAACGGTGCTACACATATTTTCACAATGAGGGTCACTTATGTGTGAGCAGGGCTCAGGAAGGGCTGTCAATAGGTCCCTTTATGTGGTTGTAAGGGAGGAATTAGGCCATCAATGAAGAGAACTAAGCCATGTGTGCCATGTGTCCACACTCAGGTCTGGCCTGTTTGTTTTGATGGCAGCATGAGACTGGTGTGACGGTCAGCCTTGTTTATGCTGGATATTTGTCAGGTGGAGGAGAGTCACCATTCTACTTGCCTCTCTGATTGCTAAAGGTTCAATGCATTTCCAATTGGGACTTGTGGAGTCTTATTTTGTGGACTGAAATGATCATTCAATCATTGTAATCCAGAAAGCCCCATATAACTTCTTTGTGTAAAACAGAACTACTGAGTTAGTAGCTCAGTTTTTTAATATCATCTGAGTTTGCTCATATGATATGAATTCATAGGTGAGGACATAATATACATATACAATATGAATATTAAATGATTGAAACAAGTCTTAGAATATCACTGTAACCAGCATGCTGTAAGCTGTAAATTAGGTGTCAACAGGTGATGACACCATGACACACATATACATTTATGATTACCAAATTAGCTTTGTTACCACTGACATTGCCAGAGTTTCATTTTGTGAATTGTTGATATAACTCCAAAGTCCAAAGGAGCAAAAAAGATGACATTTTTAGAGACTGCATTCATCCAATTTTTGTTCATTTACTGCAATACTGCAAGCAGTACAGTTAAAGCAAATACTGTAAAAATGCAGGCAGCAACGTGTCTACATTATCAAAATATGAATATTAAAAAAAACTACATGTTGATGTGCCACAAAGCCTTACCAGTTCGAAGAAAGCCCTGCAATTCAGTCACAACACTTGCTGATCTGATTTGAAAGTACAACAGGATAAAGAACACTGACATGTAGGAGTATGTAGGCAGTATGTTTCCATGGCACCTCATGCCCAACTAACTTGGGACTGCTGTTTGAAAATAAAAACTTTTAGGCATTGCTAGACATATACGGTTGTTCAATCAAATCTATAAGACTTAGTGTAGTCATGTCTTCTGTTTGTTCCTTAAAGTGAAAATTAATCATCAGTGTGGTCAGTTCACTCACATTGCATGCATGAATAGACATACAAAATATAGTCTAGATCAAGGGACTGAAACCCAATGGCCCCTACTTGAGATCAAAGTTTAGCTAGTGCAGCCTTCACGTTTTTTTCACACACAATCACACACACACACGCACACATGTTTTGCAGAGTTTTTGCCTTAGGGCACAAAATATCATCCATTGGGCCATGGGTTTGTAACCTAGAGACTAGATTCAACTGAGACAAGAACAATCTCTGGAGTCTCACGTTGATCGCACAAGCGAAGCCATTTATTTACAGAAATACATAAGTAATACTGATTGCCTGTTTGTCTTTCTTCACACTTTTTATTGTGCACTGTCCAGAAGTCATTAGGCTAGCAAACAGAAACAAACTCAGTATTATTTTTTCAATTTCTCATCCAAGCTTCACTATTAACAAATTTGTTTTTTAGTGATCAGTGACCCAAATATGGTCATAAAGTATTGAATAATATTTTTCAACTATACTGTTGTTGCCTTTGATTTGACACAATTTAATCCCAGAATTGTTACTACAAAAAGAGATTCAAGTTAAGATTAGAACATGCGTAAGGAATAAAAACATTTCTATAAGGTGGCCTATCATTTCAGTTCGAATTTGGACACTTATTTGAAATGAACAAATTGTTTTCTAAGTTATATCCCAGGTCTGGATCTTACTTTACTTCTGATCTTCAATGATGGTCCCGATATCCCTACATGCTCTGTCTTATTCTGGGACACTTCAGTGGGGATGATAATAGCTACGACAGGATTTCAACCTGCATACATCAGATGAAGGTCATTCCCTGACAAAGGTAGAATACTCATCTGTCCTAAATTCCAAATCCTGATAATGCCCTTTTTACACTCGAAAACAACAGTCGCCTTCCAGACCCCATTGTAGCACTGTAAATGTGCTAGCAATACACTCTAACATAGAGCACAGGAAATTCAACACTGATAAAAGTGAGTCAATAGCAAGCATCTGAATGGTAGAAAATGAACCTCAAAATGGTACAAGTGCCATCTTATATGCACATAGAGGTATACAAACAATGGTGATTTTTCTTTCAAGAAAGATGTGGCTCTGAAACTGAGAAACTGATAAAGAAAAACAAAAAGACCAGTTCAAATTTTGCGTAGTGCTGATAAGCACACATTTTTCAGGGTTGATAGACAAAGCATAAGTCTACTAAAGTTTATTTAAAAAAAGTGCACTTTTAAGATTATGATGAAGATTAGTCACTCCAAGGGAATAACAGTCTAGCCAAAACCTGCCATTTAAAGGACTTTGCTCAAATATTTAGGAGAGAATTGGGTTTAAAAAGGGAGACGGAGATGAATGGAAATTCATATAAAAATAAGTACATAATCATTAGATGTTTCAAACTGCAAAAAGTTCAGATTCAAACAAAGAAGCTTTTTAACATGTCCCTTAATCAACAAGAGAGCTTCTAAAATGTACAAAGATGAAAAGTAGAGATGAAAAACCCAAAAACTAAAATAAATGTATTGCAAACATTCAAAGAGTTCAGATGACCAATTAGGTTTGGCAGTCAGACAATGGAGAGCAGTTCCAGAAATGTCCCTTTGGTTGATGTCAGGTCTCTGACAAGGAGGAAAGAAATGAAGAGATTCAGCTGCTCGACAGCTATCGGTACCTTGACAATGTAAGACAACAATTTGTTCCGGGGGGAGATCAGGAAGAGACAGTGATGCTGATATTCCTGATGGGTCACAAATGCTAGAAAGTCTGAAGCAGGCGTCTGTAATGGGGCATGATCTCATGCTCTGGCAGGTGCAGGTTGAACTCTAGCGCCACCAGGACAGGGAACTCGAAGGCTATCAGTTCTCTGCGGTTCACTCTGAATCTCTCCTCCAGTTTCTATGAGAACAAAAGATTAAACAAGAGATATCGGAGTGCTCTGTGCCACATTGCTTCAACAGCACTTGTGAGGGTGCCCATCTTATTTTAAATAGCATTTCACAAGATTCTTTATTACCTTACAGCAATTTTGAATAAGACTGGGAAAAAAGAGCAACTTACGATGGTTGACAAAAACCTCTTACAGATGAATAACATTTATAACATTTAAGTAAGCAGCCCTGTAAATGCAGGAAATTGGGAGTCCTAAATAAGATGCTTTGATTTCAGGGATGTATGTTGTAAATTCTATGATCCAATCAGAATAATATTTCAAGGAAGGAAATGTTGGGGATGTTGACACCATGGCTGACATGTGTCACAAGCATTAAATGGTTAGGGAAACATTGCACTCTTGCACTCTTGTCATTACTCTTGATTTTTTTTTTGACGTGAAAATATCCACATGTAGAATTGTATATGGTCAAGACTTTGTGCATGAAAATATTTCCATGCCTCTAACCAGTCCGTGAAAATATTTTCATGCACAAAACCATGCAAAAAGGTTGGCAACCAAAATGGATAGGGACCTATTGTGTCCTACTGTTACATTTACTTGTTTGTACTGTATTTTGATGGAAAGGGCTTTAGATATAAATGTTCTATTGGGTGTGGTACAAATATAGTGCCCTTTCCTTGATAGAATTGGCTACAGTGCTAAAAGCTCTAAAAGCTTTTATATAAACTCAACCCAATAAATCACTTACATCTATCAGAAGCTTGACCTCATGTTTCTTGAGATCGCCACCAATCTTAGCAGCCAGGAGGACACAAGCTCCTGCACAGAGTTTACGATTCTGTTTGTTGAGTTTGCCTTGAAGAACGAGTTTTTCAAAGTAGACGAAAGCCATGGCCACCGTCGGTTCTTCATAACCGCATTCATCCTGAGCCAACTTCCTAATCTCTCTCTTCAAGCTGTTAGGAGCAAATGAGGAAAATGTCAAAAAAAAAAGATTAAACTAAAAAATGGCAGTTGATCATGTTCAAACATATTTATGTTTAACTTGCAGTGGAAAAAAATACCCTCAACATGTCAGTATTTACCTCCTGATCTTGCTGAGTGTGAGCTTTATGTGGGGGAACTTTTCCTTGAAGGTTTCATTCATGTCCTTTTTGAGGTCAGAGGGTTTGACATATTCAATAACCGTGGTCTGAAAAAAAAAAAATATATATATATACACACATACATATAAGTATAAGAATAACTTTATTTATCCCAAAGGAAATTGTTGTGCCAGAGTTTCAAGTAAAACATAACAATAATAAATAATAGTAGGAAATTGTATAAACAGTAAAAAAAAGGGAGGAGAATAAGACATATAAATAAAACTATAAAGTGTCAAAGTCAAGGCTATAAAGTGTTTTAAGGTCTTAACTACAAAGATGTGAAGATTCCCTGCGGCTGAAGGAAGAGGAATATCACAAATGGGCGTCACAGTGGTGCGGTGATTAGCGCTTCGGCCTCACAGCATGACGAACCGTGGTTTGATTCAGACAAGTGGACCTTTCTGTGTGGAGTTTGCATGTTCTACCTGCGTCTGTGTGGGTTTTCTCTGGGTCCTCCAATTTCCTCCCACAGTCCAAATGAGTGATGTTTGTCTGTATATGTGGCCCTGCAATTGACTGGCTACCAGTCTAGGGTGTACCCCACCTCTCGCCCAATGACACCTGGGATAGGCTCCTGCCCATATCCCCCCCCCCCCCCCCCCCGCAACCCTGAGTGCAAAGCATGTAGAGGTATGCAATTTTCACCATAGGTATTCTTCAACTGTGAGTGACGGAATCTAAAACAAAAATCCAGAAAAACACATTGTATGATTTTTAAGTAAGTAATTTGCTTTTTATTGCATGACTTAAGCATTTCATAAATCAGAAAAACAGAACTTGATATTTGGTACAGAAATCAAAACAGAACGACAAATCTTTGTCGGCAATTACAGAGATTAGACGTTCCCTGTAGTTCTTGGCCAGGTTTGCACAGACTACAGCAGTGATTCTGGCCCACTCCTCCATATAGATCTTCTACAGATACTTCAGGTTTCAGGGCAGTCACTGGGAAATATGGACTTTCAGCTCCCTCCAAAGATTTTCTATTTGGTTCAGGTCAGGAGACTGCCTAGGCCAGTCCAGGACCTTGAGATGCTTCTTACGGAGCCACTTCTTGGTTACCCTTGCTGTATGTTTCAGGTCATTGTCATTGACCCATCTTCAAGACTCTTACTGCAGGAAAGAGGTTGTTGCCCAAGATCTTGCGATACATGGCCTCATCCATCCTCCCCTCAATATAGTACAGTCATCCTGTTCCCTTTGCAGAAAAGTATCCCCAAAAGAATGTTTCCTTCTTCCTCCAAACATGGCAGGGGGAGTTTAGACCAAAAAGCTCTATTTTTGTCTCATCAGACCACATGAGTGTAGAGTGTAGAATTTTCAAAGAAAAATGGACTAAGGCCAATTTATTTACAGAGATGCAGGGGAAACCTTTGTGCCTGATGTGTTTGCAACAAGTTTCGGTATTTAAGGAATATAATATTTGGCGCCACTACAAGACTCATCACAGCGAAAAATATGACAGCTTGCAAGGATAAGATCAGCGAATTGCTGGCGGGTCTGAGGAAACAGCAGTCCACTTTCACAGATAGCCGAGAAATCAGTGAAGCAGCGGTAAAAGACAGCTACCGAATTGATAGTGAGAATGGCCAATTTAATGTTAGTCATCAGTTTCACTACAAAAGAGTATGGTGGAATTCAACTGTTCATGCAACTCCATACATTTTCAGTATGTATTGTATGTGTATGCATGTTTCATGGATGGAGTTTACACATTTACAGGACAGGTGAGTACTTTCTTCCTTACAAATTAAAGAGAGTGCTATTAAATGTGAAAGGTGTAGGTCGGGATTCAATGTAGATTTCATATGCACATGTGTAAATGGTTTAAAAATCCCTTTTCATTATAAGTTCTTTATAAGTAAAGTGCTTTACTGTATTTTTCAATACTAATTACCAATGTTAAAGTTTTGTGCCTTTGTATGACCAGTGGTATCCGTTGCAATGCATCCATGTGAATGATAAAAGTAAATTACACGTTTGTCTAAGGAAATATGAGGTGTTTCATGAAATGTTTTATAAAAGGATTGTTCATTAAATTCAAAGATTTTCCTAATGTCCTTGTACTAACAGAGGAAAGACATGATATTTTGGTTATTTATTGCTGAGTATGCTATCATTTTAATGGTTCGGCCCACTTGACATCTACCTAGGCCAGGGGTTGGCAACCCGCGGCTCTCTCATCTTTACACTGCGGCTCCAAGTGGCTTGGGAAAATAAATTATGAATATTTAATTGAAGTATATTTAATTTGTTATAATTCCTTTTTTTACTTTTAGTTCTAATTTGAAAGATTATTGTGATCTTGAAATATTAAATAAAATTATATTTATTATTTTTCGCTGCTCAAAATAACGTCACACTCGCGGAAGCCGGTATACCCACCAGCCGGTAAAGTCCCGATTTGCAGATGCTGTGCGCAGAAGTTCAGGAGCAGAAGTCCCATAAACCAGGTAAAAGAAATATTTATGAGGATATTTTGCAAATATATATTTTTTATCGTTTACTGACAGTGATTTTTTCCCGATTTATTTTTAAAATTCAGGTCAAGGTTCTGCTAAACTCACTGAAAGCCCAAATCTCAAAATGAGTTCATTACATAAATAAAATTTAATTTTGTGAATTTCAGAAGCAACACACTACACACTTATTTATACAAAGTGTAAAGGTAATAAACAGCAATATATATAGTGGTACCTTTATTTTAGACGTCAAAAAGTATTTGCGGCTCCCAGTGTTTTATTTTCCGAGGAAACCGGGTCCAAATGGCTCTTTGGGTGTTACGGGTTGCCGACCCCTGACCTAGGCCATATGTTGCCCGCGATGAGAAATTAGTTTTGACACCCCTGTTCTAGACTGATCCCTCACCATCCTCATGATCACCAATGCCACAAAAGGTGAGATCTTGCATGGAGCCCCAAACCGAGGGGGATTGACCATCACCTTGAACTTCTAATAATCGGCCAACAGTTGTAGCCTTCTCACCAAGCTGCTTGCCTATTGTCCTGTAGCCCATACCAGCCTTGTGCAGGTCTACAATTTTATCCCTGAGGTCTTTAAACAGCTGTTTTGAGCTTGGCCATTGTGGAGAGATTGGAGTTTGTTTGATTGAGTGTGTAGACACATGTCTTTTATACAGGGGCCAAGTTCAAACTGGTGCAGTTAATACAAGTAATGAGTGGAGAACAGGAGGGCTTCTTAAAGAAGAACTAATACAGTGGGGTAAAAAATTTAGTCAGACACCAATCGTGCAAGTTCTCCCACTTAAAAAGCCTGTAATTTTCATCATAGGTACACTTTAACTATGAGAGAGAATGCGGAAAAAAAAAATCCAGAAAATCACATTGTCTGATTTTTGAAGAATTTATTTGCAAATTGTGGTGGAAAATAAGTATTTGGTCAAGAACAAAAGTTAATCTCAATACTTTCTTATATACCCTTTGTTGGCAATGGGAGAGGTCAAATGTTTTCTCTAAGTCTTTGCAATGTTTCAAACACTGTTGCTGGTATTTTGGCCCATTCCTCCGTGCAGATCTCCTCTAGAGCAGTGGTGTTTTGGGGCCGTTGCTGAGCAACACGTAATATCAGTTCCCTCCAAAGATTTTCTATTGGATTTAGGTCTGGAGACTGATGCTAAGGCACCTCTTACAAGGTCTGTGAGAGAAAAGAAATCTTGCTTGTTTGTAGGTGACCAAATACTTATTTCCCACCATAATTTGCAAATAAATTCTTTAAAAATCAGATAATGTGATTTCTGATTTTTTTTTTGCATTCTGTCTTTCATTTGTTGAAGTGTACCTATGTTGAAAATGACAGGCCTCTACCATCTTTTTGAGTGGGAGACCTTGCACAGTTGGTGGCTGACTGAATACTTTTTTGCCCCACTGAAGTCTGTGAGAGCTGCAATTCTTACTGGTTGGTAGGTGATCAAATACATACATCATGCAATAAAATGCAAATAAATTACTTAAAAATCATACAAGGTGTTTTTCTGGACTTTTCTTTTAGATTTCGTCACTCACAGTTGAAGATTACCTATGATAAAAATTACAGACTTCTATATGTGTTGCAAGTGGGAAAAGCTGAAAAATCAGCAGTGTATCAAATACTTGTTTTCCCCACTGTAACACACACACACACATAAATCTATCTATATATATATATACACACACACATAAATATATATATATATATATATATACACACACACATATATATATATATATATATATTTTTTTTTTTTTTTTTTTTTTTATGTCAAACCGGTAGATTCATATCAAACAGACATGTCCAGGAAAATAATGTTCCTTTCTGCTCTAATTAAGATGAGGCTGCATCAGCTATTGTTACTGTGGGTGTGTTAGACTCAGTTGCTGTGCTTCCTCACCATGTATGAGGGGAAAATGAGGACTCTCTTGTGTTTTCCACAGGGCCATTGGGGGTCATCCAGAAGATTTGGGTCGTATTCACGAAGGTCCCCAAAATCATTCCCTGTCATGACCATAAAACACAATAATAGAGATGAGTAAAAAGTGCACTTCTCTTTCCCGAAATCTGCAAAAAACTGTCAAAACAAGAGGGAAACATTTATCAGGAGGAGGGGAAAATCCCCCCCCCCCCCAAAAAAAATACAAAAGCATGAGTCACCAAGAAGACAAGAGAAGTCCTTTATTTTCCTTTATTTCAGTTATACATAGAGTACAACATCAGTGAAATTCAATCACTGCATCAACTCTTCATGGATGAACCATGAGCAGTAGGCAGCCACATTTAAGTGCCAGGGAAGCAGTTTGGGGATCAGTGTCTTGCTCAACAGCCTTTTGATAGGCTAGGAGGACCAAAGGGATCAAGACCAGAAATGTTCGGTTCTAAGACGACTGCTCTAACCCCCTGAGGCATGCTGCCCTTCGAGGAATCGTGCTAACGAGAGACACCAATGTCCGAGGGCTTGGTGTTAACAACCAACACTTGTGATTCTCAAGCACAGGACTCTGTTTGCACAGAAACGGATCACTGGAGCCTGACTGACCCCATACAAACTGACCTTTATATTCAACTCTTAAAGACACTGGTCAAGAGTTTTGAGAGAAACCCTCCTTTTTTATTGTTGACTTAAAATCAAATAAATACAATTTTAAATGTTGAAAAGCAGTAAACTGATGTAATAAGAAGAATGATGTAACTTTAAGTGACAAACAAATCCAAACAAATCCAGATTTTTAAAGTAAAAATTTCTCTCGAGGAATAGAACTTAACAATAAGCCAAAATTTTAGTCTATTGTGTCCCAACTGTTGGTGACTACACTGAATAAATACAATATAGATACAATCTGCAGAAAGACTATAGTACATTAATATTACACTTATGATATGAATTGAAAACTATAGCCACATTGATATACATGTTGGAAACTAAAATGAATTTCTTATACATTGTAAATCTTAATGTGTATATGTAGAAGAGATGAGACAGCCTCATGCTGCGAGTGACAACAACTCAATACTGCATTGAACCATATACTGCTCTGTTGCTATGACATTTATTTACTGATTCTCTTTAGTAACATGCCACAACACCAGTATTTACTGGATAGACTTATAAAGTGTGTTGTATGTTCTTTATTTATGTCTGTACTTGCCCTGGAACAATTGATGCATATTTGCACTGTGAGGATAAACATTAAAACAAAAATTAAAGTTTGTTCTACACTAAGAAATGTTTTGGTCCACCTCAGATGAACTTTGTCAGGATTCACAATAAACTGTTTCACATACTTATTGATATTGTTTCTTGAAACAGTGAATGAAACATAGAAACAAACCATAATGCTGAACCAAACATGACAATAACATCAATGTAGCAGCAGCTCACTGACCTGTGTCCAGACTGCTCTGGTTACTGTTGGCTCTGCCCAAGCTAAGGTTGCGGTGGCTGGCATTGCGAAACTGAGTGAAGGATGATGTGGAGTCAATAGTGTTCCTTCGGCCTCCAAGCACGTTAGTCGGGTACAAGAACTGAGTGTAGGAAACAGTCTACAAATACAGAGAGAAGTTGAATGTCAAACTTTTAAAAGGATTGTATTTTGTTGCAAAAAATAGATATGGGCTTGGACTGCTGATCAATCTGATCAATTGGTTACATTCACCTAGCTGAAAAATTACAGCGAAACACAAATTACAAAGGCCTCGCCCCAGCAAGGTTTTTGTGAAAACCAGTGAGACCAAGCAAGCAAAGCCACAGTGACTCAACAACAGTAGAAGTGATTTGTCATGTCATTGCATGTCTCCAAGCTACTGTGTAAAATACTTAAGCAGTCTCTTACATAAAAACACACATCTGACTTTTAAGTCAAAGTAGATGTTCACTTGTTTTACCTTGTAACCTATCAGTGTGTCACTTGTTGCTGCCATTACTGCAGATAATTTGAAGCAGAGTACCATATTTTTCGGACAATAAGTCGCAGTTTTTTTCATAGTTTGGCCGGGGTTGTGACTTATACTCTGGAGCGACTTATGTGTGAAATTATTGAGCTCTCTTGCTCTGATGTGTGTCTGTCTGTGCCTGCGTGTGTCTTTAATATAACAGCGATCGTCACACACACACACACACGCCAACCAATCAAAATTGAGTGGGGGCGGGTCATGGCAGAAGTGCGTTGTGAAAAAAGATGCTACCAGCGACTTCTGTACCTATGAAAATGGATCATTTCAACATTCGCAGTAACTTATAAAAACAACTGAGAAGGGCTGAACAAAAATGGCACCAAAAAGAAAATCATACTCTGCAGGTTATAAGCCAGAAGTAGTATTATATGCAGCCGAAAACGGCAATCGAGCAGCAGAAAGAAAGTTTGAAGTCAGTGAGAAACTTGTATGGGACTGGGGAAAAGTGGAGGTTACTCTTACTGAAATGAAGAAAACTAAAAAAGCTAATCTCGGGCTAAAAGCTAGCTGGTCACAGCTAGAGGAACGAGTTCACACATGGGTGCTTGAACAACGTGCTGCCGGGAGAGGTCTGTCAACAGTGCAGTTCCATCTTCACACCCAGGTAGTTGCCAAGGAGATGAATATAAATGACTTTGCGGGAGGACCTTCCTGGTGTTATCGCTTCATGCAACGCAATCACCTCTCTATCAGAGCAAGGACATCATCCTGTCAGGATTCACAAAGGCTGGAACAATTAGAACTGCAAGTGACGATGACTCTGATGTAAGTGACGTACCGGTAGTAGAGGAAGTGGCGCATTGTCTACAGTCAGTTTGCGCGGTTGTTCAGAAGTGACACCGAAGAAGAAGATTTCATTGGACTTAGTGATCAAGAGTGACAATGATTGTTTGGTTGTAGCATGTGCTATATGCTATAGTTATTTAGTTAGACACTACGTAGTGTCTAACTCGTAGTGTCTGCTATAGTTATTTAGTATAGTTAACATAGCCCAAGAGGCACGTTCTCAGTTCGTTGTTTACGCCTCATATAGGCTATACTTATTCAGCTTGTTGTTCTATATTCTATTTTAATTTAAAATTGCCTTTCAAGATGAAATGCCTATTCCTGGGTCCGTGTCCTGGGTGTTCATCTACCGGGGACAACAATTCACTTCTCACCAGGGACACCCCCAAGTCACATACTGACCGGATACCTGAGCCACCGAGCATTAACTCTACTTCAAGCCCTTCCCCAATAAGCAAAAGAAAAACTTTTTTTGCCTACCTCTAGGCTTCATTTTGTTCCCTGCGTTTGGTCTCTACCCACAGCGTGTGACATGGGCCTATAAATTCTGTCCATAAAGATTATGAACAGAATCTGTGGCAAAGGGGCACCCCGGCTGTCACTGGAAACAAACATGTCTTACTGCTGGCAATGTATATGGGGAGGTACAGTAACCCTTACTCCCAGAGCACCCCACGATGGACGTGAGGTGCCGGGCCTGAGGCAAAACCAAGGAATGCAGAGGAATTGTGGAAGGTTGTCAAATCATCCTGGGATGGAATACCTGTTTCCAGGTGTCAGAAGTTGGCTGACTCCATGCAACACAGATATGAGGCAGTTCTCGAAAACAATGGTTATGCAACTAAATATTAGTTTCGTGAATCAAAGGTATGGTACATCTTAATGTGGTTTCATTTGAGTTTGTTATGAAAAATTAAGACACTGCTATTCTTTTGAATAGCCCATGACCACTTTTTGTTAATTTTCTGTAAATTAATTCAAATATTGCTACTTTTTTCTTGATGCTTTCATGCAAAATATAGAGTCCAGTGTTCCCAGAGAATGTTAATAAAAATATTAGGATTTTAAGCTTTATCCACATTTTTAACAACACTGCTATTATTTTTAACACTACTGTACACATATATACAAATATATATATCTACGTATACACACGCACACACACACATATATATATCAATTAAAAATACAGCATCAGAAATGAAAAGTACAAAAAAAATAAAACTTTCAATACATAAACATTTACTCGGTTTTCCTCACCTTTCCATCAGCTCCCAGTTCCACACCCTCGAGCCCAATCACCATCTCTTTGGCACTGACCCCTCCTGATGAGTGACGCTGACGCCCTGCTTCAATCTTTAAATCCCTGATAAGCATAGCAAATGTCAATATTCTACCAAAGAAAAACGTTCTTTAAGTTCCACCCTCCCCTCCTAAGCTTAAGTGCTGAGGCATGTTGCAGTCCTGCCCCTATCATTGATTTGCAGTTGGCCTACTTCATGTTATTGCCTGTATCTTTGTATATCAGACCGATTCTGCATATGAAAGTGCACCCTTGGGTGGAAGGATGACGCAGAGTATGGGTTCATCTCCAAAAACCCTGCTGCCTCATGGGTGCCTGAAATGCCATACTGATGTAGAAGATCTGAAGGTCGAATAAGCTGAAAAACTAAAAATAAAAAATCTGTTTATGTGGTAAATATAGAAAAATCTTTAGAGGAATTTAGAGAAATTTGCTATCTGGCAGAGATGCAAGTACACATTGTTGACAATCGATCAGAGACATCAAGATCCCCTAGCAGTGGACTTCTTATAGCACAGTGGAGATTGAATGAAAAGAGAACAAACGAAACAAACAAAATGGAAAGTTTCTAAAAAGAACAGCATTTCTATGAAGCAGTGAAGAAAACAAAAATTACAAGGTTGTGCCTCAGCCAAAAAAGGAATCAGAATGAAATCCCAAAGTAACTGACATTGCTTAGTTACATGCATAAAATTATTTGACTGGCAATAGTTTACAATAATATCTGAGTTTGGACAGATAATTTAGAGCGATAACAACCTTTTTTTTTTTTTTTTTTTTTTAAAAGGGAATCTTTTTTTTATTTTAATACAGATCAGTTTGATTCATTATTTTGCATCAACATTTGTGTTTAAAATCTAATACATCTAATCACCTAATGATTTCTGAACTACGGATTTCTGAACGGATATTGTGGATTCAATCATGGCAATACTTACTAAAATGTAGAAGTAATATAATAGTAAAATAATAATTCTTGTCATCTGAACATTGTTAAGAATAAAAGTGTAAAAAAAATAACTTGAATCATGATCTTAATCATATTATTATCATTAAAGACTGTCAAGAGAATATTGATATTTATTGGTTTGGTCTTTCGAACTAATTCAAAAGGTAAAGGTAACATTAAAAAAATCCCAGCTGCTAATTCGTCTTGATTGACTGTTTACATGACAGTAACTCACCCAATACATGGGTGAGGGAGTTTGAAAATCTGCCAACAAATAAGCTTTAGATTCAACTCTAGATCAATTTAATAAGGGATTTATAATCTGAAAATGCCTCTTCTTTTTTATGTACTGTAACAGTTATGTCTTCCATTATATTTCTGTAATTGAAACAAGGTATCATTTAATACTTTCCTTTCAACTATCAACCTTAGTAATTGATCCTAATGTCTGCAGAGTCTCGCACCCCACAAAATGATGAAAATTGGTGAACAGACATCTAAACCACTACCTGAGTATAGTACACCTGTTGACTTTAAGATAATTTGAACCAAATACCAGAAGTATAACCCTGAAAGGACTGTTTTACACTCATACATACAGCATAAAGGACAGAAATCCAAGCAAACATAGAGAAAACATGCGGTGTCCACACAGACAGCTCATCATCCATTCTATAAGGTCACCGCCCCTTCTCCATTTTGAAAGCTAGAGGTAACTCTTGTTTACTTCTAGAATGAAAGACTGACATTTGCTAAAGCATGCTGGACTCGTCTGCTCTCTTGCAAACAAAATTTATTTTATAAACTCTGCATTTATCTAAAGATCAAGAAGTAATACAATCAACAATTTATAAAACACCAATAACATTGTCTGACATTATATTTTGGATACTTAGCGCTTGACTGAGCTGACTGAAGTCAAGATTTAAACTATCAATCAGCAGCAACAAGTAGTCAAATATGCATATTAGATAGCTCGTGGGGGATTGTTAACCCTTGACCTCATGCTGATTGGCTGCCTTGAGAAATTCCACGAACAGACTGAGCCTTTTATCCTGGTCACTAATCCCCAGTATGGGGCTTTTCCCCCCTCTGCATTATATTATTTGGTGTTTATGTGTTCTTTTTTTCTAGTTTCTCTGAAACACACGGACTAATGTGATTAAGGGGCATCAGACCCAAGGTTGAATCAGAGCGACCTGAGAGACATTGTACGTTGCAATGGAGGATCCATTTATAGATAAGCAAGAGATGTTTTCTGTTCAAACACCGGAAAGCCCAGTGATGGAAAAACCAAAAGGGTTAACTCATTATTCGCACATTGCGCAACACATGTAATGGGTGATGAATTCCTTCTGCTAGTTGTAGGCAAAATCTACATAGTACTTCTGCTGAGGTGAATCTTCGAATAGTACATAGCAAAGCCAGCATAGTCTGCAACAGAAAAAAAATGTTTAACTTGAACAAAAAGGATGAGTGCCTGTCAGAGCCATTTCAGAATCGAAATACAAGCAACAAGCATTAGCCTTCAATGCAGTCCAAAGCAGTTAATAGCATCTAAAGCCCATGTAACCCACTCCATATCTTTTAATTAGACTTAAAAAAAATGCATCCACACTCAACCAACCCTCAGCAATGTTTGAACCAGTCAAAGGAGAGTATATCCAGAGAAAAAAAAAAGGGAATGAAAAAAAGGTAAAGAGGGAGCACAGACTGGAGGAGGATCAGCATGCTGTAGGATACATACCCTGCTTGGCTACAATCTCGATATGGCAGGACAGAAAATACACTATAGAAGGATCTTCTGCCACTGATTAGGACTATCCTATAAAAACAAAAAATGGAACAAGCTAATCAATATCTATCTGACAAGATCCAGAGGTTCAGTTGGAGAGTGTGCAGTAAAAAATAAGAATGATGTTAATGTCATGTTAATGTCATGAACAGTCTGTTAATACAGAATGCAGTCAGAGTTTTTGTTGTCTTTTTATTTATTTTCGGTTTTTTTTTGTTTGTTTGTTTGTTTTTCACAAGATATGGATATTATTAACTGCCACTGTGAAAATGCTTTGGACTAATGTAGACAGGCTTGGAATTACCAATCTGATACCTTCCGCACTGACATCAACAATGCAGTGAGAGCGAGTGAACAGAAGCTTTCTTCAATGACTATTGCTCATAGAAATAGGATTAATCCTGTTACATACCAAATTTGATAAAAAGTTGAAAACAAAGTGCATATCCAAAATTATGTCAGCATCTTTTTACTGAGGCACTAATGATGTGGAAACATCAAAACATGTTGAATGCTTTAGCAATCCACCAAATGGGACTGTTCATGCTTTTCAATATCAACAAGTATTTTAATAATAACAGAGGACTGGCAATTGGTCTATAGACAATAAAATGGTCGGGACTGACCATATAATATAAAAAAAAGGATTATAAAAAAAAAAGACGTTTTATAACCTCTGACATTGACAGCAACAACATTTTACTTCTCCATGCACGCCTAGTAAAACATCAACCTAAGGGAAGAATAGTTACCTGAAATAGTCTACCCTGATCATACCTGCAAGACGAGAAGACAGGTGCCCTTCTCTTGCCTGTATGGTGAAATAATTGCCTGTCATCTTTGAAGCAAATCCATTGAAAATGAACAGTTTTCCTTTCAAGACTGCAGGCTGCGGTGATTGCACAGTTTATCTGTCAGTTAAGTTTGTTTGGGAAATGAAAGTGAGTCAGCAACAGTCTGATACTGGCTCTTTAAATATATGAGGTTTGTGCTTTGTCATGTATATGTTCAAGAAGACAAGATGACACTTCTAAAATACTTGATTCTCGATTGAAGTTTGGCACCAATCAGCTGCACTGGCACGCGGAATAATTTGTCCACATACTGTAGGTATTTGATGACATAGTGAATGTATGAGTCACAAAACAGAGCAATACCGGTTCAGAGTTGTTTCTTGGATTTGGTACTATTTATTTTTCCAAGCTATGGACAGAAAGGGCAAGTTTTCAGTTCACTGCGGCACAACTGAAGAAGAAAAGGGCATCTATTTTCTTGTCTTACAGGTGAATTCCCCAACATACTTACATAATTATTGGATATTCTTCTTTTTACCAAGAAATCAGTTCATATTTACTCAAATGGACCTGCCCCTGACAAAATGTTGAGCTGGTATTGTGAGCAACTTAAGAGAAAACATTTAGCTGACAGACATCCCAAAGGATTAGGTCTGTTGTTTGGACAAGTAGCAACAAAGACTGATGCGACCAAAATGAAAAAGACATCAGCAGAAAAATAAAAATCAATAATCCTCTATTCATTGAATGTTTGAAATAACCATTAAAGTCACCATGCAACAGTCATTGTTTATAAAGTATCTGTATATACATGCTTGTGTGTGATCTTTGTCACACTTAGCATTTGCAATTTTTGATCCTATGCTGTGATACATTTTGACAGTCATTAAATACAGATTGAAGAGTGTTATAGAGGTATATAAGATATAGTTATAAGCCAGTTTATTAAGCATTTAAATTCAAAATATTGTTTAGGAAGACATGCCTTGTCATCAAAGTGTGGCTTTGATTATGAAGAAAGAGCCACACAACAGTTAGTAACTGGAGACAGCCAGCCATGAAACTAACAAGTGTTGTTTGCCTTCATACCTTCCATTGTGCATATCGTGTTGCCTCATGTTTTTTATGAAGTGGACCTTCTTGAAGCTCTTTGGTCTGGGTGAACCTGAAAGGGTTCGGCATCTAAAATGCAAAAAACAAACAAAAGAACCATTAAAAATACTGTTTTACCTAATAGACGAAGTGAATGGTGTATACATTTTCAAAAATTCAAAATTCTCAGCTTCTAGATCTACCTTTTTTAATTTGTCTCATGTTTGTGTAGGGCTGAGATTGATTAATCAATTGGATTAATTTTTGTTATCCGTGATGGGAAACGGAAGGATGCTTCAGTAGAGATCGTAAACGTCAGTTACCTGCGAAGAGGAGCATTCTCCTCAATGTCCTCTAGGGTTTCCAGAGAAGAGCGCTGAGAGATGAGCCTTCGTCTAGGGGCAGAAGCGGAACAAAAGTTTGGAGTTATGAAGATAACGTTGTCACCATAACACCTCATCCAAAAAGCTACCTATTTACTAAACAGCCAGATAGATAATAACCATCCTCATCCATATATGAGTAATGCATATCATACCAAACCAAATTCAACAGACACCTAAACAAAATACATGTTCAGGATTTAAAAAAAAAAAAAACAGTTCCAGGAAGCTTTATTATACTGTCCGCATGTTAACATGGCTATCCTCTTCAAGGTGGTGAGTATTACTACCAGCATTACCCCTTTATTTGAAGGAATTATGAGGGGGTTTCTCTTTTTTAGAACCATCCTCACAGGCATAATTAAACAAAAAACCAACATGCAGAGTGTGAGGATATGATTTAGAAATTATATTGATTTAGACCAGGAAATAGTTAAAAAAAAAAGAAGCAAAATAAAATTGTTAAATGTTATATATGCTGGATATTTTCAAAAAAGGATGTTTTTAGTTCCCAGCTATGGCAAAAATATTGTGCATGTTGACTAGGGTTTGGAACAAAGGTCATATAGTGGTGCTAAATTAACAGCAGCGCCTGGACATTTCACAGAATGACTCTTCAAACAGGAAAGTTATCCCTTAACACTTCTGTTTTCCTGCATGTTCAATGATTATTCTCAATTCTTCCATAGATTAAAAGGATTTCTCCAGGACGACAATCATAAACAAATAGGCTGGCCATGAAAGCACTTGGTGTTATACATTTTGTCACAGATGACCTTCATCTCACACTTTAGTTTCACAACCAAACAGACTAATTCTGCTTAAACACTTTTATGTGATCAGCTGCCAGTTGCTGAAACATACCCACATGTAATAGCGAAGTAGACCTAAGTTACACCAAAATTAGGCTGTAAGTGCATGTTAAGCATCGTACATAATCCAACAGTGCAAAGTGTCCACATTTTGAGTCATGGAAATTAAGATAGTGTTCAAATAATAAAAGCCTGATACATCTTCCCAAGGGGGCTGTGAGACAACAAATCTGCACCGGTCTTACCACTCAGCTGACAGCTAACAAATGACATCCCACTATTGATATTCAATCATCCATGCATTTAACATGCCCCGATTCTTTCTGCAGTTCAATGTTTACAGCTACAGCCAGTGACACTTTACTTGACCCACCCCCTTCTTGACTGAGTGTTTCTGAGTGAGAGAGTGGGGCTGGTTAATAAACAACAGAACATGAGGACGGATTAACAAAAGATGACTGTCCTTGAGGATCTCCAAGGGTTTAAACCAACATGAGCTGAGTGAACGCTGGATAGCAGAATGGTTTGAGTTCCAGAAGGAGGCCAAGTTTTGAAGACAAGAAAGTAGGGGGCCTTTATATCTGTTGATGCTTTATTTATTAAAGATAATGAATGGAAGGGAAAAATATCATGCTTGACTGCATATTTTGAGTCTAAATCTGTGAGAATAGCACAGGCAATCCATCTTCCAATGACTACACTGGAATATGCAAGAAACTTCCAGTTCCAGCGCCTTAAATAAAGTGTATTATTATTTATAATCTCATTGCTAATTTTATTTAAATGTGTCATTCCATAGGTAGAACTCTGGAGAATTATTCATAAGAGAAATCATTTCCACAGTGTCCTTTGGGCACTTGATATTTGGGTAACTTGTCATGCATTAGAACTAAAGACATCATTTACGATCTTCTTCAACTGAAGAGGCATGGTTTATGGTAGGGTATCCCTGTTGTGGTCAGGTGATTACGGTTTGAAGGATTCTGCAGTGCTAAATACATATTTTAATCTTATAAATTAAACTGTGGATCTGTGCATGTTTGAAAGAGATTAGGGTGTTTGAGCACTTGTTACATCTTTTCCAGAAGTTCAAATTATGCCCTTCAAGTTATTCCATTTGCTACAAGTCTTTCATCTTTGAGAGAAGATAATGATGATAATATCCACAATGTTTTCCTGTGAAATTATTGAAAAATGTTCCCAAAACACATTAATAGTACCCGTTAGTGACTAAAGACCGCATGGTCTTGACAAAAGTAAAAAGAAAGGGACATTTTTATTTGCAGCATAGTTTCTAGAGGACCTTTATAATAGCTTGTGGTACTGGTTTTCCATTGCAGCTTCTGCTGTCTAGTGCATGAAAAGGTAATGTTAAAGACAGAAATATACTGGATTATACAAACCCCAAATAAAGTAAAATGAGAGGGTTAGAGGGTAGACTTATATAAAATCTAAGGCAGACACAACCAGATAGTAAAAAGTACTTTGTTTTTTTTGTATTTTTTAATTCAAGATAAATCTGTTAAAATCAAAACATCTCTTTGTGGAATCAAAGCCCCTTTATAATAAAAAAACATAACTAAGTAGAAATGTGTCTGTAACTCCTCGCAACAAAAAGATTTAGATCTACAGAATGCAAAACTGCTGGATGATTGGACTGGATCATTTTACTCTGAATTATCAATAGGAGCGCTGAGAATGAAAAAGCACAACATTTTTGAAAACAAAATGACTGAAATGAGTTCCAAAGAAGCTTTGGCCAGAAAAATCTATGTATATAAACATCCATGGTTTAGTGACATCCTGAGCAGGGGCAAACACTGAAGGCCAAAAGCATAAGAAGGAAATGCGTATCGGGTGACTGAGAGAAGAAGTGGAGCAAAGAAAATACAGTGTAGACAACTAGAGTGCTTCACAGAAAGCCTTGGCATCAAGTCTCTTCCTGCAAAATCTCTGGACACATTTCCACCAGCTGCATTCAGAAAACAAAACAAGCACTGTGCAAACTATGTCTCAAGTTGAACTGCATGACTTCTGAAATTTGACACAAATTATAAATGAGGATTAAAGGAAATTGAGCACTTAATGCTTTAATAAAACATACAATTTGAGAAATGTATGATTATGTTCCTAAAAAAAAAAATGCTCAAAATGTGTATGACACATCTTTAGACTTTTTTAAAATCTGATACTTGTAAAGTGTCTCATTAACCCAATTATTGAGAATTGTTTTCAATTTAAAAAAAAAAACACAATTGGATTATTTGCGCATTGAAAGTAAATCATGTTCAAATTACTCAAATACAGCCTCAGGGCGGCACGGGCCAGTGTCTCCCTGAGAGCCAGCTTCGGGGGGGATGGGCCGGTGTCCCCGTGATCGAGTAAAACTTTTGCCATTACCAAACATGCAAATCGAACCTAATAATCTCAAACGGATCGGTCGAAGCCCGGGTTAACAGTGACTGCCATTGGTACCAATAACCTACAGAGTACCAGTGGAAACTGGGCTACTGTGGGTAAAGAAGGGTGATGCATGATTGAGAGAGAAGAGGAAAGGCAAGAGTCTGGGACTGAGAGTAGGGACTTTGAATATCAGGACAATGATAGGAAAAGTAGAAAGTTGGTTGACATGATGCAGAGAAGGAATGTGGATGTACTGTGTGTCCAGGAGACCAGTTGGAAAGACTGACAGCAGAAGTCCGCATTTGTAAACAGCAGTCTTGCTTCATGCCTTGAAAGAGTACTACAGATGCAGTATTTGCTTTGAGAATACTGATAGAGAAGTACAGTGGAGGCCAGAGGGAGCTGCATTGTGTTTATGTAGACCTAGAAAAACCATATGACAAGGTGCCAAGAGAGGAACTCTGGTATGTGGCAGAGAATTATGTTAGACTGGTGCAGGACATGTATACTACATATTAAGACAGTGGTGGGGGTAACAAAGAAGTTCAAGGTGGAAGTGGGACTCCATCAGGGATCAGCTCTGAGCCCCTTCTTGTTTGCAGTGGTGATGGACATGCTGACAGATGAGGTTAGACAGGAATCTTCATGGACCATGAGGTTTGTAGACGACATTGTGATCTGTAGAGAGATCAGGAAACAGGTTGAGGAAAATCTAGAGGTGGAAGTATGCACTGGAAAGGAGAGGAATGAAGGTTAGTCGCAGCAAGACAGAGTATGTGTATGAGAGGAATCCGGGTGGAACGGTGAGGCTACAGAGAGTGGAGATCAAGGAGTTGGAAGATTTCAGGTACTTTGGGACAACAGTCCAGAGTGCAGAGAGCATGGAAACGAGATGAAGAGATGGGTTCAAGCAGGTTGGAACGGGTGGAGAAAAGTGTCAGAGGTACCATAAGACGATAAGCCAGAATGAAAGGAAAGGTGTACAAGACAGTGGTGAGACCAGTGATGCTATATGGCCTAGAAACAGTGACAATGATGAAAAGACAGGGGGCAGAGCTGGAGGTCGCAGAGATGAAGAGGCTAGCGTTCTCTTTGGGAGTGACCAGGATGGATAGGATCGGGAATGTGTCTTTTAGAGGAACAGGACATGTTAGATGTTTTGGAGAGGTCAGAGAAGCCAGACTGAGATGGTTCAGTCATGGACAGAGATGGGATACTGAATATATTGGAAGACGGATGCTGGAGTTAGAGCTGCCAGGCAGGAGGTCTAAAGGAAGACCAATGAGAAGATTTATGGATGTAGTGAGAGAGGATATGAAGGTAGTTGGTTTGAGAGAGGAGGCTACAGAGAATAGGGTTAGGTGGAGAAGGGTGATTCGCTGTGGCAACCCCTGAAGGGAAAAGCAAAAAGGGGCAGACATGTTGAAATTACACCACAGGGATCTGTAGGCTCTGTTCTGGAACTATTGGCAGTGTTACATAATCATCCTCAGCAGGAGATCTTATGGAAGTGCAGATGTCTACATTTCCTTTTTCTCTATAAACAGAGAGCACAAAAGAACTGAGGGTTTGTGAATCTCTCTTTTTTTTTTTGAGATTGTAGTTGTGCTTTAAGTTTTATTACTCACTCAAGGCTCACTCAATAATAAGAAGTCACCCAAGACAAAACTGATACTTGGTAGTTTTAAAGTAATGTCTTAAAAAAATAAAATAAAAAAAAATTGCTGTACCACCCATTGTGACTAACTGACTATGGTTATCTAGCTTCCCCTTTCACAGAACCTCTGTGAAAAGCAGTGAGCAACAGAGGCGAAAGGGGGCATTGCAAGGGGGACCCCTCCCCACTTTAGTGTACAAGGTAATGTTATAATCTAACATGATAGCTTTTCCACTCGTCTATGTGACATCAGAGCATGCTCTTTATTAGCACAACAGAGGAGTGCAACCTCCTCGACCGTCATCCCTTCTATTTCTTGAAAAAGTAATGCAATATAAAGTGCAATAAGAACAGATCTTCACAGATGGATGAAAAGGATCCTAACACACATACTACCATTGCCACTTGGATGTCAACAGAATGAAGCGCAAAGGCTACAGCAACTTATTTATCTGGGATCAGATTGGCTCCCAGTACTTACAATTACTACCTGAACATCCTGAGGTCAGGGAGTTATGCACTTTGAAGAACTGCTTGCAAATTTCAGAATATTTTCATCAAGGGAAAAAGGCACCCCTTTTCAATGTGTGTGGTAGCACCATTCAAAAGAAAAGAAACAAATTGGCAAACTAAAGTGATCAGACAAAAAAACAACTGAAAAAGTAGGATTATCTGATGTAGAAGAGCCTGTCATTAACAAGAACAGCATGAAAATGAATGAATGCATCCTCATTCAGCAATGCTGGAACCAAGAATCAAAAAAATTAAGAAAAAAAAATTGATAAGTCCTGTAATGTAAGATTGAAGATTAGATAAAGCTATGGACACTGAAACAGTGGAGACAGGTAAAAGACAGCCAGCCATGCAGTCATAACAGTAAATTGGGATACACAGTCACTTGTGAGTGGTACGTATATGTATTTTTCAATGATGAAAAGGCACATTGATCATGAAAGCAAGGAGAGAAAATGGAATGTTTATATTATGACCTTAAAAGCTGTTATCTGAGAGGGGGGCATTGACCATCAGTGATCTAATCAGTTCCTCCTTAAGTCGAAATAATCATTTGTGCCAAATTTAGGAAAAAGGGAAAAAAATACTTCCATATCACCATCAATAGGAGAAACTGGCAAAATCAAAATATTAAAAATCGGGAAAAAAAAAAGCTGAAAGGGGGAGAGAAATGTGACTGAGTCTGGCAGACACAACTGTAGCAGACAGGATTTGGCTGAACCAGAGAGGCTCTGAGCTGAAAGAATGGGTTTGACACTGGGTTCTGCCAGTGAGAATCATGAGACAACTGTTACTGACAGCTGTCTTGCTGTGAGCAAAACCCTACGAGCTTCACTCCCGCCTCCTCTGGGGAAAAATTAGACAAAGAGGTAAAAGAAGACATCCACTTGAGTCGGCAAGCCACTGTTTCATATGCTGTTGTTGTACAACGGTGTAGAGTTACAGGATTTTTAGATCATGTGGAGGAGAGGGAGTTAGCAGGTGACCATAGGTTTTAGAATGCAATCCACTAAAGATAATTGAAAAGCTAACACATTTAACCACATGCATACCAGCAAACACTAGCAAAGCGAGGAGGTGCTCAGAGTTCTCTCTCCTGGGAAACTGGGTTTAAGCAAAACAGCTGTAAGACCTGTGATCATATATATTTGACCCAGTGCAGACCAGTGAATCAAAGCTACAACCACATGCAGTAAAAAAAATAAATATGCTTACGGCTGAGGTCTCTGCTTGCTATGTCTAGACAAGACTGTGTTGCTTGGAACCCAGAGCATATTTTTTTCAAAACAGCTTACTGTGATCAGCTGCGAGGAAAAAAAAAACGAAACTCGGAATTTTAGGAAAAAAATCTGTCTGACCTCTATAATGAACCAATAGATGCAAAAGGGATGCACCCTCTTCCTGTTGCTGTTTCTTTCATTCCATTGGATAGGCAGAATTGATTTTGAAACCCAAATCGCATGCGGATGTGGGAGTTTACAGCAGGACTCCGGAGGCTTGACAACAATAAGCACACGGACTGAGCCCCCCGCTTGAAAAACGCAGATGGTATGATTTGGGGTTATTTAAAGGCAAGTTTTTCGATTCCCCACTATGAGCACATACACGTGACCTGCATTTCAAGCCGTCCTGCATGAATCATCACCTTTGCACTTTTTTCTTTTAACCAACGGCTAACCAGATTTCAAAACACATCGTTAAATCGGATTCAATCAAGTTACCTTGACCTCTGTAGCTCTATAGCAGAGTTGGCTATCTGTCCACCCTCCAGGCAGTAGTTTTGGGAGGATTGCCTGGAGTAAGAGGCAGGTAAAATTCCCTGAGTGTACGTCTGCAGCCTCCCCCTGGTCGAGGCTGGCACCGCGGAGAAAGGCGAGCTGAACGTCGTGGGCACGAATGCATCGCCCTCCGTTTCTGTACCCGCCGGGGCAGCTGCGGGACACGTCCCAAAACCGGCTCGGATAGCCTGGCTTGCGAATGCGAGCGCCTGCGCGGCCGTGCTCCCGGCAGTTGGGGCGGAAGAAGCTCCGCACGCCGAGCGCTCCGGAGAAGCCAAGCTCGGTCTAGTCCTTGATTCCAGCGAGTTGTCCTCCTCGTTTTGACTGTGTGCACCGTCGTGCACGGGCCGCCCGTCCAGGGAAATGTTGCTGAGAAAAGACAGAGCGGCTTGCCTTCTCCTCGAGTCTATGCGTTTCCGCGTATGCTCGATACTGGAGTTCTTTATCTGTACCGTGGCTGCGGATGTGTTGCTGCTCATAGCGGCCGCCATCGCCCGCTTCCAGCAATCCAAGTCCCCGCAGCTCCGACCTTACCTTGCTCACACGCACATCGCGAAGGGAAACCGTGCATTAGTTGGTGAATGGCAGCGGGCCTTTCGTTTAAGTCCACGCGTTAAACTGATTGAAAACAGGGAGGTCACGTGAGTGCAGTTTTGTGGCAGCACAGGGAAAAATTGGACCAATAGGGTGTCGGGAACACGTGTTTCTTTTTTTCCTGACTGCTGAGGCTCTTGTCGCTGCCCTGACCAAGACCGTGCCAAAAATTGCATAAACTACCAGCAGATCCGAATAAATCAAACGTGCCTACGTTAGAAGCCGGAACTTATGTGATATAGAATATGCAATATATCATTCATTCGAACTGCATTTTTTTACTATCATGCAATCCGCAGCCCCATGGAAGAGAGCAGCAAGCTTGCTTCCTGAAATGCCAACGCTCAGGCGGAACAGATGCTCATTGACGTTATTTGGATGGGTCTGATCGTTATAAGAAAAATAGACCTCGTTTTTCCACCGTGAACTGTACTGCTCAGCATCTCTGCAGCAATTGCGCCATCTGTCCGGCATCGATTACACCTGCTCATTTTGGGTCCACAATCCATCCTTCCATCCATCGTCTGTCGCTTGTCTTGCACTCAGGGCCGCGGGAATGCTAGACCATCCCCCACCCCCCTCCCCCGCTATCATCGGGTTAGAGACGGGGTCCCAACCACTGCACCACCGTGCTGTGGTTTTTGTGTTATATGTGAGAGTCAAATCTCACAGAGAGACAAGGGTAAAGTTGATCATTATTTTTTTTTCCCCTTAGGTCTCCTAACAATGCAGCCTCTGGCAGGCACAGGCCAGTGTTTCCCTGAGCTGGTCCCAAGCCCTGATAAATGCAGAGGGATGCTGTCAGGATCCCTGCTGTCAGGATCCCTCGGCTGCCGAGAGGAGACACGGCTGGGCTCAATTCGTAATCGGCGCCAGCTGCAGCAGCGGCCAATAATCAAGAGCCCTATAAAGGGCAGCGGCACGCTCTGCCTGGCGCCGGGGGATTGTCCCTGCCACGACCGGACCCCGAGCTCCTGCCTTGACCCCGTCCGAGATCCTGCCTCCACCCTGCCTGGGGCCCGTCCTGCCTCCACCCTGCCTGGGGCCCGTCCTGGTGAGACCCAGCCCTGTGCGACTCTGTCTCGGGGCCAGGGAATTGCCAGCGACACCCTACCTGTCTGGATACCTAAAGAAAGCGCAACCCTGACTCCTGCCTCAAAGGTGTGGTTCCCTGCCCGAGTCCGCCCCTGTGACAGATGCGTCAGGAAGGTCATCTGGCGTAAAACTTGCCAAAATGTGCCAAAACCAAATATGCAAATCAAACCTAAGAATCATACCGGATCAGTCGAGGCCTGGGTTAACAACAACTGCCATTGGTACAGATAACCTACAGGTTACCAGTGGAAATGTGTTGGGAATCACAGAGAGTTTTGTAAGTTGCTTTGGATAAAAGTGTCTGCCAAATGACTGTAATGTAATGAGAGTAGGGACTTTGAATATTGGGACTATGACAGGAAAGGTAGAGAGTTGGTCGACATGATCCAGCGTAGGAAGGTGGATATACTGTGTGTGTCCAGGAGACCAGGTGGAAAGGTAGTAAGGCCAGAAGCTTAGGTGGTACTGACTATCATGGTACTGACAGGAAGAGAAATGGAGTAGGAGTTATCTTGAAGGAGGACTTTGTGAGGAATGTTCTGGAGAAAAGAATATCAGACAGACTTATGAGCCTGACACTGGAAATTGAAGGTCTGATGCTCAATGTTGTTAGTGGGTATCCCACGGGTGGAATGTGAGTTGGAGGAGAGGTAGTTCTGGAATGAGGTAGATGAAGTGATGCAGAATATCCTCAGATATGAGAGAGTGGTAATTGGTGCAGACTTCAGTAGACATGTTGGTGCAGACAATAGAGGTGATGAAGTAGTGATGGGCAGATTTGGTATCCAGGATAGGAACGCAGAGGGACAGACTTCACAAAAAGGATGGAAATGGCAGCAGTGAATACCTCTTTCCAGAAAAGACAGGAACATAGGGTAACTTGTAAGAGCGGTGGTAGGACCATGCAGGTAGACTACATCTTGTATAGACGAGGTAATCTGAAGGAGAGCTACAAAATAGTGAGAGTGGATATGAAGTTAGTTGCTGTGAGAGAGGAGGATACAGAGAATATGGTTAGATGAGGAAGGTTGATTCACCGTGACGACCACTGAGGGGAAAAGCTGAAAGAAAAAGAAGTCTCTTTTAACAAGTAGGCAGCACTTTAGCAAGGGTATTGGAAGCATGGAGGCCTGAACAACTGACACCATAGTAAAGATTCATATTTTTATTTTCCTCTGTCATCACTTGCAGTTTTTTTTACATATATGCTATCCTTATTTTCTTTGCGTCATCTGAGCACACTTTGTTTGAAGGTTATTCTCCCAGTCAATGTCTGTTATCTTTCATGTGCAGAGCTTATTTGATCACAGCATTATAACGATGATAATATGGCTTTTATTGTGAATGCTTGTTCTCATTATTGCCTCTGTATTTCATTAAGTGAACTACAGGCGAAATCTGCCCTCACGTTTTTGTTCCCATTACTGTCATGTAATTGTTTTGTTTAATTTTTGTTAAAGTTTAGCCATATTAAAGGCTTTGAATGAGGGTTGCTGTAGCTTCTATGGCTTGAGTCGAACCCATCTCATTACATGAAGCCACATCTGGCTGACTGAATCTCAGTCCAGCCTAGCTCTTTACGTTTGGGCTGTATCCAAAGCTTCCAAAAGTGTCCGGTTCCTGCAGTTTCATCCTGATGAAAGTGATGGTTGTTCACTAATTCATGACTGATTAGTTCTCATACATTTCAATGTCATCCAGTTGACAGCCAGCATGGCTGTTTTGCCATCAACAGTTGGTCACTTGTTTTTTTACTGATCTCACGCTGAAGATAACATATGTTTTACAATGTCTATATAGTTCTTTTCTCTTTGGTAAGTAAATGTTCTTTTCACATTTACCAACAGGCTATTGTCTTATTTGAAAGGCTAAGGTGCTGTGTCTCGATGCTTGCCTCATCTGGAAACATCTATTGCCGCTTACATACTTTTTATTAATTTAACAAATAAGAATCTTTTTTTTTTCAAGTGTCTGTTATTCTGGTTTGTAAAAATAAATGGTTTAGATTTACATACATTTAAATAAAAAAAATCAAGTATTCAGTGTATTCTAGTGCTAATGGATCAGGCATTGTCCTGTATATACTTTAGAGAAAAAAATATCCATACATTTACCAGAATTTTATTTACTTTGAAAAGTTGGTGTTGAAATTCTGAAGGTTACAATTGTTTATTTACTTGTGAAAGCGAAATGATGACGCATTCTACTTTTACTATTAAGCCTTGAATGCACTCTTCCTCTTCAAAATTTTAACTATAAATTTGCCAAATACCATACAAATTTAGTATAAATGGAGAAATCTCTAGATACCGCTCCTCCCCGACAGAAAGAGGAAGGTTGTCATATTTGTGTCGCATAAGGCAAGCATGAGGCTAACTGTCTATTTCTATGTCAGTGTGAATGGTCACTGCAGTAGTACAAGTAATTCAGCAATCACGTAAAAAAACAAAGCATCATCTGTACTGATCTCAAGTCAAACAGACTTCAGCCACTTTTCTGAGTGGAAAAGCACAGACACTGTTGCTCTTCATTGTGTTGTGGCACAGAATGAGAAATCTCATTAAGTGGGAATTCAGCGTTTTGACAGACAGCTCCTTCTTGGCTCAAGCCTGATATTTATAGAAGGAGGGACCCAAATCTTTCACCACATAGTAACTTTAAGAGGAAGGTAGCTTAGTGTATATTACAAGAGGGTCTACTTCAGAAGAAAAAAGTCATAATATATCTAGGTCTTTTTTTTTTTTTTAAATGGAAGCGGATACCATGTCTATGCTTGTCTGTGGTCATTGCCTGTGTTTCACCCAGAGCTGATATCTTGTTTTAATGGGCCAGTTGAATACAGCACACTAGTATATATTTTTTGATGTGATTAAAAACAAATGTAAACATCTTAATCAAACACCAAATCTAATTTAAATGAAGTATCTAAGAAACCATTATCTTAAAACTTCCTCCTGGAAAATATCAATGTTGTGGTGATTCGTGACCACTAGAAGTCTCTGTTGGGTTCCACTTTTGCAAATACTGTATATTCTTAACTCATGTATTGCAGTTTAATCTTTAAAGCCCACTGTTGAAGGGTTCTAAGAACAGCACTCTGTATGAGCACATTAAAATAGTGATATTATTTGTCTTTCAAAAAAAAAAAATGGACATTTCAGTAATCTTGAATTGTTTGATAATAATGTAAGACATTGTCTCTAACATGACTAACTAACTTACTGACTAACTAACTTACTGCTAACAGCTAAGACAATTTATGTTTCATTATATTTCTTATTCTTCCTCCTTTCCACTATTATCTATTACTGTTATGTTTTTACTTGAAACCCTGGCACAACAATTTCCTTCGGGATTAATAAAGTTGTTCTCATCTCATAACATCAGTACTTTTATTTTCATTAAATAAAAGAAGGTTTTACTCCCCAATAAATACCCAAAGAGGTCTGGGTTCTTTCACATGAATATTTATTTGTCTTAGATTATTCAAAATGTTCAATATTATATGCCATTAATGACGTCTGTATTTGACATTCACATTTTGATAGCGTCACCTTGCCCTCCAGATCTGTGTTCTGATGCCTTTCTGTAAACAGCCCGGCAACAATAAAATAAGGAACAACAGGTTCTTTGGCCCCAGTTAATCTGAGTGTCCAATCAGTTGCTGCAGTGCTACAGCAAAGCCTCTTGCCCTTGGTGAGAAACACGGAGCTTCCTGTATTTGTTTGAAGTTTCCTACTCATGAAGTACTTCAGCACCTCATTGTGAGGCTCCAAGCACATGACTCTTATTACGATCACAATGATTAAAGGCAAACATGCCAAAGTGAATCATAAATCATAAATTTCCCCCACTACCTTGAGAGGCAGAAACCATAGGTGATCCTTGATTCTTCACCGCTGTTGCCATAGAAGACAATGGAGAAAGTCACTCTCCTGTATTACAATATCAGACCATCATAGTTGCTTGAAAGGATCCTACTTGAGACTGTTTAGGGCAGGTGGCATTCACTTCCTGGTGTATGTGCAGTTCTGAAAAAAAGAGCATTCAACAATTTTTCTCTTTCAACTGTAAGTCAAGCCAAAGTTTCAAAAAACTGCATGTAATATAGAGGGAAATATCTGGAGGGAACATACATACATGGTTTTGGAGGGATTCATATGGGTTTCTGTCCTTTGTTTTTGTATATCAACAACATTTTGAGCCATTGCAGGGTAAAGCAATTAAAATGCCTGTCAAGCTATTTAAGGGGTGCTAATGTTGAGGATTGCCTTAGTTGGTCTTGTACAAGCTCTGTCTCATGTAATTTAAACATCTTTGTCTCTCTCTCTCTCCCTCACTCCCTCTCTCTCACACACATAGACACATGGCTTGAAAGCGGCCTTTGCAGAATGACCTGTAGAGTGCTTCAACTTCTATTGCACTAGGACCTTGTGATAAACTATAGAGGCCGTAAGCCAAAAGTATTTTCATGATGGGCTAATAAATAAGCCATTTATTACTTCATTCTTGACCTTGAATCCTCCCATGTTCCTTTATGAAGAACCATCAGCTCCATCAATACACACAAAAATGGTGTGTTGATGGAGGATTTAAAAAGATTGATTAAGTGAGTCCAGCTCTGAGCACAGATACAAGGATGGCTTGTTTTAACAGGACATGGCCTTATCATCGAAGACCTTCATGAAAGTCAGTTGTGTTGTTCAGAGTTTGATTGAAAGCCTTTGCATGACTAAAAGGCATGAGTGATCTATTTGGCGGCATTATTCTCCTTTACAAAAGTGAAAATAATTGAAAGTTAGCTTATTGATATCGGGAAACAATAAACACCTTTCATATTTTGAGGGGCTCATCATCACTGCATTAAAAATGTCCAAAATTCACAGACGTTCTCCATGTATGACACCTGGATATTGGATTGAAAAAGACAGGGAAATTGGCTTAATTTTCATGTTGTCACAGCAAATATTGAATTGCTTAATTCAGCATTATTAATACAAACTGTGAAAAAATAGAGGGACTGTGTTAATTTGTGACAATCATGTTGCACTTAAGATCATATCATGTTTCTTTGCTGGATTACATTTTTTTTTGGAGACTTAGCGGTAGACACAAACTATTCAGTAATCTTGACATTACTTTTTTGTTGTTTTGAAAACTGGCCCATAATTAGTTGAAACTTTTCACTATGGTTTGAAATGGTATGGTATAATGGTTTATAGAAGATACTAAGAATCTGATCTTTGTCCAAAGATCCTCCTAAATTCAAAATTGCAGCTGTTGTTAACAATGATACTTTTGAAATTATCATTGTTATCTGTCTGGCGCTCACATGTATGTCACTTACGTACTTACATAAGTTTTCTATTATGTTTGTTAAAATGCCAAGAGGGAGCATGATGCTTTTTTATTCTTTGTCCCACATTCCTCGAGTCGAAACTTGTGTTTAACAGTGGTGGATTAATCACTCACAATCACCAGTGTTAAAGACCTGACTTAATGGACCTGTGACAATGTCAGCACTGTTGCTCTATGGTTTCATGAATGACTCCCAAGTTCAACTGGACTTCATGTTAGTAACAAAATTACCCAACATCACATTTTTAAAATTATTTTACAATTGTGACCGCATGTTGCTGTAATGGCTCTGTTACAGTGGTCATGCACTCCATATCCATATCCAGCCTTTTTTCAATTCAAAATCCATATCCAACCCAGTTGTAAGTCATCATAAAGGAAAGATCCCGACTGCTTTCAGAAGTGACAGCTGAGATTTGAATGGAAATTTGGTGGAGAATTAACATTATAACAATAAAGACACTATCACATATTCTCAATATTCTCAGTAGTGTCAAAAAGCATCTGTGAAACAGGTTAACCAAGAGGATTGTTACAAATAGCTGGAACAATATTCATTTTTTGGCCACAGTTGCTGTTTAAGGAATTGGTGAGCAGTGTAAACATGTAATTTCTCTACACAGTAGAAGAGAAAGTGAGTGTGAAATAAGTAAATGAAGACCCAGTTAAAGCAGTTACAGAATCCCAGAAGTTGAATCACCTATACAGGGTCCTGTTTTGTTTATAAGATACGCTTTTGTGTGGCCACAAGTTGTGCTGCTTTGCTTTAGCAAAGCCACTGTAACCAGCAATTAGATATTTTGGCCGATATAGCAATGTCTTAAAAAGTCCTTTTTCCAAGTTTGCATGAGCTTTACAAAAGAAAAAGCGGGATAAACTGGGGAGTTGCAATCTGAACTTTTCTCACCAGATGTCACTAGATCTCACATATTGGCTCTTTAATCAAAATCAAGAACGTATTTAAAAATAAGCATGCATGTATTTACGGGATGATTCGGTGCTGAACTATTTCTTCAAAAATCATACTAATTTCATAGTCTTTACATTGTAATGAGTTTTCCAAGACACAAATTTCCTACTGGCTGGCTGCAAATATGCTGCTGTAAGAAAAGTGCAACTTTTTTTGATGAACAGGCAACTATATTGAATAAGATAGCTTTCATGTTTGTGAAATGCTTGATGTCTCAGAGTCTGGGTGCTTATGCCTCGCAGACACATATAGTTACCCTGGTTGAGTGTTAGTTGTCTGTGGTCAAGAGGGCAGGGTTTGTTGTGGTCAAGAACAGCATTAGGAGAGAGGGAGGATGGGACAAGATGGTCGGAAACATTATGGGGTCTGCAGTGGTGGCCCTGGGATTGATGACTATGTTACTGGTCGTGGTGAGAGAGCCCACCCATATCCCTCAACCCCCAACATCAAACATGCCGTATTATGTTGATCTATTGACATGGATGGGCAGTACTTTCAACTGAGTCAGACCAGGTCCATCAAAGGATTTATCTCTTTGCAAGATTAAAGGGGGCTGAAGTGTCTGCCAAAAAAGGCTAACTCGGAGGGTCACCCCAGGTCCTGGAGTCAGAGATTTACACTGTTGATGACCAGATCGCAGGAAAATCTGTAAGGCTTAGAATGTGAGATCCCTCTCCACAAATCTTAAAGTTATAAAAAAGATATGTTGATATTTGCTTGTGTAAATGTCTTTGTCTGCATGCACATTAACACATACTTTAAGTCTGACTGTAATACAACCTCCTTTATATTTCTGGCATGTTCTTGGCTTCTTTCAGGGTTCTACAGAAATTATGAAATCCCTTTTTGGAAACTTGAGGACGCTATTTATTTTTACTATTTTCTTTTGAAAAGTATCAAGGATCTACTGCTATTCGTGTTTTAGGAAAATCAAACTGCTTCTGGTTAAATTAATGTCACATCCAGTGACTTGTTCCTGTTGCTTTGACCTTTGTCCTGCTTGCTATTAGTCATATTGTGATGTTTTTAGTCTAGGAATGTAGTCATGTTTCACTGCTCCTATTCGAAAAAATGTTTTTAATGAATACATGAAAATAATGATCTTGATAACATAGCAAAAAAATCACTTGTATTACATGTTTCATTTTACTCTTAGTTGTCACCATAATTATTATTTTGTCTTGGCCATCTGTGTCATTTGTTAAAACTTTAGCTAAATGCAGACATGAAAAGCAATTCGGACACTTCTTTTTTCCTGCATTTGTTTTTCTTTAAGTTTGCTGCTTTTAGCCAGTGTTTTTGCTAACATACTTTGCTGTTTTCATTTGTATGTCACAATGAAAACATTCATTTATATTCATTTGGAAACGAGGGGGTGAGACTGGTGCTAAGATACGATCAGGCGCTATAACTGGGAGATGTGTGCTTGTTCACATGAATGGGTGGGGAAGTGGGGGTGGTGAGAAGAAGCTCTCAAACCCAACCTAGGACACAGCCGTCTTAAATCAGGGTAAAACATTCACAAGGAATGTACCTTCAAATGCCGGACAATTCATTTCACATGGGAATATTGTTCTCACTCCAGAGTGTTGGGTGACATTGATGGAGGAATGAGATTACTGGAAGACAACAGTTTTATTTTAATCATTTTGTTGTTTTGTCGCAGTTGAACCATAACTGGATGAATGCAGAGTAAAGGAAAAAAAGTGACCTCTGCTGACTTATACACCTTATCTTTAATAATTGCAAGTGAGCAATTTACAGCACACTAAATTTAGTGATAGTTAGGAAACAAACAGTTGGAAGTAGTGTCAATTTCAGATGATTTGATACTTCCAATGTGTTTTTGGTCTCAACTAATACACAACTTTTTAGTTATTTTTTTCACATGTGAATGTCTGACTGTTGCCCAGTAGGTTTACACACCTATCAGTGTATGCACATACCATATAAGTATTAGCACACTGTTGATATGCCTCACCCACAGTAGGAGGAGTACAGGGCTTGGTCAACACTGACTGAGCCAGTCGAGAGACACTGTGCCTGGCACCACCTAACACACACACACACACACACACACACACACACACACACACACACACACACACACACACACACACACACACACACACACACACACACACACACACACACACACACACACACACACACACACACACACACACACACACACACACACACACACACACACACACACACACACACACACACACACTCAACAGGCAACCTTGGGAATTACAGCCAAAGCAGAACAGAATGTACATTAAGAAGGTCATCACTCTCCTCCCCGCTTCTCCTTACCTGTTTTCTTTGCACCCTTCCTTCTAGCTGCAGGGCATGTGTTAAAAAAAGAATACAAGTCCTCATAATATTTTTGAAAAGCAACAGAGGTGGTTTGATTAGTGATCTCTGTTCTGCATCTTTGTTAGTTCCTCCCTGTTTCCATGATTACAATGATTGAGAGTCTGCACATATGTTGCTCTGGCTATTTGCCTCTTAAAATGCCATAATCCAGCCCATGCTTTCTTGCTCCTTTTCCTCCGCTGATACCTCTTAAATGGCAAATGCCTAAGTTTTTGAAATTTCATGTGTCATTAGCATTCAAAATAAGTTTTTATGTAAACTATTTTGTGTCAATAAACTTGTATGCAATCTCATTCCTTTGTCACAACCATTCAGAATTGTCAACCATCTCTTCTTGTTCTTGATCCTTGCCTCTGCTGCTGATGAGAAAGTGTTGAGGGAGAGAAGAGAAAACACAAGAAGCAGATTTCAGGCATTCTACAACACATTAGGTCATGAGAATTGGAACTCATATTGTTGAAATGATGAAATGGCTCACCAATGGGACCTCAATTGAGGTCCACACAATTGGTCATCACGAGGTCATCTCCATCCACCAGAAGGGAAAGAATGATAAATACGCTCGGCTCCGCACAATTATTGAATTTCACTTCTTAAGTATCCTGGTCTACAGTAAATTAAGTTGTTCAGGAAGGGTGTTTAGATTTGAACATGAGCCTGGCCTTTGTGTGGGAATTCCATGTGACAGACTCGCAGGGAGCGACTAGGGCCAGAGAACAGAGAGGTCGTAACCAGACATCAGAGCTATTTTTGTTTGTAGAAATTCAGAAGTGGTCCTGTTACCCTGGAGGCGGCTCTTGTTTTCCATATAGCTCAGCGACTTGGCAGGCCTCTTCAGCGGCAGTTTCACATCGAATACCCCCCCTCCCATCCCCACCCCACAATCATCTCTTCTCTCCTGGATCTCCCCACCCTCATCCTTCCTCCCTCTATCCTTATACCATCCTTCTCTCACCCCCAGCAGGAAAATGTTCATGGCCCACAACAGAGACAGTGGGACTGCACAGGCGGCCTGGCAGATGTATTGGAGATAAGTTTGTGTGTGTAAGCTGGGCCACGACCCTCTATGGCAGGACATTGACCAGATCCTGTCAGTGAGAGGGCAAGAGCCAGCACAGCACCTCCTCTGCTCAGTTTCTTCTATGCTGACTCCCCTCTTCTCATCCTACATGCATGGCTTCCCCTGTTCAGTCAGGAACAGAGGGGAGGACAGGGCCCCTGTAGCCAAGACTTTCTTTTGGTATCTGGGACAACAGCTAAAGTCTTCACAAGTATATACACAGTAGAGGTGCCACAGACACACACACACTCACATACAAACTGCATCAAAACTCCACCCCAGCACACAATAGGTTCCCAAGATAACTTCCCCTGTTCCACAGAAAGATAATAGATTGTGATGTGTGACGGAGATGCCAGACTTATAAACACAACATCCTTCATGCTCAATCAGCAGTTTTTTTTTTCTTTCTTTTGTCCATTAAATGGTTTTGTAGGAAGAATCTAGGGAAGAATAGTTAGTGATCCCAAAAAAGCAAAGATGGTGGCAAAAAGTGAATCCCATCAGAGCTGCTAGTTTGTGTAAAGCCTATTTAACCCTCCTAAAAGGACTCAAAGATAAAATGATTTCTCATGGTTAATTGGGAGGCAGTGAAGCTAAGAAGGAAGTCACCTGTAACACCAACAAATTGTAAAGGCTGGAAATCAGGTCTATGTCCAACAAGGACTTTTCCAGTCCTCACACATCCCAGAATGCCAAGAAGTACCAATGACTTCCTGACTCCTGCTAAATGCCTGGTCCTCAAGGACCCTGGGTAGAAATTAATCATCATGGGGAACTACTGACAAATTGTCAGCTTTGAAGTAAAGATGATAAAGCATTCCCATAGCTTTGTCTTCTCACGAGACAATATTTAAACTGGATTTACTGGATTGTCATGAATATAAATCACATCTAGTATTTAATTATAGTAATTCACCCTGTAATATGAAGGTAATGCAGTCTCGGAGGGCGGCACAAGCCAGTAGCTCTCTGAGCCAGTCTCATGCCTGAATTACACCTGAGTTGCCTGAATCAGGAAGGGCATCAGGCATAAAACACGGCCAAAGCTTAATATGCGAATCAATCCTACAAATCTCATGGATTGGTCGAGGGCCGGGTTAACAATAACCACCACTGGTGCCACAGGGTACCAGTTGGAGTTGGAGTTGGAGTGCTCTCTATAGGGAAGGTTGTTATGAATGTTCTGATGAAGCAAAGAGTGTCAGATAGACTTATGAGTCTGAAAGTGGAAATTGAAGGTGTGATGCTCAATGTTGTTAGTGGCTATGATTCACAGGTGGGATGCGGGTTAGAGGAGAAGAACAGTTTCTGGAGTGACTTAGATGAATTGATGCAGAATATCCCCAGAGGTGAGAGGGTGGTAATTGGGGCAGACTTCAGTGGAAATGCTGGTGCAGACACAAGAGGTGATGAAGAAGTGATGGGCACGTTTTATACAGGATAGGAACACAGAGGGACAGAACAGATGGTAGTAGACTTTGCAAAAATGATGGAAATGGGTGTAGTAAATCCTTTTTTCAAGAAAAGGCAGGGATAAAGGCTAACTTATCAGAGTGGTGGTAAGAGCAGGCAGGTAGACTACATTTTGTATAGACAATGTGATTTGAATGAAATTAGTGACCGCAAAGTAGTGGTGGGAAAAAGTGTAGCCAGACAACATAGGAGGTTTGTGTGTTGTATGGTTTTCAGGGAGGAGTTGCAAAGGATTCAGGTGGTCAGGGAGATCTTCCAGTTGACTAGACTATTACAGTTATTATGACAGGGGAGAGGGGGGGAGAGAATCTGGTGTGCTGTAAAAAGTAGATAAGGAGACTTGGTGGTGGAATGAGGAATGTGTGAGTGCAGTATATACATAGAAAGAGGTTAGCAAATAAGACATAGGACACTGAAGGGACTGAAGATAAAATACAAGAGTACAGGGAGAAGCAGTGCAAGGTAAAAGTACAGGTAGCAAAGGCCAAACAAAGGCCATATGATAACGTATGCTAGGTTGGACAGTAAGGAGGGAGTGAGTGATACTGATATTGATATGATATGATGGACTATACAAGTTGGCAGAACAGACCAATAGAGGTGGAAAGGATGTACAGACAGAAATGTATTGACAGATGCTAGGAGACTGATGGGAAGATGGATGGGAAGATGGAAGAGCTGATGAATGAGGAAAATGAAAATGAGGGAAGGGTGGAGGAGGTGACTATCGTGGACTATGGAGTAGCAGAGGTTAGTAAAGATGAAATGAGGAAGGCATTTAAGATGAAAAGTGGGAAGGCAGTTAACCCTAATGATATACCTGCGAAGGTGGTAAAGTGCCTAGGACAGGCAGCAGTAGTTTCTGGTTAGATTAGTAAATGGTCTCTTAGAGGGTGAGAAGATGTCTGCAGGATGGAGAAGTAGGGATAGGAATGGGAAAGTGTGGTGGAAACTGGACTGGGAGCAGAAGTTAGCATTTGTGAGCAGTAGTATGGCTTCATGCCTAGAATGTGTACTACAGATACAGTATTTGCTTTGAGAATGCTAATAGAGAAGTACAGAGAAGGTCAGAGGGAGCTGCATTGCTCTTTTGTTGACCAAAAAAAAAGGCATACAACAGAGTGTCGAGAGAGGATCTCTGGTATTGTATGTGGAAGTCTGGAGGGGCAGAGAAGTATGTTGGACTGGTGCAGAACATGTATGCGAGATGTGAGACAGTGGTGAGGTGTGCTGCAGGTGTAGCAGAAGTGTAAGGGGGAGGGGACAACAAGGGGACAGCTGTGAACCACCAAAGATGAGGCAAGACAGGAATCTCCATGGACCATGATGTATGCAGATGACATTGTGATCTGTAGTGAGAACAAAGAACAGTTGGGAGAAAACTTGAGAGGTGGAGGTATGCTCTGGAAAGAAGATGAATGAAGGTTTGTTGCAGCAAGACATAATACAGACAGCAACATATGGTTTCCCAAAATGTATCTAGCCTTAATAAATGTTTATTTATATTTGTTGTTGTTGTTTTAATATAACATCTGCTGTAACTGTGCATCGTGTATTTGCAAGTGTATTTGCAGTCCCTATGTCCTCTATTGTAAGTCGCTTTGGATAAAAGCGTCAGCCAAATGCAATGTAATGTAATGTAATATATAAGTGAATAATCTTTTGAATTTTCTTAGCCAAATTATCTCAATACGACACATAATGGTATGTTTGGCATTTTCATTTATTCTTAAAACCAATAGTGACATGCAAGCTTTCTTCAGGCTCCAAGATATGGTTATTTCCCATTACTGTTTTACTAATAGATTACATAGTTTGGTTTTAAATTCAACTTAGACGGTTCACCATGCTTTGTTTCAGAAGATGGCCATTGTAACCTAATATATTTCAGTGGAATGAGTTGTGATTTCTACAGACAACAACCACACAATAGTGACTTAGGGTTAAGTGGAATTATCAATACTTTCAAAGAAGGAGTGTACTATGTAAGTTGACTGTCATTCATCAGACATATGTTAGTAGAAACCCAGGGGGTGTGACTCTCAGCGCTAACAGTTAGTCTGAAGGTGCACGCCCCTGTTATGGTAGCTGACGGTGCAGGTTAGTGTCAAACATCAATCCCAACATTTTGCGACCATTCAACTATGGAGTTCTTTAACATAGAACCAAGAAAACCCCCCAACAGTCATCCTCATCATTCGTATAGGATTCTGGGGTTCCGCTGGCCAGGCCCCACTCCACGCTACAGTACACTGAAAAGGGCACCTCCTTCTTCTAGGAATCATAGTTTACCACTAGAATTCATCTTTTATCAGACAAGTGACTCCTCCACACTCTGCAATGAGAAGCTGAACTCAGATCTTCTTAGCTAAGAGATTAAACCTAGTGTGTCATCAGATTCCAGTGGGAGGTAGCAATGAAGACATTGTGCAAAATACAACCGGACCTGTTCAGTGAGAGAGCCTGACTCTGAATGACATTCATTCTTGGAAATCACATCAGGGATTTCCTTTGAATCCAAGGAAAATTACGGCTTGATTCATTATATACTCCTAATACTTTATGTTAAGTTTCGGAAAAAATAAATTGTTTGGTAACTCAACATTCCCAGTCTCCTGCTGACTCCCACACTTATAAAAAAAGTGTTTTGTCAACATTTGTAAAGGATCGGACCAGACACGTTTCAGACCAAATCGCTTTAAAATATATGAACCACACATACATGCTTTTCTGCTTGAGGATGAATATTTCTTATGTGTTTTCAGTATAAACCTGAAGCCAATAGACATTAGATTTAGCTAATCATATAAAACTGGTACACCAGTTAGCTTTAGGGAAACAGGCAGATTTTGTCACCAATAGTCGTTACCGGCCACAGTATCTGCAATATTTATGCTGAGCTAAATCTTTTCAAGCATCTCCTGGCTGCCAATAACGTAAAATGGGAAGAACACTTGATCCTGTTGGGAAAAAGGCAATGATCAACCTAAATTTTGAAATCATCATCATTGTCGATGTCCGATATGTCCAATGCCCAATGTCCAGAACAGAATCCTGGAGGAAGCAGTCTGAGTTTATCAACCCTTTTTCGAGTGACAAAATCTGATCCTTTGATGTGTCCTGGCCAAATAGGATGTGTAAACCCTCCAGTGTACGGGGGGGGGGATATTGGGGTCTATTGCAAGTTGATTATGCCCAGAACAGCTCAGCCTTGAGAGCGCAATCCATTGATTGCTGAGAAAGAACCATAGCCTCTGATTTGGATAAGCTGGTTGTTTCTCTATCTGTCTCCCACTCTGCTACAAAATGCTGCAGTGATGATTAAGCCAGCAGGGACGCATTGTCTGTGAAAACAGAAAAGGGATCCTGACGTTCCCAAACCCAACATTCTCTTCCCCCTGACTACCTCCACTTCCTCTTCTTCTTCGTCTTCTTTTACTCCCTTTGGCTTTTCCCTTCAGGGGTCGCCACAAGGAATCAACCCTCTCCACCAAACCCTATTCTCTGTATCCTCCTCTGTCACTCCAACTACCTTCATATCCTCTCTCACTACATCCATAAATCTTCTCTTTGGTCTTCCCCTGACCTTTGGTCTTCCCCTGACCTCCTGCCTGGCAGCTCCAGTTCCAGCATCTGTCTACCAATATATTCAACAGCCCTCCTCTGTACACCTCCAAACTATCTCAGTACAGCTTTTCTGACCTTATATCCAAAGCATCCAACATGTGCTGTTCCTCTGATAGACTCATACCTGATCCTATCCACCTTGGTCACTCCCAAAGACAACCTAAGCATATCTATCTCTGCAACCTCTAGCTCTGCCTACTGTCTTTTTGTCATTGTCACGGATTCAAGACCATACAGCATTGCTGGTTTCACTACTGTCTTGTGCACCTTTCCTTTCATTTTGGCTGATAGTCTTCTATCGCATAGTACCCCTGACACTTTTCTCCAACCATTCTAACCTGCTAGAACCTGTCTTTTCACCTCTTTCCACACTCTCTGTCGCTCTTGACTGTTGACTCCATGTACCTGAAATTCTCCAACTTCTTGATCTCCGTTCCACACATATATACTCTGCGTTGCTGCGACTAACCTTCAGTCTTCCTTTCCAATCCATACCTCCTCCTCCTCTCGAGATTTTCCCCAACCTGTTCGCTGCTCTCACTACAGATCACAATGTCATCTGCAAACATCATGGTCCATGGAGATTCCTGTCTAACCTCATCTGTCAGCCTGTCCATCACCACTGTAAACAAGAATGGGCTCAGAACTGATCCCTGATGGAGTCCCACCTCCTCCTTGAACTTCTCTGTTACTCCTACAGCACAACGCACCACTGTCTCACGGCTAGCATACATGCCCTGTACCTTTCTAATATACTTCTCTGCCACTCCAGGTTTCCTCATACAATAACAAAGTTCCTCTCTTGGCACCCTGTCATATGCTTTTTTTCTAGGTCTACAAAAACACAATTCAGCTCCCCCTGGCCTTCTCTGTACTTTCTCAAAAAGTGAGAAAGTGCGTTCTCAAAGCAAATACTGCATCTGTAGTACTCTTTTTCGGCATGAAGCCATACTGCTGTTCACAAATGCTGACATCTGCTTAAAATGGGCACCATCACACTTCGTCTCTATTCTTCAGACATCTTCTCACTCTCGCTCTACCCTTGCCCCTCTTTCATTTTCCACATTCATCAGGTCTTCAAAGTACTTTTTCAATCCTCCCATTACACTTCTTGCATCTGTCAATTTCCCTCTACATTTCCCTCTATCCTTAATCACCCAGACCTGTTGTGCATCCTTTCCAACGTTATTTCTCTGTTTCGCCTTTGCCTTTACCTTACGTTGTGTCTCCCATCTGTTCTCTTCAGTCCTCTCAGTGTCCCACTTTACCTTTGCTAACCACTTTCTTTGTATATGCTCCTGCACTTCCTCATTCCACCACCAAGTCTCCTTATCTACTTTCCTTCCAAATGTCACACCAAATACTCTCCGACCTGTCTCCCTGCTAACACTAGTTGTTGTCCAATCATGTGGAAGCTCTCCCTGACCACCCAGAGCCTCTCTCAACTCCTCCCTGAAAACTGCACGACACTCCTCCCTTTTCAGCTTCCACCACTTTGCTCTCTCCTCTGCCTTAGTCCTCTTGATCTTCCTTGTCACCAGTCATCCTACAAACCACCATCCCTTGCCGTCTGGCTACAAGTCACCTACAACTATTTTGCAGTCACTGATCTCTTTCAGGTTATCTAACCCTATTCTCTGTGTCCTCCTATCTCACACCAACTAACCTCATATCTTCTCTCACTATTTTGCAGTCACTGATCTCCCTCAGATTACCTTGTCCATATGAGATATAGTCAATCTGCGTGCTCCTACCTCCACTCTTACAAGTTACCCTATGTTCCTGTCTTTTCTGGAAAAAGGTATTCACTGCTGCCATTTCAATCCTTTTTGCAAAATCTACCACCATCTGTCCCTCTGCATTCCTATCCTGTATACCAAATCTGCCCATCACTTCTTAATCCCCTCTATTGCCTGCACCAACATGGCCATTGAAGTCTGCACCAATTGCTACTCTTTCTCTCTGGGGATATTCTGCATCACTTCTTGTAGTTCATTCCAAAACTTCTCCTTCCCCTCTAACTCACATCCCACCTGCTGGTCATAGCCACTAACAACATTGAGCATCACACTTTCAATTTCCAATTTTGGACTCATAAGTCTATCTGATATTCTTTTCACCTCCAGAACATTCCTAACAAATTCTTCTTTCAAGATAACTCCTACTCCATTTCTCTTCCTGTCAGTACCATGATAGTACAACTTAAAGCCTGCTCCAAAGCTTCTAGCCTTACTACCTTTCCAGGTGGTCTCTTGGACACACATTATATCCATCTTCCTTCTCTGCATCATGTCGACCAACTCTCTACCTTTTCCTGTCATAGTCTCAATATTCAAAGTGCCTACTCTTCATCCCAGACTCCAATTTCCGCTTCTCTCTCTGCTTCTGAGCACCCCTTCCTCCTCTCCTTCTTTGACCTACAGTAGCCCAGTTTCCATTGGTCCCCTGTTGGTCGTTGGTGCCAATGGCAGTCGTTGCTAACCCGGGCTTTGACCAATCCAGTTTGATCTGGTTACAATGCATGATTCGCATGTTTGGCTCTGGCAAAGGTTTTATGCCGGATGCCCTTACTGACGCAACCCCCTGCATTTGTCCAGGCTTGGGACTGGCTCAGGGAGACACTGGCCCGTGCCGCCCTGGGGCTGCATTCAACTATCTCTCTCGACACCTAGAAATCCTGTTCCTAAAGACTATAAAGATAATCAATGTCAATGGGCAGTCCTGGGGAGCCCAACAACTATTGGAACTTGTCTGATGTGTAGGGAATGGGGACAAAGTTAACTTTAGATTTGAAAGGACCCAACACTGAAAGTGCACACACACAAGACACCCTGATGGTTGGATCACTATTTGAAAAATGGACTTGACCACTGTTCCATTACCTCCACTGATTCTACATTGTTTGTTCTGATCTAAAGATTTGCTAAAATATCCTTTCCTTTGGCCTAAACTCTCCCCGTGTGGCTGAACATTGTATTCCCTCTGTGGTTGAAACTCAACCTTGTGTTCTCTTCTTGAAAAAAGGAGAATATGACTCTGGTCTGCCTGCCACCAGGCACTGTCCTTGACTCTCATTCAACACTGGAGAGATGTATCAGCCATGACAGCCCTACATTGTGAAGCAACTTCAGGATTTTTTAGTCTAATTTACACCTGGTGCCTTGCCACTGAAGAACTTCTTGACTACCTCAGTCAACTCCTTGATGGATATGAATGAAAGTTTGGCAGAGTCTTCCAGCTCATCATCCTTCACAGAGGTTATGTCATTTAGGTTTGGCTGTCCCTTGATGTTTCCTTTCCATCACCACAATGTCCCCATTCAGGGTTAGTAGGTCTCCTCTCATGCTATATTTCATTCCACTTCCCTTTCCTGAGTCACATGACAGATTTCCAGCAATGCCCTTCAGCAAATCCAGGTTCTTTCTTTACAGCCTCCGCAGCCCCCTCCCAAAGCTAGACTTTCATTACAGTGACCACTGAGGCTTTCGGTCCACTATCCTTCCAATACTTTGCAGCTTTTATGGGAGACCCCAGGCCATCCATATCTAAAGGGCTTCTGTCTGCTTTCCCGACTTCTTAATTGTTTGTGCCCGCATTTGGGCTCTCAGGTTGCTACATTGACAAGTAATGTCAACCTTCTGATTTTAGCTCTGGGAATCCACTTCCTTAATGGCTGAATATGGACCACTTCACTGTCCTTGACCTACCCCAGAATGTGCAAATTGAAGACCTGTTGGACAGGGCCCCCTAAAACGATCCTAGTTTACCCATACCAAACACTTGGACTTGCCACGTCTGTCCAGCAGACTTCTTGATTACAATAACTGGTCTTGATCAGTTGACACCTCTGCTCTTCTCTTCATTTAGTTGTCTGAGACATGCCACAACGCATCCAGCAATATGAGTAAATTGTTAATTGTTGATCTTTGGCCATTGCGGCCATGCATTCTTATGGACAAATTGATGCTCAAACTTAGCATTTGTAACAGCTAGTACATGATTTTGAAAGAATTTATAAAGCGAAACGCCATTCTTGTTTGGCTTGAACAACATGATCTTTGACGTTGCTCAGCAGATATATGGAGTCATCCAGTGGTGCCCAAATGAGGACGCCATGCAGACTGCAAAACATCAGATACTCCTGTTGATTTTTTTGCACATAGACAAAAGAACCAACTGCTAGTATACAGTCAGAGTTTTCCAGTGACAGTGAGCTGGAGACTTGTAAATGACCAAACAGTTCCCTTACCCTCTTCCAACCTGTGCAACTCAATAGAAGATGAGAGTCCAACTCCTCTATAGGAGCTTGGTTTGTAAAGAAAATCCAACAATTTCAATCTGATACTACTCTGGCTCCTTTACCACCAAAGAGGCAGTGCCCCACTTCCCAAAATTCAGTTTGACAGGCCTTTGGCCTGCATGGTCAGGTCTCCACCTCTGACTGCCCAAATAAATGGCACACTACTGTTATGTATTATGATGGTGAGAAGCTCACAGAGAAATTGATCAGCATTGTTTATTTGGGCTGTGAAAGACTAAGCCCCATGGTCCAAGGCCCCACACCAGGCACTCGCCATTGCGATATCCTCTCAGGCCTGGCTTTAGGATCGTGTCTTGTCTCCCTAACCAATGAGAAGTGCTTTGCTCCCACTCGGTTTCAAACATTACAAATCATTCTCAATCCAAACCCTCACCTCAGACAACTGACAGATTCTACCAAGAGCAAGAAGGGGGAGATTGTTTTGTTTGGTTTTGTTTTTCTCAGGTCTCAAACAATCATTTGATAAAACTACAGCAACCCAGGTATAAATCATGTTCACAGACTGAGAAACAAGTCTTTCTCACACAGTGGAGCAACACAGCGATAGCAAGAATACTTTTAACACTTCCTTGAACTCTGTAGTAGCAAACAAGCTAATTTTGTAGATATTAATGACCTATCCTATGCCAGTGAAACCAAAATAACTCAAACTTTCAAGAAATTGCACATAAAGAAAAATTTGTCTACCCTTTCACCTGTTTTTATTATTTCATACACACACACACACGCACATATATATATACATATGTGTGTGTGTATATATACACACACGCATATGTATACATACACCATATTCCATACATATGTACTGTATATTTTTTACATTTTTTCTGTGTCCACCTGTCATTACATTAATGCCTTTTTTTTCCTGGACATGGTAAAAATGTTTTGATATGGCTTATATACCTCAGCTTCAACTAACATGTGAATGACCATATTCCCAAGGGAGTGTCTTATTTCAATCTTATTTCAATTAAGATTTAAACAGCAACATTCCTGAGCACAGTACTCAATAATCAGGGGAATATTATTGGTTCCTTGGAGCTTGTCTTTCAGTCCAAGCAAGATTTTTTTAACAAATCTAATGGTTGAATGAATATATAACAAAAATGTGTTGAGTTTCTTCCCAGATGTTTAAAAATGTTGAGTTTCTTCTCAGATTAGAGACAGCATGTTTGCTCTAGTTATATCTGAAAGTTTCACAGCAGAATATTTTTTTATTTTAAGAGACCACTAAATCCGAAATAATCTCAGGATATTTGAAACTTAAATGACCCTGAATTCTCCTGCTTTGAAACCAGATAAAAAGGTTACATACAACTTTTTAAACATTTGACAAAATATTATGGCTATAAAACCAGGCTGAAGCTGTAGCAAGTCCACTTTTTGACTCTTTTCTGCAGGGCTAAAATATTCCTTATTTGAATATCAAATGAGGGCATTTCACAAATAGCTGGATACAGGCAGCCTTGTCAATACTATCAATAACAAAGAAAATGGATTGATATCAACATTTGCAGACCAAATGCAGAATAGGAAAAATAATGTTCTTTTCTGTTTACCTCACACTCTGGTGCCCTTTAATCTCTAATCCTTCTAACAACCCTCAGACAACACAGGCCAGTGGACCCATTGTATGGAATAAGACGTCACACTCACAAGGTGTGTGATTAACCCCTACTGTACATAATAGCAACACAGCATCAAAGACAACTAGGGTGTCTGCAGGTGACAGGTCAGCCAGAGGTGAGGGGTCGCTTGGGGGCAAGTTGCATCGCAGGCCTGAGCAGGGACAGGGAATGAACAGAATGAATGAGAGAGCATGTTAGAGTGCTTGCCAATGACTGACTTTAGTTCAGATTAAATGAAATCCCTGCCCTTCAAAACATAATTCTTCCCCTGCTGTAGAAGACTTATGACTGAATGAATTGTGCTGTCTCTCATGAGCAGCAGAAAACATGGGGTTTTGATGCTGATCCTATGTCACTTTTTTCCCAAGTGGCTAAAGAATGCCTCTACTGTGCCAAAAGTTATAATGCACATTTTGAAATATGTAAACCATGCCTAGTATGTGTACAAAATATTTCTAGTGGAGAGCGGTTGACATTTCCAAACTTGAATTGTAATTGTAACTTCAGACTCCCTTTGACTGTAGATCAGTTGTGACTGAAACATCAGAATCAAGGACACCTCTATTACTTAAAGCTAGTTTTCTAGAGACTTGCATATATTGATTTGTGACTTGACTTAGAACATTAGCTCAAATATTTGACTCTTACTTACCAGACAATTCATTGGTCACAATGTGCTTAAGTAATGACTATACTACAAAAGCAAGATAATCATTACTGAGCTGTGTTTTTTACAATGCATTTTTTCATTATTAGTGAGTTTCCTATAACCCTGTTCCCTTGCACCAGGTCAAAATGGTGCTGAAGCTGAATCCCATCAGAGGTTAACATATTGAGCCATACAACCAACAATTACTCACTTTCCTGTTCACACCTATGGACAGTCTTCAATTAATCTATCGTTTTTTTCAGACTGTGGGAGGAAATTGGACAACCTGGACAAACAGGAACCTTCTTGCTGTCTGACAGAAGCGCAACTACTGTAACACCATGCCGCCCTTAATGCGTTCATCTTTTTAAAACCCAATACTGAACCGTTTAATCCTTCATTTATTCTTTTATTTGTATTTTTTCTCCAGTCATATTTTGTGTATACAACTTAAAAGCTGCTTTTCCAGTCTGTACAACAACCTCTGCTCTTAGACCCTTGATTCAAGTCAGGAAACAGTTCTCCAAAACGGATGAAGCCTTTTGAACAGCCTCAGAAGAAAAATCTCTCTCTCGGGACAATCAGAATTGCCACAATCTCAGAGAAGATAATCAACATCGCAATATACTATGCAGACAAGAATGTGATTTAAGAGTCAGTGTTTATTGTCTTGTGTCTGGAAATGTGTTTTCCTGTACAATCAAAATTTTACTTTAGTGTCATGTGATAAATGTAAATATATAATAAATATATGTGAGTGATCCAAATGCTAAGCAGTCTTACATATTGTACCGTGGGCCCACAGCCATATGACCTGGTTAAGAAACTTAGAAGTATCTGGCAAAATAAAAAAATCTGAAAATGTAAAGGTTAGACATCATGGGCACTGGCTACTCAAAACAAGCATGAACATTTCATAATGGATAAAAGAGGATGTCAAGTAGGTTTCATTGTTGGAGCAACAGTCTCCTGGCGATCTGGAAAAGGAAAACTACAGAAAGATTCGGGGGTGAGAGGGACTGTGCAGGTTGAGAAGAAATGGAACAGGAAGAAAAACACAGTCAAAGAAATTCAGCATATGTTATGCGGGTTGGTTGTTTTTTCTCTCTTCGGCATGATGAATGTAGAATATAACACTAAGGATTCAATTATGTACAGAAACTGAGCCTGATTTGCTGACACTAAAATACATATGGGGAAAAAACCTAATCTTATTCTACGCACTAATCAAGGGTTAAGGTGAACAAATTTGTTTTAAGATTGCAATTGAAGGCCCTCTGAGTGTTTGGTGTCAACTGGGTGGTTATTTCCAAGGAGGAGAACATGAATCCTCAATTGACTTTAGAGAATTGAAAAAACATTCCTTTTCAAAATCTTATTAGTATATATGATCATTTTGCTTTGTACCTCTAGCTAAATCCTTGTATACAGAAGTTAGGGTTGAGGTCAGTGTCAAGCTCAGAAGTGCAGGGCTAACTGCAGCTCATTGCCTGTGTACGTGGACATACACTTAATTGACTGCAAATTGACTGAATGTAATTTGGAGCCAAAAGTCTCCCCAGAACACATATTGCACATATTGCATGAACAATTGGCTCAAAAGGTATGAATTATTTTGTAAAATCTTTCTTTTCAAAGGTTCATGAATGTTTGACCACATGAAATTGTATTTTGATTTGATAGAAAAGTGTATTATGCTGTAATGTAAAACAAATAAGCATTCAAACACTACTAAGGAATAAAATAAATCTTGCCAAATCTGAAAACAAATTGGATAAAATAGTGAAGCGAGTACCTGCGAACGTCTTTTCAGACCAGTTCAAACCTGACCGTTGAATTTTGTCTGCAAAACCTTGCCTCACCAGATCAAATCAATTATATAGATTTGCCTAAATTCATTTTAGATTCTCAGGCAACAATAACCATGTTTGGAAAACAACACTCTAGCCCAATTAGAGCAAGAGCAACATGGTGTGAGTCTGAAAATAGTTCTCCTCAGCAACAGCTTTAAAGGCTATTGCGTGATCTTTGTTGTTTAATCCATTTGGGCCGAAACAGTCATTTTGTTTATAAAAAATGAGGAAAAAGCATGAAAATGAATAACCATTGTTGTGATCATTTGTTAAGCTTTATGCAACCATTTATACTTTTAGGATAAAAAGACAAGTGAAAACACATCACACAACTTACAGGCCCAAAAAATGGTGAATCAAGCTGAAGTGTAAAACTGCATCAGGCATCCATCATAATTACAGGCCAAGTCATATCACATAAATTTGTGACTGCGATCTTACTTTCTGACACTGATGAAAACCTGCATTGGCACCCGGGAGCACAGGGCAGCTTGTATCACTTATCATCCGATTTTTGAGTACAAAATATGAAATAATGTGCCCCAATTACCTAATACTTTGAAATTGGCAATAACTTTCACGATCAGGAGGCTTGTTTATTGTTGAATAATAATAAAGTCAATTTCTAAAATAGGTATTTAAAGAATGTTCAAAAAGATTTTTAAAACCTCAGGTAAATGTATTTTTTTCTGTGAAAATAATGGTGAATATTTAATTTCTTAACTGGGTGTTAGTTCCTTTCCCTCCATATTGGGCGAAGAACTTGGGGGATATCACTGTCTATAAACCAAGAGGGTTTACAAAAACACAAACAAACAGATTCCCTTATTTCCCCTTTCACACAGATATTGCTACAAGGCCACAAATTCTATTTTCAGATTACATAAATTCTGCAATAAATATTTGAACTCCTGCTGTTACATGCTCTGTATTCAGTATGTTTTGAAGAACAAAGAGATTCCAGATCCCTCCTCCTGCTGCTGCTCTAATTGAGTGATTTTGAACAGGGCTCAGACATCCTCAGCGACCCTATCTGACTGGGTTATTATCGGAGTGGCTGTCAGACAAGGGTCCAGAATGGCTTGAGAGGAATGCAGCCTACAACTCTGAGCCAGCCAGTAGACCCACTACAACAAACTCAGACTTCCCTCCCTAATCCACCAAACCACAGACCAATCACTCAACAGGACCCCAGGGGCCATTTTCAAAAACCATCACTCTCTCTAAGTAGTTGAGAGGTGCCAGGGCTAATTATAAACAAACTATTGATTGGAGCAAAGAATTGTACTACACTGTGTCATTGCAGTCTGTTTGCTTGAATGTGTAAGTGTGTGTGTGTGTGTGTGTGTGTGTGTGTGTGTGTGTGTGTGTGTGTGTGTGTGTGTGCGTGCGTGTGCGTGCGTGTGCGTTAGGTGTTTGTATGTGCATGTTAGGTGTGTGTGTGTGTGTGTGTGTGTGTGTGTGTGTGTGTGTGTGTGTGTGTGTGTGTGTGTGTGCTAGGGTTGAAGGAAGGTTTTGCTTGACAGGGTGTTAAACTGACCATTTAATACACCTTGCAAAAAAATAACTATCTGAATACAGCAACACAGTCTGAATTTATGTGAACCAAACAATAAACTAACTGTTCAAATTGTAAATTAACTCTATAATACTGTAGGAGCACTGAAGAATAAGAGCAGGTATACATTGATGTCTTATTGTGAAAGGATTTCTAATTATTTCATTTGACACTCTTGAGGCCACATTATTGTGGTCAGAGATCGCAGTGAATTAGGAGAAATCAGGGAATCCCATTTGAAAACACTTCAGCATAGCAAACAATTAAATCATATTAAAAGAGCATATATATTTTCGAAAATAGATTATTATTGTCTTCATAATAATAACATAGCAATGATAATAATAACAGTAATAATTTATTTGTTTGATAATAGTGTTTATGTCCTTTTTAAGACTAATACTTGTCCTTGATTAAAATAGCAGTCCCACCACAGAAAATGATTCCAACAAACCACTAGCATCTGCTAATGTCATGTAAATTTGATAAGAACACAGTAAACACGATGATATATTTTAAATATTCAAAATCTTATCTTATGATAAAGTATGATAAAGCAACTTAAATTAAACAGACGTTCTGGACTGCTGATGTCCCAACAATGAAAGCCATCAAACCACTCTGACTGGCTCTGAGCATGTTTGGACTTAGTGCAGTTACTAAAAAATATATACATGTATAGGAAACAATTTGACTTATTCACAAAAATATTTAAAGATACCAAGATATAACTCTGTGTGTGTGTGTGTGTGTGTGTGTGTGTGTGTGTGTGTGTGTGTGTGTGTTTCACCTTTATCAATTAATTCAATGTCACTGTACTTAGTTGATGATTTTACTTTTCCCAAAGTAGTAAATATATAATTTTAATGGAAATATTTTTGACATTCAGGTAGTTTCCACCTAAGACAGAACAGGGGTTCATGGTCATTTATCCCTACCACGAGACATAATGAATAACCATCACACTTAAAAAAGGGTTTACCAGGATATTACTGTAACTGTAAATGTAGCTATGGCTATTGGTTAAATAGTTTTTACTGTTGAGTGTTGCTACAGGCAGCCCACAAGAAAATCATTCATTTAGGTCTGAGTTCCGTTTGAGATTGTGCTGCTGGTGTGTGATGAGACAAAGTAGAGTGACAGATGCTTTGCAGTGCCACAGAGTTCCATCATCTTCTGGTTAAAAAAAACGCATTTCTCAAAGAGCTATCACACCATGACACATGGTCTGATCCAAGAGAGCTGTATTTATTTTGGTATGGACTACATTTCTTTCCTTTAAGTAATGAAGTAAGAAAATACAGGGCCTGTCTTTGGGATGAGGAGATGTGTGGGAGAGAGCTCTGCTGTCTCACTGCATCCGGTAGAGGAATGGTGTTGGGGGGTTGGGCCTTTTGTATCAAAGATATGAGCATTTCCCTCATCCTCACATCATGTTATTTTTTATGGACATTGGATATAGCCCCCCCCATCTGAAATTCACAGCAAAATCTGGTAGGACTGGACGTAATGGTAGACAGGGTAGAGAAGCTCAAAAGCATATTGTGAGAGATGAAAAAATAAGGCAGCCAATTTAGAACTATATATAGGGTAACGACTCTGTGGTACTGTTAGCGGAAGTTCTGAGTTCTGTGTTTTCTGACTGACAGACTGTGAAGGTGTTTTGGGCTAGCGAGGGAGCAAAGGGGCATGGTGGGGAGTGTGAGCGTGGAGACTGAAGACAGTCGCAGCTGTTGTTAACCGCCAAATCGTCATGGTTGAGTACATCCATGCGGACATTTCATTGGTTTTAGGAGTAAAACACCGGAGTTTAACTGACCGAACCTCACTGGTACAATGAGCATGCACCGGCTAATTTCTTATGGCAGCACGATGAGAAAAGACTGATGCTCATTTGTCAGTCAAGGAGGAGGTGATTGATGCCGTTTGTGCGGGTACGTCAGGACATGAGACAGAATCTGACCGTGCTGCAGAGCCCGCCTGAGACAAGTAGTATAGAAGCTAGCTGCTGATGCTGGTTTTAGCTCACCGAGAGCAGCGGGCAGCAGCACTGGGAAAATGACCGGGAAAATGGGTCAGATGAAGGCAAAGATGGCGGCGCTCGCCAAAGTCAACACCATGCCAAGACGCCGAAATGCTCAGGTAGGACAAACTGGGAGGCCTTCCACACCCAGTTTGAACTGTTGGCATGGGCTGTAGGCTGGTCGGAGGACAGTAAAGCACTCCAGCTTGCCCTTTTACTCGATGAGGAAGAGTCAACATGCTTGCTAATGCTGAGCCCTTCCGAAAGGGATAACTATGGGGCAATAGTTGGAGCTCTACAGCGACGGTTGGGATAGTGCCACCAACCTGATGTTCTATGCTCAAAGCGAATAGGCAGAGACAGGCCGGGGAACCACCCCATATGTTGCCTTGTGACATTGAAACCCTGACGAGGAGAGCCTATGTACACATGCCTGCTGAGGTACAAGGTGAGCTGGCTCAAGACCGGTTCCTCCGGGCCTTAACTCCCTTACAGACACAACTAGCACATCCCCGGACTCTACAAGAGGCACTGGAGCAGGCCTTGGAGAGGGACACCTATGTCAGGGGTGGGCCTGTTGTGAGAGCTTCAGGACAGGTGGACCCAGTCCAGGACAAGACTGCATGGGTGGAAGAGTTGGTGGAACTGATCAGAGGTGTATCACTGCGACCACCCCGCAGTAGCACCCGCCCTCGCCAGGGCCCTCCTGTGTGTTGGGTGTGTATCCAGCCCGGCCATATCAGCATGCAGTGCCCAAAGTGGTCCGTTGGTCAGCCATTCAGGGAAACGCCACTGGGTCTGTGTTACAGGGACAATGCAGACCCAGGTCCCTGTATCCCATTGTGTCTCATCTCTGCAGAACAAGCCCCAGCTGTATAGACAGGGGAGCGGGGCTCCACTAACCCGAGAAGTAGATGACGCTCCCGAGTCCACAAGGGTTGTATGCCGGACTCACGTAGGGGATTTTTTGCCATGTCCCCATCGACCTGGCAGGGGCTCCATGCATGGCCCTTGTCAACACAGGCTCCACAGCAACACTGGTGAGGCCTGACGTGGTTCCAGGGGAGTATGTGTTGCAGCAGTACTTGACCCCTGCCTATTTGGACTTGACTTCCTATGGACTGCACGCTGTTTGTTAGACCTGGGGTGGACCACACTGGCCTTTCCAGGGGGACCCACAGTGGAAACGGTGCACCCCAAGACCACTCCCGCCAACCTTGCAAGAGGCGGTGGCACATCATGGGTCAGGCCCCTCACTCCAGGCTTCCCCCTCGCCACCTCGTTCCCCAAACCACATATTGCAGTTGCAGTACTACCTTCTGCCCTGGACCAGCCTTGTAAGTTGGACAGTTTAGACCCCGGGCGGCAGGAGGGGGCGGTGGCAGATACAGCTGTAATTTCAGAACATTTTTGCCCTGACAGAAGAGGAAGTGGACCTGACCCACCTAGTGCAGCACGACACATCAAGACGTGCCCACTGCTCCGTATTGATGAGTCTTTGGACTTGGTATCCAGCTCATCCTGGTTCTTCTCATTGGACCTACACAGTGGGTCTTGGCAGGTGCCCCTCAGCCCTGAAGCCAGACCAAAGACTGCTCTCTGTGCCAGCAAAGGATTGTGGCAGTTTTGAGTCCTCTGCTTCAGCCTGTGCAAAACCCCAGCCACAATCGAACAACTGATGGAGAAGGTGCTGGTTGACATCCCCCAACAGGAGTGCCTCGTCTACTTGGACAACATACTAGTCAATGGGATATCGGCAGCTGGTCTGAAGCTTCACCCCAACAAGTGCTGTGTCATGAGAAAGAAGTTGGAATTTCTGGGGCTCAGTTTTTGGGCAGGGCACCAGCACGTTAGAGGAGAAGGTGCAGGTAGTGAGAGACAAAAGAGTTTAAGAGCTTCATTGAGTTGGCGTCCTAGTACAGGCTGTTCATGTGTGGGTTTTCTTACATTGCCGCAACCCTGTTCCGCGTGCAGCAAAAAGACAGTGATTTTTCATGGACGCCTGAGTGTGAGCAGGCCTTCAGATCCTTTCAGAAGGCCTTGACTGGATGGCCCATCCTCGTTCCCCTAGACCCTAATCTGCCATCTACCCTACACAGAGATGCCAGTAAGGATGGGATGGGGGTGGTGTTGAGCCAGGTAGGGGCACAGGGAGAGAAAGTGGTGGCTTATTTCAGCAGAACTTTCAGCAAGGTGGAACGGCATTATTGTGCGATCTACAGAGAACTCCTTGCCATTGTGAAAGCAATAAGCCACTTCAGACACTATTTGTGCGGTCTGCCCTACACTGTCCGAACTGACCACTCTGCCCTCCAGTGGTTAATGTACTTCAAAAAGCCAGAGAGACAGATTGCATGCCGGCTGGAAGAACTGGTGCCATAAGTCAAAGCGGAGCACATGGCTGGAAATCGACATGCCCATGCTGATGCCTTGTTCCAGCGCCCCTGTGGTGCCACCGGGGCCAATGGCTGTTGTTACTGTGACAAGAGGGAGGCTCATGAGAAAGAACTCCTTGCAGAGAGCAAGGTCCCATCTAGGTTGGAGAAGGACCTGTCTGCAGAGAGATGCAGGTTGTGGACGCACCAGACTGGAGAGCTCAGCAGGGACAGGATGCTGACCTGAGACCAGTGCTACAGTTGGTGGAGTCAGGGCAGAGGCCACAGTGGAATGAGGTTGCTGGGTGTTCGCTGGCAACTAAAGGTCTGATCACAAAGTTTGAGGCTCTCCGGGTAAAGGACAGGGTGCTCCAGAGGGCCTGGAAACAGCCAGCCACAAGGGAAGAGAGGTGGCAGGTGGTGGTTCGCAGAGCACTGAGAGGGATAGTGTTGAGTACCGCACATGGAGCCAAGGGGGCAGGTTACTTTGGGGTTGCAAAAACCCTGCGTCACTTTTGCGTCACGCAAAGTTTCTACTGGGGTCTGTTCAGGAGAGATGCTGAAGACTTCTGCCGCCACTGTGACGTCTGCACAGCGCACAAAGGTGTCCCAGAGCAGTCATGCACCCAGGTTCAAGAGATGGTCGTCAGGGCCCCAATGGAGAGGGTGGCAGTGGATGTCATGGGTCCGTATCCTTGCACAGACAATGGTAACTGTTATGTTGTAGCCGCTATGGACTATTTTACAAAATGGCCAGAGGCACATGCCATACCAGACCAGGAGGCAGTGACTGTTGCAGACACTCTGGTGGGGAGCATGTTTACCAGGTTTGGGGCACCAGAGGTCATCCACATTAACCAAGGAAGGACCTTCGAGTCAAGTGTGTTTTCTGCGCTGTGTGAATGCCTCAGAACGTGCAAGACAAGAACAACTCCATTGCATCCCCAGCATGATTGGCTCATCGAAAGGTTCGACAGAACCCTGCCAAAACAACTGGCTATCCTCACCGCAGAACATCAGCGTGACTGGGACGTGCACCTCCCCCTCATCTTATTGGCCTAAAGGTCTGCTGTGATCGTTATCATTGAACATATCCAAGCAAACATTACAACATTTTGTTTAAGAAATTAATCTGGCGATTTTATGTGAATTTTAAAATTATAGGGGTAAGACTTAGGTAGGGGAAAGTCATGGTTACACATAGGGTTAAGTACCTGGCTATTGTATGCATGTAATCCAAATCTCTGTTTCTCTCTATCTCTCTTGCTTTCTCTCTTGCACAACTGTATGTGTGTGTGTGTGTGTGTGTGTGTGTGTGTGTGTGTGTGTGTGTGTGTGTGTGTGTGTGTGTGTGTGTGTGTGTGTGTGTGTGTGTGAGAGAGAGAGAGAGAGAGAGAGGGAGTAAGTGTGTGTCAGAACATTAAGGATATCAGTTAAGGTTGGTAACCCGTCAGCCAAGTAGATTTGGGTAAAGCTCCCTCCCTTGCACCCTCCAAGAGAACACCTTCTTCAGAGAGGTTAAATAAATGTTAGTGATGTGATAACCAATCTGTTTATTAAGGGGCCTCTGACAGGACATCTAGTAGTCTTGCATTGGTGCCCTTTTTGATTTGATTGTATTTGGACGAATTATGCTCATTTGATGAAAACGTGTGATGCTGTCAGACACAATCCTCCTTATAAATGGTCCAGTAACACAAAAAAACATGATGAGCCATTGAAAATAACCATTGTTGAATAAATGATTATAATATAATCTTGGCTTGTACTTTGTGTATCAGCTGACTATTTCCTGTATGAGTACAATAAGGTGCTAAAAGTAACAATGTGGGTTAAAGTTTAATTATGTTAAAGTCATTTATGTGATTTATTTAATTACTTTGCTTCTGTTTTAGAGCAAGGCCCGCATTAGATACTATGAGGACAATAGAAGGTTGATATAGCGCATGAATGAATTTTTCACTTCCCACAGTGCTCTTGTCTTAAATTAGGCCGGACAGCAACATTTTCAGAAGAAAACCTCCTTTCAAAAAAGATCTCCTATTTAAAATGTTCCAGTCCAGGGTTTGTGTCTGCATACAACTTTTTTTTTCTCCTCCTTTTTCCTGTTTCCCAGTGAAAAACAGAAAGGGTGAGGCCTGAAGGTGAGTTTCAGTTCAAAGTTGAAAAGGGCATGAGTGAACAACGCTGGCAGGTATTCAACAAGTGTGGTGTATTCACGATAACAGTCCAGTTGACTTGGTGCTCTTGAAAACTCACCGTAGATTTTGTGTAACTTGGGGGGGCAGAAGTATGAAGTGTGTCTGCTGTCAAGGTAATTTTTGTACTTTTATGTAAAGATGCTTTTAATAAGTTTATAATGGTTTTGCAAAGCTAGATGCATCAAAAGCGGAGGATCAGTGCACTGCATGAAGCATTGAATTGTGCGGCGCAAGTGAAAGTTTGACCTCATAACTGTTAAGTGTTAATACAGCAGGAATTCAATGGAATTTTGTTTTCGTAAATGAGAACAGGAAAGAGTAACAGTGGAAGCATAAATCAGAGATTTTTCTTTTTTTCATGACTTAACTTGCCTCAGAAAAGTGACCGTATGAGTGTAATAATAAACATCTTTAACAGTGATTGATGTCAGATGGGCCTGACTGTGGGCACGTAGTTGTTAATTCATGAGCAGGCCGTGCCCACCTCAGGCACCAAGTCTACTCACAATTCCCACATTATTTGGGGCGAAGCAGGAAGAATTGACAGACGTAATTTCCTTGTGATCAAAAGTTGTTGATCCGTACATTAAGATGACTGATGCAATCTGAAATGGGCACAAAATAATTGAATGTGCTGAAATTGGGGACTATTTTGAGGTATTTCCTCTCTGTAGAGCAACAGGGCAGATTGGCTTAATTAAAGAGGCGAAAACAGGAAGTTTTAAAGTCAGGTCTATAATTAATTGGTTGGCTCGGCCAAAGGGTCTGCGTGGTCAGGGGAGCATAAGGAAGGAGCTCTGTTGTTTCGCTCAGTCATAGCGTTCATATAAGACTAGTATCATAGTACCACGTAGAATAATGCAATATTTCACAACTCTGATTTTACATTTTGCCCAGGATATATACTGAAAAGGTTTCACAGAATACTTCCCACATGCCTGTCAGAATTTATGTGCAATCAAATTGCAAAAAGAAAAGAAAAAAAACAAACAAAGAAGAAATCTGAAAATTAACATCAGACAGGTGGGCTCCCCAAAGCCATAAACAGTATACAATGTCAGACCGAGATATGGCCTTACTCATAAAATATTGTGATATTGTGAAAAGTTCAGAGGAGAGCAGACTCACAAAACTCTTGACTCTTGACTCAGAAACTGAAGAAATCTACCCCTAGTTTAAAGTATTATAAAATGAAAAAAAATAGGCCAACCTTGCAGCATTTATAAACAGTCCTTCATACTGGGCCATCCCTATTTGACAAAAGGGTTGGCCTTTTCCACTTTTCAAGAAACTTTATCTTGAGCATTGTTAAGAAACAGACTGAAATTGACCTCAAAATCCACATGTTCTTCCTGGAGTCTTGGTCCAATCTAATTCTACAGAGCTAGGCTATGCCAGCTGCCTTCGCACATGCAAGCGAAACAATATCAAGTTACATTTCAACATTCTCTTGAAGACAAAAAAGCTGGCTGATATGTGATCTTTATGGTCCACCCCTTGCCCTTTATTTTTTAATAATTAACATATCAATGTATGGAGCATCACCTTCTTTACAGAATCTGAAATATTGTTTATTGGTCATTTATTATAAGAGATGTTGTATGGGAGGTTATAGCCAAAGATAATACTTCATTTATAATACTTCATCATCAGAATACGTACATTTTGTTGATAGAGTAACATCATGTCCTCTTTCAAGTCTAAATTTCTTTGCAATATTTCAAGAATTCCGTCTTTAAAACGTTTTGTTCGTGAATTAAAAATACAATGATGGAAACCACAGCTATTTTTCACAAGTTCTACACCATCAGAGCTGCAACTCCTCTGCACTACAGTGACTCAACCCCTCTTGAGTTTTGAGATTCAGTTACAAGAAAAAGATTCTACGTTGTTAAGAGCATTACACATGGCATCCTCATAATCATTTAAGACTGACAAAAAGCGGTGGTATTACAGTCATTAATTGTATTTTTTGGTGTGTCTGCCATACATCAAAATGTCATGGATCAATTGATTCTTGACACCCATTTGGTTGTCACTAATGTTCATAGGAGATAACAAAGGAGTAGTTTTCTCAAATCTACAGACAAGGTTCTTCACAGACCCTTATGTCAAGCATAACATCTTGTAGTTTTTCCCCCATTTTCACTGTGTAGCTCTGCTGCTATCTTGAGCACCAGATGAAAATTTATCACTTCAGGACTTCAGTGGGCCAAACAATGTTTACACAAGCATACCTCATTGGGAGAAAGAGTGGGTCATAATGTCCATGACGCCACATTGCATCCTGGGTAAAGACAAACCAAGGAGGGGCCAGTAAAATCCCACCAAGCTTCATAACCCTTGGTTGACTCAACAACCCAAAGTTATGACTGTGGGCTGATTCTCTTGAAGGCTGGAAACTTTGAGCCATACAACTGCTATCAGTCAGGAAGGCATGGTTTCTCTGTGCTTCTTCATCCAAGTCAAACGCAGACATATAAACATGCAAACAAGTGCTTGGACTAACTTGGTTTTATTTTCTGTCCCCTTGACCTGATACCCTGACAAACTGAAACAAGCTCAAAATATTTAAGATTTTTATGACTTATATCACTGGATTAACTGACCCCGTAATCTGCTGTTCTATCTAATCATACATCACGAGGCCAGACAGTGATTAGCATATTGCTGCTTGATAAATGTTTAATTGATAAAAACAAGCTTGCTGTGATTTCACTGGGTATTGTTTTTTAAGGCTTGGTTTCTGACAGAAATACTGCGGGAAGTATTGCATTTGGCATCAGGCTCATATTCCCATACACAAGACTATTGCACTAGATACTAAGACCCTTGAACACAAGGCGGACTTTTGGTTAGTTGGAGAGCAGAGACAGTTGTAATCTTGCTCTTAACTCCCCAAGATCTTACCACACTCCTTGGATCGTGACTGAAAATACTTGAAATAATCACATGATTTACTGAGAGCATTTTAAAGCCCAAACCCCTTTCAGAGAGCTTGGTGTTGAATCAAATTTTCCATTAAATAGTAACAGAGCTCAATCTGATAAAGTAGAAATGCATTGTCCAGAAAGAGGAGATTGATTTGAAAGTCAAATTGTGTCCGACTTGTCCCATGTGACATACAATTGTGTGAAAGAGAGAACTTTCTTTTTCAGATCACAGTATGAAGTGATGCTTCTGCTGGAATTTTGAGTATAATTGTGGTGTTAAAAGGAGAAAAAAGTGCACAGTAAGACTTAAAATGCATTTTAAATTTGAAACTGTTTCAATATATCCACCAAGAACACAAACATAGTGCCTGGCTTTAAATGTTGATTAATTGTATACAGATCCATTCCATAATGAATAAGATTGCCCAAGTGTTATTTGCCCGTCATGTCATTTTTATGCCTTAACAAGATGCCATTATTTTGAAAACACCTCTCCACCATAGCTCTGCAATGGATTCGATGGACAAACGTTAGAGGTGGCTGAATTCTGCAGTAAATGAATACAGTAATTTTTGCATTCTTTATCATTTTTTGGAGCAGAAGTTTTAGACAAAGGATGGTAGCTGTGTTTATACAGTATTCTCCATGTGCTTTACTCCTCAGCTGCAAATATTGACACTGAGACTTCCATTCACGCCAGGATTAATGAGCGTTTCCTATTCAATATCCTTCCAAAAACATAAAAAGAGGAATAACAAAAAAAGCATTACTGGATATCTATAGGCCCTACACTAGGTTGCACTTATTTCTGTTGCATGAATGTTGTAATCTCATAATCGAATATTTCAAATGAGACAGTGGTATCGTTATGGTGAGAGAGATGGGTCATTGATTTAAATGTTGGTTTTAAGTGATTTCTATCGTGACTTCACCACTTGGTTTGTCCAACATTTTCTTGCCATTATAACAGTGCATTTTAGATGTTCTTACGTGGTTTTTGTTGATGTGTTACACTATAAACCTACATTAAGTGCAATATCAAATATGTATTTCGGGAGAGTCTGTTTTGCTGAACAAAGAAACTGATGGCATTATTATCTGCAATTGAGGGATGTTTCAGATGTATTCAGCATGTTATATCCAGAAATGGCTTCCATGCTCCTCATTTTGATTAAATTGTTTTTTGTACTCTTATTGAACCACCTACCGGTTGCAGAAAACGACAAAAATGACTTAGAGAGTGATGAGCAATTTCAAAACAACACTGAAAAGAAGCTACTTCATTTCGGACACTTGAACATATCATTTCATATCCCCTTAAACTGAAATGTTGTCAAAGCCATGTAGCATCACTGCCATTCTCATAATCACTGTCAAAATATTTCACTTTAGGATATATATTGGATCTGCTTTGAATTAGTAAGAGAAAAAATCTCATCATGGATTATTCATGATGCAATTTGATCTCCATTACTGTCTACTGTGAGGAGTAATTTACATCTTAAGATTGAGACAAGATGTTATTTTTGCGAAGATCTTCTGCTTCTGATTACAATTTCTTGCATGAGATTTCATAGATGCTTTGGCTCACCAGTCCAGCGAATCAATGCAGAATTCTTTCCAAACAGGAGCGTATGTCAATCTTTCAGTCCAAACTCAAAACTAAGTTCCGGCTGTGGCCTCTGACAGGCAGGGTATTGCTATAGCTACAAGTCCTCAGCTGAGAAAAAAAAAGGATAAATTACAATTATCCTGTAATTATTATCAGTACTACTATAATTATTACAGAATTTCCTCAGAAGTAACAACTTAGGTTAGGTCTCTTGTATTCCAATAAAACATGTTTTGTTGTTGTTGTGCACTGTGCCTGACCCGGGCCATACTGACATGTATCAGTGCAGTTATTTATACAACAGAGCAAATGCCAAAAAAGCCTGTTGCTGTATACTGTCTGGAATGTGTTTTGCCAGTAGCTAAGAGCTAAGCTAATAGAGCTATCAGCTGGTCTAATTAAAGAAAAAACAGGAAGGAAGCAGCCACGGTAGGTGGGACTACATGAATAAAGAATTTATCAAGGAGAATGAAAGGCTAAATGTACAGCCAGTTCTCTTTCAAACAGAGTTTCTTTTTCCTCTTTCTGTTGAAACAATTTCAGACAATGAACTAAATATGTTAATCTAAGTAGAATTATTAAATTATTGGAAATTTGGCTTTATTCCACTTACAGAAAGCAAACCTTTTTGCGAGCAAAACAAATGACAGGAAGCTGAAACAATGGATTGTGATATCGAGTCAGTTAAAAAGTGACTTCCCCAGAACACAAGAGGGCACAGTAGGTTTCTTAGATTTATGTGACTGACCTGTTGCCAACCCTATGGTTCATTAGCCAGCATAAAGTAAATGAATGAATGAACAAACAAGAAAACAACTAAGTAGATACATAGTACTGAAATTTCAGATTTGTCATTTTATATCTGAATTTAGCTTGAGGATGTTAGTTACATAAGAAAGAATACATGAAATCAAATGGCAAGGCTTCTGATGAGTAGTGAACCACATCTAGAAACTACTGCAATGTCACTCCCCCTCCCACCCCACACCCCCACCCTGAAATCTGATTGTTGTTTTTTCAACAACCAGAGGATGTAAAATTACATCCTCACCAGAATATGTGAAATTGTAATTCAAAGAAAGTTTCATTTACCTATAATTGCATCTCCTGTCATTTAAAACTTTGTAAGAAATGCTCAACTCCTTAAAATAATGTCAAGTACTAAAGGGAACATTTAAAACAATATAACTTTATAAATTTTAGAAACAAACTAAAATTTGTAAAAATTGTCTGGGACCATTGGCTTCAATTTGCTGTCTGCAAAGTATCACTGACATTAAACATTTCTGTCAACACACCAATTTCTCAAATAAATAACTACAAATGAGATTTAACCACAAAAACTTCAACAGGTCAAATATTGACCAGGGATTTGGATTTGACACTTATCCAATTACAGTTCCATTAGAGAAAAGGATTTGGGATTACAGTTTCTAACCATGAATTTAATTCTACCCTTGCAAGTGATTATTAGTCCCAGAGGTTATGACAAGGGTAGAGATACTTTAGTCCCTTCTTGTCCATTTATTGATATGTTTGTCAAAGTACTCCTAGATGGCAAAACACTTTGAGTCAAACACTTTCACTTTCTGTTAATCTGACAGGGTGAATAATATCAAAGAACAATGAAACAGGAGTAATGTTCACATTCTCTCCGTTGCATTTTTTGTAGTCAAGGGCTCCATAGGCAGGGTAGCTATCATGTTTTTAACTATTCTTTTTTCCTCCTAGAATGTGCCTCCTGTCTGGTGAGGAAACCCAAAAGGGCTGAGTCAGAGATCCAATCTCTTCCGGGGGCTGGGCCAGCGGTGTATTTCTTTGAAAGGCAATATGGAAAGATCAACGGGCATCTCCTGAGGGAACCACTGGGCTATAGTGTGCTGCTGCTCCGTAGCCAAACAGCCTGGTGGCCTATAGCTGCCTGCTTCTGGCATGCTGTTTACTTTGGGAGGACTTTCAACCTTGCTCAGTAACCAAGCACTATGCTCTCCTACTTTCTCGATCCATTCATCTCTTGCCCTTTGTCAAGATTTTGATCAGATCAGATTTTGATTTTCGGACATTATTCCCACATTCTCTTAAAGCTGACATTAATGCCACAAATATCATTATCCATCACTGCCTTTCAGTCTTAGCTCCCCATGCTGGCCTTTTACATCATTGCTCATGAATGTGGTTGTTGATGTAAACCTGAACTTAGTGAATAGGGAGGATCTCCGCAATATATTGTTTATAGTTCCTCCCTCACACCACCAGTACTGGTCAGACAGTGGCAAAGTAGGTCCACCTCATCAATTCAAAAACTTTTATTTGTTTGCATTCACCACTGGTTTTCATTTGCATACATAGGGGAAGTGTTGCAATTCATTTCTTTGGAAACTCAAGGTTGTGAACCTAGTGACCTGGATGTCAGACAGCAAGCTCCAAATGAACACATGCCAAACATTCCCATCTGACCATACTTGAACATCAACATTAACACTGAGAGTAATAAGTTTGTAATTTGTGACCTTTGGCCAAAAGAAACTGCAATGTGTTGATTTATCAAACTGAATGTCATAGCATTTTTACAAAACTGCTCTCTAAACAGTGTGTGCGCTGCAATGTAGCACATTCCTCAATACTCAGTAAATTCAGCTAAATCAATGTGCCAAGTGTAGACAGTAATGCTAAACCAAGACAGAAATCTGACCCATCTTTTTATGTTGTGGCACTGTTGGGGCATCTTCCCTGATGCTCGTTAAACATTGTGAGAGATACTTTGAGCAATTGGATCAAGAAGATGAATGGCCATTATGACCCTGTAGAACAGAAGAACTCTTAAGTAAAAAGCTGTCAAAATTAGAAAAAGCTCTCTTTAATTAGAAGTATGAGAAAAGTGGGTTTGCAAACCAACCAGGGCAAAAGGAAATCAAAATTCGCAGGCAAAATTTTTGAATTTAAGAGGTCATGTTTTGAAATACTTTCTGTGCAAATCGGAAGCTTTGCGCTGCATGAGTTGGTCTTCTCTTGTCTGACTGTTGAGAAAGTCTGAGGGAATAATGTGTTCCAGTCTTTAGTCAGCCAGAGAACCAATGAGTCAAGGATATAAAATGGCACATATAGAAAAGTCCCTGAAATGATGATGCACAAAACTGATCCATTTCATGATTTCAAAACAAAGATGCCCCCCCCCCTCTCTCACACACACACACACACACACACACACACACACACATACACACACACAAACAAACAGAGATAGAGAAAGAGAGAGAGAGAGAGAGAGAGAGAGAGAGAGAGAGAGAGAGAGAGAGAGAGAGAGAGAGAGAGAGAGAGAGAGAGAGAGAAGAGTAACCGTGAATCCATTTACATCAACAGTTATTTAGAATTCAAATAAAATGATTTAGTGTTTGAGGAAAAAAAGTCAAGATATACATATATGTACATATTTCAAAAATAAATAAGTTCAGATGAATGGATGGAATTCCTTATTTTGATAAACCAAGTTCAGAAATAAAAGAGGGTAAGAGAAAAGAGCATCAAACCAGGTCTGACACCTAACTGTTGAGTTTGCACTGGAAATTTATCATTATTAAGTTCAGACAATGAGTGACAAAATCTTTTAGTTTTCAACTTACCACTTGAGGACAGAGAAGAACTGAACATACCAATTAATGAAAATTGTACTTATTCTATGATTCAATGTGTTTATAGAATGTGTCCTGGACGAAATAAATAAGTCGCACTGTAGTGTTTTATTTTCTTCCTTTTATATGCGGTTTCAAATGTGACCTTAAACACTTTAGCACTGCTGTAAATCCTTACATGGAATTAAGTCACTAAAATAAAATTTTGTTTTTTGTTTGTTGGCTTGTTTTGTTTTCAAATGTTTTACCCTTTAATTGAATCACAACTATTGACTGGCAGGCTGTTTTTTCCCCCAGCTCCACTTGACTTGCTTTATGAAAGTGGTCACTGACTGAGCTGCACACATGAAGCTCAGAATTCATTGTCACTTCTGAAGTAGTAGCATAATGCTACCCTTCAGATGAAAAAAATGTTAGTATTAGGCTCAAGAAAGTGAGTGTTTGTATATTATGTAAAATAATCATGCAAAGAATGTTGACAAAATGTCAACAATACCCTGTTTATGCCACACTTGTTATGATGAAAACATTAAGAGCTCTCAGTGGAAAATGGATAGATAATTTGACACTGTTACATTGAAAAAACACTGACAAAAACATATAAAAGAAGACATAAGAATGGTTTAACTTCTACTCTATATTGATATCTTTATTAACAATCATAGCCATGTTTTTAACAATGGAAGATTTATAAATATTTTTTTTCTTTTGATTCATAAAACTTTTCTTGCCACATGTGGCATGATTCCAGTTGTGGAACATAAAAAAAATCTGAATGTCCATAACAGAATATTTCATGAAGTACATGTATCCAACGATGGACAGCATTTTGTCTTCAGACAGGAGAGGACATCCTTTATGAACATGATGGGTTTCTTTAAGAGCCAACATCTGGCTCTGTGCCATTGATGGGCCAGATATGAACAGCACGGTAAGTCCAGAAACCATCTGCAACCCAGCCTCCTTATTGATCTTCTGGGCTCATCCAAGGAGTTTCCCCTCTGTTTTCTTGGAAAAAAAAAGATCCCCCATGCCAGTCTGGAAAACCAACCCAGATATTCCACGTTCGGTTGAAGATTGCTGTGTGACTGAATGCTGCCTCCCCCTCTCCCTTTTTTTGGTCTGAGTCTTCTAACCTTGGCTGCGATGAAAGAATGAACTTTTCACCAGAATACCTCCAAACTACAGAGAATCCAGGCAGAGGATCCAGGGAACACTGTCTTCTCCGAGATCTGGACATTCAAGCTAAAGCCATTGGGCACCAGGGTTCACCCCTCACTGAAGTTACATCTGACGGCTGGGAAAGGCCCACGCTGTTATACAGGCCATCCTGTCCAGGGTACTTTACCACCGACCCAGAGCTAGCTCCCTCCCCTGAGCTGGACAACACGGACGAACTGACCTGTGACAGCAAAAGACAGGTTATTAGTCTACAGCTATTTGGAAAGCTCAGGCTGCTTGGATGAAAATGTTGCCATATTTGGAATTTGATTCTGTGTTTTTTTTTTCTGCTAACTCAGCCTCTAATAGCATTACACATCCAACATAGTATGAATTTATGAAGATACTTTTTCAACATTCATTAGGAAAAAAAGGCAAAGGAGTATCAGTCAGTCTTTAGATTAAGTGAAACAACCATACAAACACTGTGAAAAGAAGAGTCTGTGGTACATTTTGTATGTTTTTATATAGTGGAAAATGTTTCATGGTGGAAGGCAATTATATCAGGTGTTTTACTGTTTTCTGAGAAATCATATGTGTATGTTCATTTTAAATCTAAAGTGCATTCACCAGCAATTATTGCCATGTATATATGTGACATTTTTGAACAGACCACAATCAAACAACCTGGGAATCCAGGCCGTTCATGGAACTGTATATTTACATCTATAGTATTCTATATGTATAGCCGAGTGTTTCACTGTTTCACTCCTTTATACTTTTGAAAAATCAAGGTGATTTATATATATGTATATATATATATATATATATATATATATAAACCATTTATGTTATTCTTATGTTTATAATTTCTTATATCAAGGTCATTATTAAGCCAGGTGGTCTGGATTCATGTCAAAATTGGAAATTACTATACTTGAATTCTATTGGGATCAGAGTGATTTACTGTTGTCATTGTGAGGAAACAAGGTAAAAATGACTGTTGAACTTACGCCTGACACCTGTGCAGAGGGAGAGTTATTTTTTGAACAGTCTTCAGAATTGGATGAAGAAGTGGACGTGGGAGTCATCGAGACAGAGCTACTATTTCCTTGAAGAGAATATACCATAGATTAATAAAGAGGTCTCTTAATGAAAGAAAAGAAAACGGAAAAAGGTCGGAATAGTATTAAAGCAACCAACCAGAGGACCCCTTGGTTTTATTCAGAGTTTTGGGTTTTCTTTTTCTCGTCTGAATTCCCTCCTTCTTCATTGCAAGTGGCCGTGGTACCTATAGCATATGGTATTTGAGTGATTTCTGACTATTTGACATCTTTTGAAAAAAATAAAATAAAAAAATAAAAAATAAAAATAAAAAAAATAAAAAACCTCACCCCATGTAATTTTGTATAGAGCCCACAGGCGTTGCACACCGGCTCCCCCTCAGCGTTCCTGCGCCACAGAGTCGTGGTGCTGGTCTGACAGTTGGCGCAGGACAGGCCGATTCTTCTAGACGTGGACTGGTGACAGGAAAATTATAAAACATATAAAAATAAATTTCATAGTTGCAACTCAATGGTAAGTCATGGCATTTTACGTGTTAGTTGCTCATGATCGCATCATTTTGCCCACTGGCACGTTGGCGAGGTCAGCCTAACGGCAGTAAAAGATTTGACTCTTAAAACGTTCACCCGGCTCAGTGAGGAAATCCCACAACTTATTCAGTGCTTAATTCCTTTCCTTTGCCGCTGTTCTTTTCGCTCTTTTTTTCTTAATTCTTCTGCTGCCAAATGAGACTACATTTGTAAAAACACATGTCGTTGACTTCAATGATCAGATCCCACTTACCACCTCTTTTTTTCGAATACTTCCTTACAGGCCCGGGCATCGATCTCAATGTTGAACATTTTGAACATGGCCTACATGCAAAGCGTTACTTTTCACCCCTCCGCCCTACCTCCGGGGGGGGGGGGGGGGGGGGGGGGCTTCATTTGAAACAATTATGAGAAAGACACGACTCCCAGGCTTACCGTCCGCTTCTGTGGTTTAATTAATGGCCTGCTCAGCCCATTCATTTTGCTGTAAAGGCCGCAAGCGTTGCAGAGAAAGTGACCGGTGCCGTCGCGTCTCCACAGCGGCGTGGAGATACTGCCGCAGTTGACGCATTCCCTGCTCTCCCCCATGTCGTCCAGAATATCCGACACTAGAAGAAAAGATTCAAAAATAAATATGCAAAATCCCACTCCGAACTCCGAACTTGTCGAAGAGCGATACAGGAGCATGTAAGTGATGTGGCGATGGAGAGTATAAAGGAAGAGCGCGCAGGAAGAAAAAATCAAAAGAATAGCATTCAATGAAATTAATTAGTTCATACCAGTGACTTTTCAATGTATTAACATCGCATTTTCAAGTCTAATATTTGGGTTACATTTCTCGCACCTTCTAAATTTTAAAATGCATTTCTCGCAAATTAGTCCCCTGGTCAGCACATTTAATCTCATGAATTGATTTTGCTTATTAACATGATTGCTTCTGGGAATTAAAAAGAAAATAAATAAATAAACAAACAATGAATTCTGATCGTTCCGGTTTTTCGCTGTGTTTTTGTACCTCCGTTTGGTCCTCGAATCAGGGGCGCGCCTCGGCTCTGCAGCGTGTGCAGCATAGTGTTGTCAAAAGGGCCCCCGGTCCAAGGCGAGGACAGCTGGGACAGCTGCGGTGCCACATACGGAGAGTACGGACCCGGGTAGGCCCCACCGAGGGGCCGCGAGAGGCCGTACTGGTCCCTGCTGCTCACATTCAGCGTGTTACTGTAGCCAATGTCCCGGGGAGTCCCGTTATTCATGGGCGGGCTCGGAGGATAGTGAAAACGGCTGGAGGTGTGCGGGCTCCCGGTGCTGTATGACGGACTCTCGGGGGCCGACTGGGACCACACCGAGTGACTGGAGACGCCGTGGCTGGGCTGCGCAGAGCCACTGGCTTGAAGGTAAGAGAGGCTGGGGATCATGGAGCCCACACGGGAGCTGGGCACGTACACGGGGGAGTTGGGGTTGGAGTGAATGTAACCACCGGAGGAAGAATCATATCCAGTCTGGCTCTGGGCGGCGGCGATCGCCAGAGTTTGGTACATGTCTGACGGGTCCACCAGCAAGCTCGTCTTGTGCGCGCCGCCTGAGAGGACGAGTTTTCCGCCCTGGTCTAAATCCGTGAAGAGCGGAATGTCCTCGGAAGTGGTCAGGGTATTATTATGTTGTCCGAAGTGAACGTAGGAGTGTAGAGATCTGGCGTCGGAGCAGCGGTGGCCCAGGGTGTCAAGGTCGCTCGGAGGCGCCGATGTCCTCAGCTCATCCGGAGTAGGTACGTCACTCCTCCTGCTGTCACCGGGCAGGTAGGTCTGTTCAGCCGGCGACCCGGGGCTGCTTGATACTTCTCGCTTGACCATGGACCAGCTGTTGTCGCCCAGGTCCATCCAGGAGCACTTTCCATACACCGTGGGGGTTAATAAAAAACGGTCAGAGTCCTCCACCCTGTTAAAAAAAAACACGATCACAATATTGAAGGAATCGCACTTCAGTTTCGAGGAAATGGAATAAAAAAACTCATGTCCACACAACGCAGAAACCTGCGAATCTCGTCATTCGTCAGCAAAAAATACCATCCATATTCCCCATGAGGCGCGTATAGGAGGCCGTGGATTCATCCATGAAAACGCACATGCACACACGCACACACACTAGTCACTAGCAGAGTTTCTCTCTCTATCTCGCACACACACACACACACACACACACACACACACACACACACACACACACACACACACACACACGCACGCACGCACGCACACACGCACGCACGCACGCACACAAATACGCCTACGTACAGATAGGAAACAAAACGCAATATGTCTTCACAGCAAAACAGATAACTGTTTGATAAGACCCGAGCGCAGATAAGGCCCCAGAGGCTACGCGCGATAAAACAAAACCCAGAAATGATGATTTAGACCCAGCTGCTCCAGCTGTTGCTACCGCCCCTCTTGCTATCTCCCTTCTTCTTCTTCTTCTCGAAAGGAAAACACGACAGCGAGCAGTTACGACGGCTTGTTTTCCCTTCTTTTTCTTTCCACGCCACATACCTGCTAGTTCCGTGCCATAGGTTTAGGTGGAAACGTCGGCGTCCGTCAACCGCTGCCGCTCCTGGAAGTAACTGGAAAACGATGAAGCGGCGCACGGGGGGTTTATGAGAGGAGGCGCGCGCTGCGGCTGAGGCTGCGGGAGGCGGACCAATCATAAGTTGCGCGCGCGGCCGCGAACGCAATGGGGGTGCGAGCCTGAGGTCTCCTCCAATCGATCACGCACAGCGACGCGCATGCAGCCAGAAAAAGCCCTCGGGCCGCACAGAAAGGTCGCAAAAATGCCATCGTGTTTCCGTGTTCTCCGTCAAAATGGGTTCAGCGGGGCGGCGGCGGCCCCTCCCCGTCCACGTCCACGTCTTTATCAATATATATATCAATATCAATCAATATCAATACGTCCCCCGACAATTCATATTTATTGATTTATTCATTCATATTTTATGACATCCATGTGTTTATTTATGTATGAACAATTTTTACTCGTTAGGTAGAAACATCCTGTGAAAAAAACCCTTACTATCACTGAAATTTAGTCATATTTTACCAATAACTTCTCAGGCTTAAATCTGTTTACGGTTCTGTTAATTACCATTAACGTTTCTGTTTTTGATTTTACCGGATCATCTCCTAAATTATGCATATTTAATGTACACCAGCATTAGTCACCTTCGCCGTTGAGATAACAGTGCAGCCGTAATAAAGCTATACGTTGTTGTTTTCCTCTCATAACTGTGTATATCCTGCACATTTTGCTGGTGGTTCGTTTGCACTAAGAACTCGCTTTCTGTACCACGTTGTACCAAGTTCTTACCCGAAAAATAGGATCCGATTATGACTGTGAAGGTTCTCAGCACCCCCTCGGTGAAGTCCAGTTGACACGATGAGATTTGACAACAAAATCAGAATGCTTTCCACATTTCTCGACGCAGAGAAATATTACCTCTATAATGTTTACTCAAAAGCAAACTGACGTAGTTCAAGACATATATTTGGTTAATTGTGAAGTCATTTACAAACAACATAATGATAAAAGAACGAAGTGAAGTCCTATTTGTGAAGTTCCACCATCTCAGTGATCAACAGCTCTTTGTTTTTCCCCTCCGGTGATCAATAAATCCCCCGCTAATTAGTTTATTTAACTCAGACGGTCCTATTCAGGATTGAATGGCTTCAGATTTGCGAGCAGTTCAAACTCTTGGCAGCAGCTGTGAAGAAAAAAGAGAGCCTCTTCACCGCAATGATTCGTTCAGGCCGAATATACATGGCAGTGAGTGGACTGATCTTAAGTGTCGAGGTGTCAAATCGAATCATTCACTCGTTTAAGGCTTTTCTGCTGCTCCTTCGCAACACACGCATACGCGCACACACACGCATACAAACACACGCGCACACACGCACGCACACACGCACACACACGCACGCACACACACACACACACACACACACACACACATTCAGCGGCTTTTTTTATGTCCGTATGAGACGCAAGCGAAAGGCCCTCGGGAATCTGATTATTTATTACACGTATGTTATGTTATCTTCCGAAAATATTGATCTAATTCTTTGCTTTATAATAACAGATGGTTCTAAAACAGTACAATTTGGAGTGGAAGCATGTGGTTGCACACTCAATTACAAAACACTGGAAATGTTTGGTTGTACGTGTCAATAATGATGCTGATAAGAATAAGAATAAGAATAAGAATAAGAATAAGAATAAGAATAAGAATAAGAATAAGACTGGTTGTACTGCTATTAATGTATATAAATCTACGACTGTCACCCGCAACGAGGTTTTGAATTTCAATACAGTTGACTGGCGAGTTTCTTTATCACAATTCCTTCTACTGCAACAAAACGCTTTATAATAATTTTAGAATTATCGATACTGCAACTAAACCATTGTTTTGTCCGTCTGCAAAATTTTAACTGCAGCATGTATTCGTGCTTTTAGTTTCTCACCACCGGCACAAATTTGATAGTTCCAAATTTCAGATGCATTTTAAACCCATATTGAATTGAACTCTCTTTATCATGTTTAATAAAAACGCGCTTCCGTTGTTTGTGCTATGTATGCGTAATTTGATAAATCACTTTGTCCTGATGGAAATATTTTCTCTTCATTTTAATTCCAATGCTTTTTTTCAGCCCCACAATCCCTGCAGATATTAGTATACTCGCTGGGAGATCCTTCCGACGTTAGAAGCACTGCCAGCCGGAGGGTACCAGTGATGTGATGGTATCGAAAGGGAGTAGCCAAGCCACCCGCTACCGTCTCCAGTCCCGCCGTCAGAGAAGTACCAGAGTACATACGCAAGCCTCTTTTGCTATTTTTTTCTTTTTCAAGACCAACCCCCCTCACCCTCAACCCCAACCCACCCACCCACTCTCCGACTTACAAGCCGCGACGTGATGAATGAGGTGTTTTTTTCTCAGTCGTGTCAAAGCGCACGGCTCCGACGCGCGGTGCCTGTGAGGAGAAGTGGCAGGACGCCGCAGTGTCTCCTCCTTATCCGCACGCGGTCACACACACACACACACACACACACACACACACACACACACACACACACACACACACACATACAGGCCCTGAAACGTTATCCTTTCTCACACACTTATCTGACCAAAATGATGACTTTTGAAAATAATCTGTGATGAAATGTCCCTATATATAGAGTTATAGAGATTTCTCCAAAAAATGCTATTTAGCCTTTTCTGTTGCCGGGTGATAATGTCCACACAGATTTATAGAATCGGTGTTTGTTTCTTTCAGATGGCTGATCCTCTTCAAGTGTTAGAGTACCGACTTGATAATGATTATCTCCAACACTTAAAGTTGCCTGCTGCTCTGCTCCACATCAGTGAGGACACTCCGTCTGCAGGACGAGGTTAATGTTTTATAACCAAAAAATAACCTTTTAATATTATTTTTATCTTGACATTGGCCCGTCTGATATATATATATATATATTTGTTTTTCCTTTTCTCTGCTCTGACTGCATATTAACGTATGTTTTATTCCTTTAATTTTAATTTTAATTTTAATTTTAATTTTAATTTTAATTTTAATTTTAATTTTAATTTTAATTTTAATTTTAAGGACATGAGAACGGGTGCGCTTGTGATCCGGAGCTACACAAGCGGGCGATCACGGTCAGAGACTCGGTCGTTTTCGTTTCTGTTGTGCGCATTTTTTCCAAAGCCTGCGATTTATTTTAATCGTCATCTTGCGGTTATATATGAAGAGACAATTTCTCCTTTTAATAGTATTGATATTGTGGTCCTAATTAACTTATCGCCTTTTTAATGAAAGAGTTCAAGCAGGCTTTTATTTCAAAGCATAAATTACATCAAATTAAAGTATTATTTCGGGATGCTGCGTTTATAAGGTGGTTTCAGTTATGTCAGTTTTACTGATAGTTTCAGCCTTCTATTTGAAATAACTGCTTTGGACGCTAACTGAGTGAAGTGAAGTGAAACACTGAATGAGGTTATTCAATTTTTGATTCATATGTTTGCGTGTGTGTGTGTGTTTTCGATTGTAGAAGAATGTTATCACACAAGCACTACATCAGGAAGGGAAAGAGACACCAATTTAAGCAATGAATGTTAAAATAAAAAAAATGTTAAACATCTTAATGATTATTTAGGTTAGATGTCTTTCTCCTATAAATGAGAATTTTAACCTTTGAAAACTGTGAGGTCGGATTTTTTTTTTGTGTAATGATACAGACCTTGATTAATTAAAGAGTTGACATACTGAATTGTTTAGATGGCTAGGATTATATTACACAGCACCATATTCATTTAACAGACATCGAGCAACAATTTTGTTTTATTTTCTGTCTGTTTGTACTGTCAAAAGTTGCTAAAAAAAAACTAAAAAGAAAAATCCAAAATATCAAATTCAGTGTGACTGGGTCAGATTTGCCAATGCAAAACATATTGAGTCATTGCTTTTCTTGCAGGGCCCTTTCTTCCTTCCTTCCTTATTTTCTTTCTTTCTTTTTCTTTTACAGTTGAAATTACATCTGCATAGTTTTTTTTTTTTCCTCCTTGGCTCTTCATGTGTATTGTGGCCTGAAATGGAGCAAAGGCTTCTGGGAGGCCGCTAGCATCTGTCCTGTTTGAAGTGGTAGATGATTAAACGGAACTATGACAGGTGTAAACGCAACCTTTGTCATTTTGGACATGTACCGTCCTTGTTTCCCGGACTCACCCACAACGTTACATCCAGCTCACCTGCCTGCAAGTGCCGTGTGTGTGTTGAATTATCCAGAGGTTGATAACAATCCCACTATTACACAGTAATTTAATGAATGACTTACAACCTCATCTATTATCATTATTATTAACAATCATAAGCTTGTTGCCTGTAAATTTTGGGTCTTAGTTTTGTGTGTCTTGGTGATGTCAGAAAGAACGAGAAAGATGGCATAAACACTCCAGACCAGCAGGTGCAAACCTCCTTTCAAAGATGGAGGCACAATCATCTCTATTGTTGCAAACATTTATTTGCATCTCCAGCAGCTCTGCTTTATCACTAAAGCGTCAGCTTGACACAAGCTTCAGGGCTCATTTGACCTTTTCTCTAAACTTTTGCTGCACAGCATCAAGAACGCTATGTTGTTTTATGAACTCATTTATCGATTCTGCTGTTCCTTTTCCCTTGAGACTGAGTTTCGGTACAAGTGGGAACATGAAGATTGAACCATGTCAGGGTTGGCAAACTTTATCTCCGGTACCAAGTGCCAATCAAATACATATCGATACATGTTTTTTTTTTTTTCGTGATTGGATTTGAAATCTGAGCAAATATTTACCCAGATTTCAACCCAGGTGCTAATTTTTGCTCTAATAAGAACAATTGAGTGGAGATTTAATACAAAGGAGCACATTTTCAGGTTGAATCAAGTGAAGGATCAGTGAAGGTCCAGGGGTTACATTAAATACATTTAGCTGATAGATGTACAATATTGTCTTCATTGGACCAAACTCCATTTTCCCTTAATGTTCGATTTCTAGATTTGCGGTGATGTGGGCAAATAAATGAGGATGTTGCTGATAAATTGAAACTTTAGAAACATGAATCAGAATCTGTATGAAGCGCTGCTCACATGAGGAAAAAAGTTGCTGCTTTTCTGAATGAAAGGACAATGCATTAACGATTTTCACCACAGTAGGTGGAGATTGGTATTAGACTCAAAAAGTGGCCAGTTTTTAAACCTGATATGCAGACTTAAAAATGTAGCCACATTGGGTTCCATATAAAAACAGAACCGGCCTGGTAAAAGCAGGCAGTCAGATAAGCCCAACGTCCGTCACCTATAAATGTAAGCATTTAAAAAGCCATTAAAACAAGATAAAACAGAGGTGCACAATTTAACACATTAGGCCACCAATTCCATTTATAGAATGACTAATGGAATTAAAAGACATAAGTGTTTTGATTAAATTAGAAGGAGGAAAGACAGCTTTTTTAACTCCCGAATACAGGAGTATCATGATTCTTTGGCCTACTAACATGTAAATGTCTGGATAAGTTGATTTGTTGGAACATTTCATTTCAAAGCTATTCAACGTTAAGTCAGTTTTCTGATTATGTTTCGTCTGTTCAGAGCCAGATTTACATTTATATTTGCGAGTGCACGAATGAACATTGGATTACATTCCTATAACCTTCCATCCACATCTGCACAAACTGCAGCCCCTTTGCCGGGATTTTGATTTATTTGAAGACAAGAGTGTGTATGTTGTGGGCATGCTATCAATGAAACACCGCTCTTCTTTGGATGAAAAAATAAATAAATAAACAGATAATTCATCTCAAGTGTTCAAATGTAAAATGTCAATTCACACCTTTGGCTGTTGCAAAATTGAAATTCAATTGAATACTTTGGTATAAGGAAGTTATGGCTGGATAAAATACACATCACCAGGTTTCAGACGGTTTCAGAAAAATCCACTCCCTTGGAACCAACAGATCTTGATTCAGTCCCACATTTTTGATTTTTCAGACCAAACTGAATGTATGGCACAGCAACAAAAGGCTGCTGATTGGCCCATAAATTTTATTTGTTCTTAAGTGTTTAATTAAGACAGACTCCTCCTTAAATTATACTCCTATTTCTAACACATATATGTGAGTGGAATTGCTTTTTCATCAGCCCTCTTAGCTGACTAACTTGAAAGCCGCCAAGGAATAATTGTATCATTTTCACATAAAGAATTTTTGAATACCTGTTGTAAAATGAGACCCATTGAATTGAGTGAAGATAAAAAAGCAACACACCATGATGCCAGGGTCATTTACTCAAAGACCCCTGTCGTTCCATGGAAAACAGAGCTTCATTTCTTGTGTGGATTCAGAGGGCATGTTATTGTTTCCTCGCAAACGTCTCCATCCTGTGGAGCCAGTCCCTTGATATGTGTTTTGTCTCAGAAGAGAAGGTCAGGTCTCCACAGTACACTTTGTGTCTTTTCCCTGAATCAGCTGTTACGAGTGCCAGCCTGAGAGAAAACAGCCTTGGGCACCGGTGGCGTCACTGATAGCAAAACAGAGACAGTTTAGAGTTTGTGGTAGGGTGGGGGTGGAGGGTTAGGATAGTTGAGAGCAGGAGTGTATGGACTGAGCAGCTGGAAGACCTTGTAGGGCCATTTTTCAATCTCAAGGTTTTCGAGAGGTGTTACTGAAACAATCAACATCTGTTAGAATAGAGACACGGGAAGTGAAAATCTGCTCTTTTTTTGTAAAATGTAAAGATTGTTTACTGAGTAGAGTAGAAACACTGACGTTAATGGTGAGGGATGCGTTCATCATCTTCAATCAAGCAATGTTGATTTTCCGACTCCGGTGCATGTGGGTGTATTTACAGGGCCTACAGAGACATTTGGCTATGATAGCATATATCATTTAACTCAGTTTTTTGTTTTCTTTGTTTTAAGCTTGGACTTATCAAAGTGAAATTTACCAAAACCAGACATTAGCTCTTAACATTCTTCTTTCACAGGCGACTGTATTTCTGAGCTTGAACACTCAACAGCCAGTTCCAGATTGCGACATATCAAACTCTGACCATAATACCTTCATCACAGCAGGGTGAAGATGAATGAAGTTTATTTTAGGTTGAAGAAGACAGAAAGATAGCATTAGCAAAAGCTACAATGCCTCTTCTGGATATGACACTACCCTCACAGATACTTTTCCTTTATCCAGAGAAGACTAAATGTCTGAATATTGAAACAGAGTTTGTTTATGCACATTAATCATTTGTTGTAGAAATGCCAGGAATCTTATGTTGAAAAATGAATAACTACATTGGTACTGTATATATGTTATTATATGCAGGTTCATCAAGAAATAAAAGGCAGCAAGAGCTCAAGATTTTAATATTTTGAAAAATAAAATAAAATAAAATCAGGAGCGATTAAAAACTGCCAACTACCACAAATGAATAAGCACAAACATCAATAACAGAGATAATAAAAATAATAATAAAAATAAAAGTGAGACTAAAATCAACAAGAAATTTACAAAATACATGTGGAGCAGAGATATTTTTAGATTTAATTTGTAAATTTATTGTGGGGCCGATACTGTATCGCCATCATTTTTTTTCTCACAAATATTTTAAAACATTTTGGAAGTATCTTTTTATGAGCAACTTTAATTGTGGTCACCCGTGGCTTTCAATAAAGTGTGAACCCTGGACTGTCCACAATGTGAAATAACACACACCCCTGTCAACACTTTTAAAACAATCCTCCTATGTGTTAAGTGGTAGCAGTGAAAACCAGTGTGTAGCTAGAAGGTCTACACATGTCCAACTTTTAAAGTTGAAACTTAATTTTATTTGTAAGCCAAACGTTAAGTTTAATTGCAATCACAGAGTTCTGTTTTCCCAAACACTGTGGCACATTTACACCTTACACTTTGCAAAATCATTTTTTAAGAGGAAAATGTGCATCAACGTGTCAAGAACTTTTCAGTCCAAGGAATAAATAAGGCCACTGAGATCTGATAAGATTTTATTCTGATTCAAAGGGGTAAGGCGTTCCACCAAACATGGCCCCCTTGCCACAACACTTGTCCTTCCATGACCGAATACCTCACGTTGTCTAAACCACGTACACCTAATACGCATGCAGACAAACACTCTCCCAGACTTCCAAAGCCTCCTTTCAGTCCAAATTAAATACACTCTCACTCTAATGTAGAGATTTTTGTTGCCCTTTCCTTTACTTTAGTCAGTTGCCAGACAATGAAAACATTGAGAGTCAGTTTCTATGGTGTGACCAAAGCCTTTGTTTGACCAAAATACATATGCATTCTACATGGTCCAATTATGGTTTTATCAGATCGCTGTCAAACACACCAATCATGCGCCCTCTATTGTGCCCTCTCTAACGGTGTGTACTGTACCATGCGGAGCAGTAGCTCACAGTGTTTGCATGTTTGCCCATGGTGGGAGTATAATATCTCAGACTGGTTCGTGCCCCAGTGATGGAAAACACATGGCTTGGACAAAAAAACAATGTGTCACAATCCCTCCTACTTCGTAGTAACCAATGGGTTTTCAAATGCAGAACTTCCTTGTGACTGCAAAATTAAACACAAGTTTTCTTTCTAATGGTATCTTAACAAACAAGTCAAGTTTCAGCCCCAGCCCCCCAAACAAGTGAAAAAAAAAGCCAAACGGAGGCCATATCAGGGTGATCTGCAGCACGTACAGTTAAAGCCCTTATTGTGACTCCAACTGCTCGCTCAACAAAAGAGGCTAAGAAAGACATGGCTGATCAGACTTTCTATTGGCTTTGGTTGGGATTGGCCAGACTTCCGTCCAGTGTCCAAGTCACGTCCACATTGCCATCTACTTCAGAAAAATGTTATCACAACATACGTTGTATAACCACAGTTCAAATAAAGTATTAAAGGCTCGGCCCTGCATCTGTGGTTTGAAAATTCTTTTACATAATTGAACATTTTTAAAACAATCTCTCGTCGCCAAGACAATAATCACCCCTTTTCACACGGCACCCATAGGCGGTTGCTAGTTTAAACACCTTACTCCACAGAGACCGATGTTTCTGTGTCTCTTGGCCGATATGTGTGGTTTATTTTGATAGATGCTGGTCAGCAGCTTAGATGCCTTAGACATAGTGTGTGGACTGATATACTGAAATACAGCCTTGTTTCAAAGCTGAAGTAGGCAGATGGCACTCAATGATACTGTACATGGAACAAGAGCTTAGGTTGGGACAATTGTCACAACTGGTATATTTGGGGTTGTTCAAGGGTGAATAATTGAAAATAATGTGGAATAGTACACTTATAATATGTCCATGCTTGTATATCTTCTCAATTTTTTTTTTTTTTACAGGAAAGAGTAGACTTGGTCAAATGCTCATGTAAAATTGGATGCCTGAACTGCAGTTGAACCGAGATGCATTTGAGTTGCATAATGTAAAACTACATGAAACATTTACGAGGCTGAAACCAAAGAATTGCAAACAGACTTTTAAAATTAGTTTCACTTAAAAGCCAAATTCTATACCTATAAAGAACCAGTTGATGTCTAATTGCTGTAAATGTTTAGCACTTTTTCCTGCGCTGGATGTAAGTTTTTTCAATTATTATTATCTACTATCTATTTGAATCTTATTTTTACTTATATAGCGAACTCAAATATGAATATATTTATGCTTGCTTGGAAAATCTGCATGATTCTGGTCACATTCTATCTAATCTAGGGAAACCCTTGAGCCCATTTCTTAACAAAATGTGCAGTAAGACCTCTTAAAATCTCCTCATCCAACGGTCTGGGATGCATGTGCTGTGAGTCATTCATCGGTGTCCTCTTCACCTTAGACTTTTGCCCCAGAGTAAAGTACCTTTACATGTCAAGTATAGTTTTTCTTCACTTTGTACAAAACATCTTTACGCCTTAGTATTTTATGGCAGAAAGGATAAAGGTCACAATGAAGGTTGACCGAGACGAAGAGAGAGAAAAAGCTGCGCGAGTCTGTGTAGGAGAGAAGGAAGTAAAGATGGATGAATAGAGGGAGGGAGAGGAAGAGAGGGAGAATTATGGGCTATAGAGGAAGGCTGCTTTCCAACAAAGTGAAGGCCGTTGTTCTGCAGCCACATCAATGGAACAACTGCCAAACATACATAACACAAAGACACACACCTAGCGGGATTCCTACCTGTGACTCAGTGAGTGGGAGTCTCAAGAGTGAGAGGCGGTAATGAGTAACAGTGTTATATGGCTGTGTTAATAGTTAACGAAGCCCCTAGACGCTGTGCCCCTGGCCCAAACACCTGCAGCCTCTTTTACAGGCATCATCCTTGGAGAGAGTAAATACTCAGAATGCTTGTTGGGCACATTCGCTTTACATGAACCATTTCACCTGACATGCCGACAGGTGTTTGTCCCTAAATCTTTCCAGAAAATAGCAAGATTCTAATTTAGAAGATTAATAATTAGACTAAAAATTTTATGAGCCCAATAAAGCTCAGTACAACTTTATTATCTCTTCTGTTCTGTTGTGTTCTCTTCTCTTCTCTCCCTTTCTCTTCCTTTTCCTTCCGTTCGCTTCTCTTCCCAGCACCAACAGTGTGTTATCTGTCTTCCCAGCTCCCCCAGATGGCCTTCTGGCTTCACACAGTCCCATAGCATATCTTTGACAAACACCTTTGTAGGCCTTCAAAAGTATCCCCTGCTTTTGTCCATCTGCACAGAAACACATCTGTACAAAAAGTACCACCTCCCATGTTCTGTGTGAATGTATCCAGGCAGCATGGATTCAAGCTCAGGTCAGGATAACCTAATGCTGACCCATCTCTCGTCGTGACCTCTCTCCCTGGCTGCTTCCATGTTAGACATAAGTCGAAACACACACGCACGCACGCACGTACACACACACACACACACACACACACACACACATACACACACACACACACACACACACACACACTTCCAGAACCTCCTTTTTATTAATTTTGTATTCATTTCCAAAGTCCAAGGGCTTTATCCGGACATAATGGTTAAGAGAGCAGTAAGGTAATGTTAATGCTTCTCTATCCAGGCAGATGGAGGTGTGTGTTCACAGTGCAAACAGACCCTTGCACCAATGAGGCTAAGCCAGAGCACTTGCCAGTGTAAAAAAATCTGGGCTAATGTCTCTTTCTCTCACCAAATAGTTTTTTGATAAGGGAATATCTGGCGATAAGTGTTGTCACTATCCTATCTGCAAACCGGAAGCGACTTCGATAAATCTGCTCTGTAATCTAATAGGGGTCATGGGCAGTAGCTGCCATGGGGGTTATACAGTCTGCTGCACTGTGCCAGCCAGGTGGAGTGAATAGTCACTCTTAATGAAGAAGAGGTTCGAAGTTAGCACACACTTGGAGCTTGTAAAAAAATATAATATCTTTACATTAAATAAGTGACTATCGCAACTCATTCAGGATTTGATTTGTTGCTATATTGAAGTAATACTGATGGCTACTCATTTGCATAGCATCTTTGTCATGTTGCACTGTGCCAAAAACTAAAAAAACAGAAAGAGAAATCAGCGAAATAGAAAATATTGAAATCTAAAAAACCTAATTAAAAAAGGATTAATCTTATATGAAAATGAAGTACAGTGATGCATTTAGCCACATAGCATCTACAAAGTAAAACAAATAAAATGACAAGAACACAATTAAAAAAATAGCATGGCACATAATCAGGACTATCTTTTTAAACATTTATCAATTTGTAGAGAAATTCAATTGAAAATATAAAGCATGTGTTAAATTAACTTTGCATCATAAATTTAATAATGACAATATACAAACAAAACTAAATGATAATTGGCAAAAAATTAAAATCTGAACAACATTTGGTGTTGGATAATCAAAAACAAAAAAATTGAATGACTTTTGCTGGAAACCAGCAAAAATAAAGTTATGATTTAGAAGCTGTCAAAGAAAAACTCATCTTTAAACTGTTTTATATCTAAAACATAATGCAACAAATGTATCAGCATGTGTTGAGTATAAAACAAAGAGCTACGAGGTTGCTGTTCAAAGAACCCATCAGTGGTGTGCTTTGCATGATCATTTCTATATCATATTACTGAGAATTATTTTCCAAATTCTGACACACATTTTCTTCTAAGTATCTTCCAGGTAAGAATCATATTTATTCTGTATACCCAGACAGTTGTTTAAAATTACAGTTTTTTGTAATACTGCTGAATCCTTACCCCATTTCTAAGTATTTTATTGAGACAAACTGCTGTTCTTTGAGAGACAATCTGCTGTATTTTTGCACAATGTAAAAAATATCAAACACGTAATTCTCAGAACAGACATTACATACAGTTAATATACTAAGAATGTAGCAGACTTTTTGCTGATAAATAAATCAATATGTTGCCCATCTGAAAATCCTAACAGTTTTGCCTGTGACAGTAAGACAGAGTCTTGCTGTAAACCCCATTAAAATTTTAGCCAACCAGAAAACATTTTCATTTTAGCTCTCTGAGTTTGAGGTGCAAAACATTGCCTCCTTTCATTCCCCCCTGCTAGATGACTGAGGGTCTAGCAGTTGGTGTTATGTAAACTTTTGCAACAATCTCCAGCAGAGAGCTGTCTCTCTGCTCCTCAGGAGACCTCCTCCATAACCCTTGCACACTGCCTTGGCATTCCTTTGCTGCACCGACTCCCTGACCCACCTCGTCTACGTCTATCCTCCCCCGTCAGACTTGTCATTCGTCCATCGCCTTGAGTCCTGCTCTGTGTCCCGGCAGCCCATGTGGCCGGCTGGTGTCTCCTTCATTGGAGTCAGCCTATCAGGGCCTCACGTCATCTGTCTGCAGAACCTGACTGACAGGTCAACCTCGGAGATTACCAACTATACTATCAGATGCAGATGGGGAGGGGTAGTGCACTTCTTAAGTGGATGCTCCTTTCTCTTACACTAACAAAGGCTGGGAGCTGGAACCTACTTTAGGTCTCCATAACTATGTTGTGCCATTTTATCTGTCTGGTAGCTGTTCTGTTGATTCGCCACAAGGTCTGCAGTGATGGACTACCAGCAAGATATCAGCTATCTTGGCTAGGGGAAACACCGAAGAGAAAACTTCATGCACACTGCTGCTTGCAATAAACATGCTGCTACTATTGACGGTCCATCTAGGGCCTGGAAATGATAGTGAGAAAAACTGCTGGTCTGCTATCAAGGTCCAGATGGTGCATTCCCAGACTCAGACCTTCAAACCATTTTTGGTGAGAATTCTTCAAGAGGAGACTGTAAGGATTGTCTTAAAATCAATACCAGTCTCTCTTGATGAATGCGCAAAAATGCTAAACAGAGATAGAAATTTAAAAAAAAACAAACAAAAAAAACGAAACCTTTTCCATAGTATAAGAAATAGTCTAGGAATGACATTTACTTTTGCCTTTCCAACTTTGAGATGAAGACTATGACCCACAAATTCAACTCAACAGTCAATCCAAGGCAAGTGAGGTACACAATGAAAAGTCAGTGCAGTATACCAATAATTAGCGTAAAGGAAATATTCAAAATGTGAGAAGGTTAACAATTGTCCATTAGCCTGGATGCAGGAATCTCAATTGAAAGGCAGAATCATCAACTTTTTGGAATTAATTCCCCACTGTAGCAACTAACGATTTGCATACACAAAAGTATCACATTTTCCTGTTGTGCAACGTAGATTATTTTTGAGAAAGTATAAGCCTCAAGCTCCAGATTGCTGCCAAAAATATGATGCAAATAATTTCAACATTACAGTTTGGCTGGACCAATAGTACCTTTTTTTCTGTTATTTCATTCGTAATTAGTAATAGTTTGGTTATTTGGAAGAATGCTGCAGTACTGTCAATGCTGTTATAAGAATAACACTAGCGACAGATGCAAACCTTTAAAGAACTATACCTGCTCTCCTCCTTTACATATACTTATGCTTCATAATTTTTATACATTTATAACACTGAGCAATAAGACTCGGAACAGGAACCACAAGCTTGACCTGATCTATCCAGAAGGATAGATGGCGCATACAATGACTTTTAGAAATATGTCTACGTCAATAAATCAAATCAAATCTATTTTAATATGGTACAGCTAAAGTATTTCATGATTTCATTCATGATTTAGATTAAAGAATATAGTTGTGTCAAAGTATTGTATTTACTCATTGCTAAATATAATACATTCATTGTGTATACTTCTTTACTATAAAGGAAGCCCCCCTGAGTTTTGTCAACTATATAAGCTGTAACTTCAGATATTACTTCATATGATGACAAAAAGCAAAATAGACCTAATGAACATACATAAGCGATCATTAATCATCTTCAGTTTTTTTGAATGCTCCATCCATCTAGCCATTTCCTACTGCTTATCCTATACTTACAGCCTACATGGGGGATGCTGGGGCATAACCCAGCTACCATCGGGTGAGAAACGGGATACAGCCGGGACCGGTCACCAGTCAATCGCAGGGCCCCGTATAGAGACAAATAAGCATTCACTGTCATTCACACATCAGGGTAATTTTTCCCCAATTTTTTTCCAATAAAACATCTGCATATTATTGGAGATGTGGGAGGAAACCTACGCAGACATGGGGGAGAACATGCAAAATGCACACAGAGAGGCTCCCTGTGGAAATGGATCCAGGGTCTTTTGGGCTGTGAGGGAGAAGCGCTTACCTCAGTGGCACCGTACCACTCCTATCAATTGCTTGGTATCCTTTATTTTCAAGCCAACATGGTGGCCACTGAAAAACTACTGAGTCATGGCAACATCCTCAATACTGAAGTGCACAATGACAAAGATTTAATGTTTGGCCAAAAGCTAATGCTAATACCATGCGTGCATGGGACAAATACAAACATGAGCATGACAGACTCATGCTATTTTTCCAGATGTTAAATTAATAATTTTTAAATTGATTTTGCAGATTATATTAGGCTTTTCATCATATAATAAAAAAAACGTCATTTTTCATTTTAAAGTGAATATTTCCAGTTAATGTCTTGCATTATCTGGATTATACAGTGCACTCCTCTGCCAAATCTATTGCGTGACATTCTCTTGTGAAAAAATAAACCATCAAACTATGAAACTAGAATTGGCTGAATATTGGGTGTCTTTTTGTCATTTCTGTGATATGATAAGAAAATGGGTAATGATATTGCATCTGTCTTCTGCATTAATATGAGCTTAGTGATTCTGTTTCTTTACTAGAAGCATTTGGTGGTTAAAACTCAGGCATGTCTCTCCCAGATGGTTTAAAATGGCCAGCTCTCAGGCCCGCGTAGTCATTCTCAGTCTAGAATATGGAGCTTTGGGATATTTGTGTATCATGTATTGATTTGGAGGTACAACCCCTGGCTGTAAAACATAGATAAAGAAGTTAAGTATTAACTATTTTTCCAGAGGTCATGCAGAGGCTATTTCACATAGCAGGAGCCAACATGAAAAAGAGGAGAAAAATCTTACAAAAATGCCTGGCCCTGTGATGGACTCTAGAGTATTGATCTTTCTAACTGAACAAAAAAGCCCCTTCCAGTCGGTATTTCCCTCGCAGCTCAGATAGGGCTGCTACGGGTCTTTCTATACCCTCCAAGGTTACTGCCAGCTCTGAGGTGGCAGGCACCTGTCAGATGTACATTAGTTTTCTTATACAATGAGTCTTAGTTGCATTTTTTGGATATGTAGAACCTCTGTTACTTCAGTAAAGAAATTGTAAGAAACTTAGTTTCTCTGGGGAAAAATCAGCCACTGTCTGTGTCTGAGTTTATGAGGGTTTGTAACTGCTGAATGCTGTACTCACATAAGGATACAAAAAATACTGATCCAGCACACATCATTTTGCTGAAATCCTAGACAGTGTCCTCAAAACTAACTTGGTTGAGGGTTCAGTGTGATGAAGTTTGCTCTTGTTGATTAAGTATGTCTACCCCATTGTACAGTGGACTTGTAGTGTGAAACTAATCACACTCAAAGAGAACCTTGGAGCCATGTTTATTTAAAGAATGTGGTTGTTTTCTTAATCTTCCACCAAATTTGGTTTTACTTTCATGGAAAATATACTCCTACATAAGTGTACTGGTTTCAGGTTTTCATATGTTTAAAAAAATAAACTTTTCCACTACGTTCTGTGCGATAACAAAACGCAGTTTGTTTTTTTTGAAAGTCCCTAATATTAGGGACTTTCAAAAAAAACAAAAGTTATTGTTTATACGTATAGGCTAAATAATCAGAGCTATCGTTTTAGTTTGTAGTTAAGTATATGTCTAACCATGAGCAATATATATCAGGAAGCTATATTTATTGAAGTTCACTGTGTTTACACCTTAACGAATGTGTAGTTTGTCATGCTTTTCTGGCTTTTTAATATAATGTCCGACAACATTTTCAAAACAAAACCGTATCTTCTCAATCTGAGCCTATTAAAACGCTTTTGTGAGTAGTAGTTTACTACCCAGGCAAAGGTTGCAATACCACAGTTTTATAGAATTATTAAGTAAGCAATTATGATAATGCACTGTTCTCAAGATAATATGATGATAAGGTTCTGTCAAACTTGCACAGTATCCCTGAGGAGAAAATCAGTATATTTTTTAAGGTCAAACCTCATTGTCCCCTCCATGCTGGTGCTGTTTTTTTCCACATTAAATTGCCCAAATCTTCTATTACAATAGAAGATTATTATAAAGAACATAAAGCAGCATATTGAAATGACCTCTAATGCTTGTGGCATTTTATCAAAGCTCATAAACCTTGAGTGACTATATATTGATAAAGAATGTTTAAAGTGTCATTGGAACGATAACATTTGCACTGTAAAGGTGGTTTGCAGGCCCAGCCTCCAATCAGGCTGCAATGATAAGGGCAGCAATTAGTGTACTCCAAGCAATAGGTCAAAAGCTGCATAATATTAAGTTTGGAGATCGAGACGTCCCCCTTTTAACGTCACATTCATGTGAAAAAAAAACATCGTAACAAGCAGAAAATCTTGAAGTGAACCAAAAGAGGACAGCTTTCAACATGCATAAATAACAATGATTAGCGGTTTGCCACTTTGCCCTGATCAATATCAATAAAGCAATCAGCAACTCAGGGGGCTGGATGTTTTGAGGAGGAACTTGTGTGAGAGTTTGTGAGTTTTTGGACTACTGTGGAGGTAAGGGGTTGCTGTCTTCAGGTCCACCAACACTCATGCACTCACTCTTGCCCTCATCAAAATGCAAAGGCAGACTGTTTATAATGGGTTGAATGTGACTGCAGTGAAAATATTATACCGTAAGTTTGAAAATCAACCACCTCAAAAGTCCAAAACTTGTGCCAGTTGAGGCACACTCAAATGCTCCTTTTCCTTGAGAAGTTGGTACAGACATCCAAAGTGAACTTTGCTCGACCAGACCATAAATGAGATACAATAAACATAACCAGATTTGTGAACTGGATGACACGAGAGAGACAGAAAAAAGGACCTTCAGACAGTAAGTAATCAATACTTCCAACATGGCATGAGAGCCAAGGTGACCAAGTGGATTGCGGGGAGAAAAAAAGTTTTTTGTTTTGCTTTATCTGTAAGGTCAGACAGAACCATGGAATTGATTTCTGTAATTCTGGTTTTAGACTAAGTCTAACATTCAGAATTTAACTGAATACTGTCATGTTTCAGGGGCTTTCAAACATTCAGTTTTTGTTGGTCGGAAGAATCTCAAAACTGTATTTTGTTTTTATCCACTAAAGCTCAAAATTTAAGGATTAGGCTTTGCAAGACAAGTCCTTCAGAATACTGTACGTTTTGTAAAAACTGCTTGATCAATTGATATATGAAATTCAAAGTACTGGTATTTGATATAATTTAAGTCTTTGAAATCAGATAGGAGGCAAAATATTAAAATTCCTTCTCAAACAGCTGAATGGTTGCCTGCAGCAGGATGATGATGCGTGCATGAAATAGAAGATAAGCACCTGAATAACTTTCGTATTGTCAACATACTTGATGTTTTCTACACAGGGTCTTTTTAACTGGCCAGAAATCCTAGCTGTATTTAATCAGTGGCTGTACTGCCACCTTGTGAGGCACTATGAAACATGCATGTCAAACAGTTGTGATCTTGGCTTCACCTCACAGAAAATGAATCAAAAATATATTCATTGCTTCAGAGCAAGCACAAAACCAACACCTGACAGGCATCCTTCCGTGCCTTGTTCCTGATTTCACTGGCAGATGGATGTCACTGATCCTTATCAGTGATCACAGAGGAGACTTAAGGCAGGGTCACGGACACTTTCCTGACTGCAGTCGCCTGCTCACCGTCTCATCATTTTCTGCTCATTCAGGCCTGCTGTGCTGTGTCATCATCACTCACTCTCTGCAGGGAACCCAGCAGATTAGCTGATCCCCCTGTTGTGGAAGCAACAACCCCCTGCAATCCAGTCAGCAAGTTTGCGGTCTATACGCAGCACAACTCAGCAGGCGGGGAAGCCAGGGATCCTCCCCAGGATCCAGTTTGGACCAGCAGAGAGATAGCAGCGTCTCCGATACCCTCAAAGCCAGTCAGCATGGCAGGGTGGTTCTGCAGTCACTCAAACTGATGGACAAGCAGCATTCACCACCTGATAATCACTTTATACTGTCTCTTTGTTTGCACTTTTAATGATGGAGTGCTGTAGCAAGTAACATATTAATATTCATTAAACATCCAAAATATGTGAACATTTCGTTAAGTTTTTGTCCAGTTCAGTTTGCTAACAATGTGGACATCCAGGTATTGGTAGCCCTCCATAATGTCCACATCAACCCTGGGGATGGAAACCGGGACAGGAGGTAGTTTGGACCTTCAAAAATCTCCAATCAGCTAAATCGGGTAAATTAAACAGGGGTTCTAAATGAGCAATTTTTAAAATCCTCAGCAGTTCATGCTGGATGTTTTTTTTTCACTTTAAGTAATTGCTCATTAGCTATATTTTACATTGTGCTTCAAGAGGGAATTAAAACAACAAACTACTAAATATTTGTATGTTGGTACTGTAAAGGAGAAAGGAAACTAGGAAGCTGAATCAATTAAACTGATGCAGTGGTGGTTCATATAAAATTGGCCATTGAGTTTGGAGACAAAGCACTTATTCATAGGCTATCTAACTAAGAGATCATTTGCTTTTCAAGTGCTTCATGATAAAATAACAAAAGTATTGCAGACATGGCATCAGACTTCACTGACTGTCAAGGCCTTATGCCAGATAGACGTCAGTAATCTGAATGCTTGTTAGTCTCTTCTACGGGAGGAAATGTAAAGGGTGAGAGCATGATGAATAGTAGGAGCAGTATACTGTTGTTTTGTGTTAATCCAGCGGAAAGGCAGTCAGATTATGAATTGATTGATCAATGAGCTGGAACACATGATCGCCTTTAGTCATGTTTTCTAAATGAAGAACCACATGAGAGGCACTGTACTACGCTCCTCTAAGGAGAAGACGAATCACTCTTTGCCTTTCTCATCTATCTCGGCTGATTTTCTTTTCTCTTGCATTTTTCTCACCCTCTCATTAGCATAGCTGACCTATCAAAGGCTGGTGCTGAGTCATTAAGTGTTAGCATTTTCAATTATCCCTCACATCTCAGCCATGGGCCGCCTCACTCCTCTGTGAGGCAGATGCCACACAGCAGGTTAAAAGCAACAAAATGCTAATTTCCCACTTATAAGAAGAACCCTACATCCAAGCTCCACATGAAAAACAAAAGAATGCTAATTAACTATTATTTTGGGGAAAAAAAGAAAATCGTATGTCCCTTGGCTCCTTTGCTGCTTTATTTAAGCTAAATGGTTGTTTTAAAAGCACTTATTAGCAATACAGACTGAACAGTTTTCAAGGTACATAAAGTACTGCATGTCAAACATTCATGCCAAAATTAAAAAAAAAAAAACAAAAAAAAACAAAGAAAACTACTGATACAGTTTTAACGGGACAATTACAAAATAAAAATACAAAATTAGCTTTTCCATCACAACCAAACAACCATAACAAGAAAATACAAATTCAGCATATTAGTGCCTCTAGTTTAAGTGTTTTGAAGAGCAGTGAAGAGTGTGACAGGGTTGAAGCTGTAAGCTAAAAAGTTGCTTTCTTTCAGTCTGGAAAAGAAACAGAATGCTGCATGAATGTGGCTGCAATTTCCCACATAGCTTTTTGAGTCTCCTAGGCAACTGCCTTATAAGACATGAGGCCAGTCCTGTCTTAAGTCATGAGCTTTCCTCACAAACAGATACTGGTGAGAAGATGATTGATACCTTTTACGACACAGTGACTTATTTTCGTGTTCCACAAATGAATAATTTAGTCGTACAAAGACATATTTCAGAGAAAAATGCTTCTACGGATGAAAGAAAAGTATTGCAATGCCAAAAAAAACAACAAAACGTCACAAAACATATCTCAACATTAAATCAAATCAGAAAGACTTTTAGGTTAAATATTGGGGAGGCAATCATACTGACAAATCCTATTTTGGGGCAGCAACACAAAATAATTATTTTATATTGTCATCTTGTGTTTTGATAGATTGTGCTTTTTTCATTAAATGTTGATTTTGAGAAAGTAAAGACATTTATATAAAAAAAAGTTTAAGAGCACCATATCCCATTCATGTGACCTCACAAGTTGACATTGGAAGCAAATAGCAGAGTGATAATTGGTAAATTAGCAATGCTAACCGAGTCGTACAGTCTTTTTGCTAGACAATACCACCAAATCTTGAGACTTACAACATTGAGACAGCTGACACTTGCCTGATGTGGACTTGGGTTGACCACAAATTTGCTAAAGCAGAGGCTGCTCACTGAACAAAAGCCAAGTAATTTCCTTCTTTGTAATGAATGCTTGATTGGTGGCTCTTGTATCTGTGAAAGGGGTATTGCTACACCATTCTCATTCTAGTAAACAACGTCTGGGTGTGGTCTGCAAACTGGTAGCCAGATTGCTATGCTGTTTCACTGCTGCGCAAAAAGGGAACCCCTCTTATTCCACATCAAGAGGTATGGTAGTGTAATACCGGTACATTTGGGCTTCAATTTTATGAACAGATGGCATACTGTAGGTCACAAAAAACCTAGCTGGACACTAAAACACTGCATACAGTCATGTGTCAGATACTTGCCATAGTATTATGGAAAAATAACCCACATCGCGTTCTTCCAATATCAATACAGTTGCATAAGGATTTATCATAAACCTTGAATTAAGTTGGTATCAGAGGTTCTGCTTCAGAAGCATAAGGACTTTACATCATAGAACAAACCAGTCATATATTCATCCTGGAGAATGTCCTGACACTAAAAAGATAATCCAGGGTATTATCAAGATATGTTCATATTAAAGACAATTTATAGAAGCCACCTCGAATTCTAAGACAGAAAAATCTTCCAACATCAAGCAAAACAGATATAGCAGTGCAGAAATGAGGAGGAAATGAAAAGAGTCTGAAGGTCAGTAAGACAAGCATTTTCATTGGGCAAGCATCTTTTTAAGAATAGTTAGGACTTGTGATGACAAAACAGCAACTAATTTGTCGATTCATTATTGTCCTCCTTTTGTAACAGATATTCCGTCTGAACATGATCAAAACATTGAGAGGGTATTAGTTGAGGAGAATAAGAAATCAGGGGATGCCCTTTCCAGGCTGTCTTGGTTGCTGCAGCAGCAGCAGGTGTGGTTGTGGTCTTGAAGGCGTATTTGGGGAGGGCTTAAAGAGAAAAGTGAGTTCTTGGAGCTCTAATAGAGCAGAATGCGGCGCTCAATGGCTTTGCGGCAGATGGGACACTCGCTCATTCGGTCCCCACACAACTGGCAGGTGCCATGGCCGCACATGAAGATCATGTTCTTCAGACGGTCCAAGCACACCGGACACATGGTCTGGAGATAAGCAAAGGAAAAAGAACTTTTTGTTTTGGACACGGTAAAGTTACTTCAACCTTTGCTCAGAAAAATTACTATAGGTGATTATAAGCTAAAACACTTAATGAACCCTCCATGAACGTGTGTGTATGTGTGTCTGTGAGTGTGTGTGTGTGTGTGTGTGTGTGTAAGAGAGAGAAAGAGAGAGAGAGAGAGAGAGAGAGAGAGAGAGAATACCTATTAAATTACTATTAATACAGTTTACAAATGGGTAGTTCTATTCCCTTTCAATTTTCTCCTGAATCGTTAACAAGCCACAACTGCTTTCTGATGACATAAAACTAGGCTTGCGATTAGAGCAACAATTGAACAGTATCGAATGCTTCTTTGCAAAGCAGAGGAAGAATTTTCCACCGAAGCGAGTAATTGAAAGCCAAAGTTATGATTCAATTAATCAAACAACTGATTTTCAAAATGCCAGCAATCCATTTTTGTTTGTCTTGAAATGCTGACATGCTACTGCCAGGTTAGATTCCATTAGCCTGAAAATGTATTACTTTGTTTAAAACATTATTCAAAGAAACAAGTCCATTCAAACGCAACGCCATACTTGGAGATGGGGAAAACCCCTGTCTCCTCAAAAGCAGATGCAACTTTGTGTTCAATTAAACCTGGAGAACAGTTGAGTTATGTTTACCTGTTCCTTGATATCCTGGAGCTGCTGCTGAAGTTTCTGTACATCAGCATTTACATTAGTGTTGTCCTTGTCTCTTTGCAGGGCTGGGATGTTTCCACTCGCTGTTTGGACAAAATACAACAATATGAAACCAGTTGAGGTAAACAAGAATATACAATATGAGTCTGAGAACAGATCATCTAAATATAACTAGCCCAAAAAACAAGCAAGCAAATTTGGGATTACCACAGTCTATTAATTCAACTGCAGTCAAACTCCACACCATGTCTAGTGATAATGAGGATTGGACAATGTCCAAAGTTTATCTTTCACACATGCACGTGGTTGTTGCAGATACATTCTCATCCACGAAACTACAAATTCTCATTTGTTTGCTTAATTTGAAGGTTAGCACCTTGGTAGTTAGGAGTAAGGTACATTGAATTAAAGAGATACTGAACAATCGCAATTCATTTAATGTCTAGTCCATCTCATTTGGAGATTTGCGGTCAAACATACAGCTAACTGAGGGTCTCTCAATGTTCATTTACATTATGCATGTGTGAAAGTGGTAGTTTTAATTTGTAAATTCCTTTATATAATCAAAGCAGACAATGAAATCACATAAAGTGCATATAAAATTCCAAAAGAAAAAAGGCCATGCAACACATCTGACATATTTCCAAATTCACATTTACACAGCAGTATAACTTGAAAGTGTCTAAAATAGATGAATTTTAGATGAACTAAGGCTTTGTTGGGTGGTGTTGGGGAGTCATTTCATTTAGCTGGTTGCAACACAGTAAAATACTTGACAAAAGAGATACATTATAATCCTGTTTGCTGTGTTTGTTTCACTGAGCGATGATGTGGCTTTACATGGGGATGGGGGCAAGGGCAGCACTGAAAGGAGATTTTTAAATAGGCTCTGATACGGTAGGGGATCATGTAGACATACTTACACCAACTTAGTGCCAGATTGTTGGGCTGGAGAAGATCCTGCGATCCCCCTGCCATAGAGTTAGAGCTCCCTGCTGGGAACAACCAGTCACATTGTTATAGCAGGAGTTGTCCTCGCCAGCTCAACTGTTGGCCTGAGGACCAAAACTACTTACTACAGCCTCTATGGGAGGTTCAGGGAAGTCAGGAAGTAGGAATTGTTGGTGAAAAGTAAGGGAAACAGAGTCTTTATAACCTATATAGATTTATTCATGTCATATGATGATATTTAATGCTAAGTTTACATAATATTTAACCTTAAATTGTCTTAGAGAAGCTTGATAATGCAAGAAGTACATTAAAACTGAAAGATGGATTTCATGCAGTACATTTTAACTAGACATCTCCAGCCAATGTTGCTGGGATGAAAGTAAGGGAGATTGATTATAAATGCTGCCCCTTGCATGAGTGTATGTGTTTTGTATTCAAGTGTCTAATATCATTTGCCTGACAGTTAGTGGGTAAATGTGGAAATATAAAGGAATTAAAGTGGAATAGTAGGCATCATGTTAGTGAACTTGCAGCTGTTCCCCTTTTAAATCAACATGAAATATGAAAAAACAAACAAAAAAAAAAAAACAGAATTACTAATGTGGCATGAACTAAAAGTATTATTTGGATCAAAAGAAAACATTTTTTTTATTTGAATAAGAAATGATGTATTGGTAGATACAACAAAATGTATATACGCAGACACTTAATTGAATCACATTATCAGTGACATTAACAATATTTAGAATGTTTAGAAATATATAGGCTGTCTTAAAATAGCAAAAACAATAAGGGGTTATTTTTATTTATACTGAAGTCTAATGTGACAGGCATGATATATCTGATTGTCCTACAACATGATAACATTAATGAATTATGTCCAATTGTCAATAATATGATGATACCTCAAAATGAGTCTAAAGGGATATACAAGGCAACATAGCATGATCCATATCTGTTCTATTATAGTCACTAAAAGCCTTAACTGAAATGGATGAGGGCGGCAAGCCAGATATAGTAGTATTTCATAATTGTATAGTAGTATTATAATAGGAAAAAATCTATATGGTAAAGACATTTTGTGTATTTTGTGTGTGTGTGTGTGGGGGGGGGGGTGCATGTGTAGAATATCTGTGATGCAAACACAAAATAAAGAATGCAAAACAAGGCAGAAAAAATACAGGGAAGAAAAATGCCAAAAGAAAAAAGAGACACTTAAAAACAAAGTCATAGGGAGAATTAAAAGGGAACGTGTGGAAGATTCACTCACTAAGGTCATCATCATCATCATCATCATCATCATCCACGGCATCACCCTCCATACCTTTCCCTCCACAGCAAAGAACGAAAGGAGTGCGGCGTTCCACCACAGCCCGGCACTGTACGCACTTCTTCATGAGGCTGGCACAGTCTGGAGGAGAAACAACGTATTGTTGACATCCACGCTAAGTATATTTTCAAATCCTATTGAAGAACCAAGAGAGTGCCAGAATGAAGACTGTGAAGTGTTGAAGTGGGTGAAACTTACTTTCACAAGCGCACATGTGACCACAGGGCTGGAACAACACAGCTGCCTTTTTGTCAGAGCACACTACACACTCCTCAATCTATGAAAAAAAAAGGGGAAATGCGGTCAAACCTTTATCATGAATCTATTTCTGAATGGGATGGATGGTAGCTTATCTGATACCTTGGTTCTTGACTGGACCTGATCTTTGCAGATGAGACATTTCTTGACCCGTGGAGAGCAGAGTGAGCAGGTAGCAATATGTCCACAGGGCCCAAACAGAGTATCTCTCTTCATGTCTGAACACACCATACATTCCTCAAGTGACTCTATGTTGCTGTTTAGAGATGGGCTTCTGGTCCCCACCTGACCACTGGTTATGGAAAGGAAACAATAGGAAACAACCAACATGAAATTACAAATAAAAGTGATCTGTCATGAGTGTCTGGGAACCCTGCGGATGTATTGCTAGATTTCAGTTAGTACAGCATGTAAAATTGAGTGTTGGGCCTTTCTAATTTGTTCTTAAATGTTTGAACTCCAGCAGTAAGTTTGGATGCATAAACACAAATTTAAACATATTCACAGGAATACAAGCCAGTAATCACTCGCATGTGTATTAGTTGTGAATAAGCTGAAAAGAAGGAACAGAAAAGATGAATTCTGTTTGAAATTTATTTTTGTTCTACTGTCTGTTGCATTGTTTAGAGCTTATTGCTAAAAAAGTTCTTCAGTGACAGGATGAGCTTCTACAAGCGATTAATGCCTGATTTTATATTTAAAGATATTTACCTGCTCTTCTCCTTGTGGCATTTAGCCAGAGCCTTGCAAAGGCTTGGGTCAGGACATAGGTCAAGAGGGGACTGGCCCTTCTTGTTGCGAATGGTCAAGTCTGCTCCGTTAGCCGCCAGGAAGCAGGCGATGGAAGCTGCACTCTTCTTTTCGGCCCCCTGAGTGCCTAAGCCCATGATTAACTGAAAAGGGAAGTCAAACATGAAAAGGGGTAAAAATCTTCGATGCCATTTTCACCACCAATGAAGAAAGAGACCTGCCATCATTCAGATATGTGAAATTCAGATTAATCTTGTAAAGTTCAATTAGATATAAAACTAATTACCAAATTGAAGATATGCTATAAGACACCTTGAAAGGAGTACAACACCCCACATCTGAAGTTTAACTCAAGCAATTTGGAACTGATATGTCTTATTGTCTTCAGCAAATAGCTTTCACAATCCTGGTGATGGACCCAGTGAGAAGTCATATGGCATTATGACAGCTTGTTCCTGGCTCTAGAGAAGGATGAGGCTGATCAACATTGTGGTGAGATTATCCGTAACACGTCAGGCTGCTGTTTCAATGAGCAGGACTGTTCAGGAGTGCAGCTAACAGTAACTGATGATTTCTGAGCATGCTGTCTAATCTTGCTTGACCTTATTTTCGTATCCGATAAATGTAATTCTTCAAATATATTGTACATATAGATCATCGTGCAGACGTTTATATGTTCCACACCTGCTGTATTAAAGATCCAAATCAAAAATGTTTTCCGGTTACATAACAGTCAACCAGATACTACAAAAAAATATTTTGTTTGACATGTTAGTAGGTAAGTAAGTAAGTAAGTAAGTAAGTAAGATGCAAATGACCTAAGAATTAAAAACTATGTGAAATAATATTTTAATATGGAGTAAATATACTGTGTTCTTGGAGGGCTCCCAAGGCTCCACTTTGCTGACATCCTGCATATCTTGTAGCTGTCGTAATTGGGACAGTGTATGGTGACGTAATGCCTCGTGAAGTGGTGTGTCCCCATCTTTGTCCTGCACATCAAGTTTTGCCTCTGCTCGAACAAGCAGCTGTTAAAATGAGATGTGAATTGTTAGACAAAAAGACATATTCTTAAAAAGAACAATAATAAAATTATTAAATTGCGAGGATATAAATGCCACTATGCTGACTTTTTAATTTTGCTTCATAAGAGAGACTTCTCCACTCTATCTGACAATGATTAACTGCATTTTGTATTAAGTCCACAAGATGGCAACATGGCGATCTCAATTCAGAACTGTAACAAATGACTAACCAACTTCCTCAGAGCATAGTCCCAACAAAGCATTAGTGCAAAACTAGGAACTGATTCATCTGTTGGACATCCACTGCTGTAAAACAAGTGTACTGTTGCACTCATGCTGTTCTTTTCCCTTCAAATACAGCCAACAATGGAAAACTGATAAAAATGGGATCAAATGCACATAAAAACATGAGATAGTTACTAGTTGGCCAAAGATGGGAAACAAGAAAGAACAATTCTGGGTAATGTTAAGAAATAAAAGAACCACGAAACACATATTTACCCTGACAATCTGGGTGTGTTGACGCTCCACAGCCAGGTGTAAAGCTGTTTGCTGGTTAACATTCTGGATATCTAAACTAGCATTGCCCTGGAAAGATGTAACAAATGTAAGGAATAAAATCGTCAATGGTATTTTGGTAATTTTGATAATCAAATATGCATCAATGAAAAAGTCTGTTGTTTAAGACATGTAGACACACATATATATAGAAAAGCAATAAATTACAAATTAAAAATTTCTTCAGATCTTATCTTATCACTAGCTATTGATACCATGATAGAACCTTCCATACAGAACAAAGACAATATCAAAGAAGGCCTTGGAAAAAAAAAACAAGCAATAAACATCTACCAATAACATATCGCATTTGATAGTCATTTCCAAATGTGAAAACCTCGGCTAAGATGATGTAAGGTAGTGAGAAATCCTCAAGCATTAACACTGGCTGTCTAGAAATCTGCAGTGCACCTTGTAGCGTGCTGCAATTTCTAAACAGAAAGCTGAGCCATCACTGCAAACCAGCCCATTGCAGAGACTTGGGGGTGGTGGGGTTCCCCTCCTCAAACTGCAAGACATCCATGTTGGGGCTGACACTTGCAGCTGCACCACTACTTTGCACCCTCTCCTAAATAATCTGCCTCTATCAGGTGATTTTTACAGGATACTTCCATTTGTATCAGTATTAACACTGGGGGTTAAACCTGATGTAAATGAAAAAAACAAGTATGAACCGATGACTGCATACCCCCGGAGATCCTCTGAACTCTATGAATTTAACTGGAAAAAAAATATAGTATAAGCAGCCTCAACTGGTCTACGGCTTGCTGTCTGCTTGCAGGGTGTGCTGCCCTTAATAATTTGTAGTCTGGAAGAGACAGGAGTACAGTTTGGGCCACTGCAGCTTTGTTAAGGGCCCATACATTATGTGTGGACAAAGGGAATTTTCTTAAAGTACCGCTATATGAATACCTGCATTTGCAGTCAGATTAAGGGATTTGCTATGCATTTAGTTGAGGTGTACATATATTTACAAGTGCTTTGTACCTGATGAACTAATAGCTCAGCAACCTCCACATGGTTGTTGAGGGCAGCCAGATGCAGTGCGGTGTAACCGTCATCCTTCTTTTCATCTACAATCCAGGGCCTTGGCAGTTTCGACAGAAGTACTCGCATGGCACTGAGGGCGAGTTAAACAAAGGGGGATTAGATAAATTACTTTCACATGACAGAAAGGTAAAACACAATGATTCTTGGTCATATTGATAACAGTATCTGAGGAAGTCTGAGTCACTGGTTTGTATAAAATAAGCAAAAGCTGTCATTATGACATATGATCTCGAGCTTTTTCAACTTAGCGTGCCTGTATTTGGACCAGAGGCTGGAACTTGATTATAGTAGCTGGTCTGACACAAACTTATTAACGATTACTGGGTAGACTACCCATAGAGCAAAGGTACTCTATTCTTTATTTTACTATAATTGTGTCTGTAAATTACAAAATTAACACCCGTCCTATGGAAAACTTCAACCAACTAATTTTAGATATTTATGGAGAAGTCTTGTAGACTTTAAATAAAGAAATCTCAGACTGTTTTACAACCACTGCAGTTGTCCCCGTTGCACATTTGAATGGATACATGTTGAAATTACTTATTTCCTATTTTTTCAAAACCACCAAACGATGTGTACTGTATTATAATGTAAATAATTGGTAAAGGATAACTCTTGACAGAGTATGCCTTCAGCCATCAATAACTCCAGCTGTTTAGTAACATAATCAATTTGACAAAAAGGTTTACATTTGGTTGGTTGCATTGATGTTTATTTTGTGTATTTTTACAGCTGAAGCATTTCACATTTTCAAACAGGGTAACAAGAGTACTTAATCAACTAATAGAAGCGTAGCTTTTCTACACGAGATTATTTCAATTAGGAAATTTGCTACATAATATTTTGAAGTACCATGCTCCTGGCATCTCTTCAGTTAAAAAGGTTGCTACATTTCCATTGATAATGCACAAAAGGGCCAATCATTGGAAGAAAAAATGGTAATTAGATGTGATTAAGCTCAATTCAGGGTTTCATCTGTGGAAAAAACAGACCAAGTGAAAAGACAAAAGTAGTAGTATTTAACAAAATTGCCCTGGTGAGGTATAAGAAAGATGGCCAGTTCTATTCCATTGAAGGTCATTTGGAGGATGCATGAATGTAAAGGCAACTGTAGGAAAGAAAGGCTGAAAAAGAGTCACCGTGTCACTGTGAGGATAATGAGGAAATCTGAACATCAAATCCACTGAAGAAGGACATTTCAAATAGAACTATAGTATTTCCAATCCTTGTCAAACAAAAAGACTAGGTAAAAATGAGTGGAAAAAGAGGTAAAGCATATTTGACTTTAGTGGCAAGAAAGTACATCTATTAATAACATAACTACATTAATTAATAACATAACAGCTTCAGCAGTCATTATGTCTTCATCCTGCATTCTTTATATTTCAACTTAATCATTCTAAATGAAGTACATGAAAAGTACATTAATCAAGGATATGTGATAAAAATACACACATAAATCAATTCTTGCAAATACCATAAAATAAACTATTTTTAAGACATTGATTGTATCTCACTACAGTCATATCTCATCACTAAGCATATAATGTATCTTCAATAGGTGTCTTAGCAAGAATGTTGAACAAAACACTCCTGACCTTGATGTTGAATCATTCAGGGCATATCTTTGAGCTGCGACAAAAGGAGGCAGATGATTCTATTCACTTCAATATGTTTCATCAGCCGCCATGCAAGTACTGGAGTGTTTCTGTCTATGGCAGTATGGCAAATATATTTGGAATAGCATGTAGAGGGCATGAGTTTCAACTTGCAATAGAAGGGGCAAAGTCTTGACAATCAATGATACTTGTTAAGAATTGATATAATGATCAAGACAAATGTAAATGTATAAACTGACAGGCTTTAAGAGTCAAAGTAATCAGAGTAGATGATTCCCTATTGGTTTGTACTAAAGTTACAGCTTGCCTCCGTCCTTCTGTGGTTGTAAAAAAGAGCATAATCAGCACAACCTCTTGAGGAAATAAGGAAAAGAGGGGCAGAGAGGCAGGCATTAGGCACTTCTTTGCGGCCAGAGATCCATAGCTTCTGAACTGCTGCAGTGATGAACAGCGCAGCACACTGATCCCAGGCTCCCTCGCTCTCCCCCTCTATCTCTCATTGCATAGAAACTGCGCGCACACACACACACACACATACACATACACACACACACACACACACACACACACACACACACACACACACATACCTGCATTGCTTGCAGACATTTTTTTTCAACCACTTAATGCAGAGGAGCACTGCTTAAATGTGATAGCAACCGCACCCCTTCTGCCTAATTTTACATTCATATTGTGTTGCCTTTGTTGCAAAGAACTATTTGCTTGTGTTCTGTAGATGTAACCTCTCTCAAGGAAGACTTTGAGTAATTTCATCCATATTGCTGCTACTCGGAATGAGATGTGATCGGAAAAAGCAAATTGTCAAGAAATAAAAATGATTTGACTTAAACTTTGGGGCAAAACTTTCATAATATTCTTTTAGCAAAAGACTGAAAGACATAACTGGAATATATATCATCTTGTGTAAAACTGCATTTTTCCAGTGGTCTTTCATTTTTAAAAAGAAAATATTTTTGGAATTGAGAATGGCAGAAAATCTATATTATGTATAGAAAAACTAATAAATTAAGTCATACTTTCTATCCAACACAAAATCGTCACCTTTTTGTGCAAAGGCCATCCAATTAGGTAACAGGCAGGTGTTTGCTGGTGTAAAGAGCCCCTCCAATAGAAGTCTGAATCTCAGGCTCCCTGTCATGCTGGGCAAAATGGGTGAACATTAATATTAATGCCCCACACTGATACTGCTGCATTGCAGTTCAGGTCTTTGCTGTTATGGCAAAAAAATAGAACATATTAAAAATGAGGAAACATTTTTTTTAATCTCTTGGGTAAGATGTTTGCACTGACTGAAAATGCAAGTGAAAATGTATTGACCCATGAGTGCACAATGATGAGGCAAAGAATCTGGCAAGCTCGGGCATAACAGGAGTTGACATTTCAGACCTCTGAGGTTATCCACTATGGGAATGGGGCAGAATTATTTACACTATTACCAATTATTTTCAAATGAATCACAAAACCAATGCTATGACCTTTGTTTTAGAGGGACACCATAGATCAAGAGAAATAGAAGAGGCAAAAGGTAAGACATGATATTACGGGGTCACCTTGTGAGAGATCTTGAGAGTCCCCAAGGACAGCTACAGAGTGGCCAATTTTCTCAGGCTGCAATTTGTCTTTGACTGGAACACTTTTTGAAGCCATCAACTCTACAAGTGTGTTGGTGCTTGAAATTGTACACTAGACATTAAATTGAATGTGCATATGCTTGTATGCGCCTGAAAGTGACCGTGTGCTCTTGCAAAAACTAGACAGAGGGCCTGACAGGGTCCTACTGCTGCCCTCATCTAGCTGACAACCATCTGTGCGGTGGTCATTTGCTCTTATTACATCAGGATGCGAGAGTTAGGGACAAGTTGGGTAGGACGGGGAAAAATAAGTAATCAACATCCATATTAATGGTCATGCTCAAGCATATGGTTATTATGATATAAGAGGCATTCTTTGCATTCTTTCATCTGGCCTAAAATCAGGGAGGGAGATCCAAATTCTGCAAGAGTATTTGAATGGTACCACCTGCTTTGTGAAAACATGTGCCTAATAAACTTCAGAAACAAGTATAAAATCATTTTAATTTTGAAATTTGGTTTCTCTGATGGGTCATCCAACTCAACTTCCTATTGATTTAGATTACAGAAATACATACTAATACAGAGCCAGGCATGGACACATTCACATAGACATGGCTGAAATTTTAAGTTGCTCAAGAGTCAATTAAATAACCCCTCATTCTACCACTGCCACCCAACAGCCACTATCTGTCTTGCTGAAGACAGTGTAAATGATACAAACATACCTTGAAAGATGCAGTATAGAGCTGAGGAAGAAGAAGCTTACAGGCTCTGCTCAATAAAAATGTTTTTCATTACAATCCTGTGAAGAGAACAATTTCCCCCACAATGTGACCTTCCCCTGGCTGCCAATACCTGAGGCCACTAAGTGAGCATGCTTCTATTATAGACTATTTGCATAAACTGGTGAGGAAAATGAGGAAAAATTGGTGCATTTCTGTTTTAGTTAAAATAACTGCAGATGACATTGTGTGAGAGAGGGCTTATGCCCTTTGAAACGTTTGCCTCTCGATACATGAAGAAGGGGCAGTCTGTAAAGGTTTAGGTTTAATTTCCCTTAATTTCCCTTAAATGAGAATGGTAAAGTAACCCCCCATTGGTTCCTGGTGATCTCACTATGTAACCCTTTAACTTTTCTTTTATACTCAGCAAAACAAAACAAAAACAATCAATCAATCTTATTTCTCCATCACCCATATACACACCTTTAACCCCTAGAAGAAGAATTATATAATTGATACAATTACTCAGGCATGATGTGACAATAAATCTACCTTTCCTACATTTCGAAATTATCAATAGTATTTTATCTGTGGAAAAATAAGATTTTTAGGTTTTTATAAGTATTTGGAATGTCTAATTGTTTCAGACAGACATTGTTTTATAACAGAAACTTGGATGACTTAAGACTTTAAGTCATCCAAGTTTCTGTTCGGTACCGGTAACTCTAAGATGTACCGTCACCTCATCTCATCTCTGAAGTGATCTTGTTTCCTACATTACAGCAAGTATACATCATATTACATCCTTGCCAGCCTGCATAAAATACAGGTCTTCTGTTCAAGTAATATAATATCTGCCTGAATGAAAATGAATTAAGAAATCTTTTTCGTACAAAAACATTTGAAACGCCAGACTCATTGCTTTCTTTTTTTCTTAAAAAAAAAAAAAAAAAAAAAAAAAAATTCAAATAATAAAAAACACTTCAAATATTCATAAATTAAATATTACAACAAAAACTCATATTGCATGTTTTAAATGTCTCTCGCGCATGCACGCACGCACACACACACACAGACCATTTTTTAGTTGTTTTTACAAACTGCAAACTGATATACACAACATTACTTTAGTTATATACTGATATTTTCTGATATACTTACAGTAATAATAATAACAATAACAGGGGAGGCAGTGATTCAGTTTGTTGACATGCAGCTTGGGGATCTGAGGGTTCCCTTTTCAAGGCCCACTTGGACAACTATTGCCTGGGTGGGTGGGAATTGGTGGCTTGAAAGGTTCATCTTCAGAATACCACCAATGTGTCCTTGGGCAAAGCACTGAACCCCTACACTGCTCCTATGCTTCTCTAAGTGGAGGCCTTCACACTTGTGACCCTCTCCCAATATGCCTGTTTACAAATTCTATTTGTGCATGTGCACTTGTGTGAATTTCAGACCTGCATGCAATAATCACTACGGAGCGCTGAATCATAATTACCCTGCAAGAGCTCAATTAAGCAAAGTAAATTAAATAAATACTGGGCATCAGCAACTGTCACTGGCTGTCTAGGGATGTTCTGGTCTTCCTAGCAAAAATGCAGTTGCCTTCAAAACTGATTTCAAATGGTATTGGAAAAAGCATGGAACAAGACTGGAAGAGTGACTGAAGATTTTTGCAGTGCAAAGGAGATTCAAACATCTCTGAAGGCCCTTTAATCGACAGCCTTTCAGGAGCCTGCCAAACTGTCACCATATAGGCAGAGAGTCTGAGAGCTTCCAATGATATATGGTCTCATGGCAAATTTAGCACTTTCAATCAGCCACTCACTCCTAGGTCTGCCTCTAGCCATTGTGTCCCCATAAACACCTGAAACAATCATCTGTGATGTTGAATTGCACGTTCAAATTATGTTGCACAGTAACTGGCAGTACTGGTAACTGTTTTTTAAAAGCATTGGAAGGAAAAATGAAAACCTAAACAATCTCAGTTCATTAATGTTTTTCCATTGATGATCTATCATTTGAAGTGTCTATCCAACTGAATTGTGAGTAGGCAGAGCAATGTGTGACTGAGAAAATGGTTTTGCACACGGGAGCACCGTTGCAGTGAATTGATATTTGTGCAGTTTGGGGAGTCACCTAATGTAGCATGTGGTGCCTGGAAAGCACAATAAAAGATCAGAGGCAAGAGAGGCAGAGAGCTTTCCCTGCAGAGAAGCTAGAGGGAACAATGGGCTGCTGGATCAGAGAGGTTGACTGCTACTGGCTTTCCCCTCAAGCAGCCAGGTTGGCCCATTCATAAATCACTTTTATTCCTCCAAGTGCTCACCGGCCTCACCTCTTCAAATGATGCACCGTGGAAAAGGAAAAGTGGGGGTGGGGCAGGGGCAGAGCAGTGAGTGTGAGTAAGGGACGAGAGAGGCACTGATGAGAGAGAGATAAATTAAACATAGGAAGAGCAGGGTGATGGCAAAGAGCATGGAAATTTTCTAAAAAGCACAAACTGGACTCTTAAGAACAGTACCTCCCTAAAATCCCTCTATGATACTGACTTGTGTCCAATACAAAAAACAAGAATTTAAAGAAGCTTTTCATCAGTACATTGCTAAGGAGTCAGTACTAAAGCTAAAATCCTGTGCAGAATTGCAAACTGCTACAAAAGAATTGTTATTGTGTGACCACTCAGACATAGTAAGGGAAACTGTGCATTGCTGCTGATGAACTATGGTCTATTGAGCTAAATTACATATTATTTGTACTTCAAAAGGTCTTAAAATGGTTTTGTCTACATTATTTCTTAAATTACACTTGAAATGTCATATTGTATGAGAAGGAAAGGTATACAAGACAGTGGTGAGACCAGCGATGATGTATGGACTAGAAACTGTTACAATGACCAAAAGACAGCAGGCAGAACTAGAGGTTGCAGAGATGAAGATGTTGAGGTTCTCTTTGGGAGTGACCAGGATGGATAGGATCAGGAATGAGTCTATCAGAGGAACAGCACATGTTAAGATGTTTTGGAGAGAAGGTCAGAGAAGCCAGACTGAGATGGTTTGGTCATGTACAGAGGAGGGATAGAGAATATATTGGTAGATGGATGCTGGAATTGGAGCTGCCAGGCAAGAGGTCTCGAGGAAGACCAAAGAGAAGATTTATGAACGTAGTGAGAGAGAGGATATGATGGTAGTTGGTGTGAGAGAGGAGGATATAGAGAATAGGGTTAGATGGAGCAAGTTGACTCGCTGTGGCGGCCCCTGAAGGGAAAAGCCGAAAGAAGAAGAAGAAGATGAGCCTCACTCGTAGTTGTTCGTCACACATTTAAAAAACAACTGAAACAATTGCCTTTGGCACAAAAAAAACTTATTTCAGATGTACCTGGAAAGTTATTTTTCATAAACCTTTATTAAAACATATAAATCTTGTGACAAATCAAAGCATTGTTGATAAATGGGTCATCTCCATCCAACCTGTTTTATTCACTGATTTTGATTTATTTCAGTGGAGATGTATTAAGTGGTGCTTATAGGAAAAACACCTTGTCTCTTCATCTGGCGAAACAAAAGCATACCATTAGCAGATCCTTTCTTTATTGATTGATTAATTGTTTAGCGCAACATTCCGTGCAGTGCAATTGATCATGGAGGGGACACTTGAGCCATATTGTTAAGTTTCAGGAGCAGATAAGAAGTTAGTAAAAAAGATTAAATTGGGTGGGTTGGGTAAGCTGGCTTGGACAAGCAAATAGGAGAACAATACAAGTGAAAAAACACATTGAGGGAAATTTGTTGTGTGGACATTACCATCACTTTGACTTTTTTCCTTGCTGAAAAGCTTGTACTGATTAGTAGCACAAAAACCTAAACCAATGATGGGGGAAGTACAGTGGGCTTCAGATGTAATGTAATGAGGAGAAAATGCTAACTAAAGACACACGCCCACCTTACCCGAGGTAGTTAGGTGAGTGATTATCGACCTACAAATGCCATCATTCAACATTAGGTGCATATGAAATTTTCATTTCTGTAAACCATTAACCCACCCTAATGAATTGCATCACATTTTGCTTGACAACATTGATTAGCTAGGGTCGACAACAATATTAGTGAAATACTTAAAAACACTTTCTGTATAGCAGGCCTAATTCTGAAACCAATGTTATTATAGAATAAAATGAAAACCTTACTAGAATAGTCCTGTGAAGACAAATACTGTACACACACTGCTGCAGTACAGAATCATTATAAGACTATGTAGAAAAGTGGTGGGTAATTCATTTTTACAAGGGGCCATATGAGAAACCTGAATGGTGTTGGAGGGGTGAACCAACGATAACTTAAAACTTGATTCTGCTCAATAATAAATATGTCCCATTGTAAAAGTCGGTAAATTGCATATTGTGATTAGCTCCTACTGTCTAACAGAATAATAAGTAAATAATAAGTAACAAATATGTATGTAAATACACTAAATTATAGTATATAAGTATAGTGAATCAAACAGAAAAATACCCGTTAAGAAGTAGTAAACAGTGAGAGCAAAAATATCATTAGATCAGTACAACTTGTTGACCTTCACAAACACTAAAAATGTGTTTTGTAGTATATCAAAGGCAGGCAATTGATCAACTTTAAACAGAAAGCAAAAAGTGCCTTTGATTTTTTTCAGTTGATTTTACTTGTGAGAGAAATCCGGCCACGCTTGGGCTTGAACAAGTGCATCAAAATCTGTCTGAATACCTAGTGGATATGCGAAGGGCAGCTGAGAGGTGGTCATCAGTGATAGAGTTTCTGTATCTGGATTTATTGAACTTCATCACTGAGAATGTCTGTTCTCATATGTTAATGTGATTTTAGAGTCTGACGTTATCTCACAACAAGATGAGTAGTTGGGCAGTGTCCAGCTCTCAACCAAGCCAGAGAAATTATTCAAAGTTGACCACTGTCCTTCAGCTGAAGCTCGCGATTTCCTGCAATATCCCTCTGCGTAACAGTGCCTGACGATAGGCAAGCTCTGAAATGCATGTGTTTCTCCTGGCATATTAGTGCTGTGGAGTCCAACAAACACCCTCAAAAACCCTCAGTCTGAAAATGCCTGACTTTTCTGGTGATTTTGTGGTATATGACGTAACTTGTCTTGACAACTGCATATCTGGCTGTGTAATGCTTTGCAAAAAATCCTTGTTGGTTTTGCCATTAGGCTAGCAAAGCATCTGACTACTTGCACGCTCTTCATCAGAAGAGCGTTTTTGGATCATCCTCCATGTTTGGTCACATAGTGACTATTCAAACTGTAGTCCTTATACCCTGTGACCTGCATACCACAAACTAAGCACATCAATATTATTATTATTGTAATATTTGTCTGTCCATGTCTTGCTGAAAATGCAACATTTGGCATCAATTTTCCTGTAATACTCATCAGTTATTATTCATATGCGAATGTCTGTGTCTGTGAAAGTTGCTTTCAATTAAAATGCATTTTTTTAATATTATTATTATTGTTATTATTATATATATTATTATATTTTTTAATCTCTAACGCCAGACTAATATGTTCCATGCCTCAGAAAAATCTGATGTATTTTGTTTCAAGTTTGAAAACTGGAAGTGTCAGGAAGGTCAATGTTTTACTGACAGTAAGTTATACAATACCAAAAATAGACTGATCAACACGAGGCAGGGCACAAACAGGTTGCCAGCCATTGTTAACATGTATGCTCCTTCAACTCTGCACTTTAATTGGCCATGTAATATTATGTTTATAAACCATGTCGATAAGGTGAGTACAACTACAAATTGTAGAGACAGCCCACTGAAACCATTCAGTTAAACTTATGTAACTTAATTAACAGCATTAGATCTCAAGACAATTGGGAAAATAACAAAAACTGAAAAGATTTGAAAATGTAAATACATATTAGTATTAATCTTTGCAGACTAATTAAATTTGATTTGAGAAATACTTCCGGACACCCTACGGTCGACAGGTGACGGGTCCAGAGTGAACTGCGCCTCTTGCCTAATGACAGCTGGGATAGGCTCCAGCCCCCCCCCAACCAGGAGTGTTAGAGAAGTGATATGGATGATGAATGAATGAAATACTTCTATATGAGGAGGGTTTGAGTTTTTACAGTACTGCTCTTATAACTTGATCCCCATAGTTCTACATTATGTTTGATTAAAACAGAATGGACTAATTTTACTTTGTATGTACAGTTAAAATACAGGTAGGGTTAGGAGGATATTTTAGCTGTCAATGAAGTATAGAAGAAGAGAAGCTGAAAGTGAAAAAATTGAGAGGGCACAGAGGACATTGCTTCTGTACAGTATAATTGTGCCCTGTGATGAGACCAACTAATTAAACAGATTCTTCAGTGGCCGCGCCTTGGGAAAACTTGAAAAAGACACTTGAAAATTAATGAGAGCAGACCAAACTTTTTAGTGTCTCAGAGGTAGGCCTGCAATTTGTCTCCCTACATTGCTAAAAGCAGTGTATATAAATAACTGAATGGGAAAACAACAGCATATCTCAGACTGTCTAACATGTCCCCTTACTCTCTGCACTTTGCATTCAATTTGATGCTCCTCTATGACTCGAATGCAGAGTTATTTCCTGTTTAAGCATAGGAACAAAAGTAATTCCTGAACTATTCTGAAAGAATTGCAGACCGCTGACAGTAAAGAGGTTATGTCAGAAAAGGGGGTGGAGTCTGTGGTGGTGAAGGATGTAAAACAGGGGAGGGGAAGAGAATCAAGGATGTACAAGTGGAAGAATGAGAGACCTCTTTATTAGGAGCCACTAAAAATAGTGTAGCAAATGGTAGCAGTGAATAGGTGGCCTTACATTCCTCTCTTCTTCCAGGCCAGTGGAATCAATAGTCAGAGAACTTTAGCAGGGCTTCCTGGAGCCTGGAGCCAACAGTTGCTGAGAGGGGGATATGGAAAAGAGGGGGGCAAAGAGAGGAGTGGAGTAGAGCAAAGCAGGAACTATTTTTTGCACTGCTTGACTAAATATGGTCAGTGAGGTGGTGAGACAAGACACAGCAACAGCCCAGCAACAAGGCTGAGGCATGTTTCAAATGCTTGGCATCCCACATATTGGTAACATTGAGTTTAGATCTCTACGTGAAGAGTGCAAACCACCGGCTGGTTGGCCTCTTGTCCTCAATTATCCTGAAAATGCAATCCCAAGGATATAAAAACTGTAAAGATGAGTAAAAAACATTTGGACCAAAGGACATACTGAAATTTTATACTCTACTTAATATTGATGAGCACATTTGCATTGGATCAAAAGAGCTATGTACTAAAAATACATCCATCTGATGCAAAGGCACAGCCACCTCATTCAATCACTTCTATCCCAAATTACCTTTGAAAAATTCAGCTTTACTACTCCAAAGCTGGTGTATTAAGTTCCATGGTACAATACAATAATATTTTCGGAGCAAAACAAAGCATCAGGCCTGCACGTGTGCTGATGGAACAGTGATGGAATGGTAGAAAAGTGTAGGGTGGGAGAACAGTTCGTTCACTTTCAACCTCCTCCGCACAGCAGAGTATCCTCCCATCTCACGCTCTTAAAATGCAACATGATAGAAAACGATACAGATCTCATCAACCCTACTTTTCTCCCAGCCCCCATTAACAAATGGCAGCTCTTCATGTCTACTCAGTATATTCCTCTTTAAAAGGTATGACTTGTTTGTGTGGGAATGCACACACAAGAGTGTTTATGTATGCCTGTTTTCTCTCCTTTCTCCATCCTCCCCTCCCCGACTCTGGCACTTGCCACCACCCTCCCTCCCCCCAATCATAGGAGCTGATTCAGCGAGTCAGCCGTGCACCCGGCACACACGATGGCTGCAGCAGCTGGATCGCTCTCTAGGTCATTATGGCTCTCTCCACTACAGGAAGAGGAGGAGAGGAAGGGACAAGAGGAGGAGCAGCTCAGACATGAAACTGATCTGGCAGGTAATATATGCCCTTCCTTCGCTTTTGGACGGAGTTTACCTCTGACAGGCCTTGTTGGCTCGTGTCCTGTCTCTTCCTTCTCTCCTTCGGATGTGATCAGTTATTAACCGCATGGTTTGCCTGTGAGTCGCATAGTCGGAAGGGGGAGTGGAATTTACTGTTCTGCAGCAGTATTGGAACAGAACTTAACCAGAGAACACCTTTGCTTTTTCCCTCTTCTTGGCTGTTTTGTTTTAGAGGAGAAGACATGAAAGCCTTTTTAAAAGGAGAGAGAATGGAGAGGAAGAGGATGCAAAGGAGATGGAACAGGAAAAAAAGAGGGGCAAAGGAGATGCTATACTCCACATGGATTTTTAGCCCATTTTATACTCTCCACACTATCTCTCATTTTGCTCTTTCTCAGTCTTTCCCTCCCTCCCTCCACCCTTCGTGTCTGTTCCTGGCACTGGCCGGACATGCTGCAGCAGAAGGGCTCTTTGGCTCTTTAGACTTCATGGTTGCAGCCCTGCTCTACCTAATGACGGACTCATTAACTCAAACCTGCATTGGTGTGGAGAGACATTCTCTTATTCCCTATCTACCAACTGCATCTGACACATTTCAAAATGTTTTTGACAACAAAAATATGGATACTAAAATTACTGGGATATTACTGTTTTTTTTTCCACCACCCCCCGCACACTTTTTTTTAATAAATATGACTTTTTAGGACAACTTTTCAAATACGTTGAGGGGCTGGGGAGGTCACAGCCATTTTTAATTGACAGGAGGTAAGTTGGAGGACAAGCTGCAATTTTAACTCCAAGGGTGTCCAACTGAGGTATAAAGGTGGAATGTAGCTAGTAGAGAGACGCGGGGCAACAGAATATTGAAAACGTTGACATATTAGAGGTAAAAAAGGTTATCTGACAGAAGACGCCTGAGTTCATTAGCACTGGTATTGGGGGGTAGGCTATTTGGATGGGTGAGGAAGAAAATAGTAGGTAATGGATGACTGAGTAGATGTGTGTCACTGGCTGAACTCACATCACTTAACCCACTTTCTTCTCTTTAAGTATAACAGATGCAATTGGCTAGGTAGGGCATGCAGGGCACACAGCACTGCAGTGAAATTGCCCAATCCAGAGAAAACACAACAACCACCAAACAAATTCTCTGGTTCATGTCCCCATCACCATTCTACTGTGTGTAGGAAGGAATGTGATCCCTCTTTTTCTCTGTCCTATTTACTCACCCTCTCGGGTGGATGTGACATTTCCTAAACAGGACATTACACCTTTAGCAGCAGACTCATCCACCTGCCCAACCCTATCTGAGAACAACTGTCCCCCTCAGTTCCATTCCCCCTAATTTCAATTCCAAACCCTTCCTCTGTAAAAACATTGCATCACTTTTCCTATTTATTCAGTTCTCTACCACCCAGTCTCCAATGTCAAACTCAAGTTAGTCCCTCCTAATCCATTTTTTACACCCATTGCTTCAGCATTCAGCCTGCTGGCTAGCTTAGCATGATCGGGGGCCGGTGTTGACTTGTGGAATGTGTTGGTCTAGGGCAAAGATTCATTAGAGAGCAACTGAACAATTCTCACCATCATGCTAATAGTTATTGATCTGTTCTGCCCCTCTGGAATGAACAGCTTGTTTTACTGTAAATACAGACAGGTGGAACGGGAACAAAGTCAAAGCTATCCATAAAAAGCAGAGGTACATGTATGGGAAACGGGGGGAAATGAGGTAGTGCAAGGGAGGGGAACTAGAGAGCAATAGTGCAGTGTTGGGAGAGGGGGTATAACCACAACCAATCCACAAGTGCTGAGGTGGCATTAGCGCCTTCATGTGACCTATGGCCTGCCTCTGTGCCTAAAACCCAAATCCTGCTCACAATAGCTTCCTGTTCTACTTGGATCACCGTCATTTTCAAACATCAGCAAGCATGCCAGTTAGCCACTGGGGATGTCGCTGACACACGAGGGACAGGCAAGAGTAGGGTATATATTGGTACAAGTAAGCAGTAGAAAAGGAGGACCGCCACATAGAGGAGGAGGTCATGTTTGAGGAGAAAGTGATCGCAGAGAGTGACTAAAAGAGAAGCGGGAGGGAGAGTGGGAAATTGTTGAGTATGGCCATTGAGCTGGTAGGAGCAACCCTGTTCCCAGGACACAGCAAATGATCATCATATAAAACAAGGTGCAAATGGAGGTACCTCACACAACAGACTTTCGACCACGGAGATAACTTTTCCCTTCTTTGCTGCAGTTTTTGTTCAACCACTGAATCCAGATCTGGAACACCTTTCTCAAGGAAAGAGAGCGAGAGACAACCTTTTAACTTCTGTATAAAACGAGGGAGGGGGGTGTTTATCCTCCTGATTTCTCACAGTTGTCTGGAGGACAGTGGGGGTCACTGGGACACTCGACTATGGTATGGACCGAAAAAGTTCTGTTATGTTCAGGGGCGGGGGGACTGGCTGTTCAACCTTACATGGCAAGTGAGGGAAAGCCTTGAGTGTTGAACTGAATTTACACTCAAAGTCACCTTACAGTGCTGACTACCATACTTGGGAGAGGGAACGGTGAGGAAATTGTTCTGCTCATAACTTCCTGACCTTGGAAAAAGGTGAGAAAATTTCCTACCTATAATTACCTCCTTGGTGCACATACTTCTTTATGTACCCATATGAACATATGATAACTATGGAATGTAAAGAAGTATGTATTCTTGGTGAGGTGCAAGTCCTCGTTCTAGAAAAAAGTTATGTTGGGCGCCACTGACTAGTCTGAGGATGTCTTGTGTTTTGCAAATTGTTAATCTGGCAGTTGAGAAAATATTGAGCACAAAAAGTGAGCGGTATCAAAATAAGGGACAAAACGTATATAAATTTGACCTCTAAGGCCCTTATATTAACTATACCATCCCTGGGTGATATCACTGCAGTTATGATGAATATAGGGAGTTTACTGCTTGTTTCTAAACTGGGTGACTTAGCCAATAAAAATCTCTCAATCAAGATAAGACAGTCAAAACATTTATTGAATATTTATGTATATTTATGTATTTATTGAATAATTATGTACATTAGTCTAAATTTACTTCTGTTAGCTGTAGTTGTGTGTAGTCAGGTAGTATAGTTAGGTACACTTTTAAAGGGGAAACAGAGGCGCCTTTTGACATTGCCAAATGAGTAGGACTTCTTGTCATTAATGAGGAATTTTACTGCATGACAGTTTTGCAAGTCAGCTGAATACAGCATGAACTTCAGAAAACAGTGCGTGCTGGAGCTGCTCATTAATACCATAATCTTTCCTAGTAGTCCTGCATGTCTAATGAGAAAAAGAAGGAAGGTGAAATGAGACCAAAAACTGCCATTGTTCCATGCTTTTTTTCATGAAAACACATGACAAAGAGCAAGGTATCGTTGCTGAGGTGGCAGATTTAAGAGGCACCTAGGCTGCTATTGCCGGCACAAGCTGCCCCTATTCTAGTGCTGCATCATACAGCAACCATGCTAACAGTCTTGTGTGTTTAACTATGGCTCCCTTTATGCTGTTGCCCTTAACCGTCCCCCCACCTCACATCAACCCAGCTACCCCATGCTCCCCTCCCATTCTCTGATTCCTGCACTCATTGTTCATGTTTGCTATGCTTGCCAAATGCTTTGCTGGGCTGCTAGGCAGTCAGATTAGACCATTAAAAAGTGACAATGCAGGATCAGGGTCAACTCTGGCCTGTCAGCTGATTCCAATTGTAGACTGATTCAAACAAATAAAGGCAAAAGAATATAGACAGTGGCTCAGAGACCAACGAAGGCAAGGGGAGGTGGAGAGTAGTTTGTATTGCAAGCTATTCATATCTTACTCTGTTGCTTATGGAAATCGCCCCCCCTTTGCCAGTTCTGAGATTATTCAAATATACAAGGCAATAGTTCACTACTGGTTTAAACTTCTAGTATGTTGCAAAACAACTGCAACATTTTGATAATGTACATTTTACATACATATGAAACATATCTTAAAAACAAATTGAAGTTGGATACAAACAATCATTTGAAACAAACTATATACACTTGATAGCACTAGTTTTTTTTACTTACAACTGAACAATATCATATTATCCGTGGGAAAGACAAAATATTTCTACTTAAAATTTTATTTCTGCATTAGTTGCTGGTGTCAGAAAAAAAATATAATATGTCTATTACTGAGCAAGATGTCAGTGGTAGTGTGCGTATTGGAGCGCATGATATTGAAAATCTGGAAATGGGATTAGAGAAATTGATTGACACAATCTAAATTAAGACACTAAAAGTACATCCTCATTTGTAAATAATTTATGACTAATAATTGTAAAAAAAAATGAGTGTTCCTTTTATAAATAATACAAATTATTATTGCAATGTTATGATCATTGTATAGAAAGAAATTTATAGCATAGCTATTAGACTGGGCCATGTTAGATTGTACAACTTAACCAACATGGCAAAACCAAATACCAAACCAGAAATCTATTACGGCCTAAATTTAAGACATAATCTCTGTTGAGACATCAATTGCCTACGCTAGCACACGTTTAGTCCTACATGTTTCTGCAAGGTCTTCGATACCAATGACCAGCTGTCTGAGTGACAAACACAGCAGATGCTGACATTATCAAATGCTTAACGCCCCCCCCCCCCCCCCCCCCCCCAACCCGCCCCCAATCCCCTTACTCTTTTGCCCTGTTATGGCCCTTAGACGAGATGAGCTGCTTGGCCACCTGACTCTGACTTAAAAACTGTATGTGTGTGTCAAACATGGATGTGCATGTGTGTGTTACAAATAGAACTGCCTCTGGTGTACCATATCAAACTGGCCCGATGTTACCTCCCTCCTGTCTACAAGCACTACTGTGTATCCCTCAGCTGTCACTGGACACTTAAAAAAAAAAATCACATGTGCCTTGGCAGAGTCAATAATTATAACACCTGACAATGATTCTACTCTTACTTTCAAAACATTTTAAGAGTGCATTCAATTTGAAAACAGTTAAACACAGATATACATCAGTTGAAAAATAAAGATCTGCTGTGAACAAATAATTTTGGGAGATATCAAAGATAAACTGCATGTTGCCTAAGCTGAACAGCACATTCTGAATTCATGAGTTAACTGAATATGCATAGCTGAATTAAATGAAAAGCACATTAGGGTTAGAAGAAAACAAGCAAAATACCAAGCTAATATGTGGAATAATACAGTCAACCACTCTGGGTTACTATGTGGGTGAATTTTAGTTGAAAATAATACATCTTGTGATCCTACAGAAAATAGAAAGACACGTATAATAATCTGCCCTTCGTCATAGTTCAAACAATTCCCTCTACACTGCAAGTACATCTCTTGGACTTAAGTGACTGGTTTAAATTGATGTTGTGATTTGACACCCCAGAGTGCTCCTGAAGGAAGACCAGTGAGAAACCTTGTGTGCGTGGTTGTGCCTCTGCATTTGCCTGTTGGCCATCTAAGTGACCGGAGCAGCAGCACGCTTCCAGCAGGTCCCATCTGTCAGAGCCTGTAATTGCTTCATGACTCCAGGATATTTGACTCAAGTATACTGCCACAGATTATTATCCTTTTCTCAGGGCACAATTTCTCCAACTTTCAAAGAGAGGGCAAGTATTAAACTAGAAAAGATTGCAGGAAGAATAAATAGTCTACCTGGAGGGCAGCAAAAGAAAAGTTTGGTAAGGCTGATCAACTTTATGACATACTGGTGTGGTAAATGAGGTGTAGGGTGCTCAATGTCCATGTGCAATGGCACAGAGTCGATGGAGCTAAAGAGTCATTGGGGAATTAAGACCTAGTGAAATGCTATGGGGTATTCCTTTTCCCTCTCTTGTGATGAGTCACACTTCAATTTTTGCATGTTCAAGTATGGTCTTTCCCTGTTGAGTTTTTGAGACAAGCCACCGTACAGGAGTTATAGGAGTTGTAATATTTTTCACTGAAACAGAGATTTTGCAATGCTTTGCTAAAGCTGGTAAAATGGAACCAAATCACCTCTTGAATGGATTTGGTCCCCTTCAACCAGCTGTAGCTATGCTTTGATGACTACAAGGATTCCACCACTCAGTTAAGACCTTCAACACATTGTCTTTAATGACAGCATCCAAACCTATTAATGACAAGTGACTGCCTTATGTCCTTTTCAACACCCGGAGTGCCCAATGACTGTCATTTTCAAGGCTACATGTCTCCTTTTAACTAATAAAGTAACTATCTCAGCTATAAACTTTTTTATGGTCTCCTTTACTTACTGAGTGCTGCATCTGAGTCCTGAAATTTGTATTCTGACCACACTATCAATGGCTGTTTCAAAATAGCAAGGCAGAGTCATGCAGTGTGCTATTTTAGAAGCAAAGCACTCACATATCTCTCTGAGTATGAATGTCTGTCTTTCTAAGACACCCCCTTCGCTGTCACTGAATGGTAACACTCGATTACACTCTGAGTGGCATCATGGTAAAGAAAAAACAAAAGTAACATTAAAAAGAACCTTGAGAGAGTGAGTGGTATGAAACAAAAATTCTTTCCATAAAGTCCTTTCTCTACAGCCCAAAGAGTGACGTTGAGGAGGCTGGGCTAGATGAGAACAAGATGCTCAGGAGAATGACAGCTGAATTTGCAGTAAGAGTGACTTGCGATTAGCAAACACGGGATTACACATAACTCAATGTTACTACCATGAAGGCAAGTGAATCCATCTATAATTTTGTCCCTTCATTCACTCCTCTACCATTTTACTGACACTTGAATGTGAAAAGGTCCCAGAGTTGTGGGACCTATTATCACATACAGAAATCAATTTATTACATTTACATACATACAACTGAGCAATGTCTTTCTTTTGAAGTGTATTAATCTCATCAGTAAACTTCAAAATCAAAACAGTTAATCAAAGATAGAACCCTACTTACGTACTTCGGTCTTGTTCAAAGATTTTAGATTTTTTTTTAGATTTTGAAAAAGTCTCATAGCATATTGAATACAGTGGCCAGATCTAACCACTTTAATCTAATTTTCTATTAATTTGTGGCTATTCATACAATTCTTAGTTCAAACAGGTTAAGCTTAAGACAATCTATGGGATTACAGTGTCAAAAGTTCCCTGAGCCCCAAGGTCTTAAAGTGAACTAAAAACCTATGTGGCTGGCCTATGTTTTGCCAAATTAAAAAAAAAGGCAAGCACTATATTTCAGAGAGAATCAAAAATCTTAAAACAGAGCAACACATAAAGGGGTACAGACAGTCAGTGCACGGCTTGTTAGGAGCCCATTAATGAGTCATGGGCTATTAATCAGATTGTTTATAGTATTTTAGCAGGCAGTGGCTTAAAGCAACCCCACAGAGACACCCAGAGATGAACCAGGCTCCTCTTACTAGCTAAGGCAGCAGTAAACACACAGAGACAAACAAAACTCTTCCCAAGACATCTTACTACTGGTTATACATGCACTTTCAAATAACTAGCAACTGTTAAATTTAACAACCACACCTACTACTTATAACTGATGTATGTGAGTATTGAACAAGACGAAATAGGTAAACCTCCTATTGCACACCCCTACAGTCAAAAGATTGTATAACAAGAAGATTTTCTTCCGTATTTGGGTTTACAAGCTGAAAGATTTATATGTTGCTCACAGGGTTATGCACTGTATCTTATTTCCAATGCTGAAGGGGCCACTCGCAATCTTCCAAGAGCAAGGCAAAAAAAATAAATAATTACACACCAGGGTGAGACATGCTCTATTCCAAAACTCTTTCAGTTTATATTCAGTAGCTGACAAGAAATTAAGGATTGGACCTCCATGTATTACACAACTCCCATTTTACTGAAGGTGAAAACATACAAAAAATACTGTGGTGTTGTGCGTAAACATCAGGAGGCGACATGTCATATTTTTTTCCCTCACTGTTTTACCTTTAGAATATTCCTGAATTCTGTGCTTTCCTATTCATCATACTTTTCCATCAGATATGTAATAAAATGATTGTGGAAACATTTCAAAAAATTCAGTTAAGTTCATGTAATGAATGTATACATTTGAATATTATCAACATATTTCATATATTTGATATGAATACAATTGTAACAAAATTTGCTTTTCGGGCTGCATCGCTACAGTTTATGGTACCAGGTCACATAGTGTGCTCAATACAATCCTCTGCGCACATCTAAATTTTAGTACAACCAAGAATGGTACTGAATTCTTAACCAATATCTTCAAATCCACTTAATTACTAGGGGGTTCAGAAGCTGGCCAACTAGACCACATTTGTTTTTGAGATTTCACAAAGTTAACTTCAGAAAAAGCAGTTGAAATATCTATTTCAAATACTTGTTTAACGAAGGACCTGAGGATAAATGCTACTTATAAAATCACAGGTCTTCTGCCTTATTTGATGAAACAGACAACTGTATAGTCTCAGCATTGCATTTTTGAGCTCAACAACTTCAAAAGTCAGGATAGAAAAACTAAAGAACTGCACCCGTGTATCATCACCATGTAATCACAATTTATTTAATTTTACCCAGTTCAAAGATTCCCTGTTTACCCACATAGTAAAACCAATGAGCCTTACTCGATCCTTAATCAAAGGATTTTTTTCCATTCCACTCTTCTATGGAAATAACTCTGTTCAGTTATCATTTGAAAATTTCAACTAAGAAAATTTGTCTTTGGAGATAGCTTTTGATTATAGACATTTCTCTTACTTTTGCAATGGTTTGAGCGTCAAAAGAAAATGGGGACACTACAGATGACAACATACTGTATATCTTTGTCTCTCTGTATGCAAGAAATAGAATGTGAACTAAAGCACACAATCAGATAAAACCAGGGCCTCATAGAGTCAATACTGTAGATTTTTTTTGTCTAATGTCTAATTTTTTCTCAAATGTTCCACTGGACTATCTCCTTAAATTGTAATCATCAGAGCTTTTTTTTACATACGTGCACAAACAGTAATCCTACTGCACTTGTGACCCACTTGAAATAAATTTTTTGCCATTTTCAAGAAAAAAAATAAAAACAAAATACAAATGTCACAGAGGCCTTTTATATTTCTGACAACTCTGGAGAGTTCTACAATACCCAAAACACCTGTAGCTTAACTGTGGAGCTATATTTGCTATTTAAACAATATGACTGTACAGTAAGAATATGGCAACTGCATCATTTGTAACATAGGACCCCTAGATTTCTGCCATACTGCAGCTCTTCATGCATCTTCTGCATATACCACCCTCTGCTGGTCAATAACAAATAATCCACATTTTAAACATTGCAGCATCGACTTCAGAAAATAGCCTGAAGGGGCTGTTCATTGAATACATTAAGTGATTTTTTTTCTACTGTATTTTGGCATTGAACTTGATAGGGGCAAGTAGGAAAGACGAGTATTTATCTTGATTAAAGAAGACACAAACAAACATTGTGTCACATTGTGTTGCCAATGGCTACAAGAGGACACTGCATTCGTGACAGATCGATTTTCAGTCCCTGCAGCATCTTCTCTGCCTAGTAGCTGTCAGTGACGCTTCTGTTGGTTCTACTTGTACATGAAAACTAGAGGTATTTTCTATTGAAGGGCGTAAACATTACCAGATCAGGCATGGAGGTAAACAGTAAATGCATGATTTTATGTTCAGGGCTCAATTGATGAATATCAATTTTTCCTAGGTCTGGATCAAGGAGACAATTTAAAAACTTGCGGACATCCTGAATTGTGTTAAGGTAGCACATATAGCGAAATCATGCAAATTTTAAAATCCAAAATATGAGGTACCGTATTTTTTGGATTATAAGTCGCATTTTTTTTTCATAGTTTGGCCAGGGATCTGACTTAATTCTCTGGAGAGACTTATGTGTGAAATTATTGAGCTCACTTGCTCTGATACGTGTCTGTCTGTGTCTTTAATGTATCACCGATCGTCACACACACATTACCAGAACAGGCACTGACACACACACACACACACACACACATATATATATACAAACACACACACACACATATATATATATATACACACACACACACACATACATACATACGTGTATACATACATACGTGTATATATATATATTTTTTTTTTTTTTTTTTTAACATGAATCAACAACGTTTGCAACTTTTACTCATTCATTGTCTGTACCACTTGGATACAGAATTAAGGGCATGCTTGAGCCAATCTCAGCTGACACTGGGCGAGAGGCAAAAGGCAGGGTGCTTCGTGGACCATTTCCCAGGACACAGAATTGTAAGGACATAGAGAGACAACCATTCTTTCTCTAATTCAGACCCACGTCAGACCTAGGCATTTTGGTCTTTAATTAATCTACTGCGCCATTTTCAGATAGTGGGAGGATATTAGAGAAGCCACGGTGTACCTAAACAGGGTTGGGGGAGAACATAAATTGTACACAGAGTGGCCCCAGAATGAGTGGGTGGAGGCAGGAGTGAGGCAGAGTGCTGTCCACTGCTTCCCAATGCTGTCTATCTCATACCACTTACTTCAACTCTCTCTCTAACTTTGCAATCATCTAACCAATCCAAATTATTTTCCCAATTGTTGTACACTGGAAAAGACTTGACAAATCCTACTAATTCAGTGGCAAGCACAATGTTTTGTGACAACTGGTTTTAACAAATAAACAAATTGACTTCTATTTTTCTGTGAAAGTCAATATGGAACTTTTGGTATGTTTAAGTTAATCTGGTGATCAATGCATAAGTTAAACATATGGAGAACAAGTGCTGCCATCAACAAATGTTTTTAGCAGTGAACCAGAGATACAGGACCAGGCTTGATTGTGGCAGGGGTGTCACAGCCATCTAAACACTGGTCCTCATGCCAAAAGATTGGATGCAGTAAATGGGAATGACAGTCTGCCTGGTATAACAAAGTTCATCACCAAACATACTCTCATACATGCCCAAAGCACTTGGCACTAAAAACAATCATTAACTTTTCTAGAAATCACTCTAGCTAACAAAAAACAAGGGTGATAACAATGAAACAGACTGTTGTCTTTCTAAACACCATTCAATATGCTTATAACTGAAAAATATCAAAACAACGAACAAGCTAAGCATCAATGTGCTTTACAATAGATAAAAATAACTGGCGAAGGAAAAGGTGTACCCCAGTCCAGCTGCAATATGGAGTAGCCTCTTCCAATCAGCTTCTGGTCACAGCACAACACATGACTGACCAAAGTAGTAGGAAAAAGAAACACTCAACACTTTTTAAAGTGTTAATCTCTACAGACAAACGATTTGAAAAGCCTGTAAGGAACTTTCTCAACAATTCTTATCAGTTGAAAAAAAATGGATGATATGGGCCTGCCTCAAATATCCATTAATTTTAAACTAAATTTAGAGGCTTATATACATTTTATTTAGGAATTAAACGTTAAGAAATGGCAGAAATGCTAGCCAGCTCATTAGATATTGACTGATAGAGAATCTGCTGTGATAGAAACTAATATGAAAAGGAAAGTTTGAGTATATAATAAGTCATCTTCAACATTGATGTATGGCTTACCAAACTAACTTAACAACTACTGATTGTATAGATCATAAACATGACAACACTCTGACCACTGGGAAGTCTAAAGGACATTTTTTGTACTACAGTTGAAAAGATTATGAAATTATGAGAATGTGTTGTAAAAAATAAAGTGGGTTATGGAAGCTGATAAGTATCTCATACCTGGGGTTTCCTCGCAAGGCAGCATGATGTAAAGCATTGAATCCATTATTGTTGGTGATGGTGACATCAGCACCAGCCTCTAACAGTACCGAGAGCATGTCATCTCTTTTCTTACTAATGGCATCGTGCAGAGGTGTGTCCCCTTCTGAATCCTAAAAGGAAAACCTGGGGTTACTTCTTTCTGGCAAATATTTTGCTTAATCCATATGATTTTTAAAACAATGATGCCATATACTCATACATAACAAGTATTTTCTTACAAATGATCTGATAATGATAACACAGTTGAATTTCTGAAAACATTTCTCATTGGTCAATAAATTGGTGTGAAATACCTGGAGACTGGGGTGGCAGCCAAAGTCAAGCAGAGTTTTGACCACCTGCAGATGGCCCTTGTTTACAGCAATATGTAATGGAGTCTGCCGTCTCTTATTCCTGGCATTCAAGTCAGCACCTCCCCTTTGCAGCACCTCAATCACAGAGCCTTCATCACCAAAGGCTGCATGGTGCACTGCTCGATCTCCATCCTTGTCCTGAGGCCAAATCCACATTGGTTGGTAAATACATAGCTAATGTTGCGTGTTTGTAAGACTTTAACATGATCTAATTCATGAGTCTTTTTAACATGATCTAATTCACGAGAGTCTTTTCAACATGATCTATTTCATGAGAGGCTTTGTAAAATAAAATGTCAAAATTTATTGCATTTTAACTGCATGCCAATTTTTGACTGAGAAAAAACACATTTTAGTTGGTTTGATGAATTACTCAGTATACATGAGCTTCGACTTCAAAATCTTGTTTATTTTCCCATCATTATAGTATACAGATCAATAGATAAGTGCAGAAAACACATTTGTGTCTCTTATCAACATAACCTGTTCTACTTCCCTTTCATTATCATACAGCTGCTGGAATTGTTTTGGCACTGTCATTTTGGATAGCAGTTCGTAATTCTCATGATCTGAATCAAACTGTTGTGTATCCCTGTAACTCCTGATCATCTACCATGGAGAAGAGGGGTCTATGGTCCACAAGGATATATTTTGCCATTGAATTAGTACATTTATCTTGACATGTTTCTGAATTTAGACCTGGGCATGTGGCTTGCTTGTGTTAGCATTGCCATTATCTTCCACGGCGAATTTAACGTTACCAACCCGAAGGAAACCAACACGTTTCACATTGAGGTGGTAAGAAAAGGTAGAGGTGCTTCTGTGATACTCAAAATCCTTCCCACATTAACAATTCCCAATTCCAATTAAGTTGGCACATTGTGAAAAATGTAAATTAATGATTGCAATAATTTGCAAACCACTTTCAACCTTTATTTAGTTGAATACACTGCAAAGACAACATATAAGATTTTTTGATCTTTTTTTTTTTTTGTTGCAAATATTCACTCATTTTGGATTTTGATGCCTGCAACACATTCCAAAACGGCAGAGGCAACAAAAGACTAGGGCAGTTGAGAAATGCTCAAAAAACACCTATTAGGAATATTCCACAGGTGAATTGGAAATAGGTGAGTGTCGTACTTGGGTATGAAAGGAGTATTACCGAAAAGATCAGTTGTTTGCAATCAAGGATGGGGCGTGGTTCATCACTTTCTGAAACACTGCCTGAGCAAATAGTCCAACAATTTAAGAACATTTCTCAACATGCAATTGCAAGGAATGTGGAGATTTCATCAACTATGGTGCATAATATTCTCAAAAGATTCAGAGAATCTGGAAAAATCCAATATTGAATACCTCTGACCTTAAATCCCTCATATTGTTCTGCATTAATGAGTTGCATCTTTGTGTAAAGGATATTGCCACATGGGCTCAGGAACACTTCAGAAAATCATTGTCAGTTAATACAGTTTGTCGCTGCATCTACAAATGCAGGTTAAAACTGAACCATGCAAAACAAAAGCCATACATCAACAACACTTAGAAACACCACCGGCCTCTCTGGGCTTAAGCTCATCTGAAATTAATTGATGCTAAGTACAAAACTGTGTTGTAGTCTGTTGAATCTACATTTCAAATTGTTTTTGGAAATAATGGATGTCATGTCATTAGGGCAAAAGAGGAAAAGGACTATTCGGATTGTTATCAGTGCAAAGCTCAAATGCCAGCGTCTGTGATGGTATGAGGTTGTGTTAGTTCCCACGGCATGGGGAACTTGCAGATCTTTGAAGGCACCATTAATGCTGAAAGATACATACATATGTTGCCATCCAAGATGCTTCTTTTTCAGGGGCATTCCTGCTGTTTTCAGCAAGACAGTGCCAAGCCACATTCTACTGGTATTACAACAGCATGGCTTCATAGTAAGAGTTCGAGTACTGGACTGGTCTGCCTGCAGTCCAGACTTTTCACCTACTGAAAATGTATGGCACATTATGAAGCCCAAAATACAACAACGGACTGTTGAGCAACTGAAGTTGTACATAAAGCAAGAATGGAAAGAATTCACACTTAAAACAATCAGTGTCTTCAATTCCAAAATGCTTAAGAGTGCTGTTAAAAGGGAAGGTTCATGTAACACCATGGCAAAAATACCTGTCCCAGCTTCTTTGGAATGCGTTGCAGGCATCAAATTCAAAATGAGTGAATATTTGCAAAACACGTTAAAAGTTAATCAGTTTGATCATGAAATATATTGTCTTTGTAGTGGACTCAACTGAATATTGGTTGAAAATGATTTGCAAATCATTTTATTATTTTTTTACATACATTTTACGCAAGGTCCCAACTTCATTGGAATTGGGGTTTGTATTGAAAGGTTCATTCAACCAGTGTCCTATCACCTGCCTCATGTACTTTCATAACCATTGACAGTATGTTCTGTCCCCCTTTAACTCCTCTACTGGGAAACATTCCACGGTCCAAATTAAAGTCTAATTGAAATGCGTGAATTTTCGTAGCTGGCTCTTTTTCTGTAATTAATTGATCAATATGAATGCAAGTCCCAGCCATAATATATGCACTTTTCTGTTGTGAGAGATGCTGAATTTGCAGAATAATATGAATGTTAGATCATAATGGCAAAAATGTAAGTAGTTTCACCAACCTCAGCTTCAAGGTCTACATTGTGTTTAAGCAGCAGCTTGAGAACATCCACATGACCATTCTGACTTGCTGCCTGCATAGCAGTATGCCCAGCACACTGTCCATTCACCTGGAAATAATCAAAAGTGAGATCTCAAGTGTTTCAAATTAAGGTATAGGTCAAATCCTTTGTTGGTTTGTTTCAGAATGCACAGCTATGTGTTTATTTTTAATCACCACTTTCTGTATGGTCACTAATCAATTATTTGGGCATTATCGCGAGACTCGAGCTGTCTTTTGTTTTTGCAGGGGATCATTCGGCCAGGCTCCAGTACTTAGAGTTAAACAAATAATTCAACTGAAAGGCATTAGGGCATGTGGCCAACCATCTATCCTTGCACAAACAAATACATTTACATGCGCACTGTCAATACTGCAAACAAACCAGTACTCACACTCTTAACTGAGCTTTTTACTCTCTAACAGTCGTTTCCCTTGTATCTTGGCCTAACAGACAAACCAGTGCGTAAATTTCAAAATTTAGTTTACGAGTGACTCATATCTCAACTACACTCAGGGTTTATGAGGGTATCAGATAATCTAATTTAAGGCTTTTTAATGCTCTTTTTTAATGCTACTTTAAACAATTTAATTTTCATGTCCAACTACAGATACTTTTATCAATAATAATACATTTCACACTGTAGCAGATAGATACATATGACCTCCTGAGTGAAAATGGAACTAAAGAAGCGCATGGATTTAAATTTGTGTATGATTATCAGAGCATAGTTCTTGTTTTTTTTTCCTTTTTTTCTCCAACTGTTTTCAGTTCAAGGTATTTGTCCTTGTATCTCCTACTTGATGATAATTTGAGCCATGAGTGCACCGTCTGTGTTGGTATCAGCTTTCTCAGCAAGTTCATCAGCGTCCTGAAGGCTGGCGCACACCTCTGTAAAGACAGCCTTTTTCTTTCTCAGTGATTAAAGCTCATCCTTAATTGTTTTTTTTTCCCCGCCACACTCAACTGCTGCCTGCCTTTTGCTAAACTTATGACCTTCTGATCCCATGTGCTATTTGATTGATGTCCATTGTGCAAAGGTTAAAGGTTTTTGTGCAAAAGCTACAAATGCCTTTCCCAGTTTTCCACTGACAGGCTTTAATTAGTCTTGGAACACTCCTTCATCTATCCACGTTTGTTGAAAATTACACTTTCTTATTATCCAGACACAACACTATTCTCCACTCTTTCACCATGCTCTATGTCTGGTGTTGTAACTTCGTGCAGAGCAGCGGCCGTAAACAATAGTCAATTAAAGGGTTCCACCTGTCAATCATCACCGATCACCACACTATTTTGATCGAAAATTACTAAATGTTTGTACAGCCGAATTAAATTAAATTGTGAATGTATTTCCCCATGAGTGTATTTGAATTTTTTATGCCTCTGGACACTGAATTTGATGCAATATAAGGCTATGAGTTTTGCAAAATGTTTTTAATTAATTTTACAACCCACAGAAATCCTGATAATGCTCTGAAGTGATCTATGATGTACAAGGAGGCTCATTTTCAGGAGGTGTGTGGAGAGGAGGGATCTTCCTAAAAAAAATTACCCTCAGCTATGTTCTGTGAGAAAAATAGGATTCAGCCAGGAGAATTTCAGCTCCAACAGCCCAATCAGGGTTGAATTATCTGGATTTGCAGCATAACCCATGCTTTCAAGAAGAGCTTCTTTGGTGTTTGGCATTACCATTACCATTTTTAAGACTGAAATAAGTAATTAGTGTTATTCTTTAAGTATTTATAAGTTAAAAGATAGTAATTTCATGTTACTCAAACTTCACATAGAAATCTAGCAAGAGCTACTCAAACGTGTGCAGCACTTACATCTACATCTGGTCTCTTTAGGATGTCCTCCACCTTGGCCAGGTCTCCATTTGCTGCTGCCTTAACAAGCTCTTCATTGATGTCCCCCGACTCTTGTGTCTCAAACAGTTTTTTCAGTAACTGCGATAGACGCTCTGGCGAAACAAGTGATTAATCATGAATAAGTGTCCCTTAACAACAAAGACCTGGGACAACACTCTTCACAATGTCAGCAGCACATGTTAGTACCTCCAGAGGCATTGCTAACAGCAGACCCAGAGGGAGCAATCTTGGTGACTGCAGCAGGATTGTATGTCCAAGATGTTCCACAAACCTCAACCTTCAGGTCACTATCTGAGTAGATCTGCTGCACACGTCCCACCTTGCCAAGAGTCTGTTTAAGAGAATAAAATTGGTTGATGTTGTATAACAGTATGTAAGTGGTGAAGGCAGAGATAAAAGCTTGAGTAACAGTGGTTCTGGGATGTAGAGTTTACAAACAGCACTGCAAGAAAGGATGGAATCATAAAACTGAGTCATAAACCTGTTGTCATACATTGAGAAAAAAGAAGGCAATGCAAAACATTTTTCTATGCTTGCAAGAAAAGTACTAATAATAACAGATAGCCTTTCTCTTATTACTATTTGGGGCAGTCCTGGATGATGGCATCAATAATGGGCTGCAACAGTAGAGGCAGCAGCATGTCTTTATCATCAGCAGTGGTTAGTGAACAAAGCTACAACCTTATCAGGGATAAAAGGGTGCATTATTTGGTGAAGGGGACCAGTTTGGCACAGAAAAGTGGCATATTCGGGTGTATTGGCATTACATAACCCATAGGAGTGCCAGGCAATACATTTTATAGTACCGGTAGGTAACAAATAAAATCTTATGACAGAAAAACACTAATAACGTCTTTTAAATCTGCAGCAAAAGATCGCCTTGTGAAGGATTCAGAACAAGAAAATGAATTGGCACTGCTCAGTATTCAGGAAGGGACAGAATATTATACTGGCTTTTGGACCCCTTGAGCTTTATTTATAGCCAATTTGATATTCATTTTGGAGTTTGATTTTAAGAATATAACACAATAAGGGCAATCACAAAAACCAAGAATCATATTAATATGACTAATGTGATCAAACATATGAGAATTTAAGCTATCATTTAAGTGTTGTTTGCATTCAAGAGTATTGGCAGAGAAAGGTGATTTTCACCTTCACATTACAGCTAATTGATAATGAATAGATAATTGAAAGCTAATACTTTCAATTATCTATACACACTAACACATAGCTACCTTGGGCACATATTTTCAATTAATTCAGTGTTTCTTAACGATGACTTTATGGGCATAAATCTAACGCATGGCCTTATTGTCTGCATTTGCAATCCTTTTTGAAAGAAGGGGTCACTCATGAGGTCAGCATAGTACTGTAAGATAAATCTTTTGTTTGTTCTTGAAATGTATTAATTCTATATATTACATTACGAATTACAAAGACTAGACAATATTATCAACTCAGCCATAAATTAGCAGATAATATAAACCCAAAGAACAGGATAACCAAGTCCAGAGGATTATTATGTAGAAAACTGGTCAACTCAATAACTGCAGAGTCCAGACATCCTCTGAAATTGGCACACCTTTTCAATGGGAAGCTTTACACATTGGTATTTTCTTAAAAAAGCAGACGCAAACAGGCCCAACATGTCAAAATTCTTCTCAACAACTCAAAACTCACCAATCATATGATAGAATAGTATAAAGCATACTGTGACCAGACTGTACATTGTTAAGATTGGTGGAGCCCTCTCCTGGAACTGCCACCTTCTAGTGGCAGAGGGTTTTGACAGTCAGTGATACTAGGAGCTAAGTTGTCGGGAGCTTTATGCCCCTAGTAGAGTGACCCAAAGTATGGAGGTCCTGGGTCAGGGACCAGACAAAGCGTATCTCAGAAGACTCCAATGACGAAGACAATATGGGGATTGGGCTTGAGCGCCTGGTGCCCATGCCTGCAACCGTGGCTCAGCTTGAAAGTGCAACGAGGATCCCCTTCCCTTGAGCTCACTAACCACAGAAGGGGCCAAGTGGGTTGGATGCGATGTGAGAAAGGTTGGGAGACCTTGAAGGTCCAATCCACAGTTGCAGAAGCTGTCTAAAGAACATGGAACATTACCCTTTGGCAGGGGAAAGAGCCTGAGCTAGTGCACAAGGCTGAGAAGTTCTGACTGGATGGTCGGACTCACCTCGATGCACAGCTCGGGCTCTGGAACCAGGCCCCTTAGGGAGGAGGCTGTGTTTTGTTACGGGACTTGTGTGCTAGTCAAGTACTGGGCATAATGAAAGTTGCACATTTGCATACCTTTAGGCCTGAACATGATGTTCACACCTGTCACCAACACACCTTCAGCCCCTTAGGTTTGATGATCCACTTTGTAGTCTAGTCATCAGAATTGAGGCTGCATGTTCCAGACACTCAGGTGAAGAGGGGGCTGGGATGAGGATCAGCACCTCCAAATCCGAAACCATGGTTCTTAGACAGAAATGGGTGGAGTAGGTCCTGCCTCAAGTAGGAAGGTTCAAGTATCTTGTTCACGAGTGAGGGAAGAATGGAACAGGTGATCGACAGGTGGATCAGTACGTTGGCAGTGATGTGGACTTCGGTGGAGTCTGTCTTGATGGAAGATCGATTTACCGGTTTATCTACATTCGTACCCTCACCTATGATCATGAACTGTGGGCTGTGATGGAAAGAACAAGGTGGCAATTCCAAGTGGCCGAAATGAGTTTTCTCCGCAGGGTGTCCGGGCTCTCCCTTAGAGACAGGCCTTAAGAGTTCAGCCATCGAGGAGGGGCTCAGCATAGTTGCTGTTTCTCTACACAGAGAAGAGTCAGATGAGATGGCTCGGGTATCTGGTCAGGATGCCTCCTACACACCTCCCTGGTCAGGTGTGCCAGGCATGTCCAGCTAGGAGGAGGCCCTGGGAAAGACCCAGGACGCGCTGCAGGGACTATGTCTCTAGGCTGGCTTAGGAAAGCCTTGTGAAAGCCCCCGAAAGGGCTGGACTAAGTTGCTGAGGAGAGGGAAGTCTGGGCCCCTCTGCTTCAGCTGCAACCTGAACCTAGTAAGCGGTAGAAGATAGATGAATGGATAGATTGGTGGAGCATTAATGGTACATGGTTGTTGTTTGAAGGCAGGGTTTAGCCCCTGAGTTCCAATGAAGGTATTATATAATGTTTCTGCCATACAATACATTGTGGATAATTCCAGGCATTTAAAAGTAATCATCTTAAGACTTTGTAGGGAAGTCGACAGGGAGGGCAAATTTCTATGTTAGCTTAATAGTGTTTCAGTACAGAAAGCATGGTCCTTTGAGACATGGCATTACACCATCAGGATGCAGAAGAATTGAGATTGCCAAGCAGGCCTTCTTGTTCAACATGATTTCCTTTCTTCTGAAATGATGATCTGGATGAATAAGGACATATTTGTTGCTTTTGCTACAAATGGACAATAGCTCTGGTTCTGACATTTACAGAATAAGATTACCACAAATGATGTTCTGAAAGCTCTTGTTGGCGAATTGGCCTGGTAGTCCGACTTTAACACACACACACACACACACACACACACACACACACACACACACACACACACACACACACACACACACACACACACACACACACACACACACACACACACACACACACACACACACACACACACACACACACACACATTACTTTTAGTTTATACATCAATATTTCACACCCTCTGACAGGTAAATTAGTTTTGAAGAAAAAAAAAAAAAAAGAGAACAAAAAAAAAAATTTGCTACGTAAACTTACAGGCAGCATTGCCTCAGCCCACTCTCCATGGCCTCTTTGGAGCAGCTTGATTCGGTCAATGTCATAGCAAATCTGGACCAGGTCTCCCACCAGAAACTGGGAACTGCCTCCCTCTGCTCCTGCTGCCACTTCTCCACTACGAACTACATTAGCTTTTGTCAGCACTGCTGGATTAAATGTCCACCTGAGGGAACAAAAATGAATACACAAAAGGATAAATTCATTCATAATATGAATTAAAAACCTAGTAATTATGGAAAATAAATAGAAATGGCATTATTTTCACTAAATAAGATCCTTGTTTTCTAAAAAGAAAATCAGATTTTTTTTCAGAGCACATATATTTTATGGTAGATGGAAAAGCTTTTGGAAATTAGTTCAGAGTAGCATTCCTGTAGAGGATAACTACCTTTTGCAATCTAATCAAGTATTACAAATGATAATTACAATTAATTTGTTAAATGATTAACAGCTTCAGTTAGAATTGACATTTTCCTGGAAAGATAATGCCTAAGTCATTAACTAACAGGGAAATTCAGATATGATATGATTCAGTCCTAATGGCAAGGAGCAATTCAAATTGAACCAATCTATGGATTCACCTGTTCCCACTTGGATACTGGACAACAATATCATGATCTTCATCAATGCCGCACACTGTGCCAGTGGTGGTAAGGGTCTCAAACATGCCATCTGTCCATCCCCCATGACCATGTTGGAGAGATTGGACAATCTCAAGATCCAGATCAATGTTGACGAGGTCTCCAATCTGAAGGCCGCCAGGATTTCTGTTGCCATTCTGCTCACCTAAAATAAAGTAAAGTCAATTAACGAATTGGACTGTCAAAAACGTCTCAAAAATTATACAACCTTCACGTTTGAACAACAAAGCATAAGAGCTTGCAAGGATGATTCTGACCATTTGGATGCGTTAAACTTCTTCAAGCAAAGACTCGAAGAAGCCCCAAAGGCCCCTAATCATGAACAAATTGGCCTATGAATCCAGCTGCAAACAAGCCTCAGGGCATGAACACACAAACAAATAAACTCATGAGCTTTCCTCCATGTGGCGTTGTATTCCACGTTGTTTACATTGCTCATTGTTGTGTTCTCTCTATTTTTCAGTGAGGTAGACCTCATTACGGCTCCCAAAAAGTTGGGAGTGCTGGTGCTAGCAGTGTTAAGAAATAAGGTCAATCTGAAGAAGGAAATTGCGACTAAATTTGAGAGCAGTGTTCAAATAACAGATCTCACCAAGCACCACAACATGGCAAAGTCAAACATCTGTACAATCCTGAATAACAAAGATGAGCTAAAGATGGCTAATGTGGATCATCTACATTAGTGTGACTACATTAACAGCCTTAGAAGAGGTAGAAAAGTGATTGTTAGTTTGGATTAATGAAAGACAGCTTGCTGCAGATAGCATTTGTGTCTCATATGTGAGAAGGCTTTACTTTTGCGTGCTGATTTAGTGAAGGAAATGCTGAGTACAAGTGCTGGCAAGAAGAGAACGAACAACGTAATAATCAAGGTTATCTTTAATTCCTCTCTTTTTTGCCACAAATAAACCCATAAAAAGTTTTGAAACAGTACAGTATGTTTTTGAGGCTGGAGAACAGAGCAATGGTCTAACATTGAAGTGCACACTAAACATTAAACTATAAAACATAAAGTACACAAATACAATCTACTGGTACTGGGGTGAAAGGATGGCAGAGATTTAACAGCATGAAAACTGATATGTAAAAACTTATGTATAACATAGAGAGTAGCTGCAGACGTTTCTGTACAGTTCAGTGCAAAAATAGTAAGGTACTGCTGTGCCTTCTTCACCAGTCATGCAGTGTTAGTGGTGAGAGGTCCTCAGTCATGTGCAACCCCAGGAATTTGGTGCTGCTCACTCTTGCTTCAGTGGCACCGTTGATGGTAAGTAAGCATGCTTGGTGTGGCCTCTACGGAAGTTTATCATAATATCCTTATTCTTGCTGACCTTCAGCAGGAGGTTGTTGTCTCTGCACAACAAAGGTTAGAAGATTGGCCTCCTTCCTGTAGTAGGTCTCATCACCCTTGGTGATAAGACCAACCAGAGTTGCGTCATCTTCACCATGTAATTGGGGCTGTAGGGTTGCTGTGCAGACCTGAGTCAACAATTTGAAGAGCATGACTGAGCACACAGCCCTGGGGGGGTCCCTGTACTGAGTGTGATGATGCTCGAGATGTTGTTGCAGACTCTTGATTGCTTGTGGAAGTCCAGCAGCCAGAGGAAGTCCAGAAGCCAGTCGCGGACAGAGGTGTTGAGCCCGTGTTGGACGTTTGTTGACGAGCTGTAGAGATTATGCTGTTGAACGCTGAACTGAAGTTTGGAACAGCATTCTCACATAAGAGTTTTTGGTGTCCAGGTGGGCAAGGGCTGGGTGGAGAGACGAGCAGATTGCGTCTTCTGCTGCAGGGCGATAATCATTGTAGCTGGCTGGGGCAGGTTTCTTTGACACTGGTTCAATGACGGTAGATTTAAAGCATGATGGAACAGCCACCTGCCTCAAGTGTTAAAGATGTGTGTGAAGACATCCTTCTTTCACAGACAGATGTCATCAAAGAGCTGTGGCACAGGTTTGTAGTCCGTGAAGGTCTTGATGCCCTGCCACAAGCTCCATCATCTCTTCTGTTGTTGAAGGGGTGGGTTATCTTATTGATGTAGATGCATTTGTCTTTCCTGACGCAACACAAGCAGGTTGGCTCTTTTTGCTCCCAGGTTATCTCTGGCCCTAAGCAGCTGGTGGGCAGCCCCTGTGAGCCATGGCTTAAAGTTAGTTCAGGTGATGATTGTTTGGTGTGAGTCAAATCATCAATGCATTTGCTGATGTAAGAATTAACTGTGCACTCCTCAGTTTCTGTGTGGTTGTTGTAGGTGTCTGCCTGCTTGAACATGTCCCAGTAGGTCATATCGAAGCTGTCCTGAAGAGCAGAGGAGGCCCCATCCTGCCACATCTGAATCTGCTTCTAAACCGGTTTGATGACCTTCATCCTGGGTCTATAAGCCAGCATTAGCTTAACAGTGATGTGGTCAGAGTCCAAGGTGGGGGACGCGAAAGGCCTTTTATGCTCCTTTGTGGGTGATGTAGACCAAGATCAGGGTGTTATCCCTTCTTGTTAGGAAATCAGCATGCTGGTGAAGTTTTGTGTGGAAAGCCTTCAGATCAGCATGATCAAAATCACCAATGAGGATGACAAAGTCATCTGGGTGTGCTGTCTGTTGCTCACTGATGGCCTGGTGCAGTTTACTAAGAACAAGATTCCTGTCACTGCTGTTGGGATGTTAACAGCAACAAGCAAAAATCGCTGTAAGTTTCCTCAGTAGGTAGAAAGGACAGCACCTAATGATCATAAAATCTGCCAGAGGTTAACAGTGTTTGCAAACCACCAGTGTCCCAGAACCATGCATCATGGATGTAAACAGAGACTCCACTGCTGCAAGTCTTTCTTCTGTTTATGAGGGCTCTGTCTGATCGGTAGCATGTTGGCTGCTCCAGTTGTACAGCAGTCTGGGATGTTGTTGTTAATCCACATTTCCATGAAGACAAGCACACAGCAATTACTCACATTTCGATTCACTGTACTTTGCAGCCTTACGTGATCCATTTAATGTCCACGGATTGTATGTTTGCTAGAAGGATGGATGGTACGGCTGGTCGAGTAGGTCTAGCCGCTAACCTAGCTCCCTCCATGCTTCTCCCTCTTGCTTCATCGCACACTGCTTCTGTTGCTTCCTTTCCGGGGGAGAAGGTGCAGTAGAGTCTGATGTAGCTGCGGATTGGTGGAGTAGTCCAAGCTCTTTAATTCTCTTGGTTTGTAGAGAATCCATGGGGTCCTGAGGCTGGCTCCTGCAGATGTCTTACAGATCCTGTCAACTGTGCTTGTATTCCAGTATTCCCAAAGACCAACGGGACGAACGTGAAAAACGCAAAAAAAAAAGCACAAAACACTTTAAGGTCTGGAGAGCGAGGGGCTGTTGCGTCTACACGCACTTCCGTCTTGAATCATTCAATTGCAATAAAGTTTCAATCAATTGCAGTAAATTGCAATAACATGCCAATTGACTACCTTTTTGCTCTACAAATTTGGTTTCTTCTTTATTATTTTAATTGGCAGGTTTAGATCTGCAAAAATTACACTAACTTTGCAAATTACAAAAAATATATATAATAAATATGGATATAATTCAGAAACATTTGAAAAAAAGAAGCCAGATAGGGGACCCAAACTTTTTTGAGGCATGTAGCATTATTTCGATGAAAAAAAAAATCCTGTTGCACACCAAAACATTCCACTCTATAACAATACAGCTACCAGCTAGGAGAGAGTATTTCATTGCTCTGCCTGTCACAACATTGCAGGCACTGACAAATCATTTTGTTGGACCATTTATGTGAAATCAGACAATTTCTACTATCTGTCAGCCATACCTGTGTGTCCCCTTACACAGTGGTTAAAAAAAAAATCAATGTTTTACACTGCATTATATGAAATATACATAACAACAAAAAATCATCACAAAACGATATTGATATTTTATGCCACAATTCAAACAGGAAACTACTTAAGGCTACTGTGGCAACGTTTGAAAATTCAATCAGTGTTCCTTTAATAAATCGATTTCATGGCTTGAATCTGTAAAATAATTCTGAGTCTGCTAACCATGAAATGCTGCCATCAAGTGGTCATAAACAGTTAAGTAGAATTAGCACCATACTTAATACTCATTAATTCACTGCACCACAATACATTTGAGAAAAATTGGTGCTCCACTAACAAATACATATCACAGCCTTACTTACCTAAAACAGGACAGTGGTCTCTGTAAAATGAACCCCCTTTGGCATCTTGAACACATTTCAGATCAGACTTTGAAACAAAAAGAAATAAAGATAACAATGTAGAGAAATTCATTTTTGATAAACACAATTACAAAAATTGCAACTGAGAATTTGAAAACTTTGTGATGTGTTTCTCTAAAATATCAAAAATGTTAGTGCTCCAAAGCCAGGACACTAAATAAAAAGCCACATTGCTACAAAGATAAAAATGTTATTTGTAAAGACTCAAATGACAGTTATGGGGCACAGATCATGAGCTGAGCAATTTGAGAGCAAACCATCTTAGTTTAGTTGGATGTGTACATAATAGAAACTTCTGAACAGGAAAATGCATTAGGATGATACACTAAATTGGAAACAAGTCAAAAAGAAGAAAAAATTTGCTACTGCAGCGGATAATCTATATTCAGACATATTGAATGCTGAAACAAATATCTACCATCTTCCGCAAACAATTTAAACTTATTTGACAATAGACAAATCTGTTATGCAACTAAGAAACCCTATTGGTCTCTTTGATAAAAAGATAAGTCTGAACGAATGAGAAAGATCCTTTTCATTTGTGATACATGTAAAACTGCAAACACAACCATCTCAAAATAATAGCCGTCTACTCTGATGTTGACCTCCATGTTCACTCTCATCTCAAAAAACAAAACACATTGCTTTTATTATGCAAAAACCTTCCCAGCTGCTTCTACAACAATTCTTCTCCCATACTTGGGGGTTTCACAAAACCCTGACAAAGGCCTAATGGTCAGAGACAAAAGATGACGGACAGATGATCTTTTAAAAAGTTGTACGTGTGTGAGTGTGAGGAGTCATACAGGATCATTTCTCACCATTCCCTCAAATCCAACTCTGTAAAGGTTTTTGGCCCCATTATCCCATAGTACATAGGCAGCACTGTGTGGGCTTGCTGCACTCCAGTCCTGGATTTCTGTCACCTGTGAATAAAGAAGTAAAATGTGATGGGAAGAACCATAGGGGAAAAGGGAACAATTAGAGTGAAACCCTCTTGATAAATGAAATTGCTGCAAATGAAATAAAGATATTTGCTTGGTAGTATTGTCAGAGGAAGTATTTCAGTGGAGGTATTGACAATCATCTTGTATGTCTCAAGTGAAAGGGATCCGGTGTCAAACTATTCATTTCACCAGCTTAAGAGTTTCAATTAATGTAATGTAATGTAACACAGAGACAATACTTTTGAGTGTTTTGTAAGCTGCAGTAGATGGCTATTATTTGGTGTCTTTCCTTTATTATTGTAAGACTTTCTTTTACAGGATTCAAATAGACACTGTCCTTTATGGCACTCTTTTAAGTGCATTCAAAGTGTATTTGCTTATATTAAAGTCTGAGATATCACTATCCATCCATCTTTAAACTGGTCACTTATCACTTACGTTATAACAGCAATGAGGTGAAACTCAAATATTATGTTTCTGAAGAACCATGTGGTCAGTCTTTCAAGCCATTCAAATTTCTAAGTTTTTTGAATACAAGTGCAATTCCAAAGAGTCAGTTCACTTCACATTTCCGATAGTGGTTGCCAATGGCAACGTATTTGGAAAGACCTACTCCATGATGGAACATCCAATCAGTATAACAGAATGAGTAATGTAATGGGTTAACTGGTTTTGATTGATAGGTATTCTCAAAAGATTATTGACATTCAACTAAAAGGTTAACCTTGAAAATACAATTAAATCCTAATTTAGCAGATTGGATAGTTGATAAGAAAAACTTACCAACAACAGAGAAAAACTGGGAGTCTCTATAGAAGCTAAATACACTGCTCAAAAAAATAAAGGGAACACTTAAAAAACACATCCTAGATCTAAATGAATGAAATATTCTTATGAAATACTTTGCTCTTTACACAGTTGAATGTGCTGACAACAAAATCACACAAAAATGATCAATGGAAATTAAATGTATTAACCCATGGAGGTCTGGATTAGGAATCACACTCAAAATTAGAGTGTAAAAACACACTCCAGGCTAATCCAACTTTGATGTAATGTCCTTAAAACAAGTCAAAATGAATCTGCGTTGCTTCCTGAGTGGACACTATGATTTCACAGAAGTGTGATTGACTTGGAGTTACATTGTGTTGTTCAAGTGTTCCCTTTATTTTTGAGCAGTATAGTTAGGACCAAATACTGAAAATGCAAAAGACTATTGTCTATAAGACTATACAATACTTAAACTTAAGTGCATATTATTTTCATTCTACTTTATACTTGCAATTTTAATTCAATCAATTCATTTCAACCACATTGAGGTAAAATATTTTAACAATAGTCTTTGAAGAACAAACAACAAAACATAAAAAAATTATCACCAAAGGGAGTCACTCTTTTGACTGACAAACTTACAACCAAAAAAATCCAAAGAAAAGTCACAATACAATTCTTGGTGATTTTCGAAAGGTAGGATTTCCTATCACAGTGAGATCATCCAACTTAGTAAATAAGATAAAAAAAAGTATAGGCAATGAAAGCAAGAGGGAAAAAAAATGTAATTTAAACTGCTCTAAAAGTTATGAAAAGTCAATCTGAATTTCAAGACAACACCTGGATAAAAATGTAACATCATTCTTTTCATTCCAACCACCATACTGTCTTCATAAGATTGAGAATGTGTCAAGAGAAGAGCTGAAGGGTAATGTCCAACATTTTCATTAAAAAGCGTTGCTTATTTTAATACATAAATTCACTTATTTTCAGGCTGCTTTCTGTGAAAGCTAATAAATGGGCCAAATTGTTATTCCTGTTAGACTGGGGAAAGACCTAGAATGAAAGACATAACAACAATTTTCATGTCAAGAATATTGCTTGAAGAACCAAAAAATACTATTGAGATATGCCAGTAAATACAGCAAAAAAAGTCTAAAACTTTCCCAAAAGGACTATCAAATTAATGCTGTGGCATACAAACCAGAATCTAAATAAAAGACTGCTATTGCAAAATTACAACAAAAATGTCCAAAGACTTTCTAGAACAAATGCCATGAAATAGCCAAAATACTATTAAAATTAAAATGTCAACTTAAGTATTCTTATTCTTTACATGAGTTTTCAGTTTCTCCATCTTTTCTGTATAACCCTGAATGCTTCAAGTTACTATAATACTCTTTCTTTCCCCTTTCCAAGCAATTTTTTTGGGGGGTTGGCTCACTGATATTGGTTTTTGAGATACAATACAACTTATCATAAGTAAAATTAGTATTATAAGTCCAACAGAATAATCCTGATTTTGTGAAAAATTAAATGTATTCATAAGTGGCCATTAAAAGGTCAAGTAATACACATCTTTGCAAAGACAGATTGGAATCCATATCTTACTGGTTTTAGTGCTTCTATGAAATTGGAGTATCCTTGTTCATGCCACCTATTAACCATATATACTGATAACAAAGGTCTATGCAGCTGCAGTAGGTGTTGATATCAGTAAATCACAATCAAAACACATCTTCAAAGTTACAAATCTATCAAGAGCTGCTGCATGATTTAAGTCAGGAGACAATGCAACAGTCTCAGATTAGAGCAATATCCTGTTGAAAATTTAAGTCCTACATACTTAGTATAATGTATTACTTGATGTTTTACTAATGAAGTGACATATATATTAGTCTTCAATGTTGCAGCTGGTAACGCTAGTACTCTCATTGTATACTGCTGCAATAATATATCTATCATGGCATCACTGGAAAACTGTTTGAGTCTATTTTGTATGTCTACTTTAAAGGCACTCTAAGCACACTTCATTGAGTACGAATTTGTTCAATTCATTCTCACATTTACACACTGGCATAGGCTGCCATTTAAGGTGGTCGACATAACCATCAACACAATAAGGACCACAGTCTCAAAGACACTTAGATGTATGTGGGAGGACTACATGAAAATAGGATGTGATTTAGATCGATTCAATAACCTTTCCAATTACTCTACACTAAAATTCCTCTTGAGCAAAGCTGCAGCTATAGCATTACCACTTGCTGTGTATTATATTGATTTTTATTTTTACTATTATTATTATTATTATAATTATTAAGAAATAAAACAATAACAAATTTTTGCTGTCCGGTCGAGTCAGCAAATATTACCCCGGAGCACTGTAGAACATACCTTTCCTCTCCTTCCATTGCCTCCATCCTGGTCTTCCCACTGCCAATCTACGCCTCTCACCACCCGGCCACCAGTGAAGATCCCTCTGGCTGTAATTTTCTTTGATTTACGACGCGACTCCAAAAGTACTCTGCTCCAATAGAAGAAAAAAAAAACACAGATCAATTGGATTTTTAATGACCTCAAAAAGCTCAAGTGCTCAGTGCTCAGAATAGTAATTTATTTCCAGCCTTGCACTTTTACCTTTTTTTTTAAACAAAAGAACTTTAAAACTATCCTTTTCCTATCTACTAAAATGCTATTGCGCATTTGGTCCACCATCCTCTGTATGCAGATTGCTGTGGCAGTACAATATGACACAATTTCAACAAATTGGCTTGATTCAGATGGAAATAATTGATAAGAGATCATCTCTAACAACATCTAATTTGTAAGCATGAATCATCCATATACTGTAAGACTCAAGGCACTGAGTACCTATCTGTGCCTGTCCAAGCACAAGAAATTATAGCAACCAACTAAAGAGTCAAGACTCAAAGCCTTAATTGTCACATGTACAGTGTAGAAACTTGATTCCCTGTACAGTGAAATTGAAATTAATTGTATCCTTGGAATAAATGTAATGCTCCCTGTAGATTTTCACCTTTTACACTACTTTTGGAAACAACTATTTAAAAGTATCAACATTAAAAGTTGCAATAATTTTTCAGGTTCACTGTACTCTCATTTTACTTTCAATTGCTTACCCTTTCATTAATACCCATCAATCATTGCAGTGCAACTACAAAAGCAGCAGGTAAATAAATGGAAATGTCTGAAAATTAAAATAACTGTGTGAACTGTGCTGTCAGTTCCAGTTTAGCTAAAAAGCCAAAAGCAATAAAAAGGCAAATCTGGATAAAATATCCCACTGTGATTTAACCATCAAAATGGAATGTTAATCCTGATGGTAGGCATGGCAGCTGGACAGTGTGTTTCTAACCAATGCAAACACTTTTTTTTGTTTCTAACCACTCCCTTCTCAGTAGTTAGTGAAAAGATCTATTGTGGTGTAACAAAATACCCCACTGAGCTGGTGGAGATGTGTGACATGGGGACACCTCCAGCAGTCATTGCGCATTATGCAACGCCTTTCTTTGGGGGAACGGAAGTAGAAAAGGCAGGCAGCTGTTAGGCCATGTGTTCCTCAATAAATTGCTTTTGTTTGAATGGGCTTGAAATATACAAGTTACCTATGCACCAGAGGTTAAAGGTTTTTAGTGGAATTCCTACTCACAAGCAAGTAAGGATACAGGTCAATTATCTCTAACTGCAAGTTTTAGTAATAGCTTGGGAAATTCCTTAGTCACCATATAAGGTTTTCTGCAGGTTCGAACAGAGCGATCTGGCACAATCGTGTCCACACAAGAATTAATTCAAAACCATTTCTCTGCCTCCTCCCTGTCAAGTCTTTACCACATCTGTAATAGTTTCCCCCTGAGCATCTGTTCAGACAAGGCAATGACGGTAGTTTTATGTATTGATCTTAAACTAAAAACAGGAACATAAAGCCAACACAATCAGTTGATAGACCCAAAGCACAGTAACTTCCAACTGTAAGGACTCAGCTTTTGAAAAACTATAGCTAAACCAAATCAATTCCAATTAAAGTTGCTTTACAAGATCTAAAACATGACCTTACAGAGCTTCATTGAAATAAAGTTAGATACGTACAATATCCATTTAATTTTAAGCTATAAAAACTAATATTAGCCTAAAAATGAACACACCCGCGCACAAACACACACACACACGTACGCACACACACATGCACGCACACACACATACATATATGAAAATCAAAGTTAAAAAAATTAGAATTCTCAGGGTCATAGAATGACAGCAAGTTATGTTACATCTTGTTACATCACTAATATCTGGAATCTCGAATAACTTTGGAACATAGTTTGTAATTGACAAAGCAATACTCTGAAATGCATTGAGAAATATTCCATTATAGCAACTGAGCGTAGGCTCTGACATTCTAGTCAAAACACACTTCTATTGAGCTGGATAATAAATGTAATTACTAAGCCTTGTCCTAACACACAAATACAAGAAGTTCTTTTATAAAAGTAAGCTATTTATTTTTGAGAAAATATTAATGTATGTAATGAATATATGAATATAAATAATATATGTGTTTATAAATTTTATATTTGAATCTTAAACCAGGGCTGGGCTGTTGCTGGGCAACTGAGGCTTGGGAGCACAGTTATAGAATTCCCACTGCCTGAGAGCTGAGGCAGGCCAAAGACTTACCAATTTCCACTCTGACACACAAACATACACATAGGCCAAAAGCTGAAAGTGAGGTTTATTTTGTCACACTTAAGTGCTCAGGATTACCTGACTGCTTACTTCCTCACCCTCATATGTAGGTCGAAGGTTAACCACAATTCTGGAAAATTTTGCGAGGTGAACTGACCTTTCACTGCCCGGAGTGGTGATCCTGTAGAATCGATGTCTCAGGTGATGCTTATCTCCATGGTAACAGGCTGTACAGAGATCATAATTGGTGCACTCTGCACATTTCCAGCGAATACCAATGATGGGCTGTTGACGGCAGGTGTCACACATGGTTCCATCATGCTTGATGCCTAAAGGTATGAAGTTTTTTTATAATGAAAGTCTATGTGTAATTATCAACATATCTATATAAGCAGACACATTTTCCCGACAAACTTACTGTAAAATTTATCCCTCTGCAAAATAAAAAGAATATGCAAGAGCATATACTAAGGAAAAACAAATATCTTTTCTTATTTGCAATCTGAAATCCACAAGGGATCACTGTTGTTATTCTCTGAATCTCTTCTAGTTACAGTCTTTTTAATCAAACGGATCAATCAGATTCTTTAGAAGCATCATCAGGTGAATATTCAGTGAAACAAATGAGGTGGTCATGTGTAACAGATGATGACAAATGCTGTTGAAAAAAGATTGCAGTATGTTAGTCTGACAGACTGCAAGATATAACTAAAGTCGCCCATAAATGAATGCTGTAACAACCAATACTACTTTTGAGGTTGTTCATATAAGGACCGACACCGTGCATATGATATATTTTTCTGACAACTCGTCAAATACGTTTAGCCGGGAGGTTACCGAAACTAAACAAACATACTGAAAGATCGTGAATATCATATAACCTTTTCGTTACACAGAAACGGACAGTCACATACAAGTATCTGGAACCACCAAGGCCCAGTTAAGGAAAACTACCAATCCAATGTAAACCGATAACGCAAAATAAAAAGATTGTAACTTAAATTATGTGTTGGGTTACCTGTGGGTGCACTGTCTAAAATCCTCACGTCGTAAGCTCCAGAACAACGGTAGTTCGCAGCCGTTCCATTATCCCAGACAACAACGACTTCCTCCGGACTTTCAAAACTCCTGACGGTGCCGACATGTCCCTCTCCACCATCCTGCTTCCCCCACTTCCAGTCAGGTCCACGGACCACTCTCGCTCCAACTCCTTCCATCATCGCTCTGTTATTCCTGCCGGTGGTCATTGACGAAAAGATCTTGCGATACCGCAGCAGACCTTTAAAGTTAGTGAGCTAGCACTTTAAGCTAGCTAGCTACTGGTGAACTGGTGAACACTCTCCAGATGCAAGTACAAGCAAGCCGTTACAGGAAAGACACTGAACAGTCAACAAAGCTAGCCAGCCGGCTAAATCAGCGAACCAAGGAGCCTTGAGTCTCTTTTTAAATCAGTTCTCGTTAATGAACTGCAATAATATCATACCAGTTAAGCATAGTGTATAAGAATACGAGACAATATAATACCAAAGTTCATTAAGGAGCTACATTGCTAGCTTATCCAGTGTTCACCGGACTTGCAGCTGCTCTCATCCACTCGACACACACGAAAGCTACCTCTTAAACTGCTAGCCGAACTGCTAGCTAACGCAAAGCTAGCAAGTTTTTGTCGTTGAGGAAAATGTTATTCCTTAAGGTGTTGTTGATCCCAATGATGGTTTGTATTATGCTGAAGATCCATTCGTCGCGTTCCCTTCCTTTGACAGAGACGATTCCCCGGAGTCATCTCAGAGAAAATGCGTCGCCATTATAATCAATCATCTTTCCGACTTCAGACATGCTACAACTAGCTACGAAGGGAAACGGCAATCACGAAGACGCGATGCTTCGAAAACAAGGCAACTAGCTGCGCGCCTGCGCGCCTGCGCCGTGCATAGCCTTCTCAACGCAGAAATGATTCAGACACAAGATCATATTAAAATAAAGATATATTTTTTAATTTTAAAATTTGAACCCGTTAGCCGCTTCTGTTACCGCGACAGGCTTGTTATTACATTGCCTTTAAGGCTCTATCCGTGTCCATAACACTCAATGCGACATTGATTTCTTTAATTGAAACGAATGATAGAAAGGGGGAGGGGTAAACGCGGTGCTTTCTTGACAAATGTTCAAATATCTCACTGCATGAAGACATACTTTATAATAAATGAATTTTCGTGGCAAAAAAAAACTGTTTTGCTATGGCATTTTTTAAACTTCACTTTGTAGCTTAAACTAAACAGGTTGTGAAGACCGACATCGGTGAAGGGTGTATGCAGCTAAATCCCGCATGTTGCATGTGTTTCCCGCTGACATTAGGGGCGCCCTACTAATTGTCGCCGGTTCAGTTGAACTGCTGGTCAAACAGCGCCATCGCATGTTCACGGGCTGCACATGCACATATATATCTCCCCCACATCAGGTCCCCTTGACTGTCTCCTTCACAGCAGGATCGCTGGCAGACACAGCTGATTCTCAACTGAAGCCGGCCGCTGTCTTTGCTGTACGAGGTTAAACAGGGACCTTGCAATGATCTCGTTGGACTTCAATTTCAACATTTTGACAAGAGACCTGTCACATTATCTCGAAAATCAAGTGAAAGTTGGGCTGTTCGGTTCGGGAGTAGGATTATCTCTGGTGCTGGGCTTCAGTGCAGCCTACACCTGCTACTATTTAATTTCAGTAGCGAAGGTAAAGTAGATTTATTGTATATCATCCGAATTGAATAAGATTGGTTGTAAATATGCTTGTATTATACGAGTGATGATACTCGACTGGTGCGTTTACTAATGGATGTTTCGATGAGGTGCCATCTGTCGACCGGTGCGCTAACATTACCCCCCTGCACATGTGCGATGGATTTCTACCAGGCAATATGTTAATTGCCTTATAATTCCGATTTAAATTACGCCTACACCCTACATAGAGCTCAAATGCATGAATTCAATCCGGAACATCTCAGTCAAATTGCACTGATTTTGGTCAAGCTATATTCGTCTAACTCAGCGTAAAGACGGAGCTGTCAAACTCTGCCCCAAGCGGTCAAGACATGTAGCTGCGCTTCAAAAGTAAATAGGAACATGTGCATCGATTGTTTCACCGATATGGGTCAGAACTGTTGGCACGGTGGTTTGCGCTTCTGTCGCACGAAGGACCTAACCCCACAGTGGATTCGATTCCCACAGGGGGCCCCTCTGGAAAATACTTTGCATGTTCTGTCCGTTTCCTCTGACAAACCTGCAGATTCATTTGAATAAACTGGAAACTGCCCAAATTATGAAAGAGAATACAATGGTCATCTGTCTCTACATGGCCCTGTGATCAATATGTCCAGGGTGTACCCAGCCTCAGTTCAGGAAAATGCGGTAGATAATGGATGGATTTGTTGGTTTAATCATTGGCCCCTCATCTTTATTTGTGCCATTTTACTTTGCTAGTTTACACACTTGTTTATGTATTATTATGGATTGAATTGGGTTTTAAAAACTGTAAAATGGTACGTTGGCTTATCATCCTATGTGTCGTGAAAAAAAAATGTTGTCAGGTTGCTGTGAACAAACACAATCAAACATGCTGTATTTTGACCAACTTCTGAAATTCATTATTTAGTAATACTTTATTTTATGATACTTGTGCTTGACAGGCATGAGATTTCTTATACAGAGATATCAGCATATTTGCATTTTAAGACTATATAATATTTAAGATTAAACAACAAAACCAAAGGATGTTTATGTGCATGTTATGTTGTCTACTGGCTAAATAGGCAACATAATGCCATTATTTTGCTATGATTGGTTCAACAGATTCCTTCCACCGCAGTGCGTGATGTAACACAAGTCACATATGTAGCAGGGATGAGGGATCATTATATTTCAAAATATTATAATATCAGCCTAACTCTAATCCTACAATAATCAAAATGCTGTATAAAATAATAGTAACAAATATCTATCAAGCTCAGACAGTGAGCCTGAATGTCTTGAAACCTTCACTGGTACAATATGTCACAAACTTGTTTGTAACTTAACAGAAAAAGCCAGCTGTGATGTGTATCTTTACTCTATCCCTTCCTATGTGTGAAGACCCTTTTTTAAATTTAACAAAGCATATTTCAGCAAAATATTGTTAGGGAAGACAGAGGACATTTACAAATCAGCAAATATCAACAAGCACACATGCTTACCATTGAGGTTCTCTTCGAGAGTGACTAGGGCGGATAGTATCAGGAATGAATCCATCAGGGGAACAGAAAATGTTAGATGTTTGGGGGATACAGGTCACAGAGTCCAACAGTTAAGGGTCTTAGATTGTGTATATCATACTTGGTAGCCTTGATGAATACAGAGACATTTTTCATTTACATCCTCATTTCACAACATTTCCAACAAGTGTTCCATCGCCATTTGATTGCTTGTTCTTCTTGGTCACGGTGATCAACAGCCCTTCTATAAAGCAATGTCCATTGACAAGAGGAATAGCACATTTATTTTTTAATTCAGTTCAGTGGATAGTGCAACATGCATAGTGGAATAAAGCATGGAAGCTAATTTATGCACACAGAATGCATACCGTTACACATCTCTTATAAAGACTGAGGACTTTGACATGAGTCTTGTTGAGGGTTTTGTGTAATGCATGTGAAGATGCCATAAACTGCAACACGCGTTTGATGTTATGATCATGTAAGTAAAGTAAAAGTAGGCTTTTTATTCAATTTGAAGTTTGACATTCCTAACACAATTTATTCTTATGTTCCAAATTTTCTGGTATAACAGCCAGGAATATTAGTTTCTGTACAAAAAGCAATAACACAAATGTATTAGAATTTCAAAGGTTTCAGTAGATGGACCAGTCTGTGGATTTATAACAAAATGTATCCATCCATCCATCATCTACCGCATATCCTGCACTCAGGGTCGCTATCCCAGCTGTCATCGAGTGAGAGGCGGGGTACACCCTGGACTGGTTGCCAGGCCACATATACAGACAGACAACATTCACTCATTCATTCAGGGCAGTTTTCACTTTTTTTTTCTTTTTTTTTTCAAATTAAGCTGTGGGAGGAAGATGTGGGAAATATGAGAGGAAACTTGAGAACCTGGAGGAAACCGTAGACACGGGGAGAACATTTAAACTTCACACAGAAAGGTCCCATTGTCGGAATCGAACCAGGGTCCTTCATGCTGTGAGGGCAAAACGCTCACCACTGTGCCAGCACCAAAATTACCTCAACAAACACATTTATTTATCTGGTAAATGTGAAAAAACATTGCAAAGTTTATTTGCATGCAATAATGTTCAGCTTTAAAACAGCTATTTAGCTGAAGAAATTTCCTGAAAAACTGCAAACAGTGACCTCAAAATTAAGAGGAAAATTATCCAAATTGAAAGAGAAAGTAGCTATAAATTTTTAAGATATCTCATCCAAGAGCATCCAATTATCTGTGATTTAGAAAGTAAGCACTTTATCCTCAAAATGTAAGTAAAACACTCAGGTGAAGAGAGGGGCGGAGCTGTCAACTTATCACCACCTGGTGGTGAGCTGGCTCCAATGGTGGGGGAGGATGCTGATCAGACCTGGCAGACCCAAACATAACATGAGGGTCTGCTGGGAGCGTCTGGCAGAGACTCCTATCAGAAGGAATTTCAACTCCCACCTCTGGGAGAACTACAACCACGTTGTAGGGAGGCGGGGGACATTGAGTCCGAATGGGCCACGTTCCGTGCTTCCATTGTCGAAATGGCAGACCGGAGCTAGGCAGTAGGTGCCTGTTGGGGCGACTACCCTCAAACCCGCCAGTGGACTTCAGCGGTGAGGGATGCCGTAAACTGAATGAGTCCTAGTGGGCTTTTCTGGCCTGTGGGGCTTCGGAAGCAGCTGATAGGTACCAGCAGGCCAAGTGGCATGTGGCTTCAGTGGTTGCCAAGGCAAAAACTTGGTTGTAGAAGGAGTACAAGGAGACCATGGGGAACAAATTCCGGGGGTCTTCAAGGACATTCTGTACCACCATCCGCTGGCACCAGGGGGAAAAGCAGTGCTCCATCAACACTGTTTACAGTGGGAGTGGGCGCTGCTGACCTCAGCTCGACACGTTGTAGATTGGTGGCAGGAATACTTCCGAGACCTCCTCAACCCTGTTGAAACGCCTTCCAATGAGGGAGCAAACTTAAAAAGATGATTCAAATTATGGTTTAATTATGTATAAAGTTTTCTTTCCTTGCAGTTTCATATAGCTATATATACTATATAATATATAAATATAATACCGTAACTTACCTCGAAATGTTTTACTGTATTTTTTTTTCAGTACTGCTGATTATTATTGTCTTGCATTAGAAAAACAACAGGCCATTATAACACTGGTCTTATTCTGACACCACTGTTTTGCAGAAGCCCCAGCTTATCTCAGGAGGTAAAAAGTTTTACCACTTTCTAAGGGAGCAATGTCCAGTCGTGTCAGAGACATACTACCCCACCTTTTGGTGCTGGGAGAGCCGCATCCAGACTCTGCTGAGACCCTTCGTCACAGCTAAGCCAGGGGTCATCTACAGGAAGTAAGTCCTCAACACGACTAATATTAATGCACTCATAAAAATTTCATCAGACAGCTAAATGTTTTTTTTATAGCTTCTTTAATTTATGTATTTACTGGTAAACTTTTTAAGGCATGCTGCTAACAGTTAACATAATGGTACAATTATTTTACATTTGTAGCCTTTTATGTTATCATTGTAAAGGATTCTTGTGGGAAAACATGTGTCTCTTCCCATTTTGTCCATATCTTAAACAGAGACTTGAATAAATAAGTATGGCAATGTTTCATGCTTTATTTCTTTCAGTTTCATAACAGAAAATAAATCCCAGTTTTGTTCTGAGCAAAGACTACAAAGCTTAGAGGAGAAAGGGGTCTTTTGTGCCTTGATGCTGACTGGCTTGCATTTATTCAAGACAGATTAATTGGTAATGTGTTCTTTGCCCCATGCGTGGATAAAGTAGATTAAGAGAAACACAATTTTCATGAATATTGATGAATTATTCATTTGTAAACGTTTTCTTTTTTCATGAATTCATGTTCATTCTCCACAACTCTATGCGTGGATGTGTATTATTATATAATCTGTGAATGTGATCTGTGATAATCTGTGAATTGTTTGTATTTAGATCCTTTGGAGCCGAATAGAAGAAAAAGGTCCTTTATTTATTTATTCACCTTTCCAGATTGATTGAAAACAACCAAGAAAAGCAATGCACATATTGATTTATATTATTGGTAATGTTGGTAATTTATTTGAATGTCTTCAATTTAAGTTAGGACTACCATAGCCGCATGCCGCTTGGCCTTCTTGTACCTGTCAGCTGCCTTCGAAGCCCCACAGGCCAGAAAAGCCAGATAGGAGTCCTTCAGTTTGATGGCATCTGTCACCGCTGCGGTCCACCAGCGGGTTTGAGGGTAGCTGCCCCGACAAGTGCCGACCGCCCTGCGGCTGCAGCTCCAGTCGGCCACTTCAACATTGGAAGCACAGAATGTGGGGGTTTTCAGGCCAGATTCATTCAGTCCAGAACATGGACTGAATGTCCCCCGCCTCCCTCGGGAAGTAGTTGTAGTTCGAGTGGGAGTTTAAACTCCTTCTGATAGGGGACTCTGACAGACATTCCCAACAAACCCTCATGTTACATTTGGGTCTGCCAGATCTGACCGGCATCCTCCCCCACCATTGGAGCCAGCTCACCACCAGGTGGTAATCAGTTGACAACTCCGCCCCTCTCTTCACCCGAGTGTACAGGTCATGCGGCCACAAGTCCGACAACGATATAACCACAAGATCGATCAAAGAACTGTGGCCTCAGGTGTGTTGATGCTAAGTGCACATATGGACACCTATATGACTGAACATGGTGTTTGTTATGGAAAATCTGCAACGAGCACAGAGGTCCAATAAGAAAACGCCCCTTGGGTTCAGATTGTCACACTGTCATTGCCCATGTGAGCTTTAAAGTCTCCCAGGAGAATGAGGGATTCCCCAGTAGAAGCACACTCTAGCAGCTCCTCTAGGGAGTAAACTGAACTGCTGTTGGTTGCATAGCCACAAACAAGTCAGAATCCGTCCCCCCACCAGAAGGCGAATGGAGGCTACCCTTCATCTACTGGGTTGAACCCCAACGTACAGCCGCTGAGTTGGGGGGTAATCAGTAGCACCACACCTACCCGGTGTCTCTCACTGGGGGTAACTCCAGAGTAAAAAACAGCCCAGCCCCTCTCAAGAGCCCTGGTTCCAGACCCCCACGCTGTGCCTCGAAGTGAGTCCGACAATAGTCCGACTCTACTCAGAATCTCTCAGCTTGCGCACCAGCTCGAGCTCCTTCCCCACCAGAGAGGTGACATTCCATGTCGTAAGAGCCAACTTCTGCAGCGGAGGGTTGGATTGCCAAGGTCCCCCGCTCCGGCCACCATCTGACTCGCACTGCACCCGACGCCCTAGGCCCTTCCTGTGAGTGGTGAGCCTTGGGAAGAGGGACCTATGTCATCTCCTCTGGTTGTGCTTGGCCGAGCCCCATGGGTGCTGGCCCGGCTGCCATTTCAATTATGTTGTTCTTCATGGGGGATCATCTGAGCCGCTCTTTGCCTGGTCTCTTACCTTGGACCTGTTTGCCTTGGGTGGCCCTTTCAGGGGTATAAAGCCCCCAACAATATACCCGAGGATCACTGGGACACACAAACCCCTCCACCATGGTAAGGTGGCAGCTCAAGGAGGGGATTCTGAAAACATTCAAACAAAAATATATAATCGTCCTTTTCTGAGTGCATTTGAGAGAAGATGTAAATTCCAATTCAAAGGTTATTTTCATGTATTTTTACATGAATATTGATCCATATCAACTTACGATGTGCAATGGGAAAACAAAAGTCAGACATTCATGTAAAAGATGATGGTCACAAAACTCCTCATTGCTGAGTTGCATGCCCCTCCTCTCTCTGCAGTGAGCTTATTAAGGCAGCAGATGGAGGACAGATCTCTTTGGATTGGTTTGATAATGACAACAGCCATGCTCATCCTGACCCTGCCACAAGACCCACAGTTCTCCTTCTCCCTGGTCTGACCGGCACCAGCAGAGAGTCCTACATCCTGCACATGGTCCAACAGAGTCGGGATCTGGGCTACAGGTGGGTGGCCCTGGCTTGATAATATGGTTTTGTGTACAAAAACATTTGAAAATTAAAACCCAGATATCGCTAACTTTTATGTGTGTCTGTGAGTGGCAAGAACTGCTGGGATATCAGGTGAAGTGAACAAATAAATTTGGCCAGTTCAGCATCTGATTCAAGAGCTGCTTTTGTAATTAGCAAACCCTTGCACAGTTGCAGAGGAGTTGCAGAATGGCAGTTTTCCAACTTTTCTCCCTCTCTAACAGACCTTTTTCATGTTCCCTGCACTCATTCTTTCACCCAAATTTGGAAAGACATGCAAAGGGAGATGGCAAGCTCAGCATCTTCCTTCCATCACCCCTGTGTGGCTTAATGAATTACAACTTACATGCTTTGCAGCTAAGCTCAGACTAGCTTCTTAGTCTATGCTGCAGTATGTAATTAAGAACACCCCAGACACTAACCATCCCTTTGCCCCTCTCCCAAACCCTCACCCAAGACCCTACCCTTGTGGTAATAGTTTCTTCTTCTTCTTCTTCTTCTTCTTCTTCTTCTTCTTCTTCTTCTTCTTTTGACTTTCAAGGGGTTGCCACAGCAAATCAACTTTCTCCTTCAACCCTATTCTCTGTATCCTCCTCTCTCACAACAACTACCTGCATATCCTCTCTCACAACATCCATAAATCTTCTCTTTGGTCTTCCTTGAGACCTCCTGCCTGGTGGTCTACACTCCGCTGCTGTGGACTGTTGACCCCAAGTACCTGAAATCTTTAAACGTCTTGATCTCCACTCCCTGTAGCGTCACCCAGGTTCCTCTCATTCACACACATTTATGTAGTTAAACCTATAGAAATATCAGACTGACTCTGACACCTTTGCTCAAGGAACAGAGCACTCCCTGCCCCCCTGCCTCTCTCTCTGTATTCCCCTTTATTAATAGTGCTTTTTTTTTTTACCAAGACTTTTGTCCATCCACCCATCTTCTGCTGCTCATTCGGAAGAGAGGCCCAGACCTCTCTCTCCCCAGCCACTTGGGTCAGCTCTTCTGGGGTGATCCAGAGGTGTTCCAGCTTGTTGATCTCCTGTTCTATTCTTCCTTCACTCGTGAACAAGACCTCCTCCCCAGCCCAGAATGGGCACTCCAACGGTTCCTTGCTTCGAACAATTGTCTCGGATTTAGAGGTGCTGATCCTCATCCTGGCCACTTCACATTTTGCTGTGGCTCACAGAACAGCACTTGCTGGAGATTACAGTCCGATGAAGCCAACAGAACCACATCATTTGCAAAAAGCAGAGCCCCAGTCCGTAGGCCACCAAACTTGATCCTCTCAACACCCTGACTGTGCCCAGAAATTCTATCCATAAAAGTGATGAACAGAAGCCATGACAAAGGCCAGCCATGGCGGAGTTCAACCCTTGCCGGAATCCAATTTACAACTGGAAATGCAGACCATGCTCTGAGATTGATCATACAAGGACCGAGCAGCCCATATAACGGGGTTCGGTACTCCATATTCCTAGAGCACCCCCCACAGGATCGCTGGCAGGACACAGTCGAATGTCTCCTCCACGTCCACAAAACACATATAAACTAGTTTTGCAAACCCAAGGACCCTCCTATTTTCAAACAAACTCAAGTAACTATTTTCTCATTACCCAATGCAGGTTACAATGACATTCAAATTGATCAAATTAGTAAAAATGTGAACTGGATGTGAATAGTAAAGTCACGTGCCTGTTTCAAACTTTAATAATACACCTCACAATATCATAGTTAGACCTGTTTAATATTTATCTATGTATGGCCCCATAATACTTTGAAATTCTTCCAGATTTCGTACGAGTAAAATATATAGGGATCAAATAAATAATTTAGACCAGGGGTCTCAAACCCACAGTCAGCAGGTTAGTTGTGGCTCACTGGACAATGTATTGTGGTCCCCTACTTCTCATCGTGGAGCCAGCACATTTTCTCACACACACATTTTTGCTGAAATTTTGTCAGCAGGTTTTAGATCCCTGATTTAGATGGAAGACCTTAACTTAAAGACGATACAGAATTCATACATCTATGTTTTGTGTGTTTCAGGTGTGTGGTATTCAACAACAGAGGGGTCTCTGGTGAAACATTACTGGTAAGAGACTAGAAATAAATCAATTTTCACTATCATCAATGTAATGTGTTAAATCTATATTTTAACAATGCATACATATTCATATGATCAAGAATGGAGCCAAGGTCAGTTCTATGAGTTGCCATGCTATTGCACATGTGTCAGTTTCCAAAGGTTGGAAATGTTGCTGCACTGCAGGGAGTAGGATGTAGGCAGATGCTAATATAATATGAAATATGACCTGGCTGGACATGTGCTGTTTAGACACCTGGCTTCATCTGTCCTAGACCCATGGTATATATAGTCCACAAAAAAAACAAGAGCTTTGTAAAAATCCCCACTATGTAGTTTACTTGTTGAACAGAGCCATGTTCTTAGTTGACAACTGCATCTCCTTGATCCAGCCAAACAAAGGTTTTATATTATGCGCAAATAATTTTCATTACACACAATGATTGTCAACAATCAGTCAAATATTACTCTTAGAGGATATAAATCTGAATAACTGGATTAGTCATGCGTATAACACCGAGGCATGTACCACCAAGGTGGTTTGCATAGAATGCAGTGGAAAGTAAGGGGTTGAAAAGCAGGGTACAAAACAATGTGTAATGTGTTTTATCATCATAATTATAGGACTGAAAAGAAAATCTATATTTTCACACTTTCCCAACTAGACACCAAGGACATACTGTGCTGCTAACATAGAGGATCTGGAGACTGTTATTGAGCACGTCAAGAAGAACCATGAAACTGCTGCAATAATGGCTGCTGGAGTATCAATGGGCGGGTAATGAAGCCTATTTCAATTGCCTGTAACAGATCTCAGACTGAGGAATAAAGCGGTACATTGCTAAAAACAAGCAACTTAAAAACACAGATGAATTAAGACTTGGATATCTTTATACTGTGACATGCTTTATAGATTTTATGGATTTTTTATGTCTATAAAATTCCAATAAAAATGATACTGCCAGGATGGATAATTATCTCTCTTTTCGGACAGTTATTCATTAGTTTAACACATTTGAAATGATTAAATATTCATTTTTATTAATATTTTTTTAGCTATAAATCCCCTGATAGTTATCAAAATAATTGTTTTGAATTTCATGTGTATACTGGCAATTGTAGCATTTGAAGATTCACCAAAATATTAAATTATTGCTGAACATATGTTCAAAATTTCCAAAGACAAATAAAAATGTAAACAAAAAGCAGCATGAAATTGCATGAAAATTGTCATGTCAGTTGAACTTCATCAAGATGTTTGTGGGGGATAACAAGACAGACCTTGAAAGTATAGGAAAATCAAAAACAAAATGTTTTCTTGATAACTTTCCTTCGGATGCATGTAAATGTCTTCCTAAAACAAAGCAGTCACAAAAAATTATTCTTGAATATGGAGCAATGACATAAATAGAATAATAGTTTATTTCAAAACACACTGCAAATGTCAAAAGACTTGACAGAAACTGAACATCACCAATCCATCTTCTCCCCTGTCCATTATGCCATTTTTAGGATGATGCTAGCTAACTACCTGGGGCTAAAGGGCCGGGAAACTTGCCTCAAAGGGGTTGTGGTCTTCTCAGCTGGCTGGGATGTATTTGAGTGCACGGCTTCATTGGAAAAACCCCTGGACCGTTTCCTTTTCAACTCCTACCTCACCAGCTGCCTCCAAGCCTCTGTGCACAGGTCAGCTGGGGCCAGAGACGGATTAACGTTGATGCAAACTCACTGATATTGCAGGGGGTTTAGTGGTAAGGGAGCTGGGACAAATGAGTTCAAAACATTTTCTGCTCTGGATTTACCAAATCCAAAGTATACTGGTAGTAGCAGTCACTCACAATTATCCAAAATATGCATATTTGAAATGCTGAACTTGAGGTCTCATATCTCACATATTGTCGCATGCAAATACTTTTGCTAGACAGTAGTGGATGACAATTTTATTATTCATCTCCCCTCCAGACACAGACCAGTGCTTGAGAAGTGTTATGATATTGACCATGTTATGAAGGTAGGGTTTGTTTTCACTTTGTAAATGACACATTGTAAAAATGGTTAATTATGACAAAAAAAGGACCAAAAAAGTAATCAATTTCCCTGGTTCCCATAGGCAAGGACAATTCGAGAGTTTGATGAGAGGTTCACCTCAATAATGTTCGGTTATCCTACCAATGATGACTACTACCGAGATGCCAGTCCTATCCACAGGCTCAAATCTGTGCAGGTGCCAATGCTGTGTCTGAACGCTGCTGACGACGTCTTTTCCCCATTTCACGGTAGGATCCAGCCCCGAAAAAAAATTTTCCTAACACAATGTATTCAGAAAATCCTTTGAATCTACGTTGTAATTGTAATTTTGAGAATATCTTCAAAGGGGCCAGATTAGCTTTGTTTTGGGGATTTTTTTTTCCATGAGGCGTACTTTGTTGCCATTCTTAATTCCTAAAATATTTTATAATACTGATCATTGTAGCAACACTTCTACAATGTTCTACGTCTGTTTGGATCCTTTTTTTCTGATCCTGTCACTTTAAGCCCCACCACCCAAAAACACTCTTCTGCTCTGATTAGTCAGCTCAAACGCATTAGCTGCTACTGTATTGCTCAATCTGCAAGTCTTGAGCACTAGGGCATCTAAAGTGCTGGGATTATTAACAAAGAAATGTAGTTTGTGATATTTTCAAAAGCACTTGATTTGTATTCTTGTGAAATAATAATATAGGACATTGAAACAAATGAATCAAATCAGAAGTGGCAGTAAGCTGCTATTTTCTCATCCAGAATAACCTAATGCAAACTACAAAGTAAATAAGAAATCAACAAAGATCTTTGCAATCCTAGTATGTTTTCCTTTTGAAAACACGTAGTATTGAGTTGACATGTTTGTTTTAAAGACATCTTGGTCAACTTCTCTTCAAGACCACCATTACCTTTCTACTGCTAACAAACCAGAAATTAATGTGCTTTGCTTGTACCCTCCCTATTGTTATAGATTGCTGCAGCTGATATTGTAGTGTAACGTTTAATTTCTGGCAGAGACAAGAAGGACATAAAGATGGCTGCATAGAATTTTTTTTCTCAGTTTGAATAAAAAAAACTCTTGTGTCAGACCTGGCATAATGATAACAAAAAGTCTGACATAAACTCATCAGCAATAAACGGAAAAAAATTCTAAATACCAGAAAATGACATTATAACTTTTTTGGATTTGCAGCCATACCAGTGGAGGCTGTGAAGCAGAATCCCAACCTGGCTCTACTCATTACTTGCCATGGCGGCCATATTGGCTTTCTGGAGGGCCTGTGGCCTAGACAGAGCACTTACATGGACCGAGTCTTCAAGCAGTTTGCAAAAGCAGTATTCGAACAAGGAAACCGACTAAAAGACCTCTCCTGATGGATGGTTTTAATTCGATTAGTTTTTCTTACCTGTCTTCCTTCACTTTTTCATTTCAACTTTGATTTCCAACTCTCCATGATGCCTTCTTGCTGTTATCTGATTTATTTGTTCCTTTTGATTCTCTTCCTGCTTGTATTGCCAGACTACCCCCCCTTTTCTTTGCCGTGTTTCTTTCATCATCCATGCTATCCATCCATCCTTTCACAATCCATTTAGCATTTTCTTTCATCCTAATATTACTCTGCCTTTTATCTTTTATTTTAATTCCATTGATTCTTTAATATGTTCCATCCATAATTCTATTCTCCTGCATCCTACTAGCAAAAATATTTCGTTTTTTTTCTCATTTGAAGGGTACATACTAAAGAAGTTTGTGTTTAATTTAGCATCAATGTACCGGTATCCCTCCTCTGAACTGACAAGTAACTGTTTTTGATCCTATGCTCATTGGTATGCTTCTTAGAAAACAAGCATAGTTGTTCTAGACAATGTTTAAAATCTGGAGATTTGCCCATGTTGCATTGGGGAGTATTTCTTTTTTTCTTTTTTCTGTGTACTTATTGTTTTCTTTTAAATTTCATACGAAGGTTCACTCATACTCTGCTCAAGAGGCATCCTTTAGTTAAGTTTACATCTGTAGGCATTTAGCCCTCAGGGATTTTCTTTTTATACTGATCTTTCCTTTGGAATTTTGTTTTTTTGTCTTAAGACAAAAACCCCTTGAAAAGAAGGGGGTGACATTTTGGAACAATTTCTCATTTGCTATCAATCTCAAAAGTTTTCTTTTATACTGAGCAAGTCTGCTCAGCAAAGAAACATCCACAAAGAGTATGACTCTACATAAGAATGCAAATTGTACATTTACAACTGCAGATTTTACAGATTCTTATTTTTGTTTAATGAGCTGGTGTTTTATCTATTCTTCATACCAATCTCCCAATATTTTGTTTGAAAAAAGAAAGTCTTAAATCCAATATACATTAAGAATTCATGTGAGACACTAAAACACAAAAACAGTGTGACATGATCGTGTTGATAGGTACTTCCAATGTCACCTGGCTTGAGGTTCATATTTAACGCATATCTTCCAAAACGTCACTCTTCTCTCATGAAAATGGTATTAACAGCTTGAATAACTGTAGAGTATTTTCTTTGTTCCTCTGCATGCACCTTTTTTCACACAAATTCTACCTTCTACACACCAAATAACTGTTCAAATGTATTTTCATGTTGATCATTAATTCTGACAAGGACTGTGGTATTGCACAGTTTAGTTAATTCTACAATGCATCTAACTCCTTAATTTAGAGCACTTTGTTCAATTTGTTATTTTGAAGTTGATCCCAAAGTCAGTGGAACAGTTTATGAATATGTTGACGTATTCTTGAAGGTGTCACTTTTCAAGGCCTGTATGCTAGGTAAAGGCTGCTAATTACATATATGTGACTTACATACTGCACACGAAAAGCAAAAAGATTTAGACCACTTGCAGTGGTGGTTATAACCCAAGATGCACCATATCATTGATTGAACCTATTGTTGTAAGTCTGGTTTATTTTGTTTATCAACAAAGATCAAGCTGCTGGCTACCACGTATAAGTTGGTGTTGTTAAACAAGCAGATCTGACTGTCCACCAGGATATCAGTTGCACTGCATGAGGGATTTTGACCTCCTGTTCCTGTGGAACCTCCTGTTCCACAGGAACAGGAGAAGGTGTCTCCGTTCTGTTTGTTCTTTCAAGTGTCCATTAAGTAGCATGTGTCTTATCAATGTAATATCAAGTCATGAACCTTAGGACTAACGCCACATAATACGTAGCACAAATGACATGTTTTTGTCTTCACATAGGATACTGCATTTCATTTTGTACATCACTTGAATATAAAGCGGAGGAACATTCTGTGTTGACATATGCAGCAATAAGAATTTAAATCAAAAATGGCTCCATAGTGTAAGTAGGAAATGCATATAATCAACATGAGTATAATACACTGTATTTCATAAATTATTAAACAGACTCTAGGTCCATTTATCTTCTCTCCACTATGCTTCTGCTTGTAATGCATTTTCTCAGTAGAGAAAATTGGATTGCTCGTCTGACCATGTACTGTGGGTTACAGTAATTTAACACAGTTGCCCCATGTCAGCAAGTATTTATTTTCTGTCTTCAGCATTGTGTTTGTACAGCTGTGACCAAACACCGGTAATATCCAGGTTGCTTGGTCAGAGGTTTCAAGCTCATGCAAAACTTTATCCTTGGTCAAATTCATCCCCAAAGGCAAGGCATTTGACAGGCTACCACTGGCTTATTGCATGACCAATGTGTTTGTGCATGGTCACACTCCTCTTCATTTAAATCAGTGCACCTTTGCAAGTTGTTGATGGTGATTTGCAGTGCTGCAGTGGTTGACTTTATCCACTAAAAGCAAAATATAATCCCCTTGAACTTTACTAATATTCACTGCAGACCCCATCTCTCCTGAAAACTACCCCCATTTCTCCCAAATAAAACTATGCCAGGATGAGCTATCTGTGCTCTGAAAATATTCACAACATAACAAAATTGTCAGACAGACCAGTTGTGATCTTTATTTTAGTCAACTCTAATATTTGACTAATTTTAGCATGTTTCCTGATTCCTGTATCAGAAAATCAGAAGACATTTATTTTAGAGAATCATGAAAATGTTTTTTGCTCATTATATACACAAAAAATATATCTGTAAAGCTGTGGACATATGTATCTTTGGCTCCTGTCTTATTCAAGTAAATTCTAGTTCAAGTAATGTGACATCCTACATGACAGTTTATCTTGCTTAATATTGTAAAGTCAGTCATAAAACAGTTAATTGCCCCTCGAGCCATTTGCGAGTGTTGTCATTCTCTAAATTATCACTGAAGGATTATTTTGAAACAGTTTAGAGACTTTTCTCTTGAGCCTTGGGCACACTTATTTTTATGTTCGCAAAAGAGCAACTACGAGGCACAAGAATGAGCATACCAGCCACTCTTGCCCTTTCTATCTTACCCTTCCTTGACTGCTACTGGCTGAAAATATCCTGGTGTTATATCACACGTGGGTATGGGTTGATGAAAAGTGTGCACTAACATTACCTTGAAATAGTTCTGTCCATAGGTCGAAAATGCCCCCAGGGAAGTTACAGTGAAGCCAGAGGGGAATATCATTTTTTTTTAAATTGTCTTTCATGTTAAAGAAAGGATTCTTCTAAATTCTAATGGCACCACTATACAGAGATGTGTAGATGAGGCACATATCAAGTGATGATGGTCCTCATGAGAGTGAAGGCTTGGGATGTACTTAACATCAGAGTAGATTGTCATGTACTGTAAGAAGACTGAGATTATTCACTTGCAAAAGAAAGGCACATGTAGCTCAACGATACTTCTGCTTTGTATTAAGCATTAAGCTTACATGCATTTAGTAACTAAGTAGACAGACACTAAAACAAGATAGAGATTATCAAAATGGTATAAACACACTGCTAGTGTCAAGCCATCTGTAAAGGCAGTTTTCACATGAAGAGTAAAATTAAAATGTTAAATATGCTGTTGTTTCTGTCATTGATTTTTTTTTCGTATTTGATGCCGTTCATAGGCCAACTCGGGACTTGCTCTTCAGGGATAACCAAATATATAGTAGCCACCTTTGTGGCACCACTTCTTGTCACCCTGTTTCCTTCTCCTTCACCACCTGAGACTTCAGTGCTACAGTATGGCTTAGAAAGAATCCTGTACAGCCAGTTCTGGTCACATAATTTCTTGGTGATCACATGTCTTGTTTCACAAAGAACCACTTCTCTTCAGCCCTTGCATGCCTCACAATGATCTGGAAGCTGAGTGATCTGCTTTTACAAAATTAGGTGGTCTCAATAACTTTCCGTCTTTTCAAGCTGCATCAAAGTTTATTTTCAGGCTGGCACAAGATAAAGTTCATGAGAACTTTTTGACCATACTCAAACTTGGGCCATGCAGCATCTATCTTGGGTGGATTCTGACTGAGACGACAGTGGGCCATGCTGGTTCTGGACCATCACATTCACATTCTCTTGGGAATTAATAGATTAAGACCTGAAGATGACATAGGTTAGGGTAACATAATTAGTCAAGCCTTTTAGGGTGGTCAGTTTGATCATTGTTGATCAAAATATCCTTTTTCATCCCTAATGATAATAATTCATTTACATTTTATTGGTCCTGCTGTGGCACACAAGATGGAAAGAAGAGTGTCTTTTGTGTAAGTTCACTTAATGTATGCACGTGCTTTGAGCTGACAGCTTTGCTTTCCTTGACTCTGGTGCTCTCAGTGCAATAGGTTTTATAATGTTATATTTGTCATTTTGCTTTGATCCTCAAAAGAGAAGCACAACTGCATTTTGAAGCACTAGACATCACATTTGGTTGATAGGCCATCAGTGAATCTTGCTATCTTCTGTACCTCCCTGCTGTGGTGTGGCATGACCTGCTCTGATAAGGGCATTCCATTGATCAATTGTTTGTTACTTGGGAAATTATTCAACAGTCTCATATTTTCCAACTTGGACCTTAAAACAGTTATGGGGATACTGCAGTTGAATCATTTTCTAACTGTTTGTTGCACTTGCAAACTACGGCTTGTGTATTTACCACCTTTGTTGTTAATATAGGGCATTGCAAGACACAGGTAGGATGGTCTCAGCTGTTAGAGGATGAATGGTATATCAGATACTAAAACTACACCAATGATGCTCCAAGTTGATGATTATAGCTCCATACCTTTCAACTTTCTCTCTAACTTGCCTTGGTATTATGACTATTGTCAAAGAAAGAAAATGAACAGTCAGCGGATAACACCGGGCTCTTATCTCTGATGTAAGTTCAACCCAAGTCTCTAGTATGGCTAAACTGAAAATTGGCCATTTATATTGATAAGGACACATTTCATATTAAAGGTGTTTTTTTTAAATGATAATTATTACTTGATATTGTTACAGAATTTGTTAGGACTGGGCAAGACACATAATAGGTTTTCAGAAACAATAAAATGTAAACAATACAGAAATGTTCCAGACACAACACAATTACTATGACATTGTTAAGATGTCATATTAGAATGTGAAAATCGCCAGATTATCATGATAAAATGCAAGGAAATCCACTTTAAAAAAGGAAAAATGACAGTTCAATTTTGAAAGTCATTTTATTACATTCATTAAATTTTCACCAACAACAGCTCTAGTGTCACATAGTTCTCAAAGCCTGCAACCACAATAATGTACATGAGGTAGATCACCCAGATATCAATGCATTTGATCATTGAAACAATTGACATTTAAGTGAAGATTGTGAGAGCAAATTGCATATTTAGGGTTCATATGTGTTTTGTGGACACTAGAATATAACTGATACCTTTGATCACCTATAACATATTTGGACTAATATTGGGGTAAATTCCATAATTTTGCTGAGAGGAAAAACGTTTCTTCTGCTGGCAACTTGTATAGTGCAAGTTTACTTTTCCTTCCCCCAACGACATTCAGTAGATTTAACAATCATTCATTTAGGTCATGTGCAAATCCTCTGTGAATATTTTTGACGAGGACACACTCCCTTGGTTAAAGCGAGTTGAGCATGCAGTCAAATATAACACTTAACATGATTATCAGTCCATAATGTTTGTCTAATAAATAAAAATCCCATATGGACTTGATTTTCATTTTCAATAAAAATCCAAAACAAGAATAGAGAAGGATACAGACACATGGTTCAGGACACCTCTAGGTAGATTCTTTGTGTGTTTGCAACTTAACATACAAAGCAGAAAGACATTATAACCAAAATATACTGGCAAGTTACACAGACTAAAAAAGATCAGTAACCCTTAGGGGGTGAGAGGATGATACAATATATTAATAATGTAAACAAAGCTTTAAACAGTACAGTAGTCCAAAATGCTATTTTTTTTAGTCTTGAATAATTCAAATAAAATTTCTTTGCCTTACAGTTGAACGTTTCATCATTCTCATTGGTCCGCAAAATTAGTCACATAAGCAATGACTGTAACAAATGTCACTCAAGGCATATTCTGTGGACAACCCTGTGCAGAAACGTATCGAAACATTCTCCTTTCAAGTATATGAAATGACCTGGTCGGCTTTGCCTGTAAATGTGCTACCTGTTTCGTGTAAATATTGTTTGTTACTTGGAAAAATGATTCTGAAGTATGAGGATGGGAGTTCAGACCATCTACTGTATGTGCAATCCCAGCCACAGCGAGGAATAGTACATTTGGCAACACAGCTTACCCAGTACATTTCCCATGATTAAATATGCCTAAATCCAAACTATATGTGCTTTATTACATATCTGCAAAATTAAAATTTTAACTTGCTCTGACTATTTGAATAAGGTCAAAATATTAAGGTGTGCTAAAATTATTAAACCCTTGGGCAAGTCATCTCAGTTTGTTTTAAAAAAAGGAACAACTTAAAAAATGCATACTTTTGAAATTTGAGAAAAATGACAATTCAAAACAAAACTTGTACTTGTGAATGCAAAAATAATTGGAAAATATTCATTGGATATGCTCCTGTAAAGCAGATTTTGAAACTTGCTACAGTCCTGTATTTCCTTGTTACAGCGATTATCAATGCCATAATGCTTAAATACTTGCAAGGCACAACAGAAAACTATTCTCTCTTTGCAGTTTGTCTGTGCTACCGTCAACATTTACTTATTCTTTAATCCAAATTGTGTACATTTTGATGGTCTTGATAAATTCATTCTGATTCAGTAAAATCATTACAAATTGCATTAAACTTTATCATACTTATCTTGACCTGTCCTTTCATAGTGGTTGCACTTGGAGTTTCAGACAAACCCAGTACAAATCAACGAGAAAACACAATAGGCAAGGTGCAGCTTAGGATGTCTTTGGTGCTAAGTTAATGCCCAAAATGCATGTTACACTGGGAGAAATCTTTACCCACTCAAGCAACTTCCCTTTGATTTCTCTTTAAAACCCTGAGATAAACTTCTATATCCAGTACTGGATAAACTGTTGTTGAAATCATTGTTCAAATACAATCCTCAAATAGCCACAGTCATGAGAGAAGAGTGTCCACTTATGGAAAATACAGCAACAAAACAATTGTGTTATTTTCCAGGTGTCCTTTTTTGAGCTTGAAGTCTTCATCATTACAGGTTCCGCTACAAGCAAGAATTAAAAACACTCTCTGACCCTTATCAGAGCCAGGTAAGGAAAGCCAAATGAGGCTATTCTGTGCCCTGTGATACATCCCATCACCTTTGACCTTTCACCGGAATTGAAAGAATTGTGTTACTGGTTGATTTGAAATCCAGTCCCCCCTCTTATTCGATTGTGTTTTTGCAGTAGATGAGGCTGGAGGAAACTTTGTGTTTCCAATAGGTTCAAACATGGCGCCCAGTCAGAAAGTAGAGCGGACGATCTTCACTGCAGTTGGCCGTCTGAAACTCATCCCGCAGGCGAAACTGCCACTCATCCTCCAGCTCCAGTCTGACAATGGTCTGACGCAGAGAACTTCGGTCCTGGCAAATCACACAGAGGGTGGCACCTACAGTAGTGACCACGGTTAAAATCTTAGCTCGTGGGACTCAAACATACAGATCAAAACTATAGTATCACTTTAAGAAAGAACTGATGCTTCTGACTTTTCTTCTAGATGACTATCTAAATAAGAACAATGTGAAATTCCATTTGCCATAACTTAATTTGATCATGGGGAGAAAATGTCCCTTTATTGTATCACTTCACGTACCACGCTATGATATAAAAAAACATTTTTAAGCAGATGATATTGTAGCTCAAACATGATGCAACCACAGGGTTTTAATACCACTACTGATTCACCTTTGAGGAAGCGGAATTTCTTGAGGAGTCCTGACACAACAAAGGAGTCACAGAGATAAAGTAGCAACCCACTGAATACCAGCCCCTGATGGTTCAAGTTGGTAGAGTGAGGACGAGAGCTGATGTAGCACACAGAGATCTGTGACACAAGAAAATAAAAAGAGTCCATTCAAACAATGGGAAATAAAGATGAAATAGGAATTTTTAGGGATTCAAGTGCATTTATGATTCAACCTCAGTAGTCCCTGAGGGGGACATTACAGAATACATAGAGGTAAATGCATAGTATAGTACCGTGGGTAAATGTGATGATTTCTTTCAATTGTGAAGTAACTGAAACTCATATATAATGTATTACAAATATGCTTCAGTTTAATAAGTTGTTGCTTGCAGAGTCAGCAGAGCCACTCTCATTAACACATTAGGGGAATTTTCAATTTTTTTTTCCAATCGACCCTCTGCATGCTTTTGGGCAGGGAGGAAACGGGAGAACCTTGAGGAAACCCTCACAGACACAGTGAGAACATGTAAACTCCACACAGAAAGGCTCTCTGTAGGAATCGAACCAGGGTCCTTGTGCTGTGGAAGCACTAACCCCTGTGCCACTGTGCTGTCCAAATCACACACATTTAAGGAAAAAAAAGACACAAATTCAAGGTTTTACCTTTAAATTAGAGTTGATATATTATCAGTGTGCTTTTTAATGTGTCATGTAATACATTTTTTTAGCTCCTACAAGGCACCATTAAATGTTTACAAATGTCATGGTATGCAAAACTATTTGTTATACAAAAGGAAAGCTATGAACATATCCTAAATAAGATAAACATTTGATTAGACAGAACTTGATAAGAAATAAATAAACATTTGTGGAAAAATAAAAACGATTAAAATAGCTATTTCTGTTCCTAATGTACCAATTGATAAACTGTTAAGTTTTATGTTTATTTTGATTATTATATGCTTTATCATTCGTGACCTATCTGAACCACAACTTACATGTTGAGAAACATTGACTTATCCCCAATTAAAAATTAGGAACAGTAGTTAAAGACGTTATACTAATTAATTCAGCTGCACAGTCTTTGTGCAATCACATGATGCATGGTGATGCAAATACTCTTATTTTTCTGCATAGTATCCTCTTACCTCTGGGCTGATATTGAGGTAGCTGTCGATGGATAGAACAGGGTTGTTTTTGTTTTTAATAGCTTTAGGAAAAAGTCTGTGGCTACAGCTCTGCAGGAATCTTTCCAGCAGGAACTGTGCTGGGGCATCCAGTAAGGTCTGCTCACTGTCAGGGGCACAAATATATTGGGATGGGCTTATGGGAGCCAGGTTTTCTATTTCCTGCTGAGAGAACAAAGTAGAGTTTCACATGACTAAGAAACATAAGTAAGAAATGGATATTAGATCTACTGCATCATGTACATGCCTCCTATGAAGAGAACACCCACCATGAGTTTAGGTTTGACCATGAAGTCTTTGTTTCCACCCACTGGAATGTGTTTCTTCATCAGGCTGAAGTAGTTAAACCGACACAGTAGAAGGCCGCTACTGTTCACCCGTAGATTGAAGTCCACCTCCTCACAACTATACCTGCATGGAAGCAGAAAATTAATGTCTTCAAAGTATTGTACATTATGAAGTGAGACATGACAAAATGTTGCATTAGCTTACCGATTGAGGTCATATTGTACATTCTGTGTCAGATCTACATTGAGCATGAGAAAGTCGTAGAGGTGACAGCGATTGAAAGGTTTACTGGGAGACTTGCATGCCAGACGGCTACTCCATTTGCGTATGCCACACATGGCATAGAGAGAGATCTTTGGTGTGGCCTCCATATGCTGCAGCACCACCTTCAGAGACACATTTGTGATGGTTGAGTTTCTCTCTGATGACTCACTAGAAGAGAGACAAAATAATAGGGTGGGTATACAAACATGGTGCTATATCATAACAACATGGTAATAGTACATTGGCAAGGATAAAAGACATTTCAAATAACATGATTCTAGAAAAAGCATTACTTCTTTAAACAGAAGTGAAATATAGATCATCCTAAAACAACAATAAAAGCCAGCTATGATGACAAATAAATATATATAGAGAATATATTTTAGTTTGAATCACTGGACATTTTATTAATGAAACAAGAAGAAACCCAGAAACGCAACCTTATCCTTTCTGCCAACTTTGACCAATAACAATTACTACCTGCTGTCTGCTGGCTGCTGGACATTCCATAGCACACAGGAGTCGTCCATCATTACAATGAAAGGCCATACATCTTGTCTCTTTACACCTTGCTCCTCCCAGCGGTTTCTCTCGAGCTCTAGATTATGGTATGACAGCTCTTTTATCATGAAGCGAGCAGTACCTTAAACAGAAAAAAGCACTCATGTCAATTTTCTCATTCTAAAACCAATTTCATTTATGTAAAGAAAAGGTCAGTGAAGTGACAAATCTGGACATCCAATTTGCATGCTCTCAGAATTGATTAAATGATATCGATAGTTCAAAATTTAGTTCAATAATATACTGTATGTTAATTAGGTTTTCATTTGCAGGCAAAATGCATTGGCTTTTTATTTACAATTTTGAAAGGTGATCACCTCGATAAATCCTAAAATTTATGGTCACTTCTACACATTATTGGTGATTATTAATTCACACCCTTCAAAGTATGACTTGACATGTGACTGCTTTCTATACCATCTCATTACAATGTCAATATTTTCACTTTAATGACACTTTACCACTGAATAACACTGCACTTACTCTTTTGACTATCTTACATCACCGGGACTCACTTTCATGAATGAATTGATACTCTGGTCCATTCACTGTTCTAAATACCTCACTAAAAGCAAGTGGATGGTAATGTACACTTGCTCTTACTCCATTATACTGTTTAACTTGGAGAGCTGTATCTGATGTGTTGGTGGAAGGATCCATTCATCACTAATGAAACTCACCAACTCCGGAGTTGTTGAACATAGCTGGTAGGACAAGCAGGATGTGATTAGGCCAGTACTTTCTGTAGTGGGCTAGTTCAAACTGTTTCACCACCAGAATATGCAGATGACTGGCACCCTCCATCGCATGATAAATGTTAAGCAGGCCATGCTCTTGCCGTCCTGTAGTTGGGGTAAAAATGGGACTCTTCAACAGATCTGGGTCCTAGGGACAAAAATATTATCACTAGAAATTGTGAAAAATATGAAATTTCTTAATTTACAATTATCAGGTCTTTGGTAAAACTAACCAAAACCCTGATAGTAGTGCTTGTACATATTGTCATCTTTTAGCTGTTCAACTAACCTTGGATGAAACAAGAGGCAGGCGCATACTTTCAAGATGGCTGCCCTGTTGACTGAAGACAAAGTGCTGCTCCTTAGCTTTGGGGATGACAAACTGAAGGTGGACCTCCTCTCCCAGCATTGAAGAGCAGAAAGTGAAAGCATGGAAGGTGCAATCTGACAGCTATTGGACAAATGCATGGATATACTGTGTAAAGAGAAGCTTCATCTGTCACTAGCCAAAGCAAATGCTTTGAAGTATACAGTCTGCATTGCACACTGCACTCACCTGTGCAGCCATGCCTTCTTCACAGTAGTGGTGACACTGTTCACAGTGGTGAAAAGCATTGTGAGCAGCAAACTGACTGAGGCGTACTGACTTGGTCTCCCGTTTGGCTTCTATTTGATTCTCTCCTTCTTGCTTAAAATCTAAAAAATACCCAAAATGAACTTGATTCAAACACTTTGTGTTACGTTCAGCATGCTTCTATCAGAGATGTGTGACTGCCCATCTCACCTTTTAAAAACCTTGGCATCTTTTCAGAGTAAACAGGGCTGGCCATTCTGACCTTGGAGTCTCGAGGAGAGAGATCAAAAGGCAGCTTACGAATTTCTTCAATGTCAGGCCACTGAGCACTGACTGGAGCTATAACTTCTGAAGTTTCTGGTGATTATGTGGCAAGAATTAAGTGTTAAATTACATCTAAAACACCATCATATCACATTGTATTCTCCATCATCAAAATATCAGTATTCAGTTACAACATAAATAAAATCCTAATGATCTGTACCTTCTTCCTCTTCTTCCTCATCATACACATCGACCTCCAAGAGTCTGATTAGCATTCGAAACAGAATTCGTAGAAACTGAATGTAGGCACCAGTTTTTCCAACCTGTTTTTGCAAAGGGAAAAAAAAATTCCGCAATAATTATCAGCCAAAGATGCAACTAACTAAATAAACAGTAACTGTTGCAATTATAAAAATTGTGCTGTGTAACCTAATGACCAGGCTATAGATAGATAGATAGATAGATAGATAGATAGATAGATAGATAGATAGATAGATAGATAGATAGATAGATAGATAGATAGATAGATAGATAGATAGATAGATAGATAGATAGATAGATAGATAGATAGATAGATAGATAGATAGATAGATAAATAGATAGATAGATAGATAGATGATCCATCCATGCATACATGGACATATTTATTACATACAGTATTATTACATAGTTCATGTAGAGCGATTACACTGACGCATGCTGTCAATTATATGCCACCGATTTAATCACTATCCCGCACTAACCTTCTTCTCATCTTTTTCTGTTACAATAATTCAAAACAATCACTTTAGTATTTGAGCAGAAATGTGGCTAATATGTTTTGTGTTACCTGAGGAGGACCACTCAGTAGCAGGCGTCGTGGATGCGGCAAAGATGGAGCTTCATAATCAGCATGATGCTGCCTGGCAGTGGTCCACTGGCGGTAGTAAAGACTCTGCTCTTCACTCTGAAGATTCTGTGTGATGAGGGGCCTGAGCGGACTGCTCCATGCCACATCTGCATGAGGTAGCAGGGAGAAGGAGCTCAGCTGACTCCCAGATTCTCCTGCTAACAGGTTGTATGCTGCTCGTGACATGATGACAGTCCTTGGTGACAACTGAGATGGTTTCGTGTATTGGCCGCACTGCGTGGACTGGCTTGGTTTCTGGATCGAGGATGAGGATGGTGAAGGGGAGGAGGAGGAGGAGGAGTAACTGGAGTAATGAGATGGCGGAGCCTTTGAGGCCTTGGAGTGGTTGGAGGAGAGTTGGCTTCCCATGGAATCACAATCCTGCTTGAACACTTGTGTTACTGTGCCCACATCTGCTGTGCCTTCAGGTGGATAGGTAGAGGTTGAGGGGTTTTGGAAGGAGTCTGTAACATCAGAAGAGCTGACACCATTCTCGACCAAAGAGCCTGAGAAAATACGCAAGCAAAATAAAATAAAAAGAGAAATGTAATTTTTATCTTTAACCATTTAGAACCACCAAAGCCTCTTTATCATATTTTCCTGGTTTGAGCCTAAGCAAGAGTCTCAAGAGGTGACCTTGAAATCCGGAAGGGTTCTGTCTTGGCTGTTGATGGGAAAATGGTTCTTTATGTCATCCCAGTTTTTCAGCAGGGCTGTGCCTTTCTTGACTGTCTCATGTGAGCCTCTGCCTTGGTTGTCTGGGCCAAGTTCAGTCTCAAGACCGGCTGCACCTTTGGTTTCACTAACAAAGTCAGCTTTCTGGGTAGCCTGGCTTGTCTACTATTGGTAATGTTATCCACTAAATAAAAAAAACGAATGTATTTACTATAGTTTCCAATTTATCTGCCTCTTGTGTTTTCTTATTTCTTCTGTGTTCTTCTTCAATGAATGCACTTCCTTTAATTGCACAGTCATTAATCCTGACAAGGATTAACCCGGATGACTCGGAACCTCCATATTTACACAGTCATTACTTTATGTGTGCATGGGTCCATAGATAATTGTTTTTATTTTAGGCGCAGTGTGTTATATTTGGAAGATACATGCAGTGCGAATGAAACTTACTACCTTCAGATATTACTGATAATCAGGATTTTCAGAATAAAAAAAGAAATTCATCTTCACAATAGCTTCGAAATTTATGCTGTAAGTCTATTATACTTTGTGCTTATACATACAGACTAAACAACTTGAAGCCTCATAGAGGGTACGTGTCACATCAAAAAAATCTCAGGACACACACCAGAGGTCCTGGTTGCTCCACTACCATTGCTCTGAGGTCTTTCTAGCTCATCTCCATCAATCATGCTGGTGGTGGGTTTCTCGCCATCTGACTCCCGGGGGGCCATAGGCTTCTTGGGTTCCTGGACCACACCCAGGGATACATAGGTGCAGGCCAGACCAACCTCCTGCTCCAAAGCTGTTCGAGTCAAGTAGCTGGAATCAATCAGACGTAAATCGCTGTATTTCAGAGACCTAAGAAGGAAAAAAAACAGTTGTGAGACAATCACAAAAAGTAATTGGAAATATAATTTTGTACTTTGATCAGAACTGTCTTCTACTTCTCCTTTCGGCTTTTCCCTTCAGGGGCTGCCACAGAGAATCAACCTTTTCCATCTAGCCCTATTTCTGTATCCTCCTCTCTCACACCAACTTGGTCTTCCTTGAGAACTCCTGCCTGGCAGCTCCGATTCCAGCATCCGTCTACCAATATATTCACTATCCCTCCTCTGTACATGACCGAAACATCAGTCTGGCTTCTTTGACCTTCTCTCCAAAACATCTAACATGTGCTGTTCCTCTAGACTCATTCCTGATCCTATCCATCCTGGTCACTCCAAGGGAGAAGCTTGGCATCTTCATCTATGCAACCTCTAGCTCTGCTTCCTGTCTTTTCATCATTGTACCTGCTTCTAGGCCATACACCATCGCTGGTCTCACCACTGTCTTGTACACCTTTCCTTTCATTCTGGCTGATAGGCTTCAATCACATAGTACCCCTAACATTTTTCTCCTCCCATTCCAATCTGCTTGTACCTGTCTCTTCACCTCTTTTCCACACTCTCCACTGCTCTGGACTGTTGATCCTAAGTACCTGAAATCCTCCAGCTTCTTGATCTCCACTCCCTGTAGCCTCACCGTTCCACCCGGGCTCCTCTTATTCACATACATATACGCAGTCTTGCTGCAACTAACTTATTCCTCTCCTTTCCAGCACATACCTCCACCTCTCTGGCTTTTCCTCAACCTGTTCTCTGCTCTCACTACAGATCACAATGTCATCTGCAAACATCATGGTCCATGGAGATTCCAGTCTAACCTCATCTGTTAGCCTGTCCATCACCACTTCAAACAAGAAGGGACTCAGAGCTGATCCCTGATGGAGTTCAACCTCCACCTTGAACTTCTCTGATACCCTGCACTACTGTCTTACAGCTAGCATACATGTCCTGCACCAGTCTTAACATATTTCTCTGCCACTCCAGGCTTCCTCATACAATACCAGAGCTCCTCTCTTGGCACCTTTTCATATGCTTTTTCTAGGTCTACAAAAACACAATGCAGCTTCCTCTGGCTTTCTCTGTGCTTCTCTATTAGCATTCTCAAAGCAAATACTGCATCTGTTGTACTCTTTCTAGGCAAGAAGCCATACTGCTGTTCACAAATGCTGACTTCTGCTCTCAGTCTAGTTTCCACTACTCTTTTGCATAACTTCATTATATGGTTCATCAACTTTATCCCTCAAAAGCTGTTCTGCACATCCCCCTTATTCTCAAAAATGGGCACCATCACACTGTGTCCCCATTCTCTGGCATCTTCTTTCTCTCTAAGATCCTGTTGGATAATCTAGTCAAAAACTCTACCGCTGCCTCTCCTAGACGCTTCCACACCTCCACGGGTGTATCATCAGGACCAACTGCCTTTCCATTCTTTTATCCTCTTCAGTGCCTTCCTCACTTCACTTTTACTAATCTGTGCTACTTTGTGGTCTACAATAGTCACTTCATCTACCCTTGCCTCTCTTTCATTTTCACATTCATCAGCCCTTAAAAGTACACTTTCCATCCTCCCGTCACTCTTCTAGCATCAGTCAATACATTTCCCTCTCTATCCTTAACTGCCCAGACCTGTTATAAATCCTTTCCATCTTTGTCTCTTTGTTTCACCAACCTGTATAGTTCATTCTCTCCCTCCTTACTGTCCAATCGAGCAATAAGTCATGGTACGCCCTTTGTTTTGCCTTTGCTATCTTTATCTTTACCTTTCAATGAATCTCCCTGTAATCCTGCCTGTTCTCTTCAGTCCTCTCAATGTCCCACTTCTGCATTGCTAACCGCTTTCTCGGTCTATACTCCTGCATTTCATCATTCCACCACCAAGTCTCCTTATCTACTTTCCTTCCAGATTATACACCAAGTACTCTCCTACATATCTCCCTGATAGCACTAGCTGTAGTTGTCCAATCATCTGGAAGCTGTCCCTGACCACCCACTAATCTTTCTCAAATCCTCCCTAAAAACCATACAACACTCCTCCCTTTTCAGCACCCACCACTTTGTCCTCTGCTCTGCCTTTGTCATCTTGATCTTCCTTGTCACCAGCGTCATCCTACAAAACACCATCCTATGCTGTCTGGCCACACGCTCACCTATAACTATTTTTCAGATACTGATCTCATTCAGGTAACCTCGTCTATACAAGATGTAGTCTACCTGCGGGCTCCTACCTTCGCTTTATGAGTTACCCTATGTTCCCGTCTTTGCTGGTAAAAGTGTTCACTTCAGCCATTTCCATCCTTTTTGCAAAATCTACCACAATCTTTCCCTTTGCGTTCCTACCATGTATACCAAAGCTGCCCATCAAGTCTTCATCCCCTCTATTTCCTGCACCAACATGCCCATTGAAGTCTGCACCAATTACCGCTCTATCATCTCCGGGGATATTCTGCATTACTTCGTCAAACTCATTCCAGAACTTTTCCTTCTCCTCTGACTCACATCCAACCTATAGGGCATAGCCACTAACAACATTGAGCATCATACCTTCAATTTCCAGTTTCAGACTCATAAGTCTTTCTGATATTCTTTTCACCTCCAGAAGGTTCCTAACAAACTCCTGAATCAAGATAACTCCTACTCCATTTCTGTTCCTGTCAGTACCATGATAGTACAACTTAACGCCTGCTCCTAAGCTTCTAGCCTTACTACCTTTCCACCTGGTCTCCTGGACACACTCTCTACCTTTTCCTGTCATAGTACAGATATTCAAAGTCCCTACTCTCAGTCCCAGACTCTTGCCTTTCCTCTTCTCTCTCTGCTTCCCAATACGCCTTCCTCCTCTCCTTCTTGACTTTGTACTTTGATCTGAACACTACACTATCAGAATTTAAATTACAACTATTCCATTAATTTTGACAATTCAAAGGAGTTCTAAAGACTAAAAAGTAGGCGAATCAACACCAGGACCACTGATAAAAGGGGGGCCAATGGGAAAAGAATACGCAGGGTATTTTGACAGGAGACGTTACCTGGGGAAAGTCTCTCCGAGGGGGTCTTTCCCTGTGAGGATGACAATGCAGGGTAGTCCCTCCAGATCTTCATAAGTATGTGGTACCCAGTCTTCATTGTCATAACCCCGCCATGCCTGCAAGACAAATGTGACACACCATTATTACCTTATTTTTTAGTTGATTTAGTTTCTTTGAGGAAGAGACCAGAGTTGCACTAAAGGCTTATCAATATGTCTGAAAATAGCTTCAGAAATGGCATACTGGTTACCTTTTAAACTATGAATTACTTCCAAAGATATAATCCTCAGATTACAGCCTCAAGATGATTCAGTTATTTATCTGCGTTTTGGTAACAAGAGAGTACAATCCTGTTGAATAATTTTACTGACTTTGTTTTTCTTACCTTTAGACGATTGGTGAAATTTTTGGACAGGCTAAGTTCAGAGGCAGGGCTGCCAAGTAGCACAGCAAAGCATAATTGGAGGCCAAGCTTATCTCTAACTTCCTCAAGTCGCTCTCGGGCCAGCATGGCCAGTTGCAGAGAGGGGACTCGTACAAGCAGCATGTGGCCTTGGCCCTGGGAACCCTCTCTGCTTGGAGCATTGATCAGATCCTCAACCATGGCCAGGGTCTCTGGAGTAATGTGGTCTCTCAGCGATGGGGAGGAAGTCAAAGCCATCATGGCCTCAGTGTATTGCTGAATCAGCAAATAGCTGCGAATCACCATGCTATGCAGATGGGGATGTCTAGCATCAGAAATAAGAGAAATTACCAGTTATATCTGAAATTAACTTTGAAAGGGCTTACTTTTCAGAGTATGCTTAAAACTAACTATTTTGCATTGAAAACATATGCAATATAGATTGGATGCTTTATACTTACCTATGTAAAAGAGTATGAACCATCTTCTCAAAGGCATCATCACAACGCAAAAGCGGGCTTGCTATACCCCATCGCAGGGAGCTACAGTAGTCCCTTAGGCCGAAGTAGACTAACTCATTAGCAGGGTGCTCCCCCTGCTGGACGAGAATCATAGAACAAGGCAGAGGGAATTCAGGACATGTGGGGCACTGAAAATGAACACTCTTTAAACTCTTTCCTTTTCAGAGACACTCATTCTGTGCATAATTTATGCGGTAAGTTTTGTAAATAAAGAACAATTTACGATGCAGAAACATGTATGATCACTGGGGGAAGCATGGAACAGGAGGTAGAGCAATCATCTTTGGAACCAAACATTCCTGGTCACTTGCCGGCTCCTCATGTTGAGCAACACACTGAACCCTTGACTGCTCCTCTGGCACTGGTTGACAGCAGCCTACTGCTGGGTTAATTGCAGGGAAAAAATTTCGCCATGGAGATTAATAAAGGATAATTTATTATTCTTGTTTCACTACATAGTGCCTGCTATTATCAATTTGTCCCTTATCTGTTGTTAGACATGTCAATGTGTTAGGAGAAGAAAGTATAATTATTGTATAATTAATTATGATCTAAGCATGGTCTTTCAGGCCTTATTTCACCAGAAAAAAGGGTAACAAAATAATATGTGATTACAGATATCAAGGTTTCTCTTTTTCCTGTTTTTTTTTTAATGGAAAAAGTTCAGATTGACAACCATTTACTAAAAATGTTAATATTTTTAACTATTTATTTCTTGCTATAAATGTTATATAAATTGTGATGGAATGTTTTGCCTGGGCCCCATGAGGTAACCTCACATAGGACTAGGGCTATTAATCATTTATAAAACAATTGACTTTATGGCAAAAGTCATGGTTCCTTAAGACATTTCGAAAAATATTTGGTTAAATTAAAATGTCATTTTGCAGGGATAATATCAATGTGGCTCTATAATTAAGAGCATAAAAATAATCAAAACCGTCCTTACAAAACAAACAGCAAACTTGAGAAAATGAAAATAAAAAAAAAAGGTGTGGGGGGTGCTGACAATAAAATGCAATTAAGCAAGAAGTTTACAGAGGGGCTGAAATCTAGTGACCCTTGGCCCCCAGGGCTTGATCCCTGACTGTAGTTCACCATGAATGCTGCTTATATGTAAATTAACTGAGCTATAATTTAGCAAGGCAATAATTTAACATACGTTTTACATTATGTAAGGCAATAATGAGGACCCCCATTTGTCATTAGCAATTACTATTATCATTATGATTAATAGTTGAGCACATGAAGTCCACCAGGTGGAGTAGCTACACCATATTTATTTTTTGACTAACTTCTGCATGATGTGAAATATGTGAAAAAAGCATATCAAACATCACATATCATTGGATCATACATCATCATAATAGCACAAATATTCACACTTGCATAAGGACATTATGACATCTGCAAAACTCACTGTGCTCTGTTTGACTTCTGAAAATACTCACCAGGCGTTCATTGGAAGGCCAGTGAACCTCATTGTGGATGCTAATACGGGACTGGTGTGTTTGCAGGGTGTAAGGAAAGCAGCTGACCTGCAGGACCAGCAGATTCATGGCATTCAAAACTTCCTGGCAGTTCACCACCCGGTCAGCCAGACCCTGCAGCTCACCATGGCAGACAGAGCCAGACAGAGCACTAGAGAGGATACAAAAAAAAACTAGTTTGAAAACTAGACTTCTTATTTAAAGATATAGGAAAGGTGATACTTTCATTTATTGAAAACAGGAGTTGCTTTCACAAACCATCTTGGCATGAAAATTCAACCATTCCCTGTCAATATATAAGCAAGAAAAACAGCTAAAATGCATGTAGAGGCATGTAGAACTTTCTATATGTGGTGAAAAAAAAATCCAAGGTTTGCCCCTGAAGGAAAAATAATCTATTGGTCAATGACATTTCCTGCCCCAAGATTCAAATGAGTAAACACTGCTCAGATACCTTTTGACAGAAAAAAACCTTCCAAGCAGAAGATTGAGCACAAGGCAGATCAACAAAAAATCATGATGTGAATACGATGCATGCACAGTAATGACCATATGAAAGGGATTCTGATGTTGAGCTAGCTATCGCAACCTTAGTTTTGCTGCTAACACTAAACCCAAAATATAACCGAAAAAAATAGAGGCTTTCAAAGTATTTGGCCTACATTTGAGCCTTATGGCTGTTCTACTGTGTTTGTTTTTACTTTCACGCAGCTGGTTTCCTGTCTACAATTTAATCACTATATTACCAGCCCAAGGCTGAATGTGCCACTGAAACAATTAATCTTCTTCAATAGCAAGAGATAATTTAGTAGAGAAATTGCTTATTCTTACCTCGTGAGGTCAACGTGTGAGTTGTCATGTATGAGAACAAACAGTGTATATGGGTTCTGTTTGACCTTCCTCATGAAGGCCTCCATCTTTACATGAACATCACCATCCAAACGCACAACATATTTGTCTGGTTTCAGATGGGCTGAAGTGACTTCTTCAATTCCCAGGTCCACAAGGACCCCTTAGAAAAAAAGAGGTATATAAATGATTTAATACAGTCACGGTCACACCTTAATCATTTAGCACTCAAAGGGTGAAAAATTGCTTAATCTCGGGACCACATACCTGACTGTCGTATGCGCTGTGCCATCTGGTGCACTAGAATGTGAGAGGGCGGGACCAAAACAAGAAAGTCTACCTTACAAAAGCGCCCCAGATCTAGGTTTTGGGTTCCTGAATCAGCAATGGAGCACACTTGTGAGAGGAGGCGGCGAGCCACAGTCAGCTGAGTTGGATAGATCTGGAAGATCTTATTGAACAGATCTGTTACAGTAAAACAGAAAGCATCAGTTTTAGTGTAAGCAGAAAAGTTCAAATATAGGCTGAATCACATAAACCTAGAGTGATTAAAACTGAAATGGTAGTGCAAAATGAAACAAGCTTTTGAGTTTCAAACTATTCATTTTATTTTACTGCTCGAATAACATGCTTGAATGAGAAAGCTCATGTCGAATTGGAATTGTCAAATTACTAGCTTTGCAGTGATTACTTTCTATTAGGTTGTCCAAATAACAAGGATTATCAGAAGTGTTCTCATAAAACACAACCCTTATAACATTTTACACAGTTCTTTTTAAGCATGGGCCATCAATAGCAACACAGCGTCAATTTCCAACTCAAAAACTGAACAACAAAGATGTATTTTCAATATGACTCCTGGCTTTCATAGCAGAGAAGGCAGAAGTAGCTGAAATGAAGCGTCTTTTTTGTTTATTTTTTAAGAGAAACACTCATGTGTACTTCTGCTTTTCATGTCATTGCACTGCTTGGGATTAATGATGTTATCCTACAGTAAGTGGGAAAAGAAGATTGCTGAAGTTTTTGTTGGACCTGATAAAGTAATTTGCACTTCATGTGATCCTGGAGATTGAAAAGGCCCTCACATACAAGTTTGTTTTTATAGTTTTTTTGTTAGGGTAAATTAATTATCTAATAGTGATACGTTGTCAAAACATAAATGTTATCCAGCCCCTGACACATAGGCCTTATTAAGTTCAGACAGTAAGCATATTATGGAGCAGTCTAACCTCTGTCTGAGGGTGGGGACAGGATAGCAGACTCCTGGGAGTGGATGTTGTCAGTCACATCGCCTTGGTAGGGCTGGATGACCTGACCCTTCCGTCTGCGCTGATATCGCACCAGCTGTTTGTCCAGATTGTCCCCTAAAAGCAAGCAGTCACTAACGTCACATAAAGACATATAGCTACAAATAACAGATGTGTACTGTTTTACGTCTATTATGAAATGCATTCAAAAACTATAAACACTTATTGATCAAAAAGATAACAGTAGTTGTGATAGTTTGTTTTAATTGGATATATTTAATTTGAGCAGGATATTTTGAACATATATATATCCAACATACAGGAAATAGGTTGTTGTGTTGAGTATGATATAAATTATATCTTTTTTTTAATCTTGATCCAGTAATAGAACAAGAAATTTGGTCACACTAAATTCTGAGCCAGGATGGCCAATTCAAAGAAAAGAGCCACATCTTCAACAAGTTATGCATATTGAACACTGAATGCAGAATATCAAAAATGAGTGTCTCATCAAACAAAGAACCCCTTAATTATCAATTCTTTAATCAAACGAAAAAGCACAAACCCACTGGATCTTATGGTTTACCTAATGATGTGGTTTTGAAATGAGATGCCAAGATGCTGACTTTCCCCGTAATGAGCTCATAGCTGATTTCCTTTAAAAACTCATTGGTTGTCAGCATTCCTTCAGCTAAGGCTCGTGCTTGGTACTTTCCTGCGTCAAAATCCATATGTAATATTTTAGCCAATTATTTAGATATATTCTACACAATGTGATGAAAATGAGGAGGTATAAGGAAATCATACCTAAGACAAGGACACAGAACTCATTGCCATTCATTTTAGAGGAACATATGATGATCATGTAGGCAGGCAAGGACTGGTGGTGATGAGGACCCTCACAGAGAGAACGTAATGATTCAGAAATGCCTTCTCCCAAAGAGTTATGGGTTACCACAACTTGGACACTGCCTCCAGAGACACTAGCTTCTAACCGAGCTAACCAGGGAAGCTGGGATTGTGAGATGGCAGGACCCCCAGGACAGCATAGCATGGCTTTCAAAACGATTTGCTCCAGTTCTTCTCTCAAAGGAATCTGTTCTGAGCCTGTAAGCAAAATAAAATTGTAAATTCCCAAAAAGAAAAAAAAAAAGGAAAACACACATGAAGGGAACAACAATGCTGAATTTCTGATTTGCCGGGGAAGGTCCCATGTTTACATAAAAAAAAACATCACAACCTTGAGGGGATTCCCACATAGTCCCATGTTTTTGATTATAGCTACCATGCAGTCTTGTTTAAAACACTAATGTCAGATGCCTTACTGTTTGTCACTTACCTAGACGTGCAAGATACTGTAAAGTGAGCAGGATCATTGTCTCCACACTGAGAAGTTGATTGCTGTTGAGACCCAAGGTCTCTAAGGTTTTTTCTGTCAGCTGGCTGTTCTTATAGCAACTGACCAGCAGGGGGCTCACCACTACATCGCCAACGTTTCCATAGAAATAAGGTAAAGTGCCATGTCCTAAAGAGATAAGTCATTACAGGACTGAACTGGAAATTGAGACAACGGCAACTTGCAACAACTTATTGTTGGTTTAGCTGATATTTAGGATTAAGAGATCAGAAAATTACAACATTTGTATAAAAACAACAGATTAGCCAAGGTGATCTATCCATTCAAATATAGTGATTTTGGAAATTGTTATAGGAAATGACAATAAGAATGAATTTCTGACATATCACCAAGAACTGATATGTTCATTTCCAAGAACATGTCAATGAGAGGATTAACTACCAATGAGGATGACCGGGCGAACTCCAGAAGAGTTCAGCAGGTTGTCAGGGACAATGACCGTCTCTCCTGCAGTAACAGGTTGGGGTTGAATGACACCCGGCACTGCTGTCGGAGGAGAGGTCACTCCTAATACGGGACCTGACCAGAAGAAAAAGAGCCATATAAATTTTGGTTAAGCAGAAGTTATAGTTATATTAAATGATGTAGAGTTTCTTTATTTTCCAACTAGAGAAAAAAATATGCAATTAATTTACAATGAAGGTTGTATTTCTAATCTGTGATACTATAAACTACATTATCCATCCATCCATGCATCCATCCATCCATCCATCCATCCATCCATCCATCCATCCATCCATCCATCTTCTGCCACTTATCCTGCACTGAGGGTCGCGGGGGATGCTACAGCCTATCCCAGCTGACCTGCGAGAGGCGGGGTACACCCTGGACTTGGCGCCAGTCAATCGCAGGGCATATACAGACAATCACTCACTCACTCACTCACTCAATTTTGCCAATTAAATTAACATCCTGCATGTTTTTGGATTGTGGGAGGAAAACAGGGAACCCGGCGGAAACCCACACAGACATGGGAGAACATGCAAACTCCACACAAAATTGAATAAACATCCTTCATGCTGTGAGCCTGAAGCGTTATTTACTGCGCTACCGTGCAGCCCTACACTACATTATATACTATAATGATATTGATAAAATAGTGTTTCCCCTATTGAGGTTGTTGCAAATGAAAATGTGTGTGTCTTTGTTCTTTTACAATGACATAGTTGGACTGAGAGAGTTTATACCAAGTAAATAAAACTATGACTGAAATTGCATATATGTAAATATGAAAAAATATTGTGAATCCCAAACTTCTGTTTTAAAAAGTCAAATAAACTGCGATACTGTGCAAGACTGTGACCGTAAATTGAGTGCTTAATACAGTTGTGTTTTCAGAATAATGAAAATCCACAACAGATAAAAGTCTTGGTTTTGCAAACCACAATTTTGGTTTTGCCTCCAGTATCTTTGTACAGTAATATTAGGTTTGCAAGTTTTTTAGTCATACAAGTTTCAAACATTTCTGGCACACATTAATGGCAATTGGTCACTAGCAATAAATAGTATTGTTGATAGTAACTCAATAAATCCCATAAAAGGGCCACATTTTCAAGACAGGTGATCTGTAGGGTCGTGAAGATAAAATTATACAAATGCATTGTTCAGGTTCTAGGGGAAACACACCCTTGTTGAAGGTTCCATTCAAGTTCCAGTATCTTTAAATACAAAAATGTTACTTTTTTCACTTATTAAATCATTAGTACTAACTGTAAACCGTAAGTTCTGAAACAAATTCTTCAACTCTTATCATGGCGATAGAGTAAGAACAGCAACAACAGGCAGATATGAGAAGATCCTAAACACAGGAACAAAACCTCTCTCTCTGTCTCTCTCTCTCTCTCGCTCTTACGCACAAACACACACATGCACAAGCACATACACACACAAGCACACAAATGCACGCACATAAACAAAATCCATGATCTCTCTTGACGGAGATCAGAAACAAACCTGTAGGACAAATCACTGGGCGGATAGCTTGCACAGGGACAGCTGTTGGTGGGACAGGGACCAACGTACTCGGATGCCAGCTCCGATGCCGCTTCTTTGGGGGACCAGAGTTCATGGCAGAAGATACTGGACATAGATAATAAAACTCGAAAATAGCTCAGCATAAAGATCCCAACAAAAATCTCTGTAATATATCAATGCTGTAAATAAGAAATTGACTGCCTGTAAAAGTATGGGCATTACCTGGACTGTCTCCCAAGTCAGCAGAGCGATATCCCTGACCTTGAGGTCCAGAAGGAACCTGGGAAGGGCTTAGTAGGGGAGGACGTCCATCAATTCCCAAGCTATTAGGTGGCAGATTTACCCTGAGAGCTGTGGGCACTGCGGACACACAAACACACACAACATTAACAATACCAAAATACTTATTTTATTAAAAGTAAGCATATGTGAGCATGTAATGATATAAAATATTGTACATATGGAAACACATTTTTACCATAATTAAAGATATTGTTACTTTACAAAGAGACTGAGAAATGGCTGAAAGAGTAAGTGGTATTATTGATTTCCTTTCCATGAACATCAATTGCCAATAACCAGACTGGACAGTTTCCAATCTGATATTCACTGTGTATGCAATCACTAAAACATTGATTAGTGTGTAGCATTTTCTTGTCAATATCACAGACTTGTAAAGGGGCTTGGATAGCAAGACCTTAAAAAGTCATTACAACATTCCTTTCTTCAGTATTGATCAGTGTGGAAATACAAGTGCACACATGAGTGTATGTGTGTGTGTGTGTGTGTGTGTGTGCGTGCATGTGTGTGCATGTTTGAATAAGCGGGCCATAGAAGAGGTTAATCTTAGCCTCTTGGTCAGCAGCTCCATCTGCCTCATGCGGAACCATGTTAAAAAAAAAGAAGCTGTAGCTAGGCAACCTTGTTCAGAGTAAGGGCAAGCCATTTAAGAGACACTGACATAAAGGCTGTAGCTAATCAGTATCTAAGTCCGCACAATGCATATGTTGAATCATGGATGCTACCTGGTGCAAAATTCATACATAACATGCTATTATGTGTCAGGTGTATTTAGTAAGGACACATGGATTAGTCATGTTATTCAGTATAGTCATAACAATGTAAAAACAAAGAGGAGCTTTACCAATTGGTAGAGTTTTGTGTCCAGGTGTAGAAGCCAGAGGTTTAATGAAACTGCACTCTCTGCTGAGGTCCTGACTACTGAAAAAGACAGTGGACCCTTGCGTTGTTCTGGTGGGAGGAGAATCTGATGGTGTAAATATAGGATGGACATTGAAAAGATCATTTAACTGACATATAGGATTAAAAAATGCTGTTCTTGTGTGTGTTAGAGTGGTCACCTATAAAACATGTTATTCATCATAATAGTTAATAATCAGTGGATAAACAGTGGAAATGTAGCAAATGTAGCAAAGCTAGAGCTTAGGTGCTGGTTTTAAGTTATACTATCATGGTATTGATTGGAAGAGAAATAGAGTAGTAGTTAACTTGAAGGAGGAGTTTGTTTGAAATGTTCTGGAGATGAAAGGTGGGTGACAGTGTAGCCTGACAACACAGGATGGTGCTTTGTAGGATGAATCGAATGTCAAGGAAGATTCAGAGGACAAAGGCAAAGCAGAGTAGGAAGTGGTGGAAGTTGAGAAGGGAGGGCAGTTTTCAGGGAGGAGTTGCAAAAGGCTCTGGGTGGTCAGGGAGAGCTTCCAGATGACTGGACAACTACAACGAATATGGTCAGGGAGACAGGTGTGAGAGTACTAGTGTCATCTGGAAGGAAAACAGTACTTGGTGGTGTAATGAGGAAGTGCAGGAGTATGTGCAGAGAAAGAGGTGAGCAAAGAAGAGGTGTGAAGAGCAGATAGGAGCACAGGGAGATGTGGTGCAAGGTACAAGTAGAGGTAGCAAAGGCAAAACAGAGGGCATAATGTAACTTGTATGATAAGTTGGAAAGTAAGGAGGGAGAGAATGATGAATATATAGGTTGATTAAGCGGAGAGAATTAGATGGGTAGGATGTGCAGCAGGTTCAGGGGATTAAGTATGAAGAGAGAAATGTATTGACAGGTGCCAAACAATTGATGGGAAGATGGTAAGAGCAAAGTGTATAAGAGGTGATTATTGTGGACCACAAAGTAGCAGAGATTAGTAGTATTGAAGTGAGGATGGCATTGAAGAGGATGAAGAGTTGAAACACCTGATGATTTAACTGCAGGGGTATGGAAATGTCTAGGACAGGCGGCAGTAGAGTTCCTGTTAGATCATTTAACAGGATCTTAGAGAGTGAGAAGACATGTGCAGAATTGAGAAGGAGGGGATGGTGCCCATTTTTAAGATTAAGAGAGATGCGCAGAAGAGCTGTAACTATTGAGGAATAAAGTTGATAAGCCATATAATGAAGTGGTAAGTGGGAAAGAGTTGTAGACAGCAGACAGTAGAGAGCAGAAGGCAGCATTTGTGAACCAAACATTATGGTTTCATGCCCAGAGAGAGTACTACAGATGCAGGATTTGCTTTAAGAATGCTGGTAGAGAAGTACAGAGAAGGTCAGAGGGAGCTGTGTTGTGCCATTGTAGGCCGAGAAAAAACATACAGGGTGCCAAGAGAGGAACTATGGTACTGTATGAGGAAGTCTGGAGTGTAAGAGAAGTATTTTACACTGGTGCAGGACCTGTTTGCAAGCTGTGAGAGAGTGGTGAGGTGTGCTGCAGGTGTGACAGAGAAGTTCAAGGTGGAGGTGGGACTATGTCAAGGGTCAGTGCAGTGGTGATGGACAGGCTGACAGATGAGATTAGATATACACCACTCTATTGACCATGATGTTTGCTGACGACATTGTGATCTGTAGTAAGAGCAGGGAGCAGGTGGAGGATAATCTAGCGAGGTGGAGATATGGCCTTTAAATGAGAGGAATGAAGTTTAGCAACAGCAAGACAGAATACATGTGTGTGAAAGACAGGGAACCAAGTTGAACCATGAGGATACAGGAAGTTGCGATAAAGGTTGCGGCTTGTATAAGTGTGTGATAGAGGTGAAAAGGCCAGAAGGAGAAGAAAGATGTACAAACAGGGGTGAGACTAACCATGCTTTTTAGAGTCACAGACATTGAGGAAAGATAGGAAGCAACGCTGGAGGCAACAGAGATGAACATGTTTAGGTTCTCTTTAGGAGTGATGAGGATGGGTAGGATCAGGAAGTAGTCCATCAGCACATGTTAGATGTTTCTGACATCAGGTCAGAGCTGTCAGACTGAGATGATTTGGTCATATACAGAGGAGGAGTAGTGAATATATTGAGTAGAAGGATGTTGAGGGTAGAACTGCCAGGCTGGAGGCCAAGAGGAAGACCAAAGAGAACCTTTATGGATGTAGTGAAAGAGGACAAGTATTTTGTTGATGTGAGAGAAGAGGATACAGATAACAGGGTAAGATGAAGGAGGTTGAGTCACTGTGGTGACCCCTGAAGGGCACAGCAAGGAGGGGATAAAAAGACAGGAAAAGGTTGGTTTGTAACTATTGTCAATAATTAATACAGAGCCAAAAGTATCACAAATACAATACGTATAATGTATTTGAAAACGATGGTTTAAAAAATAAAACCAATGATATATGTCACCGTCTATGTTGATAAGAGAAAGAGGGGGGTTGCCGCCAATAGGCAAACTGAGACTGGCTACTAATTGTGTTCTAGATGTTACTGTATTGCTGCTGTATAAGCCATTATGGCTTTGCAGTTAAAAATGTAACCTGAAAACATACTGATACATCTAACGAGGCCCTCAAACTGCAAACACAACTAAGCAGAATTTGTGTCTGATTCAAAAGGAAATACATGTTAAATATGTGAAGCAGTGCATAGTCTTTAACTCCTTGCTTCATTAATATGTCACCTTTGCCTTTGGGGGCACAATGTAACTAAAGGTTACAGGCAAGGAGATATAAGGCTTTGCACAATATGAGCCCTGCAGTTCAGAGGCTTACATAAATGTGTGAGATTGCTGAGATTGCTGATGACAAGCAGCAACCAGATCCAGAACAAATCAATACCTTAAACCCTGGAGCTTTTTCAATCAAAGTGGTTGCAGTTGCTCTTGTTTTGACAGGACACGGAAGAGCAACCTTGAAAAGACATGATATCTATCTCCTTATGCAAAATTACTTTTCAGCTATCAGTTTATCCCACAAATAACACAAACATTTTTGTTCTCCAATTTGTTCTTCAACTACTACAATTATGATAAACAATATCACTTAAATTAAAATAAATACTGACATACATTGCAAGTGCAGCAAATAAATGTACTAAACACAAAGACAATCAATTAATAACATATTACACAACATAAATCATGAATCCCATGGCATTTAATTGCAGTAAAATGGGAAATATTTTTTTGCCATTAAGAAATTCAATCAGTGCTGTCCACTCATTTTAGCCTTTGCTTTTCAAAGCAAATTTTAGCAAGGAAAAATAATATCTATATCTCTATCTATGTTTATTTGTGAACACCAACTTGATAAACTTGCAGTTTGGACATGTGCTTCCTTGTGGCTCACCTGAAAGGGAAAAGGGAGAGGAGCTATGTCCACTGTTTCCCCCATTTTCTTTACCACTGAAAGACGAAGAGGAGCTTGGTTTTGATGTAGATGCAGAACTGGAGAATTGACGGGTCTTACAGTCTTCAAACCAATAGAGAAAGACAATATAAGTTTAGATAATGTGAAAAATGACATTAGAAGGACATTAGAAGTAATATGAAATGTGAAGGGTGTGACAGATGGAAATCAGAGGAGCTTTTTACCCTTCCAGCAGATGAGGGGTCCTTTGCACAGAGCACCCTGAGAATTCTTCACCAGGTAGTATTTTAAGTGCTTCTGCTTCTTGGGCTGAGTAGATAACTTCAGGTTTATGTGGTTAGAAAACTCTGTGAAGTATCTGAAACCCTTTTCCCCACAGCCCACACAATTTCCTGAAAACCCTAGAGGTAGAGATAAAAATGAAAGTGTTGAAAATAAAATCATAAAATGTAAGTTGATACAAATATGAACAGCAGTGCCAACACAAATATGTAACACAATATTGATACTAAGATAGTAATCACACATTTAGAAAACAATGTTTCTGATAGTCAGCAATCAATAGCGTTTGTGTAGCCATTAAATAAATTGACAGCAATCTGTCTCTATCCTGTTCATCGCATGCTTTGAGAACACACCTAAAAGTGCATTTTTCCCATTCTCATCAGGTAAAAAGCGACGGTCCACAGCACAAACAAGGATGTGCTCGGGGATGCAGGGAGACTTTGCACCGATCAGCTCGAAGCCTGCTGGGACTTCAATAGGCTCCATTGCTATGGAGACTAGGCGAAGGTCCTTGCCAGCCTGACAAAACCCTGAGGGAGAAGATATGCACTTTCAGCCATAGGACACAGAAATAAATACAAATATGAAAAAAATGAAGGACTTATCAGGTTTAGACATAATCCACTTAAAGCAAAATATGGAAAATGCATACAAAAAGTTAAAAATAAAAGCCAGGTCAAAATTAATTCCTATTTAAAGTAGACATGCTTCTCATACAAGATTAATATAAATATAAATACCATCTAGCGTGCAGCAACCATCTGGTGCAGGGGTTTGTAAGTAGGGTAGTGGAGGGGAGCTGCTGTCTGAATCTTCATCATCCTCCAGCTCCTCCTGATCATTGGAAGAGTGGCCATTCAGAAGCTCATGGCCTTGCAGCTCCCCACCATGGAGGTCAGCTTTTGACTTTGTATCTTTTGGACACATCAGATCAGATTTCAGATAGATAGGGGCTATGGGTAAATGAGTCTTACTGACCTTCAAATTCCCTACATGTCATGACAAGGACTTCCACAAGACAGCTATGAAAAGTCATTCTAATGATGTGACAATAATGGCGGTTCAAGATGGGAAAAAACAAGTAAAATAACAACATCACTGGTTGCTTCAGATTTTTAAATAAATAAATAAATAAATAAATAAATAAATAAATAAAAATTATTATTATATCTGAAGACCCTTGATAAAATATTTCCCACCTTCCATGTTTCTGGGATAAAGCTCTGGCTCTAAGTAGAGCTGTGTGAAAATAGGTTGTGGATCTCCACTACTTGATCGCAGTGATGCCTCAATTGAGTTGTGTAGAGCCTCTTCGAATCGAGCAGACTTGAGCTGCCCAGCATATGAGTTCCCCATTATCTGTGACAAGGATAATAAAGCAGTATGATGAGCAAAATATGCATATAATCATATGCATTGAGTGCTATGTCAATTAACATTAAAACTTCACATTGGAAAACAAATTGGAAAGTTCATTCAGGCTGAGGGATAAACATATTTCTAATAGTTGCTTTGGGGTGTTGCAAAGGGTTGTTTATGCTTATTTGAAAACGATTAGGTTTACAACATGAATACAAAAAAAATTATGTAATGGGTTTGATTGATAGCTGGAAAAACGCTTGTCAGAAGTAAAATATTTACCTACATATATATATATATATATTTATTTATTCAAAATTTCTTAAACTTCTGTGGAGTAACAGCTGACATTTATACTTATGTAAGGCCTTTTCTGCGTTAAGTCAAGAAAAAGACAAAGAAACACATTACAACATTAAACATTAAGAATAATTGGATCAATGCAGCTGTCCTCTTATCAGAGAGTTAAAAAGTGAAGCCCTAGTCCATTTCCTGAGCACATTGTCAGTCATAAAAAGATGGCGCTTAATACTAGTATAGTGGCAACATAGGGTTTTTGTTTGATAAAAGGTTAATAATAATTTCTGCAGTAATGAATTCTTATTTAAAATGTTTCATAAGGCTTGATTAGCTGTAAAAAAATTCAGCATAAACCTGATTTTTAACAATTTATGACTGCATTTTGTTTTAACAAAAACTGTGTTGTTGTTTTTAACAGTAAGAAAAGTTCCATGACTGGAAAAACAAAATGGTTTGGGCTGATGAATGCTTGTGTGATTGCACCCAACAGTAAATACAAGTGTAACACTGTACGGACGCAATGTCTATTACAAAACATAAAGGTAGCACGTTTTAGACATTCAATTTTACCCTTTTGCAGGATATTTTTTTAGCTTTTGATCAAAGTGTCCCATTCTGTCCTCTGTGTTTATCAGAATCCGAGAACAAAGCAATGCTAAAAAATAGAAGACTTAAGCATCCTACCAACTTAATGTAAAGAAATACTTTTTACCACTATTTCAAATGTAATGGGCTCCTGATTATCCTATATTTGACATCTTGCCAAGTCTGAATGAGCCCACTGATATTTGCTTGTCTGCTAACAGACTGATAAACAATCAAACAAACAAAAGCTAATGAACCTTACACCATTGTGCTTTAGACGCTGATTATCATTGAGTTTTCTATATCATGATGTGAGGCAGAAAGTAATTATTAAGTTGACTCTAGGTTACTGGAAGCTACTGCAGTAAAAGGCACACTAACATGTGTTTGCAGTGATGCACAAACTTAGTTTCAAGCTGAGCATAATGGTCAAGGCTAATGGCTTTTATTTCCCCTTCTTTGAACAGTTCTTTTATTTCTCCGTCTGTCTGATGTGTCACTGTGCCTGCTCTGCCCTATGACCCCACCACACAAGTGTCCACTCTGGGACATCTGTCGGGGTCGAATGTGTGGGTCTGGGGTTGGCTGGTTTTCTGATGGATGCCAAAAGTATGTGGTCTCAAGGATTTTAAGCAAAAGAAAAAGACAGAGGAGTGAAATAAAGAAAGAAAACTTGCAATGCAATGGCAACAGATAGCGACCCTTAGAAGTCCAAAATAAAGAGCATTCAAACTGTGTGGGAATGAAGCACAAAAGAGAAAATTATATTTTGACAGTTTCCATGGCCTATGAAAACTGCCAAAATACTTCCCTGTTCATTATTGGACTGTATGACACTGCAGAACAGTCTGGTAGTTGATCAACACTGAAGCTGTACACTTCACACAGCATACTTCACATGACATATTTATGTTGTATCTTGGGTTTTGAATGGCTTACTATGTCACTTGAACCTCATTCTCAAGTTAAATTTCTTTCTGTTACTTGGAGGAATAATAGTACTCTGAAATATGGGTTAGTGTTGATGAAATAATGAAACAAATTTTTATTGAATTAAAAAAGGAAAATGAGTAGGATTAAAACAGGTATTTCTGAGTGATACTATAACACATATTTCATCTTTTTAAACAAGTCCATTGCCCACCAGCTGTAATAAAAGGCCTTTACTTATACCATGTGGCAGAATAAGGGAGTCTAAGGGACACTTTCCAGTCATTTTTAATTATTTGAGTAATATTTAATAATTGAAGCTATATTTGAGGAAAAATAACCAACCAGACTGTGCTGAAGATTAAAAGCATGTGTTTAACAAGAAATAACAGTCTTTTGGTTCTACTCTAACAGCCTTTATCAGACAGGGTATGATAAAATAAGATAAGACAACCATTTATCGGTGGGTAAGTAAGAAATTAGAGCCGCTTAATTTTGATCATCCATCTGGATGATAATGTAGTCTATATCTTCTAATGCTAGTGCTCCAGTGACAAACTCAAGGTGCATATTTTTTATATTACCCTTGAAAATATTCAATAATGTTAACTCTAAAATCAATTAGAGCTGCAAGAAATTAATAATAGATGTCATTATTATTAACCTGATCGTTGGCAAAAAACTAAAACAGAAAACAGTGCTCTGATTTCTACTGAAAAACAGTATCATAAACAACATCATTAAATGCTTTGGGATTAAAGCCTATGACTGTTTATACAAAAACGTGAAGCTATAGTTTAACAGTCACCACCAAAAATATATGTTTATTTACTCCTATCTAGGATTATAAAATATTCATAGTTTGCACTACAAAGGCCGAACTGTAAAACTAGTTTCCTTACCAAATACTGAATACATTTGTGAGTTCATCAGTAAGACATAAAGTCGTTAGGCACTAGAAACAGGAAAATTATAACGATTTTATTATATCATCTGTGAAAAGGGTGGGAATCACTTTGGGCTGCTCTTCTCCACTCAGCTCTCACTTTGCCCATGCCTGGAGAGGTTCCAAACCCCATATTTACCTTACAACCATTCTGGGGAGGAATCTGACCAACGCGGACAAAAGAAAAGATTAACAGTGCCTGAATGTGCTGTCAATGAGATAAGTCGTTTAGCAGGACAAAGTTACAGTATTTCTTGCTTATCTGATGGAGGAAGATGGCTGAGCAGTAAAACAAAGACAAATGGGGTAAAGGGGGAGTGAGAGAAAAAAAGTGCCTAGAGTGATTTTAGGCAGCTGCTGCCGGATCGATTGTGAAGTCAAAGGAGGCTCCAGAGGCCTTTTTGGCCGGCTGACCCTGAAGCCTCAGTGGACAGATTTGTCATTAACCTAGCAAAGGCTGAAGGTGAATGAAGAAAATGACCTTTTACCACCTGCACAACTTAAAACAAAGCATGGCTGCGGCAGAGGTCACTAAACTGATGTTTCTGAGGTGTGACTGGTTGCTAAGGCCAGTTGTAGCAGGGGATCATTCAGGTGAATCAGTGGCTGCCGCCTGCTTGATGAATGGCCAAACATAATAAATAGACTCTACAGGGGTGAAATAGTTTCATGTTTAAAGACTGATGGCTAAAAGGGGTGCTTGTATCAATGAGTTGTGACCACATAACGCCCTCTAAGCCAATCAGAAGGGATGTCAAGGCCATTCTCTTGCTCCTGGGTGGCAGCAAGGCATAGTACGTCTGTGACCCTCAGGTCAAAATATGCTTGTTTAATTTGAGGGGATCTGGGAGGAGAATATGAGAAAGATGCCATTCAAGTTACATATTTTTCACAGCAGTACCGGCAAGTTCTTTTTGGATAGAAAGGATAAAACGACAAGCAGATAATCAGATTTAAAAACAAGGCAGCTTACATTGTCTTATTCTTCCCAAGCGTGAAGGGACTTGGTTGCTTCTGCTACATGCTGCGTCTCTACCACTCAGCAGAAACCTTCAGCAATGACATCTTACTCAAGTGCTTCAAGACCTGTAGGGGAGCATTAAGATCATCCATCAACTCACAGACTTAATTTCTTAAGGATTCAATAAAATAAAACAATGATCAATTGAAACATCATCAACATCACACACATGCAACTGAGAATTTCAGGGGGATGTAATACTTATTCAAATAAAATATTAAACATAATATTTTGAAATTAAATGCTGTAATTCACCAAAAGTATCTAATAAAAATTCCAGTCAAATCAAAACTCACCTAAATCAATTAAAAAAAGAAAAAGGAAAGACCATTGCAAATCAAACACAGCTGCAATATCAATATAAAAAATAATCATGATTAGATTGTTATTTATAAAATTCAGCCATAGGTGTATGATTCTATTGTTTTGATTAATAATGGCCAATAGGGCTTTAAAGGGCTGATTATTCTTATTAAGGTTAAAGTTACTGTAAGAAGGTGCTTACTGATTGATTTGCACCTGACTAAAGAAAGCACACATGCACACGCACAGATGACATCAATCAGAAAAACATGAAATTCTGGCACATAGACATGCTTTAAATGTCAGTTTTATGATTTATTCAAAGATGTGAAAAGGTCTATAGTCAAGGGTCTATAATAGTCAGTCAAAACCAAGGATGAAAATACGGAATTGTGTAGAAACAAAAGTTATTTCATCTGATCAATGTATGCGATATGTGCAGCAGGTCACTGTAGTCCTACGAGGTAGTTTTACAAAATAAATGGGTACAAACTCAAACACTCAAATGGGGCTAAAACCAGGACATATGTACTCACTTGGTGAGCAGCTTAAAAGGTGAAATATGAAACCCTGGCCCTTGGGCTGTTTTCACAAAACACTATTGGGTGTTTTAGTTTGTTACAGCAATGACTACACACAAGTCCTGTATTCTGAATGGATTTGCCAGTTACTTTGACCCTTTGACAAAGTATTGTTTAACCACTCAGGCTCTGATATAACAGAAGCAAAGTTCCTTTCAAAACACTGACTATCTACCCTGTCATCACTTCTGACTGTGTGCTTCTACTCTGTAAGTGGTGGTTCATTTGGGGTCCAAGTCCTGCAAATAGCAAGTGTACACATGTTGGTTCAACTTGTATTCAATGACCATATTGGAACTTATTTTATGAATGATTAGCCAGCTTGATACAGCAAATCAAACTATAGAGTGAAAAATATGCAAGCTAGAAACCTAGATGTTTTTTGCCTTTTTAACAACTGGCCTGCTCTTGGGCAATTTACATGAAAACCACTGAACACATCCGAATGAATCAAATAAATGACGCGTACAAAACTTATTTATAGTCTCTTCACACAAGTTCATGTTGTGCCCTCCTCAAGATGCTTCTTCATCACTATGCATGTAAGCCATTCCTTGGTTACTTGGCTATTTATCTAGCAGTCCTGAAATATTTTGATTCTTATCTGGTCATGAAGGACATTTGACCCAGAAGGAGAAATGCAAATGGCTCCCAAGATGAAGATGAAGGAGCCGTAAATCTAAACACCAACACAAGTCTAGCCCAAGGCGCTTATTAGATCCAGTTTTTCCAGTAATGACATTTGAAACAATGTTTGACCCAGTGTGCAGCTGTAGCTCCTGCTGTAGGCTTATCCCAAATTGAGGTGATGGTTGAAAACAGATGCACTATTGTAAGTTAACAGCAAATGAGTGCGCACACACACACACACACACACACACACACACACACACACACACACACACAAACACACAGAAATTAACAAACATCATAGTTCTATGTGCTGTCAAAATAAAAAATATAAAATAGGATGTCTTTAGTGCAGACCAACACTGTTGCGAATATTGGTTCCATAAATTGTACAAATGACGTCAGTCTCCTGATGTGGTGGTTGTAATAGAAAATTGTTTATTTTTAAAAGATTAAAAATGAAGTAATTTGTGTGATACAGTATATATTAGATTCATAAAGAAATCATCTGGGATCATTGTCAATTTATCTTTTTTTTAAAACTATGTAAAAAGACACGACTAAGGTAAGGGTAATGTTTAGTGAATGTCAATTTATAATGCTGATTTTTTTCATTTTGATTTTGTAAAAACAAAAAAGAGTAAAGATCATAATCCTTCAGATATAGAACACGAAATGAACAAAGACACTGACAAATGAAATGTTTTATAACTAATTCAAGCCAAATTAACTTCTTGGCATTCACAGCTTCCCATTTCCCCTCCCATCCAGACATCTTTTGTTTCACCCACAAGTGGATAATTACATTACAGCATTTACATTAGAGTGGGGAAGGCAGGATTAAATTTAATTCCCATATTAACCTTCTTTAATGCCATTGAATTTTTACCATTCAAGTAAAACAAACCTTCAGAAATAAAATTCCGAGGCAGTCTTTTTCTCATCGTGTCCTCTTTCTTATTATTCATAGGGATATCAAGAGAAATGAGTATAACCACAGTTAAGATAGCTACTATTTCCAATCCAGCATTTTTGATCAAGGATAAACGTAACAATTAATTTACTGATACGACAAATAATTTAAGACAAGATATTGACTAACATTCAATAAATATCTAAGGTCTTTTCACTTTATTGCTTTTACATTTCAAGGTACACACAAAATGTTGAACTACAACTAAGTCCAGCATACTCTTAACATCAGGAAAGCCAGTGAAAAGACATTGCCCATTTGACATGAGTAAGGGGGATGGGGAAAGGAATGGGGAAAAAAGACAAACGTCTCCCCATGTTTTCTAAATTGGGTGCTAAAAGCTTATCTCATTAATGCTGTATCAGCCTGAACAACACATGTGACGCACAGTAAATGAGTTTAAAGAGCTTTTTCAGTACCTTCCATGACTCCTAGACCAGTGGCTGTACTCTCAAAATCCAAATGAAATACAGTAAATTCCAATTGTAAAAGTAGAACTTTCAAAGGTAGTCCATGTTAGATAATAAATCCTAGTGGAAAGCGTCTGTTGATATCCATGCAGCAGGGTTTTCACTCTTCTCTGGTATTTCACAAGTTACCTTTGTCATTATAGCCCATAGTAAGGACTAAGTGTGCTGCTCTTTCCCTCAGCACTCCACAAACTGCTCCTACTTACTTGCTCTCACTCTCTCTCTCACTCACATGCAAACAAACACACACACACACACACACACACACACACACACACACACACACACACACACACATCCAGAAACAGACCCCTCCCCCTATCCTCTATGCCCTCCTCTGTCCTGTGCCATTTGCCAAGTAGGGAGGGAATCCATCGGGGCTCATTCATCTTGCCCCCACTGACCCCCTGTGGTGACAGATGCTCTCGGAGGCCCACAGAGCTACAGGGGAAACAAAGAGAAAAGCCTACGTTTTGCCACTACCAGAACGCCACAGTGCCCTGCCACGTGTGACCCCCAGCACGCCAAGACATCCACTATGGGCACTGTGTCAAGGTTTAATTTCTGAGACGGGAGGGGGGTTTCTGAATCAAACTTTTCCCTCACAAGCCATGTTTTGTCCCTCAAAGCCACACCCAACTTTATTGGGGCCAATTCAGAGAGAGGAGAATCTGTCGCCAGCAAAATAGGGAGAGGAATGTCAGGTCAACTTGAGAATTTTGGTCTCATAGCATTGCCTTAGATTGACCCCACACTGGGCTTTAACTCCCGTTATAAATACCAGAGACTCATCCTGTCAAAATAAATAAACCGAAATGTTCTACAAATCAGTAGGCAGTGCCATTGTTAAGGATTGTATGTAATTGCCTCACTGTGATTCTGAGGACACAGATTTGAGAAAAAAAGACAGATGACACAGCACTACACAAATGCTTTGAAATGCATATAAAATACCTGGAGTCAATTCCACTTTATTACTATTAATGTCTATATGTGATGAAACACTTTCTATACTGCTACCTCGTGAGGGAAAAAAGGCACTTAACAGTTCTCTAAGAAAAATAAAAACATTATAAATGTCATACAGGGATTTAATGCTGTAGGCAATATGCTTAGCTCCAAATTATAATATTTAATACATTAAGCATGCATAGTGCCAAGTGTATCTGTATCCCTCCAGGATTTTGTTTGACAGCAATTTTGTGGTTTAGTACAATTTTAAGTGATGTAAGTGTAACTCTCAGTGTCACTTTAACCTTACATAATGATACAGTAAACAACTTCTCTTTGTGTATCCAAGTAACAAATAAATTCCATGTAAAGAATTTGTCAGGTAAATAGGAAGTTGTCTCAACTGTTTGATTGCTGGAAAGCATTTACCACTGCAACTTCTCTTACTTGACTACTATCATTGTCCTCAGAAAGTTGATCAATTCATGTTCAAAAATTAATTAAAAGCTATATTTATATAATATTGGTTTGTTCATTATTTTGACTCTATCAATAAGTCTATTAATGCAAGAAAATAAACTGTTAGCTATTAAAAGTATGCTTACTTATTAAAAGTATGCTGATCAATATACATCAACACCTTGCTTTATTGGCCCACGGTTTCTCGCTTCACTGAACCATATGACTGATGTTCCAGTTCATTATCACAGACACAGATAACAGTTGTTTTAATCAAGTTGTGTGCAGCTTTTCTCACCTCCTCTCCAATGGTTAAATTAGGGCAAAGCCAGTGTGAGGGATGGCTATAAACCCCAACATGAGCCAATCAGGGCCTGCGTGCGGTCATTTCTCTCAATCAACCACATTTGTCTAAATATTGGGCTTGAGTTTGACTGTGAAATTTGTCTGGTTATCGCTGGTTTAGACCCCACATGGTAAAGGGTGGGGAATATTAAGCTAATTTACATGTAACTTACCAAGAATAAAGTTAAATCCCTACATCTGCAGCGATAATTAAAAAAGCCACAAGTTCAGCTGCGGGAAAGGAGCTGCCAGTAAGATTTATGCCCAAGCCTCTGGCTTTGACATGGTCAGTCTTAAATAGCCCATGTTAAATGGAGATAATAAGTAAACCCAGCATTTTCAGTGGCCTCAAAAGACAGTCCAAAAAACAAAGGAGTGTGGACTGAATGCTTGCCCACCCCCCAAACCCATCTTTCATCACAGTATTCAGCTCCAGCAAAGGCCAGTGACAAAAGGGAAGTATCTTTGCCATTACCTGAGGAAAGACGAGTCACATGACCAGCCAATGATTTCTGGGATTTCGTTTCTTAAATTTGGAGGGGGTAAAGGAGAGGTGTTCTTCCTCTTGAATTCCCAAGGAAGACCCTTGATTTTGTCTTATCTAAAAAAAAAGCATCCGTGTGTGTTCTTTGGAGCATTTTGGATGAAGCCAAATTGGAATCAACTGTCTGGACATTCGTTGTTTTTTTTTCCTATGGCATCAACATCTGCAATAACACAACATAGCAGGTCAAGAGTCTGACACAAACATGAAGATGGGACTTCAGTGACAAATCCATGAGTGAGCGATCGGTATCAGGTGCTGAAGATCCACAGCAGCTGCGGTGCAACCAGATGTGTCAGCCTCTTGGAATCAACAACAATTCCACAACTCAACTCTCAGTAAGCAAAACATGAAATCAAAACATGTGAAAATTCCTGCAACAAATTTTCCCCTTTTACAAACTTCATGTGTGATTCCCAATTCTAGAAGTGTGAGGACTCACACTGTTGTTTACTATCCAGGTGACAGTCCCTGGCTCTAATTTCCTTATAAAAGCCCCACCATCTTCTTCTTAACCCCCTCCTCAAACTCCAACAGACTACCTGCTGGGCCCTGAAGTGCAAATCGGAGCTAGTGAGGATAGCAGATGAGCTAGGGTCATTCATGTCTTTCCAGTGGGCCACACAAACAAAGGCAAACATTCCAGCTGAATGCCATTGCTGAAGTCGGCAGCAACATATAAAGAAAGAGAGGGAGGCAGAACAGGACTAATGGGAGATAATAGCCTGAGGGTGTGGGTGTGTGTGTGTGTGTGTGTGTGTGTGTGTGTGTGTGTGTGTGTGTGTGTGTGTGTGTGTGAGTGAGTGTTTTGTGGGATTATCTGTGGAACTATAAAGTGGGGTGAACCAGGGTTTAAGGCCTGGTGTGACCAGAAGGAATGGGGGCAGGGTCTAAGGCTTGAGGAGTGATGGACAAAAGGAGCATTTGGACAGATGAAGAAGTCATCATCATGAAGCCACTGGAAGTTTACTGTCTAGTTATAAACCTCAATTCAAAATTAGAGGTTAGGAGGTGCGTGTGAAAGGGCAGCAGGCCTGGGAAGGCCAGTGAGGGGCTGGAAGGACGTGTACTGGCTCACCGAGGGACTGTAGAGCCAATTCATTAAGACACAAGCAACCTTTGTGTCAACACTAGCTTGATTGGAGTGGTGACCTTGCCACACACTGGCCAAGTGGATGAGTTTAAGGGCAAGACGTTTAACCTTAAACTAAATCTCAGTCACAAACAAAAGCAAGCATCTTTTAATGGGCACAGCCAAAGAGATAACTGCACAAACACAAAAAAGCCACATACACACAAATAATTTATAAATGATGAATTACAGCTATAGCTCCATCAAGCAAATAGCCACATAGAAGAATCTGTAGGTATTTTGACATTCGTAATTCTTTCTACTGATATCAGTATCTTTAACAATTCAGAATGTGTTTTTTTAAATATTGGTCTTTTCTTATCTAATCTGCCAAGAGAAGCTACTTAGATGCCATATTTCTACTCTACTCATTTTGTTCAAGTGTGAATAGAAGCATGAATATAATAAAATTGAAATAATATTTGAAAATAGAGATAAAGGTCAACACAAATGTGTTTCATTATACATCAAAAATCTGCGATTTATTTTTCTCTTCAGGGCACCATACTACAATTACTATTGCATTCAATGGTTTGTGAGTTACCTACCTGCATTGGTGTCTTCATAGTATCACTATCCAGCAACCACCCCATTCTAACAACTCATAAAAGCACCAAGTCAAGAAAGACATGTGACACTACTCTAGAAACATTTGGAATGAGAATAATGTAAATCTCACACAACTCCCACGCGATTCTAAATCAATCACATAAAGGGATAAAAAAGTAAGAGGATATTTATGTACTAAACTAACAAGGGAAAAATTGTGCTCCTTGTCTACTGCTAGCATTTAGTCAATGTGGTGAGAACTGAATTTTAACACATAAATAACAGTAACAAGATTGAGCATATTCATGAATTATCGTCTAGAAACAAGTCATTTAACGTAATGTTTTATTTCAAGTAGACAAATGCTAGTGAAAAAGAAAAAAAGTGACTGTGTAGTGTGAAATATCAATTGTTCGTTGCCTGCCGCCACCAGGCTGAGCACTAGGGTGTCATGGCCGTTATCGCTGCTAGAATAATTGAATGAAAGTGAGAGACGAGTGACAGTTTACAATGCAGTTCATGACTGTGCAATAAAATGGAAGCCCTGTCAGTGAACCCAATCTGCATTTTACAATGCTGCTGGGTTGAACATCAGTTCAGCTTAGTCAGAACAACAGAGACAGACACTGGACCCTAATGCATTTATGGACTTATTCAGGAAAGTCATATTAAATAGGACAACCATGAGTTCTATTTGTACAATATATGTGTCATGACTAAACCTTGATCAGTGGTAAAGGGCAAGACTGCTGAAGGGATAAGGAAAAAAATATGAACAAGTCAACATAGACTTTATTCCCCTTATATTTGAGTTTAAGAACATTTAAAAAAAAAAAATGAGACCAAAATGAATGAACATGTACATTTTTCTTTTCGTTAGGTCCTTTATTTGACTTTTATTCTTATGTTATTTTTTATTTGTTTTGCAAGGGTGGGGCAGAAATAGTTTCTTTATCTTCGCAGCAGCTTCCTCAGACAACTGGTACACAGCTAATGGGTCATCCTAGTGTAGATCTTTGATGATGCTTGACCAGGCCTTGTACAGGTCATAAACTGTTGTTTAGACAGCCCTTTTTGTTATGGGGTGTAAAAGGAGGACCGTTGATCACATGGAGAGGGCCAAGACTATCAAAACATTCGCTCTTATCAGATGGCAAAACGAGCACAGGGTCAGGTTCTGTTTCCAGGAGCTGCTGAGAGAAGCACTCTTTCCTTTGTTAACATCATATATTATGAAATAGTAAGCAAAAACAAGGTTTAGTATAATCCTTAATATTCTTTTGTGAGTACAATATAATTAGCTTATCAAACCGAATCAGTAATGAATAATATATTAAAAAGAAAAAATCAACAATATTCCTGTTAATGTTTTGTTAAATATATAGGTATTGTGTTGAGGACAAATCAGCTTAAGTTAGCATGGTAACCAATTTTCCCTATTCAGTCCCATCTCATTATCCCACTGTAAATCAAGAGGTGATAGTAAATCACTGGCATCCAATCTGGCTTCTGTCCAATAATCAGGGTTAACTGAGGCAAATTTTATATGCTTAATGCATCAAGCACAGACTCCAATAACATCTGTAAGATTGACAGTTGGTTAGCTACAATTAACTTAAATGTAAACTATAAGCTGAAACCATTGGTGAGGATCTAGCAGTAACATTTCTAAACATAGTATTAATAGACAATTTTGTCGAACAAGCCTATTTTATTAGTTAATTGTTGATCTTGCATGTTTTTAATCATTTAAATATTTCCTGCGATAGTTAAATAATTGCCAATTTTCCTTTTCAAATTGACAGTTTTTATATCTAAAACTATAGAACAACCTCGCGATCAAAGTATTGAATAAAGGATCAATAAAGCAGATTCTGTTGTTTTTTTATAATATCAATGCAATATCAGTGATAGGAATGAAGAGAAAATTTAGATGAATGTATATCAACTCTAACAGTGAGGATGGACAAACTTTTAATGTTCTCTTTAAAAAACTGACATCCAATCTCAATTTTGAAAGCACTGAAGCAGGACTAGTAGGCACACATGGAGAGAAGAGAAGAAAGGACTCTGTTGTGTTTATCGGCCATCCAGAGAGGGACCCACCTTTCACAATAGGTCTTCTGCTTTGCTTTCCTCTGAAAAAAGTCTCAGCCACCTTGAATCCATTTGAGTGACACCAGAACAAAGAGACCTCTCAATGTCCCAACAAATCAGCCTCCTCCCCTTTCCTCAAAACTTCCTTACAGGGTGATCAGCTGTATCCATCATGTCTCTTCCTGACCCCAGGCGGCAATCCTGCATCAGCAGTAACCCACCCCCGTCACCCCCTTACTTTTTTGCCACATCTCCTTTACTACCCCCACCCCGACCCCCTGCCTGATTAATAAGCACCAGGTTGCCCTCGGTGACAGGACCCACACTTAAATCCCATCAGTCGTCCTTACTACACCAAGTGCCACTGCATCAGCAGGACTCTTTTTGTCTTCATTAAACAATGGCTACAGATCCATGCTTTGTTTGTGGGCTTGACCTACCGCACAATCCCTGCTGATGAGTAAAGTGACAGTAAACCTGTTCATCACTTGTACCACTTCATTCTCTGATCCCCTCAAAATGACATATTTACCACCCTGCAGACAAAATTGTTTGTAGAAATGGTGGTAAATAATGTACTGGTATATGAAAAGCACAATATTCAAAAAGAATTTGCAACTAGTGCGCGTTCCTTTTTCAGGCAGGATGAGGTAAATTAGTGTGATTGTTAACAGAAATTCAATATGAACCTGATCATTACTGTTACACAAAAGCATGGACTGTTATGTGTTTTTTCACATTAATTTTAAAGGGATAGTTTACTCTAATCACCCTGTGTTAATAACCTGACACAAACAGCAACTACAAATGAAACTAGTCCTTCATGTAACACTCCCAGCACATCTGTTGTATCCACAATTGTTAATTCCACTACAAACGCCCTTTTACCAGCGGAGAACAGACATGAATTTGCATTTGTTGTTAAATTTCTGGAGTGTTTGTTAGAAATATCAGAACACTATTCGAATATTAAAGAAAAAGGAAATTAAGGAATGATTCAGATTTTTAAAAAGGTTAAAGTCCCTCTTCTGGTTATCGCATTGCATGGGGTGATAAGAGAACAAAGGATTTATTTAGACATTTATTTTTATTACATTTGTTTTGTCAGTTATTTGAAAATGATATTGTTTAATGGTGCTTGAAAAGAGGTCTTTAGGTATCGGAATCTGGACTATTAGGGAACACAGAGCCTAATCAAGACCAGAGATCCACTCTTCTATGTTGTCATCTATGAGAAACTTGCCTATTACTAGCCTAATTCCATGGTAAACGATTGAAATGTCAACAAACATCAATTTTGCAGTATGTGATGAATTCAATCATTCAAAAGAATCTTCAATCAAAGGAATCCATGTCAATTGAAACCTTTCTCATACATTTCTTTGGAATTCTATGTGAAAAATACTGAAGCATTTTAGTCAGGGAAAACACCTGGTTGACGGTAAAACGTCTGTTTAATAAGCAAATAGCTGTTGTTGGCCACAGCCACGCCACACGAGCTTGCACTACAACTAACTGTTCCCAGTCAATTCCAGGTAAAAAAAAAACCAAATGAATTCCTTGCACCCCAAACCACACCCACAATAATCCCAGCAACCCCCAAATCATACAGAAAAACCAGCATCAACATAAACCCCAACATTTGTGACTTGTTACAATACAAATACACATTACAAAAAAAAATATAGCCACCTTGGTGGATGTAAAAATCATATGTCTTTTAAATACTTATTTAGTCATTTATTTGTTTTTCGTATTTGCAAAGTTGAGCTTCTACCAATTTTTGCTCCTACCCCTTCCTTCACATTTAGCTAACTTGACTATGTTCTGTCTCAGGATTTACAGGCATCTTGGATGATATGTTCGAGATATTCATTCTTCTGAGTACAGTTGTGGACTGTGAATTGACAGGGGGACATGACTTCTAGGGCAGATCATAGAACAATAAAGGCAGATGAAGTAATCACGACAAATGTGTACCAATGCTGGTTTTGAACTCATGCAATCAAATCAATAAACCTTTAATCATTTGATTTAACAATTTTGTCCATAATTTTATCATTCTGACAAAGCTCAGTTTTTTTGTGATCCCTAAAATGCCAAATGGAAAAATCAGTATTCTAAAGGTCGACAGTTCATGTCTTTGATTTGTCACCCACTGCTTTCTACCTCCTTCTAAGGAATAGGGGGGGAATGCAAGGCTGCTGCAACTATGTATGGCCAGACTTAGTCACACCAAGGCTCTTTGGTCAATGTTTGAAAAAGGCAGATGTCCTTGCCATATTATCTTTAGGTATGCTCAGATCTAATTACGGTAGCTTGATGGAAAATCTTGAAGAGTGTTTTAGGGCTATTGATTTTAGTCAGTACAAAAATTCACTTAAAAAGTCAATATCTAATTCCTTAAATTTGACATCTTTTTACTTTTGTATGTGATTATAATCCAGTTGTGCTTGAGCTACAAATGCACACATGCAGCCCAAGACAATAAAAAGGACCAGTGCATGAGAGAATAAAAAAAAAGAGTGAGAGATAATGACCTTCCCTGCCACAGAGGAACTGTCAGTCCTTGCAGCAGAGGGCTGGGTCTTGGTCACCGTAGCCTTGGACACCCTGTGACAGCCTATGGAAAAGCTCTCCGCTTAAGACAACCCTCTCCCCCACAAACTCTGGCAGCATCAACACATTCAGACCTTGGATTTCAATGAGAGGTAGGAGGGAGGGAGAAAGTGATTGTCCTGTTTGGTTTGGTTTGTTATTTGGAATGTATGATATTGAGCATTCCTTCGTGTGTTCTGTGTGTGTGTGTGTGTGTGTGTGTGTGTGTGTGTGTACATGCACAACCACATGTGCATTTTTTTGGACAATATAGATTTTTGAGATTTTGGACAATATATGGCCAAGACTAATGATATCACTGTAGAGACGTGGGAGATCTGGTAATGAGCCTGAAAGTTTCAAGTAGTTGTAAGAACACATCCTGCCTCTGAAAGATCTCTAATGCTTTAGTTAGGTTGAGAAGTAGAGCAAATCTAATTTTTATGTATTTAGTTTTGGCTTTTGTTTAGAATGAAATGGGGTTTCTATGATTTTCCTAACAGAAACACAACTCACAAGAAAGCGGGCAAAACAAATACATCAGTTAAATGTTTAGTGCACAGTGAATTTATTTGGTAAAATAAATATATTGACCCCCACTCACTGTTCAGTCCTCACCTGACAGCAGAAGGTTTAACTACACAGTATCATCTGGTAAGCCAGCTAAGGAAACTGGCAGGCACTTTCAAAAAATTCTTGGCAAGGGAATTGATAAACCATTCAACAAATCACTATTTGACTGCATTTTGAATGGCTAAGTATAAATAGAAACCATTTTCTCCTGTTAACCTCTTGCATACAAAATTTGTATTATTTGGAATCTTTCCCTCCGTGCTTATTGCATAGGTTCATTTCCCCCATACAGACAATATGAAAAAAAAATTAACATGATGAAAAAAATGCTTCCAATAATTACGCTTCAGTTTTGTTTTTACTGATCCTGCAGCTGTATCTATAAAGAATCTCATCTTATTATTTCGAAATACCATGCTTTCAGATATTGTATTTTGCATAATGTGATGCCAGGCTGAATGACTGGCACATATCTTTTAGAGAGGAGTGTATTCTAGTGATGAATAGTAAAAAAAAAATCAGAGCTTTCAACAAGACCGTGAACTAGGTCTGGTTGTTGACACACAATCTCAAAGGGTAATGCTCTACTTATGTTCATAGACACACACACACAGACACATACAAACATACACACACACACACACACACACACACACACACACACACACACACACGCAAGCACACACACACGCGCAAACACACACACGCAAGCACATACACACACACACACACACACACACACACACACACACACACATGCCACAGTCTTTTACACTTTGAAAAGTATAAAGCTACTAGAAACCCAAGGCAAGACTGTGTGAAAAGAGAGGGGGCAAGAGAAATAATAATGTAATTCAACCTCACAATCAATTTCAGGCAATTGTACAGTGATCATTCTGGTGGCAAAGCACACACTGTACTTTTATAAAGGAACATGAAAGATGCAAGTAGTAATGTCTGGCTGCAGCTCTTGTTCCTCTGGGTTGGCATCTGTGCAAAGAGGGGAAATACACCAGAACACCCTGTGAGAACACACTGTTCCATAACAGCACTGTGTGAGGAGGGATTCTCAGCTGGCTAATTTCCAGTTTTCAATGGCAAGAATAAGGATATATTTCTAAGTGCTCTTCTTGAGTGTGTAATAAAGCCTACAAAAATCCAAAAGATCAATCTAGGAGGAACATTGTAGACATGAGATAAGCACATCATTCCATTGTCCAATGGATCCATTGTGATGGGATACCATTTCCAAAGGAAATATTAACCTTATTTGTTTATTGCAGCGACGAAATTTGTGAGTTTGAACACCTAGGGTAAAAAAAAACACTGAAATTCCTTTTTCATCATGACATGCCAATATCCCCTGTCAAGTTGCACACAGACACACATTGACGAAATGGTGGCTCTTTGACTTTGTTTCAGGTACACTTTCTGATGAATTACACATTGCAGGTACATTCCCTATGCACCCTTGCAATTCTTCCAAGGAAAGTCACTATGATTCGCTTACATTCATCATCATATGCAACTTTGTAAAGCTCTCAGAGATAAAAGCTTCTGAGGGAACTTTGTCAATGAAGAGATATGAAACGCCTCCGATCAATGTTGTGTTATGATTAATTTCGCTGTCGAAACAAATATACAGGTATGTACAATCGCAGCACAAACATTTACTGCCTTGTGAGCAGATCCTACAAACATGGATATATTCATACAACAAAAAGTAGTACCTTGATTAGATTAATATCTCATTAGACTCACAATGAAGAAATATCAGAATTCATTGGAATTGAATGTTCCCAATGTGCTTCAATCTCACAAAAAAACAAAAAAAACATAATGGCTTGACACTAAATGATACCCGATTTATATGTAAAGCTGCAAGTACGTCTGACTAATTTTCAACTTTAAATCAAAAAAAGGTATCATAGTTGCACACTGTTTTGCACTCCTGCCTCACGGGAGGAGGGTTTTCGTTCAATTTCCGCTTAAGACAACCCTTTTTTAATGCTCTCCACTTTGCCTGGGTGGATCCAAGAAGGGGTTGGCTCCAGACAACCCAAAATCCTATTTGTAGGACAAGCATAACGATTAATCGGTGCGAGTCATATTCTGGAGACAGAAGTTGTAATTCTCTAATGCCACTTATATTTTGCAATTATCTTTATCTTTTCATAACAGCAGCTTAAATTATTCAGGTTTCGAATAGACAACTGTCTGCCGTGTTTAAAGATATGTAAAAAACTATTCATAACGAATTAAGATAAAATGAAGAAGTTATCTATAATAATGATAATTTTAGTGCAGTCCTAGTCTTATTCATTTTTACTATTCTCTTCAACTGACTATCTACGTCATTAGCTATATATCATTTTTCATATCCATTTCCAATTTATATTATTTAATGACAAAATTATTCAAACGATACTTCTCTGCTCAAAAACAAAGCACGGTGAGTAAAACAGTCAAAAAAACCTCAATAGTCAGATATAACAGATGATGTTAAGGGCTTTGTGGAGGAGGAGCATACCCTCCACCCCGCCTGAATGGGATCAATGCCCTTAAATGGAAAAGGTTGCAGACCTTTGACATCTCCTTTCAATCGGGGGAAGGGCCCAGGTCTTTGTGGGACTGGCTATAATGATCCAATTGTCGACTGTGTCATACACATACTATACAGTACAAAGTTAGTCTTGTGTTTAGCTACGCCCTTTGCTGTATATGTCTTTCAGACTTGGATATCAGAAATCACAGTGTTCCTGACTTGCTGCATCCATCCATTGACTGGTTTCACTCATCAGTCCCACATCTGTTTTAACCTCTTCTCACATCTACCCTCTTCGGTCTCCACTGTTCTCCTACAGCCCTTATCAGTGCTTTCCTCCCTCTTCTTTCATGCTGTTTGTTTGAAGAAAGTCATTCAAAAGCTATGGCAATAAAGAGTGAACATCACAGGCTCACAAAACATCACAAAACACCCAGAAGCAAGATGTTAAATTTTATTATTAAGGATGTTGAAATAGAGGCCCACATAGCAAAAACAAAGGTGTTCTTGTGCTACATGTGCATTTATTTGTAAAGCTATCAGAAATACGTTCATGGAGGGCCTGAAAAAGCTTGCTTTAAAAACTTGACTTTCTGCCAGACTGAGTTGAGTAATATTACACAGAAAAGGCATCACAGAAAACCAAATGAACACCCTTGGACAAACTTCCTGCGATGGAAAAATAAACTCTGATACTTCCATTATACTTGGTAAATATAATTCTGAAGAATTCATGAAGAACACAGTGTTCCTGGCATTCTTGACCCTCAATAAAAAGGATAGGTTAAAAGTTTACCAGCATCCATGGAGAACACATTTGGCTCTGCAGATTAGAAGCTAGATGCAGCTTTCGGGTGGTTCTCTTAGAAAGCCATTGAGGAGTTTCACCTATGGATGCTACAATTACAAAAAAAATGTCTTTTTTTTACACACTTTGTGAAGTATATTACAACATATGAAGCAATAGATTTAGTAAATGTGTGCACCATCTGTATCAATGGCATCATAATGTCGGGCTGTAGGAACATTTACAAAGCAGATCACTCACAGCTCTATCAGCAATTTACTGAATACTGAGAATTTCAAAGGCCACCTGTTTTCTCCATCCAGCCACACCATGGTCAAGAAAGTGTGAAACAATAGCACTGATCCCTTTGGCTTGATTTTGTGCCCCTTGCACCATCTGTACTCGGGGTCAGAAAAACCCTAATCTAAAAACTACTTAAGGATCAAGAGAAGCATCTGTCTGCCTGACAAGTGGTGTTTTGGTATCTAATGCAAATGATCTGAGTGTTTCAGGTAAAAGATTTCACCTCACTGATCAATGAAATCATATGCTGTTAGAGTGTACTGAGGCTACGGTGCAAACCGAAACCTCTGTGTTACAAGCTGTACTGGTAATCAATCACTTTGAATACCTTTTTGTTATGACACCACATACACAACGGAGTGATCAGTCACACACTAGTTTCCTGTATTGGTCACCAATTAAAAATGACGGGAGTCAAGCAAATCACGACACTGAATGTCTGATAAACATAGGCAGCAATAGCAAACAGAGGATGTGAGAGACATTAATGTCAGTCCTGTTGGGCTCAAAGAGAGAGATAGAAAATAACGAGAAATATCTGTTACCTCAGTCACAACTGTCTCACGTACAAATAGAAATGCGAAATTGTCATCTGTACATTGCTTGATAAAGCCTTTCATGAGAAAAATGTCATTCCAAAGTACATCTTTCAAACAATTGATAAATTGTGAATGAGAGTAAAGGCAACTATATATAATGTTTATATATAATATAAATATAAAATATATATATATAAATATATAAATTATATATATATATATATACACACACACACATATATATATATGTATAATTGCATCAGCAATTCGGTCATGATGAAAAAAAATTATAAAATGATGTACTCTTTGAGTATGGACATAAGGAGGAATTAAAATGTACAAGATTTGATTTAATTGCTTAAGTCCTGTTATATTTTACATCCTTATGTCTGTTGGAATCGTTTTGTTTGTGAAGACAGGAGCTGTGAAGGTTCAACATAATTTTCAATGTATGATTGAGTGACTGATACTATATACCCGTGTTTCAAACAAATTATGGAATCAATCCAGCCGAATACACAAGTTTTTTTTAATAAATTGTGAGATATCCATCACCCTCATGTAGGTACATGGAAAAGACATGTCTCCTTCAAGGCTAAAGTGAGAAACCTGTCATGGCAAGTGTTGTCACTGGGGTCTTACTTATCTCTCTCCAGATTAAGTCTGAATTGTTTGCAGGGAACAAAAGCAGCCACTGAGGAAACCAGCCCCCCCCCAGGGCCAGATGGTCGGCGTTCAGTGCCCCCCTGACCCCTACAGCCCTTGCCCTCTGTGATAGGGATGTGCATGCTCGAGGCCATCTGACACATACACAATTTACACTGCTTGTACAGAGCGTGCACTCACATGATTCGGTGCATGTTGTCTACCTGTCCTACTTACTGTCTACTGTCCTACTCTGTGCTATAGCTGACATCATTTTCATTTGTTTCCTACTTTGTTGATTTATCAATAAGATCCATTTATTCCTGTGTTAAATACAATGTTACAGGGCTATCATAGTCTAACTGACAATTATATTTAACTTGACATATTCATTTGTCTGTACAGTGATAACTTCTATCAAAAGGGAGGATTCAGAGTGATATAAGTTGAGTCATTATGCAAGCAGGGTGTGGAACCTGCAACAGTACTATGTTCTTAGTTACAGAGTATGAAAGCTAATTATATACATATGTCTAATAGGTTTAGAAAGACATTCAAATGCAAATCTGTAAACCGTGGTTTGTTTTCCTAAGCGGATGCCTGTATGTGCAGATGGAGGTCAACAGAGGACCACCATGATTATCAGACATTAAGAAGCAAGATTTCAAATCTTGCGTTCACTCTGGAGTGAATATCATATGATATTTTGTATATTTTTTCAGACATGTATAACTGCCTGTGTTTGAGATCATGATTCAGCAGGACAAGATAGAAAGTCAGATGTAAGATGGCCTCCCTGTATCTGACTGGAGATTTCACTTGATTCGAAGAATCTTGTAATGTGCATGTATTTGTGTTGGGCATTCTGAGGGGGGAGGGGAGGCTCTACGGAATGCTACCTTTGGGACATGAAACAAGAAAAGAAAGACAGATTAGCTCTATTCAGGACTGACTGGTTTGGCTTCAATTACAATGACAAACCATCTCCCGGTTCCCCTTATCTGATATGACTTTATCTAAACTGCTAAAGCCCGTTTCAGCATCATAGCCCGAGGTAACTTAAACACAGTTCCGACATTAATTCCTGGTCATTTTGACATGACTGTGTTAAAAGAAGGGACGGCAGTTTCTGCACGAAAGTACCATTTCGACAAGACCCGCCTGAAATAATAGTGTCCATTTTCAACATTAAATCCCCTGGACTTTTCTTTAGGTTTAAAAGGCAAACTTCCTCCATGACACTCATGTGACGCTGTGACAGATCAACACTTGTTTCCGAAAAAGACAAGGCTTTTCCCTCTGTGAGTAAATAATGCGAGATCAGATGCGTGAAAAGCATCGCAGCATCCACACAAGCCACATATTTCAGTTTTCAGCTAAATTAGTACAGATGACATCCCTATTAAAAAAAGAAAAAAGGCATTTCTATATTTAAACGGTAAGGTGGAGGTGAATAAAAACAAACTTTCCGGACCATGCTTGGGCGTTCATTCCGTCGCCGAGAATTTAACAGGTGTGTGTGCCAAAATATGAAAGAGAATTAAAGTAAAAAAAAAAAAAACAAGCCTACCTTTCTCCCAACTGGAAGGCACAACAGAGTCATGTTCACGTAGGATGGAGTCTTGTCGACTGTACGACGCCGCTATGCTCCGCGATTCTCCACTGCAGATCCGATCGACGACTGTCAACCGGAGCTGCCAAATGACGTCATGTCAATAACAGTATGTAACCTTTCAGCCGGAAGAAAGTTTCTTACACTCCTCTCTCAAGTGGAGTGAAAGGACAAACACAACTCGAACTGGTGCTTTCACTGCTGCTGCGTCTCACATGCACTACCCTTGTCACAGTGGCGTTTAAAAGCGTGCCGTTTTTAGTGAAAGTCGTTGCACGGATATATGCATCAATAAGGCCGATGTAACCTGCACTTCTTCAGAAATCATTGTTTATAACGTTAACTTTTGTTAAATGCTTTGAGAAATTAGGTTGAAAAAGATTACCATTCAGCTAGAATGTGCAATTTTGACAGTCCAACTCATTGTACTGTGTGCGGTGCGGCACAAGACGGTCCCCCTCCCACCGTCTCTCGCTCTCTCTTTCTCTCTCTCTCTCTCTCTCTCTCTCTCACACACACACACACACACACACACACACACACACACACACACACACACACACACACACACACACACACACACACAGACGCACGCACACACACGCACACACACACATCCTTTCGGTCCTGAAAATACCACGTCAGACACGAACTATGGCTGCGATTGAAGGGTGAAATGTCGCCATCCTTTGGCAGAAACACCGACACTGGCTAGAATAGAACAGAATAGAATAGAATAGAATAGAATAGAATAGAATAGAATAGAATAGAATAGAATAGAATAGAATAGAATGCTCCTTTAACCGCCCCAATTGGCACAGTGGTTAGCGCTGTGGTCTCACACCACAAAGGACACTGGTTTGATTATGACAAGGGGACCTTTCTGTGTGGAGTTTGCATGTTCTCCCCAAGTCTATGTGGGTTTTCTCTGGGTTCTCCAGTTTTCCTCCCACAGTCCAAAAACCTGCAGCAGGTTAATTGGAAAAAAAAATGGCAAAATTGCCCCGAATGAGTGATGTCTGTATGTATATGTGGCCTTACATTTGACTGGCTACCAGTCCAGGGTGTACCCCACCTTTCACCCAATGACAGCTGGAATAGGTGCCAGCATCCACCGTAACCCTGAGTGCAGGATAAGCAGCAGACGATGGATGGAGGGATATTTCAAGTTAAAATAAAAAGAGCCTACAAAGTATCAGAAAATATGGAAAATAAAAAGAAACACTCTTGAGTGTATGGATGAGCAGAGGTATGAATGAAGATATAAATGAGGTGTAAACTGAGGTATTGGGAACAGGGAATGCAGTCCTGTGCTCTCCGTATTCTTTACTGTCATGATATCTGCACCAACGAGCTCCAGCTTGTCCCTTAGTAGCAGAGGCTGGATGGTGTTGAAGGCACTGGAGAAATCAAAGAATGTGATCCTCAGAGTACTTCCAGGTTTTTCCAGGTAAGAACAAGCTTGGTTCTTAATGGTATCATCAGGTGGGTTAGATAGGCCAGCTGCTCTTGGGGGTTGGGGGGGTTCCAGGCAAGGAAAAACACATAGTCTCTCCAGCATGTCCTTGGTCTTCCTCAGGGGCCTCCTGCTGGTTCACCAGGAAGAACCAGGTGAACCAGGAGGCAGTTGACCAGATGCCTGAACTGACCGAGCCAATCTGACTCCTTTCAAAGCAGGGGAGCAGCGACACCACTCTGTGTCCTACCCAGATGGCTGGACTCTTTACCCTATCTCTAAGGGAGAGTCCAGACAACATGTGGGGAAAGCTCATGTTGGGATCCATGACCTTGGTCTTTAGGTTACCTACCCACAGCTCATTACCATAGGTGAGGTCGGGAATGTAGATCGACCAGTAAATTGAGAGCTTCACCTTTGGCCCAGCTAATTCTTCCCCAACACAGATCGGCGCAGAGTCTACATCACTGCTGACGCCACATTGCTCTGCCTGTTGATCTCCCACTCCCTCCTCTCCTCATTCCTGAACAAGACAATGAGATACTTGAACTTCTCCACTTGGAGTAGCACCTCATCCTTGGATTGGGCACTCCACTTGTTTATAGCTGAGGACCATGGTCTCAGATTTAGAGGCACTGATCCTCATTCTGGCTGCCAACTACGCTAGTGAGAGCTGGAGATCAAGGACTGATGAAGCCAACAAAACCACATTATCTGCAAAAAGCAGAGCCCCAATCCTGTAGCCACCAAACTGGATCCACTTGCCATTTTGGCTGCACCTAGAAATTCTGTCCATATAGGTTTATTAACAGAATCAGTGAGTAAAGGCACTCCTGGCAGAGTCCAACCCTCACTGGAAACAAATCCAACTTACGGCAGCCAATGCAGACCGATCTCCAACACTGGTCATACAAAGACTGAACAGCCCGTATAATGAGATTTGGTACCCCATACTCCTGGAGCATCCCCCAAAATGACTCCCCATGTGACACCGTCAAATGCATTCTGTAGGTCCATAAAACACATGTAGAATGGTTGGACAAACTCCTATGTACCCTCAATGACCCTGCTGAGGTTATAGAGCTGGTCCACCGTTCCATGACCAGGACACAAACAATAACGCTCCTCCTGAATCTGAACCCTCCTCTCCAGCACCACTGAGTAGACCTTATCGCAGAGGCTGAGAATTTTGATCGTTGGAGCACACCCTCCTATCCCCTTTTTAGAGAGGGGATCACCACGTTGGTTTGCCATTCCGGTGGCATGGCCTCCGCCATCCATGAAATGTTGCAGAGGTGTGTCAGCCAGGACTCCTTCTTCAGTTTGATGGTATCCCTCATCATGGGGCTCCACCAGCGGATTTGAGGGTTACCACCTCACCAGGCCTCAGCCACCATACAGTGGTAACCATGTCCCCCAAAGCCGGTCTGACTGGCATCCTCCTCACCTGACGGTGAGCCAGCTCACGTCCAAGTCCAACCACCAAGTCTGTCAGTGTACACATCAGGTGTATTGCTGCCAAGTGCACATATGCATACTTATATGTCTGAACATAGTGTTATGTTTGTTCTGTGGTGATGAGGTTATTTGAGCGCCTTGTGTTGTCCCACCTCAAATCCATCACAGACCCTCCTGGATCAGCTGCAATTTGCCTTCAGCGCCAACAGGTGTGTAGATGACATCACTTTGCACCACCAACCACAATCTCCCTGAGTTCACTCTTAATTTATTTAATGCCTGTTACATGATGTCTAACACCACACAGCCTCAGGGAAGAAGTGATGGGCAGATTTATTAACAGGATAGGAACAGATGGTGGTAGATTTTACAAAAAGAATTGAAATGGCTGTAGTGAACATTTTTTTTCAGAAAAGACAGGAACATAGGGTAACTTATAAGAGCGGATGTAAGGAGCACGCAGGTAGACAACATCTTGTATAGACGAGGTAACCTGAAAGAGATCAATGGCTGCAAAGTAGTTGTAGGTGAGAGTGTAGCTAGACAGCAAAGGATGCTGGTTTGTAGGATGACTCTGGTGACAAGGAAGATCAAGAGGACAGAGGCAGAGCAGAGGACAAAGTGGTGGAAGCTGAAAAGGGAGGAGTGTTGTATGGTTTTCAGGGAGGAGTTGAGAAAGGCTCTGGGTGGTCAGGGAGAGCTTCCAGATGATTGGACAGCAAGAGCTAGTGTTAACAGAGAGGTAGGAGAGTACTTGGTATGTCATCTGGAAGGAAAGTAGATAAGGAGACTTGGTGGTGGAATTATGAAATGCAGGAGTATATACAGAGAAAGCGGTTAGCAAAAGAGAAGTGGGATGCTGAGAGGAGTGAGAACAGACAGGAGTACAGGGAGGTACAACGTAAGTTAAACATAGAGGTAGCAAAGGCAAAACAAAGGGCGTACCATGAACTATGTGCTAGGTTTGACACTAAGGAGGGAGACAATGATCTATACAGGTTGGCGAAATAGAGAGATAAAGATGGAAAGGGTGGACAACAGGTCCGGGTGATTAAGGATAGAGAGGGAAACGTATTGACAGATGCTAGAAGAGTGATGGGACGATGGAAAGAGTACTTTGAAGTGCTGATGAATGTGAAAATGAAAGAGAGGCAAGGGTAGATGAGGTTACTATTGTAGACCACAAAGTAGCACAGATTAGTAAAAGTGAAGTGAGGAAGGCATTGAAGAGGATGAAGAGTTGAACGACAGTTGGTCCTGATGATATACCTGTGGAGGTGTGGAAGTGTCTAGGATAGGCAGCGGTAGAGTGTCTGAAGAGGTTATTCAACAGGATCTTAGAGAGTGAGAAGATGCATGAAGAATGGAGAAGTGTGATGGTGCGCATTTTTAAGAATAAGGGGGATGTGCAGAATTGCGGCAACTATAGAGGGATAAAGTTGATGACCCATACAATGAGGTTATGGATAGTGGAAGAGTAGTGGAAACTAGACTGAGAGCAGAAGTCAGCATTTGTGAACAGCAGTATGGCCTCATGCCTAGAAAGAGTACAACAGATGCAGTATTTGGTTTGAGAATGCTATTAGAGAAGTACATAGAAAGCCAGAGGGAGCTGCATTGTGTATTTGTAGACCTAGAAAAAGCATATGAAAGGGTGCCAAGAGAGGAGCTCTGGTATTGTATGAGGAAGCCTGGAGTGGCAGAGAAATATGTTAGACTGGTGCGAGACATGTATACTAGCTGTGAGACAGTAATGTGATGTGTGGTAGTGTGTGTAGGTGTAACAGAGAAGTTCAAGGTGGAGGTGGTATTCCATCAGGGATTAGCTCTGAGACCCTTCTTGTTTGCAGTGCTGATGGACAGGCTGTCAGATGAGGTTAGACATGAATCTCAAGCATTCAATTTTAGTCATGTTTGCAGATGACATTGCGATCTGTAGTGAGAGCAAAGAACAGATTGAGGAAAATTTTAGAGAGGAGGAGGTATACGCTGGAGAGGAGAGGAATGAGAGTTAGTCGCAGAAAGACAGAGAATATGTGTGTGAATGAGAGGAACTCAGGTGGAATGGTGAGGCTACTGGGAGTGGAGATAAAGAAGATGAAGGAGTTCAGATACTAGGGGTCAACAGTCCAGAGCAACGGAGAGTGTGGAAAAGAGGTGAAGAGACTGGTTCAAGCACTTTGGAATGGGTGGAGAAAAGTGTCAGGGGTACTTTGTGATAGAAGACTAAAAAAGAGAATGAAAGGAAAGATGTATCAGACGGTGGTGAGATCAGCGATGCTTTATGGCCTAGAAACAGTTCCGATGACAAAAAGACAGAAGCCAGAGCTGAAGATGCTAAGGTTCTTTTTGGGAGTGACCAGAATGGATAGGATCAGGAATGAGTCTATCAGAGGAACAACACATGTTAGATGTTTTGAGAGAGGGTAATAAAATCCAGACTCAGATGATTCGGTCATGTACAGAGGAGGGATAGTGAAGATATTGGTAGACGGATGCTGAGATTGGAGCTGCCAAGCAAGAGGTCTCGAGGAAGACCAAAGAGAAGATTAATGGACGTAGTGATATGAAAGTTGTTGGTGTGAGAGAGGAGGATACAGAGAATAGGGTTAGATGGAGAGGGTTGATTTCCTGTGATGACACCTGAAGGGAAAAGCCGAAAGGAGGAGAAGAAGAAGAAGAAGTAGACATGTTGTCTAACACCATTAAGCTTGAGGATCCCACCCACCCTGCACATGCCCTTTTTGTCTTCCTTCCCTCTGAGGCTGTGGAGCATCCGGAACAGGACCACCAGGCTGATCCACAGCTTCTTGCCTACAGCTGTGAGACGGCTGAAGAGTGGTGCTGCTCTGAAGATTTCCTCAAACGAGACAACTACTTTACTGCAATTTGCACGACCAAACATTGCACATTACTTATTACACTTTACTTGAATAAGTGCCTTATCCTCCCCATGCTTATTTATCAAGCTAATGCTCGATTCTTATATTTTCTGTATATTTTGATTTTTGTTCATATAGCTTGTTTGTTGCTTGTTATTGATTATTTACCCGTCTATTGTGCATATTTCATACACATCTTTATTTCATTATATCTTGTAGTGCTGTTACTTGCTGTCTATCGGGTCCCAAGTAACAAATTTTGTTCCATTCTGCATCAGAGTGGAATGAACATGAAGAATTGTTGAATTCTTGAATCCTAATGTCTGATTGCATTTGGTGATACTGCCTGACCATGGTTCAATTCATTTCATATTGTAGCAAGCAGATGAGGCAGGTGTATTGCTCAGTCAACCTATATTTTGAGTCGCCTCACTCACAGTTTTGGCATAAATGAACAATAATTCAACATTGACAATCTGATTAAAACATAGAAAAGAAAAAGAAAAGCCACACCATGCAAAAATCCTCTATAAAAAAAACTCATAACAATCCTAACTTTTCTCCCTTCTATTCCATGTCCCACAGTCCTTACCTCATTTACATTTACCTTACTGTGTGATCTTAGACTGGCAGAGAACAAGTGAACCCAAAGAAAAGACAAACAGGCTACCCACAGAGTCAGTACCTGCCTTCAGGCCTTCAGTCCACATAGCCATGATGTCTCACTTGGACTAACTGACTCTCATCCTGGTTCCTTCACGCTAGGCTACAAACTGCGCCAGTGCCTGTTACAGGTCATCTAATGATGAGGCAAACAAGACTAAATGCTTTTTGAAAAGCAAAGACGGAACTCTGAAGTCCCCATAACCGACACATTCTTTCCCTGTTCATAAAGACCACAAATAGAATTGGTGACAAAGAACAGTCTTGGCAGAGCCCAAAATCCCAAGGTAGGGACCAACACTCACGTAGGTCCCTACTTTGGCGTTGTCCCTGACCTCGATGCAACATTAAAGATCTGTCAGCCAAAACAGCTTCTCGACTACCTCAGCTACCTCCACCAGGGTTATGGATGAAGGCCTCTTATAATCATCTAGCTACATATGCCCAAAAAGCCACCCTTTGATTGAGGGCCTCCTTCACAGCTTTCCAAGAACAGGTTCTCAGATTGCCACTCTAACACGAACCATAGATCTCGGAAACTGCTTCCAAAATGGAGGCTCTTAACATACACCACTCATATTCCATACGTGTCAAATTCCTTTGTAGGCACGAGTTGTCTACAAAGGAGTGTTGGCAACTCGCAAGTGCGGAAGAAGGGCAAAGCCCAAAGTTCATCCTAACTATATTTCCATCATTTTGTAGATCACATTATCAAACATATGAAAGACTAACTGTCCTTCTCACACAGACATGGTGAGGAAAATGGCTTGTTAATGTTATTGTCAGATTTGAACTAAAAAAGTCCTCTCAATGCATCCCTAATACTTAAAGCCATGAAAGAAGTGATGAAATGGACTTGAATTGTATATAATGTAATTGTCTGCCACCACTTGACATGCCAATCGTATTTGATGCCACTTTTAGATTGGTTCTGCCTCGTTAAGACAGTGGTTTATGTGAATGTATTGCCACTAAGATCGGCAAACAGAAAAAATAAAGAAAATTAAATCTAAAATAACAGAACACTTTATTACTCATATTTATTTATTTACTCATTACTCTTCAGTAAACATTGCATCGTGCTCTCAACACTACCCATTAGGAAAGAAAATATTCATAGTTTTTAAAACACTCCTGATACCATGGATACCCATTAGCAATACTTGTTTGAATTTTGCTGTTTTACTGGGTTGTTTGCTAGCTGTATTTGAATGGCCTGCCCATGAGCAAAAGGTCAAGTGAGTCTTTTGTTGTTGTTCAAACATCTCAATCATGAAAAAATGCTGCTTGCATCATGATGCAACTGAAGAAATGAAATCAACTTTAGTTGATCAAACAAAATGATCACTTCTTTATAATTTTGTTTTGATTTTTAACCTACATCTTGCACCTCACATGTTTCATATTGTGCTGGTGCAATTTTTTGAAAAGGTAATTTCTTTTGAGAATCATTATCCAACAGGAACATAGCAAGGTTTAATAAATTATGTACAAGTCAAGATCATTCATCAAAATTCAGTTTCTGAGAAGGGGGGATTTTCCATATACAGCAAGACTCTGCTCTCTACTAGAGGCTATAAATAATGGTTAATTAATATATCTTGTGATGCAGAATCGTGGATACATTGACTGTGATAGTGGCTGAGGTCACGGGGGGTTTCAGGTCTTTCAATATCAGACCCCCTCACCCAGGCGACCCGACTGGGAGTAATCAGCTTCTGGCCTGTGCCCAATAAGTGTTCATTCACTCCTTGACCCTCTGTATCCACAGCCATCATGAGGCCCCTTCAGCAGCCTCTGAAGCTGAGTTGATGGCTCTCCTCTTACATGCACCTTTGGCCTTGCAGGCAGGCATCATGCAAGCCATCCCCATCTGTAGCAATCCTCCACCTGGTTCCTCCATTCTCTCCTTCAAGGGCACTGTCAGGTACAACATTATGACTTGCTTCGATAACTTAGTTTGCAGGACGATGTCTGGCCTAAGACTCGTTTCCATAATGTTTTCAGGAAACTTCAGTTGTTTCTCCAGGTCCACCCTTAGATGTCAGTCCTTTGCTGTTCCCCGGAGACCTGTTTGGGCCTCTTATGAATGTTATTCCACGCCTCGCTGGTTGCAAGCGGTTGCTGTAGTTGATGGAAGTATCGATGGACTCAGCAACTGCCTTCAGCACCCAGTTGTGGGTAAGGCAAAGAGTATCACTGAAGTGGTACATAAAGTGATGATTCCTTTCTCTTGTCGGTCCTGCTCAGATGTAACTGTGCCAAAGGTGAATCTCAGGGAAAAGCTGTTATAATAATCCATGATGAGTGCTTTGATCTTGCCTGTGGCATGGTGCCTCTCCAATGCTACCTCCACTAGTTTGTGGGTATGGAGCCGTATGCTTTGGCGAGGTCCAGCCAAAGCACAGATAGGTTTCCTTTCCCCTCTCGAGCCTCTCTGATCAGTTGTGTCACCACGCCGCTGTGTTCAGGGCACCCTGGTACCCCTGGGATCCCACCCTTTTGCACAGAGGGGTCATTGTATTAGTTCTTTAGGAGGTAGCCTGACTGCTGGTGGGAAAGGATACTGAAAAATATCTCCCCCTTGACATTAAGCAGTGAGACGGTCCTAAACGTGCTCGATGGAGGTTGACTTCTCTTCCTTGGGAACCTGCACAGCTTCTGCAGATCACCCCAAGGATCTTCTACAGACTGTGCAGGAGTTTGGGGCACCTCTTGTACACCAAGTAATGTACTCCATTCGGTCCAGGTGCTGAGTTGTTTCTAGCAGCCTTGACCACCATTTGGATTTCTTTCCAAATGGGTACTTCGGTGTTCAAATCAAAGACTGGCTCATGTGTTTTGATCAAGACTTTGCATACACCTAGGCCCTCCTCCGTTCTACATCACTGTAGGTGTCGTGAAGGTAAGAGTCAACCTCCTCTTTCGCGCATGTGAGGTGGCCACTGCACCTCTGGGCTAGAAACTGTTTGGGCTAGCGAGGAATGCAGCATGTCTTTTGGCTCTCTCCTAAGCCCGTCTCCTGTGCCATTCTGCCCGGTGGAGGGTAAGCAGCTTCGTCCTAAGAACACTACGTAGTCCCTGGCTTCTGGTTCTCGCTTGCACTTTGTGCAACTGTCTCTTCAGGTCTCTGAGTTCCTGTCGTAGCTGTGAGATCTTTTCCGCCCTTCAGTTCTTGGAGTACTGCTTTGCAGTAGTGCGCTTCCCCACTGAACCAAGCCTTTCAGCGGCAATGCTGATGACCATAGTGGCCATTGTTTGCCGTTTCCTGTCTGCCCCTCCTTTCATTGTAGCTTCCAGAATACCATCCAAATTGTCATCAAGCTTCTGCCACTTGCTCGCTTTGCAGGCTGGAGGCCACTTAACCCATCGTTGTTGTGGCATGTCTGGCACTTTGGCTCCCTGAGTATGGAGGTTCTGGGTGCTGTGCGGTGACTCCTGGTCCAGCTCCTCCTTCGTCTCACCAAGGTCCTCTGGAGTGTTTGGTTGCTGGGGACTGTGAGACTGATCCCAGACTGGCTCCCCCTCGGACTCACTCAGGCTGTTCCTTGAGCGCTCCTCTGGCTGCACATTCACCAAACATTCCATTGTGGTCTGGAGGATCTTCAGACCCCGTGGGTTTTACAGCTCTTGACGCATACAGTACACATGTAGTATTCGTTATCGGTTGTCCGTTAGCTTTGGTCGTTGCCTGGCTATCGGCCCGTATGGAGTGCTCACCCCCCCCCAAGCTCCCCTGGGGGTATTTTTCTTTAGGATGTTTTGCAGCTGAGTTGGGGTCCTTACTCACAGAAAGTGCAGGGCAGGTTGCTGGCCCTTCCTGCCCCAGTTGCCATCTTTCTGTGCTGTCCGCTGTCTCTCCAAGCTGTCACCACTCTATTCATGGTCGTCAACCAGTCTATTCCTGGACATCGCTGGCTTAACCAAAATGACATGGTTATTAGATACATCTTGTGATGCAGAGTCTTGGACATAATAATAATAATAATAATAATAATAATAATAATAATAATAATAATAATAATAGGGCCAACGGGATGTTCACTGAAAAGATCCTATTGGTCTTGCTACAGCACTCGATAATAACACCATTAATCAATAATGAATAGGTGTTAGGATAAACTTTATCTAATTATTATTTTATTGTTAGACAAGGAATAAATTAATTGTAAATTAATTTTTAAAATGTGGCAAACAATAAATCAATTGATTGTTTATCTCTAAACAATGAATGTGCAGGTATGGAATCGTACAAGATTTTTTTTTCAATTTTATTATTTTTACTAAGTAAACCATTGTACATTATACCATTAGCATGTAACTGGGAGAAATGGATTACCAAAACAAACAACTAACACCGTAAAATATGACTGATGTAAATGAAGTCAATGGATGATAAACAAAGCTTTTATTGACCATTTAACGAACCAGCAATGTCTTACATAGAAATAATAACATAGAAATAACATGTAATTAATGAAGGTTAGATCTATGCTCAGTGTATCATACAATAAAAACTGAATGCTATAGTATTATTTTTTACATTCATTGCTACCATACAATATGTAATCTATGCATTGTCTACTTTATGACGAAGTATGAGCAACATTTTTCATGAACACTTTGCCTTTTTAGATTGCGGTAATGTATGGTATAGAACATTTTGACATTACATGATTAACAGTTTTGAGTTGTTTACTAAATACATTTCTTTTGGGGATGACTTTCAATCAGATTTAAAAACATCTCAAGCTTCATAGTTGCTGTCAGCAACATGTTGCTTGTCAGACAGAGAACTCTGGATGCGTCTTGCAGGGCGCATGCGCACACTACTTGACATTTTGAAGTTGTTTCTCCGGGGTGTTTGAACAGGAAGGCGGACATGTTGGCAAGGCTGTGTGAGAAAATCGGGCATCGTCTGCTGTTTTTTCCCCGATAAAAATTTACCAACATCAAAATTCTGTAACTTCGATTCTAAGGACAAATGCGATTGGGCGGGAGATAATCGACGATCGATGACATATTGCAAGGATGGCAATGGAAGAGCTGCCGTTAAATGTTGGTTGTACCGACCCTGCTTTTGAACTGAAATTTGGAAGTAGCTGAAGTTTTTTTTTCCCCTCGCGGCTTCTTCTTTTGAGCTGTCAGATCAGTTTGTCGCTTTCTGCAACGACCTTGGACCGATATGGGAACATTTCTGGATCAATTCCACCACAAACGACATTTATCCAATGGACACTACGTTTAACTTTAAATTGCCCTTTGTTTGAAGGCACCAACATTTTAAGCACTCTGGCATCCTGCGGGCGCTGACTAATCGGTCGCTGCATATATCTTTTACCACTGAAGCTGTTTTCCACACATATTGGGGAGAAACCTTTGTATACAAAAATGTGGCTATTGACTATTCAGCGCAATCTCAAACGTTTCATTGTCTGCGATAGCTCGAGGAGAACGATGTATTTGATTTAATCTGCTTTGCAACGTTGAAGTTGACACCAAGAAACGGACGTTTGGCTAGCTGGCTACCGCTGGCTGCTAAAGCTAGCTAGCCAACCTTTTGCTTCGCCAGCGTGCTGTTTTTGTTCATAACCCAACATCAGGACTGTGTTAAAAACAAAGATGTCTGCTGGGGAAAGTATGGAGGCTCGATTTGAAAAAATCGATGCCATGTTGAAGGACCCAAAGTCAGAAGTAAATACGGATTGTCTCCTGGTAAGTTTGTAGCTTGCTGGCTGGCTAGGGAGCTAGCGCGTCAGCCGTTCGGATACCGTCTCCCCGTTTGAGTAGAAATTCTTTCCGAGACAACAAATCGTATGCTATGTCAGAAGAAATCAGTCGATTGGGACGTTGACTGCTTCATATAAATACCTAACTTAATTAAGGTCAAACCTCTGGTTGTACACGTGCCTTAACTGTCTATGAATTCGGCTCTAATTACCATGTTGTGTTGTATTTAAAATTGTTGTTTAAAAGGAAAAAAAAAAGTTAAAATCTACGCAGAATTGGTAGTCGAGAAACCTGGTAGTAGCAATTCCATTATGCTGACAGATGGCAATCATGTCATTTATTCCTGACACAAATCACTTGACGGCTAGCGTTGGGGCATATTATGTTATGGTCTAGTAAAATCTGGTAATGTCGTGACACAAGCGAGCCTCTGATCAATACGAGGTGCGTGCTTTTGTTTAGATTTGTTTATCAAAGATCAGATTGAAGTGATTTGCTGCTTGCAGGCCTGAACTTACCTGCAACCCTCAACGTCATCAGGTCACCTGTTGGTTGCTGGTTGCCTTAAGTCTAAAAAGTCAAGAAGCAAGCTATTGCCACGTGCTTCACCCCACAGCAACATCTGCATGGATTTTATTTTAAACCTGTTAATCTCAGGCATTGTTTCACTTGGCAGTGAATGCTAGAGGGATGCCCTGTGTGTTGATATCTATGTGATTCAAGTTTGAATGACAGTGGGCAAAACATTTGTTTTTGGTAAGTGGGTTTATTGCTGCAAAGACAGAAAACTTGCTTCGTCTTCATGACCTCCGATCTTATTATGAGCCAATTAAGCTCTTAAAAGTCCAAACTATCTGCATTTCTAATAGAAAAAAGCTGTGAGGACTGTTTGTGCTGGCAGCTGCACACACAAGGGTGTTGTTCCTCTTATTCACCCTTTCTGCAATATCCCTTGATCAATGAATGGAGGCCTTTTGTAGGCTCTCTCTGCCACCATGCAACTCCACCCACAGTTTAATAAAATTCCATCCTAATCAAATAACCTCTTGTCTTTGACTGGCCTAGAGTTCCCTTGGTGTCCCAAAGCCATTCTGCACGTCTGGAGAGAGTTGAGACAAGGCAGGCAGCTCTGAGGTAGCAGGGTGTGGGCGTTGCTCTCTAGCCATAAACCAAAATTATGTGGACTGAAGACTCATGTTTCTGAAGGCAGTGAAAAAGGACATTTAACTCATCAAGCAGCCAGCTTGGTTGGCTATGAGTAATAGATTCCATCAGAATGCTCAAAGCAGGCCTTGTACTTGCCATATTTTGTACCTGAGTCTTGGGCTGACTTTGTTTTGTTGGGGCAAAGCATTGTTGTTTTTAATTTTTTCTTCCCACAGAAGCCTGACCTGTTTTGTGTGATGGTGACATTTATCTTGTACCTCACCACTCAAGTTTAGGCTCAGATATCAAGCTCTGTATTCCAAACTTGTCACCCTTATCTTTACTCTCTAAATAAACTGTGCTTGTAGAGAGGAGTGCCTTATCTGGACAGTTTGCCCCCTCCTCAATCATGCTTTAGGCAGGTTTCTCAAAGCCAATCTGAATAGACAGAATTCCTAACACTGTGTTGTGAAAGCTCACTGACATGAAATGGCTAATCATTTTCAATATAGATTCCTAGGGGCAAGAGCTGATAGCTTATGTCTAATTACTCTTTGAAAAGGTAAGCAAGGGGTGAAAAAATTTACTGTGTTCTGACTTGGGCCTTTTCACTAAAAGAAATGGGTTACCAGTAAATTTTGTGAACATTTTAAAAAGAGATTACCATTTTCTGAAATGGAAATTGTCTTGTGGTTTGCCCTCTGTGGGGTTTACTTTTGTAAAATTTGGGGTGCTAAGAAATAACGCTACATGTAAAAGGACACGTATTGCAGGGTCCATTTACGTTGACACCGGCTGTATAAGCGTGTCTGTCTTATGTTTGCCTTCTATATGTTATACGTCCTTAATCTTTAATAACAGGAAACTGCAACACCAGCAAACTAAATTTGAGGACAGTTGTTGACTGAGTAAAGTGCTTCATGTACATGTTTGGTTGGATGCTACTTTAATGTGATCTAGAAACAGTGCATTGAGCTAACATTTCTGTAACACTCTTTCAGCAAGTAATGTTTGTGTCAGGTTTCAGATCTACTAAATGGCTCAAACAACACTTTGACAATTACCAATGCAACAACGGGGTTGTTTTTACTAGAATCTGTTGCTTTCTTTTCTTTCTCTCTTTTCAGTCTTTGGTTTAGAAAAATACATGGGACGGTTGTGTACAAATTGGTGGAGGGATTGGTAGAAGGCCATTGTGTTTGATGACAGGAACATTAATATAGTGAAACTGTTTTTGTGACGTAGACCTTGGCGGACATCTGTAAACATATACTATTGATAGAAAACATTTTTCTATAGGCTTTTATATGATTTGATTCAATTTCTATGAATCAAATTGAAAGCATAATTACATTTTATGAATGGTTTTTGCAGGTTGATTTTTTCCTGAGACCATATATATTAGTGCTTTCCAATATGCTATCAGCATTTCTTAATGAAGGTGGGATGCTCATCATGATAATCTAGTAAAGATTAAAGTAGTCTAATATAGAGCTGTTGAACAGTCAAGTTGCAAAGATTTTTTGAAACAATAAATTGGTGCATGCTTGATTCAGATTACTGGAAACAGGGGTTTACATCCTGTCTAAAGAACTGTTGTGCAGGAACTGCTTAAAATTAAGTCTTTCTAAATGATATGAGCAAAGACTTTATATGCTTACCTTTAGTTGCTAGTCATAGTAAATCAGTGAAATCCTAGTTGAGGTAATGAAAGCTGCCAGTTCTTGGCATGCATATTTGGATTGCCTTTCCTTGTTTTCGTGACCTTTGTCTTAAATGAATCTTACCTGAGAGGTGGTGTTCGCACTGATAAAGCAGCTCTGAGTTCTATATTGGTTCAAGACCAAATAACAGGTCTGAGCTGTCGTGACAGAGAAAGATAGTTTTCTTTTACTCAGGATGTTGGCCTTTGTTTAATGAAACCAAGATTGTGTCTATGATTGATTAATGTTTCTTTGGTTAATTCATTACTAATTATTGTTTATTAGTTTTTTTTTCCATACAAGATTTTCAACGTTTAAGCTCATGATGCTGCTTCATAGTTGATTAAAAATATGAAAAGCACAAATAATCGTGATAGTGATATTTTTTCTTTTTTTTTTCTCTTACATCACCTTTGGGCCTTATGAAACCATGTATTAATTTAAGTTTAACCTTCACAAACTAGTATTTGATAGTATGTGTTGTCATTTTTTATCACTAATATTTGTCATTTTATGTGACCATTAAAACTGCTGCAGTATATTGACCTATTCATTCCTAATAGAGACTAAGAAATACAACATTTACATTGAGACCAAGGGATGATAAATGGGGTGAATTTCTAGTCATCTTACCTCGCCTCTTTTTTGGCACATAGCAGTCAAGAGTTATACAGTATGATTTTCTTTGATTGATACTTGGATGTTTTGTGTTATCTGTGCTTGTGACAGAATTAAACCCAACTTTTTTGCCCAGTCCTTGATTGATGAAGTAAATCTCAAGTTGAACTTTTTTTAGTGATGTTAAAACCAGCATTTGCTCCATTCCTATTGTCATAACAGGTCAATGCTGTCAGTTGTAAACTGCTCTCCTCAGCTATTCAGTTATGGGAAAAACAATTGGCTGAGCTATTTGTAGCTTGCATTCCCTGAACAGACTGATTATTTGCAGGAATGCATTCTTAAATAACCTAGCCTTTTAAAATCACTTCTTCTTTTGAGTCACCCCTGAGCTTTGCAGTCTTCATTCTTTGTACTTTAAATTCTTGTTTCTATTATGATGGAGTTTACTAAGCCCTACTTAGGGTAGACTGTCCCGATATAATGTTAAAGATGGTGGTAGTAAACTGAGTCAATGCATAGAATTAAGATCCGAAACCCTTGCAATGAGGGAGAGGCAGCGGTGCTCAGTCAGAACACGTGAGTGGTCTTCAGTGTTGTAATAACACAATTATATTTTGACATGAGAGCATTTGTGACAGTGATCTGGGTCAATGGAACCTCATAAGGAAGTGGAATGCCCCCATTTTGCCACCTCTGGGTTCACTGTCACTCCTGTTTATCCAGTAGAGTTGGTAGATATGTAGTCTTTCTAGGTAAGTGGGATTTTCTGTCAGTTTATATCATGTGAAATGTCCCTGTGCTAGAGTTTAAGTGTAGCTAAAGGAATGAAGAAATAAAAGAAATACACTTGTGTTTAAAGCATTACCTTTTGTACTCTAAGGGCTGTACCTTAAAGTTTGAATGGATTAATTGGTTTGCGTGATCCCATATTTACAAAGACACTGACTGCAATGTAACTTGAATCGTTGTCTGAATGGTTGTCTGCTCACATGTGGAAAGCATATTGGCTTGAAGAGGTGGCAGAAAAGGAAGTAAGTAACTAGGGCTTGACTTAGACCAGTCCACATGCCTTGTGCTGGCATGCAGAATGGGATGATGTGGCTGAATCTCCCATGGAAATTTCAACTCAGACTTTAATGTCTGGAAAAGAGCTTGTGTTTTGTGTGGATTTGTCTACCCTAAAGCTTAAAGAAATAATTGCTGTATGTAATATTAACCACTGGACTGTGTATTCTGCATTGCTGCACACATTTTTAAACTTGCATTATTACCACATTCCATTAATTGTGTGATGAGATGTTTTTTTTTTTTTTTTTTTACATTATTTTTTTGTAACCCCAGGGATGTCGCCTGAAGTAATTTGATGGAATATGGAGCAATGAAAGCTCCGTTTATTTTTCCCAGGGATTTCTTTTTTCCACAAACTGGTATATAGTAAAAACAAAAAACCTGTGGGTTGCCACTGTTCAGTGAAGTTTGTGCTGAATAGGCTTCTGCCAATCCAGGTGGGTATCAATTACTGAATGGGTGATCCAGATTAGATTTTTTTTTCCATTAATGGAAGTAAAGGGTGAAAAAAATATCTTACATTTGCACCGTTGTTGCATATAAAATTTAATTTTAGGCAATTTTTTACTTTATACTTTTCGTTTTGAGTGACATATGGTGGCATAATTTTTGTTGTTAATGAGAGTTACTTGTAATTGTTCTAAGTCTCCCCCATATAAGCCCTCCTTACATGGATCATACAGTAGATAAATCAAACAAATTGAGGTGCACAAATCCAATTATCACATCCTAAACATAATTCAGCAGTGTATTGCCGAGTAATTTTCAGTTTGGGTCTGTATTTCATCCTTTTTTTTTTTTTTTTGAACAATCCTTTTGTAATACATTTGGTGCAAGCTAATTTTTGGTTGAACGCCTGCCACTTGGGCTTTAGGCAGGCTGATTGATTTAAAAGCAAGGAGGCAGAGATTGCATTTTTTTTTTTTTTTTGGCCAACACAAGTGTATGTCCAGTGATCACACGTTATGCGTTACATCAACACTTACTGAACCTGTTGTAGTCCTGTTTGTAATACAAAAGTAATTGTTAACGTATTAATTTACCATTGATACATTATATATTGCAGGCAATTGCATGACATGACATGGCGTTGACATGGCTCCCCAGTGTCCAGAACACGTTTTTTGTTCTAAATTGTGTATAACAAGAGTAATCGATTTAAATCACTGGCATTTTGTTTATTTTCTACTATGTTTGTATGATCTCAATCTATTGGTTTGGATGGGTGCAGACTGAAAACCCTAAGTGAGCTAGACTTTCAGAGAGCAACAATGATTTTCCTGCTTCCAGTCGTTTAGAATTTAAATACAGACGACAGGAAAACGTACAGCCTTTGTGCACTCTTTAGTACTCTCAACCCAGGTGCCTCATATTAAATGCATTTGTATATTTTATTGTTATTTATGTATGCATTTACTATTAATTTCTTAATTAATCTGTTCTTGTTAGAACAATTTGTTGCTCTTATTTTCGAGAGGAAATGCATATTAAGTAGTTCCGCATTGCTTTTGTTCACTTTACTAAAAGAATGTGTTCACATGTGGCCAAGACTACCACTCAGACCCTTGCGTTTGAATATGGTCTTAGTGATTATATCTCAGTGCATGCTGAATGTGTTCATGCCTGTACTCACTTGTGATCGAAAACTCCAAGAATGGTCAGGTTTGAACAAGGTTTCTGATGCTAAAAATATTTTATCAGTTTTAAGACAGGCATGTTTTTATGTGGTATGGTTTGTCAAATTAACATCATTGACTGAATATCAGAATAGTTGTCTAAATTATGTTTGTTTTTAATCAATTTAAGAAAATAAGGAAGCTCGTGGTAAAAAAAAATCTTAACATTCCATACAATTAAGCGCTTACTTTTTCTGTTATTTCAAGTAAAAATAGAAAATTAAATTGGTTTTTGTTCCTTCTGTTGAAGTAGAGCAACAGCTGTAATAAAAATAAGACAACACCACTCCTCTGAGCCATATCTGGCATACTTAGATTTGTTTAAAAGACTCGTGAGTTGCACCTGAGACTGAGGCCATAGTTAAAGTTGCCTGTTTTTAAATTTTAAAATTGTTGTATTTGTGGCTAATAATTAGATGAGAACATCTCACTATTTCTTTAAACAGAAACTACATTGATAAGTCCATTTTCATACCTAAATAGATACTCATTTTTCATAATTTGATATAAGAGTGAAAATTGGTGGCAATGAACCATTTGTGGACAGTAGAGTTTTGAGCTTTTTACTCCACCTGAAAAAGGTCTATGTTTTAGCTGGTTTTGTGGTTAGCTGGTCTGACAATGCCTGACAATGCCTTGACTTAACTGAAGCTGGGTGGTGACAGTAAATGTCAATGAATGTCGACTTGCTGACATTTTATATTTGACTTGTGATGTTTCTGGTAAGTATGTGTGTGATTTCATAATTACTGTTGTCATTCATCAAACTTAATGTCGTTCAGAAGTTTATTGGTTTGAATAAAGGTTGGGAAAACCTAAAAATGATGCAAACATTTGACATGACCTTAAGCTATATTTCAGGATTGAAATGACATATGACGCGGATTTAAAAAGATCAGAATCAGAAATCTCAACCAGAAAGTCTTTATTCATCGGGCATTTTTTTAAATACAAGAAATTTACTGTAGATTGTTGGTGCTTAGCAGACAACAAGAAATAATCATTTAACACAAAAAGTGAAATTAGGACAAGTGTAATTGGTGGTTCAAAGTAGTGCAATGAAGAAGGGGTTGAGACAGTGTCAGGAGGGGCCTCTGGCCTCATGGATGAGGCAAGCTGCAGATGGGAAGAAGCTGTTTTGTGGCGAGAGATTTTGGTCCTGACTGACCGTAGCCTCCTGCTAGAGGGGAGTGGTTCAAATAGCATGTGTCCAGGGTGAGAGGGGTCAGCCATCGTCTTCCTGCATTGAGGAAACTGGGTGGTCCTGGAGGCATACAGGTCCTGTAGAGATGGTAGATTGCAGCCCATTACCTTCTCTGTAGGGCAGATGATTTGCTGCAGTCTGCCCTTATCTTTGGTGGTGGCGGCAGCATACCAGATTGTGATGGTGGAGGTGAGGATGGCTTTGATAATGGAGGTGTAAAAGTGCACCATCACCATCTTTGGCAGGTCAAACACCTTTAACTGCATAGGGAGGAACATCCTGACTGCACTTTGCTGTTTATAGAGCTGCTGTTTAGCTCCCACTTGAGGTCCTGGGAGATGATTGTTCCTAGGTAGTGGGAAGTGGCGAGATTCCGCCTGGGAAGTCTCTTAGGGGCGATTGGCATATTCATTGTACTTTCACTTCGTGTTCTCTATTTTAAATAAGGGATTTATCTTTGAAAGTGTATGTGGTTACTGAGGTCTTGAAAAAAATCACATTTTATTGTGACAATGCCTGACAAAGTCAGATAAACAGGTCTTGGCAGATACCCACAGAATTGTCTCTTCACCTTACTTTATAATGCTCATGGTTTTCCTTTGTGCTCTCCTTTTTTTTGTGTTTGTTCTAAATTAATCCAGGTCAATATGAGCAGTGCTCATGTTGTGGCATAAGACAACGCTGATTGGATGGATCCAGCACTATTTGTATTCTCAACTGCTAATTGTGTGGTACCTGTATTGTATCTTTGCCAGCTGTACAATGTATAGTATTTAGACTTGCACATCATACAAACTGAGCAGCTTGAAAATATCTTAAGATTGTCACCGCTTAGATTAATAGACTGTAGATAGATAATAGACCCAAGACTGTTCATGCAGTGCTCACTCTGATTTTAAGTTTCATGATTGTCAATGTTACACGACCATGTTATATTCCAGTCGCTATAATCACTCCAAAATTGTCTTTGTGTTTTTGCCTCTTTGTTCTCTCACTGGACTGGCTAGCCCCACATGCGCAACCCTCCTTCCACTCCAATCCCTCCCCTTCTTCGTCATAGTATGAAGCCCTAGTGCTGAGTGAAAACATAAAGCTCACTATGTGACTAGATTTTTTTTTTTCTTCCTTTAGTTTTTGTTGAGAACTTGTTTGGCTACATACCTAAAATAGCTCTCTGACGTGTACAGTCCTGTTTAGGAATGTTACTGTGGCTGTCCAGAGTGCTCTGCGGCAGGAAGTTATGCAAACTTCTCTGCTGAATACTGAGCCTTGTGCTTAGGGAGAACCAAGTCTTCTCCATCTTTTTTCTGAGTGCAAGCTGGCGGGATAATGTATGTCCAACAAGGCCCCCTTTTTTCTTCCAGCCAAATGTTTATCCTCTGTAAATTCTTCCACCTATTGTAAATAGATATTTCTGTCTTTAAGCAGTGTTGTTTTGTGTTGATAAAAATATGTATACCTTTCATTTCCCACACTGCTATAGTCCTTGTTGTTTGACGTCATCCCAACACACAATCTTTACCTCTCAATACCCTCTGACCTGACTTTTTTTCCCCCTCCTTCCACCCATCCCAAAGGGAGTTTTGCTTGTCTCATGTCTCAAAGAGGGTATAGCACTTACTTCCAATAGTGAGCTTAGGCAGCAGTGTTACTTAAGGATTCTTTGCTATGTCTGAGCTGCTGTTTCACAATGTGTTATCACCGTTTCAGTCAGACACCAACAAAAAAATCTTTTGTTAAAAAATCATTCACATCCATGGAAGTGATGTTTGCTCCGATATATAAAATGATGACGATGATGAACCTATGTCAGTATCAGCACTATACTCTATACTATAGTTTTTTAGGAAAGAAATGTTAACTAATTGATCTGTAATAAACGGAGAAGAAATTAATTCTCAACATCTGGTTCTCACTTTAGAGACAAAATGCAAAACCAGAATGCGGTGTATGTGCCTGCTTTGTTTGTCATTCTGGATTATAGAAGATTAGAATAAATCCTACCATATCATTCAGTTACTTTAATTAGAAAGTTTGAGGTGGATAATGTATTATTTGTTTGACCATCCAGAGGGACTATTGGTTATCTGAAATTTACCAGGTGCCTGCATTGTTACAACAAACAGATGCAGCATGTTGTTATTATAATAGAAATGTAAAAGTATCTCATAGCCTCTCCATTCAGTTGTTCATTATTTACCCCTTGGATTAAAAAAATTTAGATTTTCCACTGCTCTAGCTTCAGAATCTAGTCTTATTTCCCAGGTCGATCTTTTGTCTAGACACATCATGCTTTTCCTATTTCCTCCAAAGCCTCAAATGTGAACATATATTTTGAAAATACAGTTTTTCATATTTTGACACCCACTGTTCTGATTATCTACCGCTTATCCTGCCTTTAGGATTGCAGGGATGCTGGAGCCTGTCCCAGCTATAATTGTAAATCAATTTAACGGAGTCTTTACATTAGCAATAAAATCTCTGATGAGCCAAATAAAACCTTTGACATTGTTAATGTATTCTCAGCTCACTAGCTTTGTGAGGATGTCTCTGCTCTAACCTGCTACACAAACAAACAACTTTACTGGACAATGTTTTTATTTATATTGCCATTGTTGAGACTCTTACTTTGACTGTTGTTAAAACATCTTTTTCGCTCCTAGGACGGCTTGGATGCTCTAGTTTATGACCTCGACTTTCCTGCCCTGAGGAAAAACAAGAGCATTGACAACTTCTTGAATAGATGTAAGTAGTTCTTACTATGTCTTTTCTCTTACGCCCTTTAATATTGAAGCCTCAGTGCAGTCTAACTAGTGATGTTTTGTACATGTCTGTTAAGCATGGTTATAAGCCCAGGCTCAGAGAAGAAGGTTGTTTTGGGGTCACTGCCTCTATATAGGGTTGAACACAATAGATGTCTGCTGGTATCCCCAACAATGAGGCTTTCATAAATTGCTGGTGACCCACATGAAGCCTTTCGAGAGGACAACTCTGTTTGCAGTGCCTTCACATTTTGGAGCCCCCATGAATATATACTGCTCAAAAAAATAAAGGGAACACTTGAACAACACAATGTAACTCCAAGTCAATCACACTTCTGTGAAATCATAGTGTCCACTCAGGAAGCAACACAGATTCATTTTGACTTGTTTTAAGGACATTACATCAAAGTTGGATCAGCCTGGAGTTTGTTTTTACACTTTAATTTTGAGTGTGATTCCTAATCAGACCTCCATGGGTTGATACAATTGATTTCCATTGATCATTTTTGTGTGATTTTGTTGTCAGCACATTCAACTGTGTGAAGAGCAAAGTATTTCATAAAAATATTTCATTCATTTAGATCTAGGATGTGTTTTTTAAGTGTTCCCTTTATTTTTTTGAGCAGTGTATATTTTGACAACAGAATAAGCTCCAAACCTAGACTACTTGTGATTTTTCAAATAATCTGACATCATCCTACTTGCTTTAGTGAGGTTGGTAAAGTTGAAATACGATGCTGACTTCGTATTGCAGCTGTTTTTGATGTGGCATTTGCGACCTTGGTTGGGCAAAGGAATCTGTTTTATTTTACTTTTCCTGATCTACATGCTTTATTTACATGAATAGATGGAGCCCTAAACCTTTTCCTTACTGGTTCATCATTGTGTCATCATGCTTTTGCACATACTCTGTTTCCCACATACTAATTTTATAGAAAGTATTTTGATTTTGAAATTTGAGGGAATTTTACATTCACATTAATTTGGAGAAAGAATTGGGTACAATTCAGCAATTCAACAGAATACTGAGTGGTATTTCACTTGAACTTGGTGCTCTTCAATAGATCAAGTTCTATCACTGAGTTGAAGGTGGCGAATGCGTAAGTTACAAGCTCATCAAAAACCTACTTCTTAAGCGTTACTCCACTGTATTGATAAGAATTCAAGGATTCATTGTGTTTATTGTTATATGTACAGTAAGGGAATGTATTTCCCTGCCCATTGAAATTCCGTCTCTGCTGTGTGAAGTGAATATCAGATAGTATAACACTACAAGACCCACTATATTACACAATCAGACCCTGTTAGGGTCATATTTTCATGACTTCATCTTAGAGTCGAGGGTTTGTCTGTCTCTCTAAAACCTAATCTTGCAGCAATAGATAGGTTTACAAGTGTTTTAGTGTTCAGTTGTTGGAAAAAAATCTGGTTTGTATCAACTCAACCTTCTTGAAAAAAAACTCAGGCAAATGCTGCCATTAGTCATCTCTTGAGTTACTCTTGGTATAGTACATTTGTAAATTGCCACCAAGTGTAGGAACACCATTGATGGATATAGGCTAATGGAATAGTTATCTTGGAGGCATTAGTCCTCAATGGCATGTGTTGCCTGAAGGGCTCTTCCCTCTGAATTCTCTTCTTCGTGCATTGTGCCTTGCAACCATATCATGTTAGCTGATTGCCTAACCAACTCAACCCTATAACCCCCAAACACAGGCGCGAGTGCTTGGGCACTCGCACACACTCGCACACACTCGCACACACTCGCACACACTCGCACACACTCGCACACACACACACACACACACACACACACACACACATATATATATGCTATTGGACTGAAAAAAGTAAACAAAATGAATATGGTACTTTTTTTAGTGTCGCTGGTTGCTAGACAGCAATTACTTGTTATAGTAGAGCTCTTGATATCAGTAACATCTTATGATGGAAATAAGTCATTATTCTAATCGCTCAGTCCTTGGCTTATATTTTCAGATAAATTTGACTAGGATGCCCCCACACTACCATTTTACACACATTCTTGTGCCTATTAAAAACCGATGTGATTTTTAAAACTGTCCCCAAAGTGCAGCTATGACCAAATTTGGCTGAACAGTACATAATGTATCCCCTATGGAAGCTTGCATTATTTGCTCAGAGAGGGGGCCACTCTCATTTATGCTCTCTCACTCTCAAAATAGGATCCTTTAGCTGTGCAGAGAATCAGTGTCTGGAAATCTTCTGTTTAGATTTCCAGCAGGCATAGTATTCGCTATGTGTGACATCATATGACACCTCGTAGTGAAAGCAGTGTAGCAGGTTGAGTCATTTTCATCAATTTGAATCATTGTAGATAAATGTCTTAGTCAAAAAAATGACAATTTTTGAACCTATACACTCTGGGAAATTAAAAATGTATGCATATAGTATATTGGATGATTTGTTCTTTTGCCACTTGATAAAACGTTACACTAATATGACTATAGTTTCCACCTCATCTGTCATCATTTTACCTGGAGATAGCGTGAGGTTAGATTGAATGATTACCAGAAGCACAAAACATGGCAACATTACTTTTGGTTTCAGGATTTTTTTCAACAAAACATTTGTTGACAAACAGCCCAAATTTAGGTAACGGTTTAATTTGTTTTTGATCACTACTGAATGATTTTCTGTGCTTGAACCTTGAAAAATGCTTGTCAAAATGGAGCTTGTTTTTTTTTCCAGGATACATAATTCAGGATATATAATTCAGTTAAACTAGTAATGCCCACGATACAATAATTACTCTTAACTTCAACAGTCATAGCTATATTTTTTTATGTGCAGTCTCCCATCCACGTATTCTCAAATAGGATATATGCCATTTAAAGTGGTAGTAAAACAATTATAATCTACATCCATTTACCAGTTCATGTTTAAATTGTTCTATACATAATTTATACACTTGGTTGCTATGGCTGACCTCATGACACACATGCAGGCGGTACCATAGGTTTTCTCCTCCTTTTTTATGCCAGTCTTTGTTTTTTCCCTCAGATAAGGAAACTATTAGTAAAATTCGTGACCTACGCATGAAAGCTGATGACTATGACGTGGTAAAGGTTATTGGGAGGGGCGCATTTGGAGAGGTGCAATTGGTAAGTACCTTTCTTTAAAATCAAGAAGCTTTCGACAAGAATTCGCCATGACCTGGATGACTGAGAACCTTCACAAACATTCCATATATAGTTTAACAAACTTCATTCAGGGGCCTCCTGAACGTTGCTTCTTTCATCTCTCTAGGTGAGACATAAAGCGACAAGCAAGGTATATGCTATGAAGCTGCTGAGCAAGTTTGAGATGATCAAAAGGTCAGACTCTGCTTTCTTTTGGGAGGAGAGGGACATCATGGCTTTTGCCAACAGTTCATGGGTGGTGCAGGTAAATGTATTATTCAGTGTACCTTGTGTTTTATCATGATGCATTACTTTTCTGTGAATTTAAAATCCATGGCAGTTTTTCTGACAAGCAATTTGTGAAGATCTTTTTACTCTTGAATGCTGTTTTTCCCTAATTGCTATACAATAACTCTGCCGCTCTGTTCTATTGTACAGCTCTTCTTTGCTTTCCAAGATGACCGTTACCTCTACATGGTGATGGAATACATGCCTGGTGGGGATTTGGTGAACTTGATGAGCAATTATGACGTCCCAGAGAAGTGGGCTCGCTTTTATACAGCTGAAGTGGTGCTTGCTCTGGATGGTATTCACGCAATGGGGTTCATTCACAGGTATGAACCACCACCTCTTAATCCTTTTTGTGGGGTTGTTAATTCAACAAAAAATGCCATTTCGAAAGGGTAAAGTTGAAGTGGGGCATCTCTGTGGGGCATGCCCTATGACTTACAAGCTATGCTTCTGAGAACTTAACCCAACATTAACATTTGCTGGTAATTACAAATTTATTTGTAAAGGTTTTTGAGAACTGTAAGATGCGCTACTATCCGATGTTGTGGTAGTAACCTATGATCTAATTCAGGGATGGCCAACCTGCCTGAGACTAAGAGCCACGATTTTTACTGTGTTATCGCAAAGAGCCACATCATACACATGGGTGTATGATGTTTTTCTTTTACTATGAATGTTACTTAGTCAGACTTCTGGCATTCTTTGCCTTTAACAGTCCTCTTCAAATCTGGCTTGTAATTCCGTTTTTGCCACTCGAAGCAATTCTTTCATATGGATGTCAGTCAGAACAGATTGATGCTTTGATTTCACGTGTTTAAGTGTGAAGAAAACAGACTCGCAGACGTATGTTGACCCAAACATTGACAGTATCTTAAGCGCAGCCTGTTTGACATTAGGGTATTTTTCCATTGGGGCACTTTTCCAGAACTCAGTGGTCCCTTCCCTTAAAGCAGGTTTCAGTTGGTCCTCCTGACAAAAATAAATCATCTCAAACTCAGCCGCAACCTCATATGCGACCAGTGGAACTTTCAAACGGTCCATTTCAGCATTGAATGGGTTGACGTGTTTGACGAAATACTGTATTAAACTCATGCGAAGCGAACATGCACATTAAAAAACCACAAACACAAACTTCGATATGAACGTAAGAGCCTCATAAAACTGGACAAAGGGCCAGGGTTGGCCAGGTCTGATCCAATCCGTTATTGTAAAAGTAGCAGATGTAGTTGTATCTATCCTGATGTAACTGGAAACATTAATGTAGAATGGGAACGCCTGAACTTATGTAGTTAATTTTCTTTGTAGCAATGTTTGTGTCACGTCTTTTATCTTTCTTGTCAAAGGCGCAATGGTAGTTGTATGGCCCCTTGGAATTTACTCAGTACCAGTGACAGGGACAATGGCAGGACAATTATACTGAACATGTTTTTCATGGTGCAGTAATCTATGCCCCTACCATTGTAATCAAAATATTGTAATAGAGTGTATGAAACAATTATGCACTACACAAAGGGTTACAGAAATGGGTTCTTTGTAGTTTTAGTGGTGGTTGTAGGCTTTAGTAATCTTTTTCCTTATAGATAATTGACTTGATTAATACACCGTATAAGCACTGCTGCTGCTGGTAATGCGTGCAAAAGAGGCGAGGAAGCAAAGTTCACTGTACAGAATCTCTGAAACCTGTTGCAGATTGATGACACAATTTGATGATTGTGTAAATTAGAGGTAATAGTATGTGTTTGTCAGAGGAACATCCTGTGTGCAGGTTCAAAATCAATGTTTCACCAGAGTTGTGTGGCAGGTTGGCATGAGTAAATTTATACATGGTACTTGATTGGGAATTGATGGTCCCTCAAATGCTGACAGATAATGTACGAGATTTGCTGGGCACCACCTGAAAATTTGAAAGGGCAGTCTCAAGAGTCAAATATTGATTAGCATAATTTTTCTGAACAAGAGAAGTCCATTCAGGCTGACCTGCTCGGGTCAGGCTGTCCTCCCAGACTTATTTAATTGTGTCAATTGATGTCACTAAAGGCATCATGTCACTAGATGTTCTAATAAAAAATCAAGTGAACAAATTAATAAGTATAAGTGATTGCTGAGGAAAAAAAGTATTTGCATGATAAAGATTTCAGTTTCCATTACATGTGTAAAATGCTTGGAATGTCTTGATGCATTGATACAAATATCAATTTATGTTTTTGCCATTTATTTTTTTTTCTCTTTTTAGGGATGTGAAGCCTGATAACATGTTACTAGACAAAGCAGGCCACTTGAAGCTGGCGGACTTTGGGACCTGCATGAAAATGAACAAGGTTTTTGATTCAGTTTTTTTTCTGCCTTGATGTCCCATAAATCCAAGAAAGTTTCAAGCTGATTTTCTTTTGTGATTAATGTAATAAATCAAAATGTGACTGTTTGTGGAAGTAAATATTTTGGTAGCGCTCTGAAAATGTGACAGGGAAAAAAATTCTCGTTTTAGGATGGCATGGTACGATGTGACACAGCAGTGGGAACTCCAGACTATATTTCGCCTGAGGTACTCAAATCCCAAGGAGGGGATGGCTATTACGGCAGAGAGTGTGACTGGTGGTCGGTGGGAGTCTTCCTCTATGAAATGCTTGTTGGTGAGTTGTTATTTGATGTAAAAAGCAAATTTCAGAAAGCACACGTGTGTGTGTGTGTGTGTGTGTGTGTGTGTGTGTGTGCGTGCGTGCGTGCGTGCGTGTGTGCATGCGCGTGTGTGTGTGTGTGTGAATAACTTCTTCTGTATGCAGTTCTGATTCCAGCATTGGGTTATATCTTGCCTTTTCCACAATCCAACTATCAGTAAACCATGGCTTTGTTTTCCTTAGGCGACACGCCTTTCTATGCAGACTCATTGGTAGGGACCTACAGCAAAATCATGAATCACAAGAATGCTCTAACCTTCCCTGATGATAGTGATATCTCCAATGATGCCAAGAACCTCATCTGTGCTTTCCTAACTGACAGGTGAGTTGGCAGTAGTTGAATCATGTGGATAGAACTTCCTACCAGTGGTTTCAAGAAAATTTCTCTTGAATCTTTCAGAGAGGTTCGTCTTGGCAGGAATGGTGTAGATGAGATCAAGAGGCATCCGTTTTTCAAGAATGATCAGTGGACATGGGAAAACATCAGAGAAAGTAATTTTATTTTCAATTTTTCTTCAAAAAAAATCTATTTTCATCTGTCAGTGAGGACACAATTAGCCTGAAATCCTATAAATGATCCCTGCTATGATGAGTGATTGACAGCATCGTGTTCAGTGAGTTAAAACCAATGCAGTCAAGTGTTAATGTTAATACTTTGGAATTCACACTGAAGCTGGTGATTACAAAAAATAGGGCCAGATTCTACAGCAATAGTTATTCAATTGGTTTATACTTAATACCAAACCAAGCTAAATCAGCACTTTTTTAGTATTTGCCACTTGTGTCATTCCAGACGCTTAAAAATTGTGTGGGCTCTTTAGTTTCTCTGATTTTAAATTCTTCGTAAAGAGATTTGCTACATAGTAACCCTTTATATGGCATGTCTTAGGTAAGCTACTGTTTATCGTCAGCACATCTCTCTCTCTCTGTGACATTGACAACCATGGCAAGTCAATTCTCTGTACTCTTGATGGCATTGTCATGTATTGACTCGGCTAATACTGGATAGTGTTTCGCCATTGTTTTCTGAAGGGTGGACAAAGGGTGACTACCATTTCGTATCGTCTCTGTTAATCTGACAGTAACCTGTTGACTTTGGAGGTCTTGACTCTTATGCCGTCAATTACAGGGTTAGCTGTAATTGTGTTGGTTTGCTCAAGATGCCGTTGGTCTTTGCTGTAACCCTAGCTTAGAAGGCTCAGGGGCTACTCTGCTGCCCAAGGCATTACCCCCAAGAGTCTGGAATAGGGCGAGGTAACTCCCTGTCCCTCCACTGATTCCCTTCAATAGAATCCAGCGCCCCACCCAACCTCAACACATATGAAAGTGGGGGAAAAGAAAGATCTTTTACAAATTGGGTGTGATTGCATTTAATTGATTGCTAAATGTAATATACCATTTTTCCTGCCTTGTGATTAAGTCTTCCATTGATATGTCATGTGCAGCGGCTGCTCCAGTGGTGCCTGAACTTAGCAGTGACATTGACACCAGTAACTTTGATGATATTGAAGAAGATCGAGGGGAGGAAGAGACCTTTCCAATACCAAAGGCTTTTGTTGGCAACCAGCTCCCTTTTGTAGGCTTTACTTATTACAGCAATCAGCAGTGAGTCTACCACATTATTTATTTGGTTGTACTGGATTTATTCTGGAAACTATTGTAGCATTTATTGTTTTTGTACTGTCTTTTTTCCCTTTTGGTTAGATTTTTTTTTTAAATTGACATTGTATTTTCCTTAGTCTGTTGCGTCCTTCCACTGCCACTACAAAAGCATGTGATAAACGTAGCAGTTCCACAAAGGAAGACAAGAGTCATGTGAGTAAACTACATTTTTAATAAGAAAGCCTCAAGGATTCAAAAATGCAACCATTTTTATCCCTGCTCAAACTTCTTAAGTGGAGGAAATAATGGAATTCATTATTGCATGTTTTCTATTAGCTGGAGAGCCTGCAAAAAACAATTTATCAACTGGAGGAACAGCTACAGAGTGAGATGCAACTAAAGGATGAGTTAGAGCAGAAATGCAGGTATGCATTAAGGATGGTTTCGATTTGAAATTTTGCAGTGTCTTTGTTTCCGATTGAGTTTGGAATTGCCAGTAGCTGTTCTTTTGTATTGGATGTATAGTGAGAGGTTAAACAACTTAATAGGGGACATGCTGTACAAATAAAAAAACAATTACCTACATTGATTTACAGCAATATCCCCCTTACAACTGTCCCTGATGTAGGAGCCATGTTTTTACCTGTCCATCTGTCTTAATTTGAATGATCACATTCATGCCGTCAAGGAATTTTTGCATATTTGGTACAAATATCCATTAAACTTCAGTGTAAACAAAAAAAAAAAAAAAATCATGATTTTCAACAATGACTCTGACTTAACTATAATAAGAACAGATGATCTGGTGACTTATTTAGAGGTTATATTTTAATTGTTGAAATCCTTATAACTACTGGACTTAAGTTTCTTCCCTAGAAGATGTTTAACCTCTCTGTTGAAACATCTTCAAGGGAAGAAATTGAAGTCCAGCTGTCATGAAAAGATTTTGACAAGAATTAACCAAGACCTGGATGACATGTAAATCTAAATGTGACAAAACATTCTGTGAAAAGCTTTTTAAATAGTCAGAGGCTCTCATTGCATGGCAGTGGATCTCTTGTTGTCCCGAGACAATTAGCTGTGTCTGTGTGTCTAAATATAAATAAACAAGTTTCACTCAGCCCACTTGACTTACGATACAATACTGTATTCATGTTAATGCAAATTTGATTCAGACATAACTACTGTATATTACTATAGTAGATTTTCCAGAAATATTCAATAGTTCTCAATTTCTCCTATTCCCAGGACCTCAAACAACAAGATTGACAAGATCATGAAAGAACTAGATGAGGAGGTTAAAAGATCTTTCTTTTTATCAACAGCAAATAGAAGTATATTTGCCATATTGAATACATTTAATATAGCCTTGTTGTCTTGCCAACATTGTAACTTCTTTTGCCTCAGGCCAGCCTACGAAAAAGTGCAGAGGCAAGCATGTCTCTACTAGAGAAAGACAAGATCATGTTGCAGCACAGGTTCACTGAGTACCAAAGAAAGGCTGACCAGGAGGCAGAAAAAAGGCGTAATTTGGAGAACGAAGGTAACTCTGAGATACTGGTGAAATATGAGTTCATGTCTTCAAATTAACCATGTGTATGAATGCTCTGTGGTGTGAAATATTTTAACATATTAATCCTCTTCGTCATATGATATCATTTGCTCAAGCTCTTGCTAATGTGTTGTATGTTTGTTATACATTACCACTGAGGTATGGGTTTTAATTTAAAATTTGAGGAATAATATTTCATTTAAATCTGAAAATGAAGCAGCAATTTTTCTTGGTCCAATTCATTGTCTGTATGATTCCTTTACAGTTTCAACTTTAAAGGAGCAGTTGGAAGACATGAAGAAAATCAGTCAGAATTCTCAGGCCTCAAATGATAAGATTGCCCAACTGCAGAATCAGGTATGAAGTTAGAGTGAGGATATGTGTATGACTCATGAAGATTCCATGACCAGAATGAGAATCCGTGATATATTGGATAGTAGTCATATAAGTCAATTTGGTCTTCGCTCATCTCAGACTGAAATCCTCAACCTCTTACCCTCCATTTCTGACTTTTGCCTTAGTACTAACTCTACTATATCTAATTTCCATCCCCTTATCCAATAAACTCACCTGCATCTCACCTGCATTTAGTTGACACAAATGCTGTAAGGAGAACTAAAATAAATTAATCATCTGTAACAATGAAAGTATTGTGCTTAAGAAAACTTGGTAGTCATTTCTCATTCATAACAGACAGACCGACAGAACAGTAAAGACAGCATGTACATCCAGGGGTGTCAAACTCAATTACATGATGGGCCAAAATTTAAGACAGTCTCAGTTACAGGCCTAATAAGATCAACATTTATTGAACAGCTAAGTATTGGCTATGCTTTAAATGCAAAATTAGAATAGACTGCAACAACCTTTTCTTTAATAAAATAAATACATTTCAAAATGAAAATCTAACAAAATTAGAATATCACTAAACATACAAGGAAAGATATGTCTTTTACATGGTCTGTAGTGTTTCTTGACAAACTTTTAAGTCGAGCTAGGGGACACTTGCTCACACATCTCAAAAATGCATCCTCCAAAACAACAAAGTCTTCAGCCACTACAAAGCTAGCTGTAACTGCTACATCATTTTTGATTTAGTTATGGTGTTCATTTCCTGCTGTGATTGTAGTCATTTAAATATTTGGTGCTATTTCCAATTCCTTGGATACCATCACCACAGGGTCATGAAATTCACTTGCATTGTGGAAGGTGTAGTTTATGGTCAAAATGCACCTTATATTAGTGTCGATATTTGTTTTAAGACAACCATACACTTGCTTAGCTCTTGGTGACTACGTAATGTAGCATGGTGGGACAGATTCAGCCAAATGTTCTACATTATTGACAGCTGGAAGAGGCTAATGACCTTCTGCGGGCTGAGTCAGACACAGCAGCAAGACTGAGGAAGAGCCACACAGAGATGGCCAAGTCAATGAGCCAGTTGGAGACCCTGAATCGTGAGCTACAGGAGAGGAACCGTGGAGCCGATGGAGAAAAAGCTCAGCTGGAGAAAGAGCTCATGCTTCTTCAGAGCACCCTGGACTCTGAGAGGAGGAACTATAGCCAGGGCTCTGAGGAGATTAGAGAGCTGCAAGGTAACTGTCTGACACAATGGGGGTCAAAGGATAGTGTTCTTGACAGTTTCATGCTATAGCTAGTATTTTTTTAAAAATGCACATGGATATAAGTAAAAGATATGTATTTTTTGAATATCCATGGGAGGATTAAACTGTCATAAAACAGTCTTGTGTATGAATTAGGATTGGTGCAGAAATTGAATGTATGTATTGTAAGCCCTCATATATCCTTCAACATCCCATTAACAGTACTTACAGCCAAGCACTTTATAATAGTCATAAGCCTCTGATTCAAGTCCCATTGAAGTGTTTCATGGGAACAAATGCAGTTGAAGGAAGATACTCTGGTAATTTCCTGAAAATGAACACCTCTTGACATAAGTTCATAGTTGTGAAAAAAATGCTGTTGCATATTTTATGAATGTTTTCCTATTATATCATCTTTACCATAGCTGTCTTTTCCTTCCTCAGCAAGGATGGCTGGGTTGCAAGAGGATAACAAACAATTGAAAGTCACTGTAGCCAAAGTAGAGACAGAACGTAAGCAGGCCCAGGAGAGAAGCAATAATCTGGAGAAGGTATGTGTTTTATATCTTTTCATATTTTTACACTGTCTTTTTTTTGTCTAATGTCAGGAGTTAGTTGAAGTTACATTTCCATGCAGACCTGAGTTTACTTAACTGCTGTCTGCCTCTCTTCTACATCTCACATTTTTTCTTTTTTTAATTTGTTGTTGCATTTATAGTTGTAGAGGGCAAAATTAAACTACCGGTAATTCTATAGACATGTAGTACATGAAGTTTGACAGTACTTGATACCGTGGCAGATATTATCTGTTCTATGACTGATGTGAGAGCATCAAGCCTTGCATTTTCAATATTTTTTATGTGATGTTCAAAAATTTTCTTTTGGATCATGCAATTTCTTATTGGGAATGATCTATGCAGGAAAAGAATAACCTAGAAATTGACCTGAAGTACAAATTGAAGACCCTGCAGCAGCATCTGGATCTGGAGCAGACTGAGCACAGGGTGACTCGTGCACAGCTCACAGACAAATATGAGTCTATTGAAGAAGCCAAGTCAGCTTCGATGAAAGGTATGCCTTACATTTGTAACACACCTGACTTCACAGGCTATAACCCTTTTTTTCTTTTTGGTCAAGTTTTCCTTCATCCATAGTACAGTTTCTCCTTATCTTACTTGTCTTCTGGTTTCATCTTTCTTTCCCAAAACATATACAAACATATATAAACATGTATAAGCATCATATCTTCAGGATCTCTTTTTTGGGGGGGAGGGGGATTGCAAGACAGCATGTTATCATATTTTGATGGAGACTCACCAAATCCAACCACATAAAGAGGATGCATTTGAATCAAGAATGTGTTTCCTGGGTTGCCTGTGGAAGTAGGCTGGTCAGATCAGACTGTAATATAGACTGCAATGTAAGAACAGTTTTGGAGCAAGTATGGGCCAGCTTTTGTCTAGTGCTCACTGGTCCTCATTTGCATAAAGTAGCCTTGTTTAGTCTTAGTTAGGTAGATTCCAAAAGCATCAGTCCCCTTCATGTTCCTTGACCTGTATGGTTTGAATGCTTCTCTCTGTGCAAGAAGAATGAGATCAGAAAACTTCCAGGTCCAACATCACTGGAAACATTAACTCTCTTGTTGTAGTTCATGGAGTAATGATCAATCTCTTCGTCCTTTCCCTTTTTTTCCTCATGGCACATACTGCAATCTGCTCCAGCCCTCTCAAAAGATTCCTGATTGATCATGACACAAATGCACATTCCCTAATCAGTTTCATATCTACATACATATTTAGCAGCTATGTGTTTGTAAAACATGAGTATTCTTTGGGGCAATTTGAACTACTACTCTTAATTGGTCAAGGTTGCTGAATCCTGTGTTAAATGCAATCCTTGCCACCTGAGGTGTTCAATTTCTTTTCTATAGCTCCATTCCATCATATGATGATAAACCACGAGGGAATTCTTATTCCTGTTAATGTCCTTCCTTAGCTGTTCAGCAGAAGATGTCTGAGGAAAATGGAGCAAGGATGCGAGCAGAGAGTCGGGTAGTGGAGGTTGAAAAGCAGTGTTCCATGTTAGAGTTTGACCTCAAACAGTCGGTGCAAAAAATGGAGCAGCTGATGAAGCAAAAAGAGAGACTGGAAGATGACGTCAGTAAAATTCTTTCCTGACTACTAATGTTTGATGTACTTAATCCCTCAGTGTAATAACTCCTATTTCTCCTACTCCAGGTGAAGAATCTGCGAATACAGATAGAACAGGAGTCAAGTAAGCGTGTCCTTGCCCAGAATGAGCTCAAGAGTCGTATGCAAGAGGTAGACCGTCTTAGGTGTACAGAGAAGCAACTCAAACAGGAGAGCAATACCGTGTTAGAGAGTAAACGTTCGCTTGAGTTCCAGCTTGCACAGCTGACCAAGTAAGTAGTCTCCTTAAGGTCTGTTTTTATAAAAAATAAAAATCTTACAATCACTCAGGTTTTTGTTGAATCTATTTTCAACACTGCACTGTATAGGTGGCTTAAACATGGTTTCTGTTACGGTTAAGTGACTTGGAAATTTTAGTCAGCTGTGTTAATTGAATCAGTTTGAAACCAGCTGGCTAACCTCAAGCCAGAAGTTCTTAGATTCTGCTTTTAATGCTCTGGCTGTAATGCTCTTTGGAAGTCAGGCTGTCAATATCTTTACAATTGGTTGCTACTTTCAAGTAAGTGCTATTATTAAAGCTTTTAGTCTTACTATGGCAAAGCTACTCTGCAACTTTGATCAATCCACAGGATTAAGGTTTAGTCTGAGACCAGCTTCAGCTACACCATTGCTAATCCTTTGGCACACTCTGCATTCAATACTTCTCAGTGTGGTGTTAGTTGCATTTTAGGTCATTTCATTATTGGAACTGACAAATGTGATTTTTTTCTTGGGGGGGGGGCAATTTGTAAAGTGCTGCAAAGAAAATGCTCATGTGTAATAATTACTTGTTATGTTACCAGACAATATAGAGGCAACGAGGGACAGATGAGGGAGCTACAGGACCAGCTAGAGGCTGAACAATATTTTTCTGTAAGTACAAGTTTCACGCCTTTCATTCCTTCTGTCTTGGCTTTGTATGTAACTTATTGACTCCCCTTCTCTCTTCCTGCAGACGCTTTACAAAACTCAGGTCAAAGAATTGAAAGAGGAAATTGAGGAAAGGAACCGGCAGTTGCAAGAGGCTCATAAAAAGGTGCAGGAGTTGTGCAGTGAAAGGTAAGAGACCAAATATTTTTCATGCTAGCAACAGCTGTTTTACATCTCAAACCAATCAATGAAATTATACAGCTTACTACAAATGTGCCTTATTCAGTGATTGATTTGTTTAAAAAGCCTGGCGGTCCTAGGTGGCATTTCAGTAATTTAAAATTTTGATAATTGAAATGTTTTTTCCTGTTCAAAAGGGAGTCCCTGTCTGCGCAGTTGGATCTGACCGTGACTAAGGCAGAGTCAGAACAGCTTGCCCGGGCACTTCAGGAGGAGCAGTACTTTGAGCTCAGTCAAGAAAATAAGAAGATTTTAACAAGACACAAGCATGATGTTGGGGAAAAGGATGCAACCATTGCACGAGTAATAACATTTAGAATATCTCCACAACAACCAGTGTTGAAGTCCTTATGTGTTATTCATGTATTGATATTTTGGAGTGTTGAACACTGAGGACTTTGTCTAGGCTTCAGTTTCATGGAACTCATGCCTGAGTCCTAATTTTCTTGTTGGGCTTTTTTGCCACATCTATATTTTATTTCATTTAAGTTTTCAGGTAATGGGACTTGTCAATTGCCTTAAACATATTGACAGTATTGATGTATCAATTTCAAGGTTTCTGCAAAGGCAGTCATATGAATTACACTTAACATACAGCTGCCTGCCCAAATGTAGAGGCTAAAGAAGCTCTGTAAACCTGAATCTCCCTAAAAACCACTTGTAAACAATCAGTGAGGTAATGCAGTCCTATTTTAATGTCTCTACAGCTTGAGGAATCTAATAAAACACTGACCAAAGATGTGGAGAATCTCAGCAAAGAAAAGTCTGTATTAAATGAGAAGCTTCTCACCCAGGAGGAAGGTACTTTCCTATTGTCAGGCTTTATTTATCATCCATTTGCGTGATAAGGACATGTTACAAGCCAAGCCTGTTTTCCCTTTCAGAGTATAAAGCTCAGAAGGAAGAGATTGCAAACACAATCAAGGCCAACTATGAGAAGAATCTAAATACAGAGCGTACATTAAAGACCCAGGTGTGGAACAATTGTTATATTCCGACATTATTTGCAATTTTCAACTGTGAAAGCATATAAGCTTATAACTTTCTGACCCCAATATCTAAGGCGGTGAACAAGCTTGCAGAGATCATGAACCGAAAGGACATGAAGCTTGACCAGAAGAAGCGGGGTAGCACTGCAGACCTGCGGAAGAAAGAGAAGGAGAACCGCAAGCTTCAGCTGGAACTTAATCAAGAGAAGGAGAAGTTTAACCACATGGCCATCAAGTATCAGAAAGAGCTGAGTGAAATGCAGGCAGTATGTTTACAACACAGTAGCTTCAGTGATGGCTGAATGAGGAATTTCCATTTTTTCAAGCCTAACCTCTTTGCTTTCTTGCAGCAACTGGCTGAAGAGTGCACATATCGCAATGAACTCCAGATGCAGCTAGATAGTAAGGAGAGTGACATTGAGCAACTTCGGGAGAAATTGAATGACCTGCAGCAGCGCATGGATAACTCTAGTATTACCAGCTTGCAGACGGATGAAACAGACAGCAACCTTGCTGGTAGGATCATTACTGGGGCTAACTGGATGCTGCTGTTGGTAGCTATATTTCAGGTGTTGACAAAAAGAAACATAAACGTAAACAAATGCCAGCTCATATCTTTTGAAACCTAAACAATGTATGCAGTTTGTGACACATATTTGTGTGTTTTGAATTATGTAGTCCTAGATATGCTAGTTTTTGTTCATTATAAAATCACATTGTAAAACATACTTTTAAAAACCATCCATCCCTGCTATGACTAAGCCTTTCTATTTCTGATGTCATGAATGCTAGTCTCCATGGTTAAAGCATTATCTCTTTATTTCCCTCATGTCTAGTTGGTTCTCCTAGCTCTTATCTTTGTAACTTGTATCCCTTTCTCTCTGTGAGTAACTGAGCAGACAAGTTCTGCTTGCCTGGCCTGCACTGAAGCTGTTGTGTGTTTGTCTTCTTTGACCTTAATTTGCTTTAGTATTCCTTTTGCTGGAGGTGGCAACCATCTCCATTGGGAAATTCAACACTTTTGAAAGTAGCCTGTTGGGAGTGAGGATCAAAGAATACTATAAAATTATGAAAACAGATCACACAATTGAAATTAATTGATCCAACAGCTGTAATACTTATGATCCTATAACACTATTACTTCAGTGATTAGTCTCTTATTACTATGTGTGAGCATTATCATTGCTCTCAGTACCTTTCAAAATGTGTTTTTTAGTTGTTGTTTTTTTTTACTGATAAACCCGTTTTCATTTATTGGAGTATATTGAAAACACTACCCCTTTTTTGTTGGCATGTTTGGCCAGAAGTGCTTCTTGATTAGACACAAAGTCCTTTGTCACAATGTCATATTTAGCACACAACTTTTATTAGTTCCCTTTACTTCTCTTTAGCTTGTGCATGTACTCAAACTATTATTTTGGTTAAAATGTCACACATAAATCACCTCGTTACACTGTGTATCCAGTCACTGCACAGCTTTTGAATTAAAAGAAGCGAGTGACCATGCTAATTGAGAAAATAATGTACTAATCTTTTTGCTTGGCTGATTTTTAAGTTGAAACATGCAAACAATGAAGAACTTACAGTTTTCACATGCTGAAAATAAGGACTTACCCACATCATTGTCCTTCAGCATGGAGAATGTGAATGCTAGGATTGGGTGTCTTATCTAATCTATTACCACCTGCTCCGGGGCAGTTATCATAAAGCTGACTGTGTGTTAGCGTGCTATTTTCAAACAAAAATTACTCCTGTCATTTGACTACTTTTCACTTTTGCTCACCCAGTTCAGTTTGAATTTAATCACTGCATGCCTGTTATTTAAGCAGTGTTGCTTATCCACATTGTGAGAAGTAGGTATATAATTTTCACATTTGGACTCGTTTTCAGAATCAAGGTTGGAAGGTTGGCTGTCCATTCCTAACCGTGCTAACATCAAGCGATATGGATGGAAAAAACAGGTATTTTGTTTTCCTCTGCATTTTACTTTTTAATGGAAATTGTACAGGATAGAACACGCACTCAATGGAAGCTACTGAAAAAGGGCCAATTGCTTTTCAAGTTTGCATAACTACTACACTTATATTCTAGTTATAATGAGTCATTCAACCAACATCAAGCAGGATATAGCTATTCCTGTTCATCATACTGTGACCAACAGTGAGTTCTTAAGTCTGATTGGGTAAAATTACATTGGGAGAATATAGTGTGAGATTATTTCTTTCCTATTATAGTAGCTCTTGCAGCCAAATCTCTGGTTAGTTAGTTCAGCCTGCCTTCAATATTTTATTTTTATCTGCAGTATGTGGTGGTCAGTAGTAAGAAGATTCTATTCTACAATGATGAGCAAGACAAGGAACAGTCAAACCCTTCCATGGTACTTGATATTGAGTAAGTTTTAAATTTTATCCTTTTATATTCTACATTTTTCCTGAAAAAGGAAATTGAGTAACGACTGAGAAGGGATACTTTGTTAATTGTGCACCATGTCATGCAGCAAACTCTTTCATGTGAGACCAGTCACACAAGGAGATGTGTACCGAGCAGAAACCGAAGAGATTCCAAGAATATTCCAGGTCTGCAATTTTCTTGGATTGTCACAGTGCTATTGAACATAAGCGTTACTTCAGATGGGAAATTTTAGGGCAGATTCTGGTCACAGAAAAAGAATAATAAAGTCTGATCTTAAAAAAACAACAAAATATTCTGTCTGTCTTCAGATTCTTTATGCCAATGAGGGAGAATGCAGGAAAGAGGCCGACATGGAGACTGTTCCTCAGGGTGACAAGACCAATTGTTTCCCACACAAAGGCCATGAATTTATCCCTACGTTATATCACTTCCCTTCCAACTGTGAAGCATGTTCCAAGCCTCTGTGGCACGTCTTCAAACCACCCGCAGCTCTTGAGTGTCGCCGCTGCCATGTCAAGTGCCACAAGGACCACCTCGACAAAAAGGAGGATGTTATAGCTCCTTGCAAAGGTAGCACCAATCTTATCCTTGATAGTAAACATTATGAGTACTATGGTGTTAGGCCAGGCTATTTTGATTTAAAAAAAGAAAGGAAAGGAAAAAGAAACGCTAAATCCATATCTTGGATACAGATATGCAACTCCTCCGTTTTATCACTGAATGTAGCCAATAGATGCTCACACCTTTAAAATATAACAGACAAACGCACCCATTGAAAGTTGCAAGAAATCTTGATGGCTGAGTAAAAAATTGAAAGTCAGAAGTTTTGATTATTTGCCAGCTTTAGCTCAGCTAGAAGTGACACATACAGTTACATAGAAATAATTAAGGCGGAAACTGGTGTGAAAAGCTAGCCTTGTAATATGTAGTCTTTTGAACACAGTAAAGCCAGTCAAATGTTTTTAATATGGTAATGATGTTTATTTTTATATCTGCATATGTAACAGTCAGCTGTCTGTATGGGCTATTTTACATCTTGAAGTGCATATTTTCTACAAATTGATAGAGATGTCACGCTGTCAACATTTTTGTGTTTCACAAGAGGGTTGTCATTTTTTTATTTATACATATATAATCTTTTTTTCTTTTAAAGGCAGTATACATTTAATGTCTATCATCTTTCTGGACTACACAGCTGTTGTGTTTTAATGATATGGTCTCCTCATCAAGCAAAAACTTTTAAGATATATTTAAATAGAAAATTAGATCACATTTTTCAAATCAAATACAACAATAAATCAGTTTTAAAATTATCGTCCTTGTGTCACTGATAACCTTTCCGCCATGTGATGTGCTTTTAAAATGTACTGATTAGAAAGATGTTAGTGCTTGACAGGTTTTGGATTTTCTTACACATCGCTGTTGATTAGGCAGCATGTATAATTCTTCATAATCTTCATGTACCTCAAATACTAATATATTGTCTTGATAGTCATCTGAATTATGCCCCTTTTGACAGTAAACTACGACGTGACCTCTGCTCGGGACATGCTCCTATTGGCCTTGACCCAAGATGAGCAGAAGAAATGGATTGGCCATCTTGGAAAGAAGATTCCCAAGACCCCACCATCCACATTTTCAAGAGCCTCCCCTCGAACCATGTCCACTCGCTCTGGACCAAACCAGTCATTCCGCAAGAACCCTAAAAGTAATACGGGAAAGCTGAGGTAACTTGGCAATTCAAGTTTTCATGTTTTCCAAATGTCTTCCTCAGCTCTATTTGTATTTTGTATTTTTTTTTCCCCATATGAACAGTGTTTAAAAAAAAAACAGGGGCTGGGCAATATGGAAGCAATACATTTCAAAATACTCAAAGGCTTTTTGTCAATGTCAATAAATACCACAATGTCTGCGTGATGTAGAAAATCATACACCCTAACAACAACATGAATAAACTGAGTTTACTTTTTGTATAATGAGTAATTTAATTCCACTTCTATTTCTTTTTCAGAGCATCATGATCTGATCTTATTTATAACTATATCTATACACGGTATAAATAATTGCACATTTAAAAACAGATTTTTGAACTTTCTGGTACTTTCGCAGTCATTTTTATTTTTTTGTTTATTGATTTAGTGATATTTCAAGTTTATTTGTGGCTAATGCTTGGTATTTTTTTATCACATTTTTGTTTTAGTGAGTAATCATGTGCTGCTGTGAGAAGTTATTCTATCCTATGTGATGGGCTTAGATGTGGTCAAGTCAGTCACATGACCTGCTGTTTGTCTCCTGTGTTATAGCAGAGCGCAGTCCAGCCTCCAAGCAGCAGACACAACATCCAGCACTTGTTGACAGGAGATTCTTCACAAAGTGTCGATGTTTTTTTTTTTTTTTTTTTTTTTTTTTTGATTTTATTATTTTTTTTTTTTAGAATTTGTCTACAGCTTTAAACTTGTCTATTTATTAACTGTATTACTGGGTGTTTCCAACACGAGACACTTCGTGGTTGGTTGGTTTGTTGGATTCCTGGGCTCCTCTGCAGTTGACACATGGGATTCTTGTTTTTCTAATTGGCACTAATGTTTTATTTTTTTGGGGTTCAGTAACTAACTTATAGACTTACAATAAATCCTTGCCTAAAGTTTGATCCACATTAAGGATTTCTATGTCCCCTGTCAAATAAGATGCAATTGTGTTAATGGCTTTTCATTGTCTGTTGACCAGCATTTCTTTTGTATGTTGTCTCAGAATGGTTTACTAACCATGGAAAAGATATTTTGTCTTTCTTACACTGGACACCTGTCTCTCTTCTTTCTTTCAGCTAACCATCTGAACCATTGGATTTTTTTTCTGGACTCTATACTTTTCTTCCCCCCCCTTCTTCATCCTCAAAAATGGAGAAATTTGCATTACATAGAAAATATGGTTTAAGAAAATATCAATAAATATCCAGTGCTGGAAAATTATATCTACACATCAATCACATGACATCGTGGACATTGAGACGCCTGTAACCCCCTACTTCGACTGCCGATATCCTACAGAGGAGATCCATCAGCCACCAGCTACACAATCTTGCAGCTCTCCATTGCTTCCAGAGGATGGCCCACTCAACATGAAATCTACTCATGAATCGTAAAGAGATGGAAGGACTTGTAATACAGACACTTTTTCATAGTATGAGTGTTTTAGTGGCGTTTGGATGGTAAAGGGGGGCTTTTCTGGGACTGCAAGTGTGTGCTCTGTGTAAGGTACTGTCATACAGGGATTGCAGATCTGCGGTGAGTGATTGCATCTCAGAGGTGGAAAATGAATATGTTTTTTTAAATTCCCCACTGAAAAATCCTCAAGTTAAATGTAAGAATACTTATGTTTTCACTTAACATGACTGATGCCTTCATCTAATTTCTGGCCTTTTTGCCTTTTATTCTTAATATTCAGCAAGTCACTTATCAGGTTTGGGACAAAGTATTGGGACATAAGTATTAGCTATTTCGAGTATTAAGTGAGGACCATGCAAGGTCATCATTTAAATCTATGCATTATTTTTTTAATTATTTTTATTACTCCAAGCCAGAAGGAAACTTCCATTATAATGGCATATAGGAGTTCTAAACCTTAATTGCGTTTTTTCTGTTTATCCGGTACTTTGTTTCTATTTTTTTTCTTCTTTTTTGCTTGTATTGTTTATTTTTGTAATGTATTGCCTTACATTGATTCATAGATAAATGGTTCAAAAGGAAAACGTTAAGTTAACAAATATAAAACTGCACTGTTTGAATTGTAAATTATTTGTAGAAGACTAAACAGGTGTAGCATTCGGCCCACCTAGTGCCTTAATGTTTGGATATTGATTTTACTGCCATATCTATTATTTTTACTTCTCCAAACCAATCATAACTCTTCCATTGTTTATTTAAAAAAAAAACCACAGTACCACAAGTTTGTGGTTTCACTCAAACTTACTTTCTCTGGTTTGAGTATACAAAAATATATATATAAATATATATATTAGATCACCTCTTTATGGACACATTGCAATAGAATTAGCATGTAAAAACAAATTATCCTGACTCCGTTCATATCGTGTGACAGTCATCTGGGATGACTAACGAGCAATTCTACCTGTGTCAGTGATTGTTAACAACTACAAGGTTTCTCTAATACAGTCATGTCCCATTAATGCAACCCCCTTACAATGTATATTATGAGAGAGATAAGGATTATGGAATGCCTCCGCAATCTATTTTTTGTAACTTGTTCAGCTGAAGAAAAGAAAAAAAAGCACTGGAACTATGAGCTACTCTAGTCTTGGATAATATACATGGGTAATTGCATTGGAGTCCGCACTGATAGGTATGTCAATAAACATATCTTTATCATTCATTTGTAAAGCCACTTTTGACTACAGACATCCGTCAGTATTTCCTTATTTCTTACTACATTAGACCCAAGTGGAGCTCATGGTCAAGTAAGCGCCAGACTCAGCGTGTGCCAACTCATTTCTGCTGTCATGCATCTTAAAACCAACTAAGAGCTGGTTTGATTTCTGGAGACTGACATATAATTTGTCAAAACCAGAACGCAGCTATCCTGCGTTAGAATGCGTTTATCATTGTTTGAATTGTTGGGAGTGTAGGTTAAGAACGGGAATAAAGTGTCTGATATGTTTTATAATGGCGGTGACATGAACTTAACGCACTCAGTAGTGGACGATGATCTCAGGTCCTTGTGTGAATATTGCAAAAAAGATTTAAATATAAAACCACTGAATTGCACAGTATTCAGTACGAGTGCAGATTAAACAATCGAGCAATTATCTATTTTTTCAATTAAACCACGTATTGTAATAGCGTCCGTCATATTCTGTCGTGTTGATAAGCACATCATTGCAGCCTTTTATTCAAAAAGCATTACATTTAGACTGTAGTGCCTCAAACTAAATGGGCTGTTTGAAAAAGCATATAACTCTTCTTGAGCGTCGTTCATAATATCTCATCCTTGTGCGCAGCGTGGAAATAAAAATTGGCTTTAAGTAGAACTACAGAAGCATACAAGTCATGTATAAGTATACGAGTACTTCAGTGCACACTTTGCGTCTTGCTTAGTGAAGTATAGGTGCATCGGTATGACTAGCAGATTTCAGAGAGCATCGATAAGTTCGCAGCGTGTTGTTGCAGCGTCATTCTGTTTGAATGAAGTTCAGACCAGACAACTAGCCAAACTCATTCGCGCTTCGGTGGACTAAATCAGGAAAAATAAGAGTTGAGGAAACAAAAGGTTGCCAGATATGCCGGTGTTTACAGGTATGATCTTACTATAACACATCGTGCCCTTTAGCATGATATATGTTTGATTAAATGATTAAAACCAAGCCTTACACGTGTTGTGGTGCAGCAACATAAATTACGTTTAGCTGGTTAGCATAGATAGCCTTAGCATTATCTATAGTTAGCTTGCTCACGGTAGTTTTTAGTCTGTCGCCCGTGAAAGGCCATCATTATAAACATACAACATTCCACGACAAGATAATGTATGGGGGTGCTTGTTTACGATTAATGTATTGTTGGTGAATTCAGGGCCCTAGTGTGTATTTTAGTCAAGCCGGCTCATTAACGTCAACGGGCTTCTGACAAATTAGAAAGGAGCTAATAGCGCTATCATCTAGCTAGTTGGTTTGGGGACAGGTCATTATTGAGGACAATGTACATATTACACTTGAATTCTTGTTTGTTTTGACTAATTAAGAGTTTGTTTAAATGCTTGTAAGCGGTGCAGAATTCCTTTATGAGTAATTCTGCGGGAAGATGAGCTAACCTAGCTAGCAAAATTGTATACAGTGTACAGTTCTTGTGCCGCTGTTCTTCCATCAGTTAGTGTTTGTTAGAAATTAGTAGTACGTCTGCACGTCACGAGTTAGCAGTTCCAGGACAGCGGTGGCTTCGAAAGTAATAAAACCATTATTTTTCGCTTGATATAAGCAGTCGCGCTTCTCTAATCACACAGTCGTTTAGCTGGACAAGCTTTTTGAGTGGTCAATAGCCAACGTTATCTAGTGCCGTAGACGCCTAGATTTGCTGTGTCACAGTGGCAGTACTGTCAGTTTTGGTATGTTTCTCTGCCGCTCTCTCGGAGGCTAACCGGCTTGTGTCATTTCGCTTTCAGTAAACGTGAAGTGGGGCAAGGAGAAGTTTGATGCTGTAGAATTGAACACTGAGGAGCCACCCATGGTTTTCAAGGCTCAGCTCTTTGCCCTGACAGGAGTCCAACCAGCCAGACAGAAGGTCATGGTGAAGGGAGGCACCCTGAAGGTATTCATCAAGACATTCTTTGTTTGCAGAATTTACTTGATTAAACCATTATTTTGGGGAGTTTAACTTGTGTGCTTATTGCATAACATGTAGACAGGTTACACAGAAAGGGAGAAAAAAACACCCATGCTGATATGATTGTCGTTTCATCACTTTTGTCTGATGTCAGATTGGGATAAACCTTTTAATCTAATACCCCCACCCAGTTAGGGATACACCACTTGCCACAAATGCTGGTATTTAAAAAAAAAAAAAAAAGCTGATTTCGATTTTCAGTCTTTCATAAAACATAGCTGTTGTCAAAAGCAAAGAATTATTTCCCAGTGTATGTAATTGTCCTCCAGTTCTCAAACTAAAACAAATTTCAAAATAATATGCAAATGAATGTCAGTATACCCTACCTCAGTGATCCCCAACCTTTTTGTACCAGGGACCAGTTTTATGCATGACAATGTTTACATGATGACACTTTATATTAAGCTAATACAATAATAAGTGCAGCAGTGAGGGGAAGGCGAAAACTGTCATTTTTAAAATAAGATCCGTAATGTCCAATGAAAAAACTAATTTTTACTAAGAAAGATTTCCTTTGCGGGCCAAATGATTTGTAGACTGGGGGTTGGGGACCACTGCCCTACCTCATCCAATGTGCCGAGCCTTCTAGAAAGGACGTATGTGGAACAAATGATTTCATTTATTACATTTAGATTCCTTTAATATAATAAAACAAACACAAATAGCTTTACAAATCTTCAACATAAGATGAACAGCAGTATTTTAAACCGGTATCAGTCAATGTAGCTGCTAATATTTCTTGCTGATTTGCTTATGCATGTTCAGAAAAACAATGGTAACAATTAGAATGATATTATTCGGAGTTTCCTTGCTGTTTTAACATTACATTTCACAAGGTCTTTCTTTTTGTAACCATGTTTTCTACACTCAGATCAGTGGCCCCTTTTTGTGTCATTGTGGTCATGATGTGATAATAATTGTATATAATTTCTGCCAACTCAGAAGTAGTTTTGCTGTATCGAGGGGGTGTTGTTTTTAATCATGGAATCATGGTGCCAATACAAAGTTGCCATATCTAAAGATATGAAGACGTTGCCGAACTTTAAAATCGTGAACACAATGTTTTTTTTTCTCCATTTCAGGATGATGAATGGGGGAATATTAAACTGAAAAATGTAAGTATTTAACATTAAAAAGCAATAAGCATATATTGTTATCCAAGTAATTGCTGTGTAATTGGGGAATCATTCTTCATTCTGTTTACATTCTTTAAGGGAATGACACTATTGATGATGGGGTCAGCCGATGCCCTACCTGAGGAGCCTGTTGTCAGACCTATGTTTGTTGAAGACATGACTGAAGAGCAGCTGGCCTCTGCTGTGAGTGCACCTGAAAATTTCCAGTTCAAGCAATAGTAATCTGGTGGTTCTCGGTCTTTGAGAAGGAAAGACTGCTCTCCAGTGGGCATAATCAAATTGTTATGAAAACAGCAGTGTTGTAGGTGTTCAAATTTTTTGGAAAATTAATTTCATTTTTTTTAGACAATTTTAATCACATTAATATTCATAAGTATTTAGAAACAATTTTGTCCAGTACTGTTTCAAAATAATTTAGCACTGAAAAGTATCTAAATGTTGGATGTGCATGGCTTTATGACTACAGGTGAGACAAATTTATGAGTTTGTCCATAAAACATTTTTACATCAGATTAAGTGTTAGCAAAATAATGGTTGTACAATCTGTACTCGTCCTGGTCAAAATTTGTCAGCTCTACATGTCATTCTGTCAAACAAGAATTTGGTTTTGTTGTTGTTCTGTATTTGATCTCATTGCTCTCAGTAGAACCTAGCAATTGTTTTCATGTTAGATGGAGCTGCCGTGTGGGCTGGCAAACCTGGGAAACACTTGTTACATGAATGCCACAGTGCAGTGTCTGCGTTCTGTGCCAGAGCTCAAAACGGCACTGAGAAGGTGGGTTTTATGCAACTGTTTAAAAGTTTCATCTGTTTAGGTACGATGATATAAATCTCCAGAAGTTTAAAAGTTTTACTTAGCCTGCTTATGTTATTGTTTCTGCAATTTTGATTCAGTTTAAATATTGTCTCCCTCTATAGGTATCAAGGTGCTCTGCGCTCTTCAGGGGCAGGTGCACCATCTCAGTACATCACAGCAGGTAAAAAGTCACACAACATAAAAATATTTTCTTTAATAATTTTAATGAAAACACACGTGTGTGTTTGTGTGTGCGCCCCCATCCTTGTATTGTCAGCCCTCCGTGACCTCTATGAGACCATGGACAAGACTTCATCTAGTCTCCCACCCATCATTTTGCTCCAGCTCCTTCATGTGGCCTTTCCACAGTTTGCTGAGAAGGGAGATCAAGGACAGTACCTCCAGCAGGTAAGAATTTCCTCACTTAAGTTTTACTGAAGCAAATCAACTGAAAACACCTTTTCATTGTAATGTATTGCAGTTTGTACCAAAACTTTAGAAAAGGTGTAAATGAAGTTCATAGTCATGGGTTTCTTTCAGCTTTTTTCTTACATATTCAACAGTCAGTCAGCATGAAATGTTTTGATGCATGTTCAATTGCAGAGGGTTTAGTTGTCCAGTCATAATGTTTAGTGGGTATTAGTTTTTTTCCTCAACTAGTACCATTAATTCCAGACTATAGAGTGCACCTTTATATAGGCTGCACCTCCTAATTTTTAAAAGAAAAAAAGAAATTATACATACAGTAAATAAGCTGCACTTGTCGATAAGCCACAGGTGTCCCAGTTAAAACATGAGATATTAACACAGCAAGATGTTACAGGAAAGATTTTTTTTGAAACTTTTAATCAAATAAATGATGGTAGCATCTACAACTACCGGTACATGACACAAATTCTATTTTTTCAGAACAGATGCTGAAGTTATGTACAGCAGCTCTATTTCCTTCTTCGACAGCCAGCTTGATCGCTTTCAACCTGAAAGCTGCATCAAATGCACTTCAACGTGTCTTTTTCATTATTGGGTTGTGTGCAAGAAGCGCAAATTGGCTGACCTGAAGAATTATTGTTGTAAATGCGAGTGGGTTTGCGGAAACAGTTTCATTGGTCCACTGTGACTGTGTTGGTGGAAGGAAGCTACCATAATTACCCTATAAAAATCCATTCTTTTTATTTATCTATTGATGATTCGTTTTAAAATGTTATCTTTTACTACAGTTATTTGGTTTGTCATACTTATTTTTTTCTTTTGCCAGGATGCTAATGAATGCTGGCTGCAGATGATGAGAGTTCTACAGCAGAAGTTGGAGCCACATGGGCCAGAGACTCCAATGGAGGTAAACAACAGTGTTTCAGTGAAACAAATGTCCTGATTTTAAATTGAAAAGCTGTCTGTACAAAAAACTTGAGGAAAAAAACAAGTATTCAAGTTTTTTCCATGTAGATCGACTCTGAGAGTGGAGCTACTTCTGCTTGTGCAAAGAAGAATTTCATCGACCAGTATTTTGGGGTGGAATTTGAAACTTCGTATCCTTTCACAACATCTTGAATGAGTTTCGTGTTCTCCATTTGCTTTTTCTATTTTTCATTGCTTTTTCAGGAAAAAATCAATAACCCCCCCCGGGGATCAATAAAGTATTCTAATTGTGATGGTTAACATACAAGTCAGATAGAGCTTTGTGTTGTGCTGCTTAAATGAAGACAGTGTTGTGTGTTTTTTTTCTTAACCCTTCTTGATCTAAGTATGAAATGCACAGAGTCTGAGGAGGAGGAGCCAATCAAGGGCAAAGAAAGTCAGCTTCAGCTTAGCTGCTTCATCAACCAAGAAGTTAAATATCTTGCAACAGGACTGAGGCTGGTATGTAAACATATTAGTTTGAAATTCCTCTTAAGTCATCAAAGTTTCAAAGTGTCATGCATCTTGGTTAATGTGGACATTAAACCTAGTTTGACCAAAACTTGTGTGAAATTAATACACTTACATTCTTAAAATTGTGTTGACAGTAACAGATCTAATCATGTCACACCTCTTTAATCCCTCCAGAGACTGCAGGAAGAAATAACAAAAATGTCTGCATCCTTGGAAAGAAATGCCCTGTATATAAAATCTGTTAGTACTTTTCCTTACTATTTACCCTTGTCAGTTGAATTAATTTGACTAGAATTATGGCACATTATTATTCCTAAAATCTTTCTTTTACCTCCTACTAGTCAAAACTTAGCCGTCTCCCTGCCTACTTGACGATTCAGATGGTTCGTTTTTTCTACAAGGAGAAAGAATCTGTCAATGCAAAAGTTCTTAAGGTTTGTCATTAGCTTCCATAACTTATCTGCAACATGAATCTTTTTCAATACAACATGTTTTATGATATGCATTAACTTGAAATTAAATGTTAAAGGATGTCAAGTTCCCATTGATGCTGGATGTCTATGAGCTATGCACTCCAGAGCTCCAGGAGAAAATGTTGCCCATCAGGTCAAAGTTTAAAGAGGTGGAAGATAAAAAGCTAGAAACACAACAGCAGAAGGTAACAAGGACATAGATGACCAAATCTCCATCGTATTACACACGACTTAATTGGATGAGTTACTATTTGGACATGAATGCCAGGCCTGTATGTCTCTCAATTTGTAATCTATTTCTGTAGGTGTTGCAGAAGCCTGGCACCACAAAAGATGTGAAATACGATCCTTTCTCTTTTCCCGATGGTATGTTGTAACATGTAATAAACAAAACTTATGGAGGCATCAGATCTAGAGAGGCATTGATAGCCATAGTGTTAATCACCAACATTCTGGCACTAAAGGTCCCACTTTCATTTTTTTTTAATGTCATGACATTTATGGTCCTACTTCTACTCTAAATTTTGTATAGTCAAGTTAGATTTTAAAGTTGAAGGATACTTTACATGAAGAGTAGATCTAGACCACACTAACAGAATTTACCAAAACTCAATATTCCCCTGTAGCAAAAAAGAAAAACTTCCTTTTACTGGCCAGAAATTTAGGACAGATCTGAGGTCAATTTAGACAGCTTTCTGTCCTGACCTGTCAGTGCCTTTCTAGTTGTAGGTTATCAGTTTGCGGATTTCTGAGTTTAACATGGTGCCACTTTCCTTTTTTCTATATTATATTTTTTAAGAGGGACATTAGAGTCAAAGGTTGTTTGAAGTGCACTGTCACTCAAATGATCAGTACAGATCGAATTTAGGGCTGATGGAATCAAATCCTCAAATATTGCCACAGCATCATCTTATCTGAAACCTCTTATGCCGGTATATTTGTCTATGGACTCATAATCCTGGTATAGGCCTGTTGATGTTATTCACATAATTTCATCAGCCATATCAATGGATAATGTGGGTCATAAGCCACTCTAGCCTTTATTTTGGGAGTCAGGATCTCAAAGCACAGTTAACCTCTGACATATGGGCATATGTTATGTGGAGGTAACGCTAACATAATGCATGTTCTTTAGACCTTGGCTCCAACAACAGCGGCTATTACAACCTGCAAGCGGTGTTGACACACCAAGGTCGTTCCAGTTCATCGGGTCACTATGTTGGATGGGTTAAAAGGAAAGAAGGTTGTTGCTTCACACTAAAGCATTTAAAGCTTACTGTAACGTATCCTGCAACTAAGATCTTAAGGAACGTACTTCTTCTTTGCTCCCTTTGGTCTTTACAGATGAGTGGGTCAAGTTTGATGATGACAAGGTGAGTGTCGTGTCTCCAGAGGATATCCTGCGACTCTCTGGTGGTGGCGACTGGCATATAGCTTATGTTCTACTGTACGGTCCCCGGCGGCTGGAAATACTTGAAGAGGAACAATAGCTAGGAGGAATTTCGCAGGAGATGATGACATCTAACACAAATTGCCATTTCCAGCAATGTCTGCATAGATGTGCAATAAAACTGGTGTCTTTGAAATTTTAATGACCTCATTTTTTTTTTGTTTGTAATCAACATGGACACTTGTAAAACAATCTGTCAAATTGTGTTATGTTTGACCATAGTGAAAACAGGCGTTCTCTGGAACAGAGCTTTGAAAGACATTAAGTCTACTGTAGCTCTGCTGTTTCACCAGATGATTTATACACATTGTATATTTTTAAAGCCTGTTGGTAAGGTGCTCATATCATTAAAGCAGAATTGACTTCAGTCATGTATTCAACTCTTGACTATGTCTTGGGTGGCTTAAGAGAGATGTTCACCGACTGTAAGCACCTGCCCTTGTTTGTCTGTTGGTCCTTGGAAAAAAATGGTTCATTCTTAGTTCTTAAGAGCTTAGTCTCGTGCTTTCCTGGCATTGCTCTCAGATTGACTGACCAGTTATGCCAAATTTTCTCAAATGCTCAACTCAATTGTGGAGGGAACTTGTTCAGAATGGTTTGGCTTTGTGAATGCATTGCAGTTTGATTTGAGATTTCGCCATGATTGTTGATTCTGCAAGCCTTGAACTTTGTTGGCACTGATTTCAGCTTTTGAGATAAATCCTCTTAAATGCTTTAGTTCACATTCTCTTGGTCCAAGATTCTGATCACCCTGCCATGATCTGTAAAACCTAACCAACCTCTAGTAAGTTATTGACTGATCACTTTTCATAGGTGGTGGAAATAAAATGTGTGCCACAAAGTACTAAAATGTGACTCTTTAATGTGGTGTGGCATGAGGTGAAAACATTCAGACATTTAGTCAATCATCTACAGTAGAAAATACTGAACTGACATTTACTGCGTACAGAATGATGGAAAAGTTAAAACTTAATGACATGATTTGATTCAAGCCTCACTGAGGCTGTCTGCAATTTGGGAGAATCCAGCTGTGTTTAGAGCCGACAACAGGTTCTCCACGGTAGCTTGTGCCCCCTCTCTGTCCTGCCAGGCGACCAGAAGTAGTTTGGCCTGCATGTCAACATCTTCACTGTCCGTCTCTATCTCCCGCAGCTCAGCTGCCTTCATCTCCAAATGAGAGGCAAGCATCTTCCACTGTGCACCCAGTTTGGCTGCTATATCATCCATCTGCTGGTTTGTTACCAGCTTACTCTGTATGCTTGGACCTGGGGGAGAAGAGAGTAGGGATAATGCACATATCCAATGATAAAATTAGATGGATTGATTAATAGAAAAGTTAATAATTCAGTGGAAATCAGCTGATTATGCCTTTAATGGTAACTAGTAAGCTGAGTGCTGGGCTTTCCAACTCACTGTCATTACTGTCTTTGAGAAGATTGTCTCCATTGTCATCATCATCCTCTTCACCTGTTTTGATCTCCTCAGAGGGGATATCCTTCTACAGATCAAAAACCACATTCATAAAATGTAGCCACTTATTAGTGGGTATCAGATTTGATCGCTATGTGTGCCCATATCTTTTTGGGGGGAAAAAAAACTAACAAACCCTCACCGGCAACTCTTTGGCCAGTTTGCTAACCATGCTGTCCAAGTAGTCGGCCAGGCTTTTGAACTTCTGATTGGTTGGTTGAAAGAAATGCGGACTTCTCCTGGACAGCAGCCTCAGAGCACGCCATCCGTAATTTGGATTTCGCACAACCCTAGGCAGATATACAAGAAGGCAAGGTAGAAAAATAAAGGATTAGAATTCGGTTGTTGACAAAGTAACTGTATTTAGCTTTTTTCCCACGCTTACTTCAAAACTGATTAAAACTTCTAGCAAGGATCGCATACGTGAAAACGTACTTGTATTCTTCCTCAACCATGTTAGCAGGGTCAGCCTGCTCAATGGCCTCTGCAAAAAATTCATCCAGTGAGGGCATAAACTCCCTGAAAAGACAATAATAGCAAAATAAATAAGATAAGATAAATCTAACAACAAAATTCAGTAATGCACTAGCCCTACTGCCCCACTTACCTGCTGTCTGACCTGCAGGCTTCCATGTTGTTATGGTTCAGGTTCCACAGTCGAGTCAGCTCGTCACTAATAAAACAGGAAACATGAAATGCAATCAATTTATCCATGAAATGCTTTAAACCAGATCTGGACATTTTATGGCTAGGGGGCCACAAGTGGCCCTTTGGGCATATCTATCTGGCCCACATGGGGTTCATCGGAACATGAATGACGAAACATTCTTGTCTAACTCTTCTTGTGATAGCAGCTGGACTTAAATTTCTTCACTTAAAAAATGGCTTCTTCAGTTCTGATGACCTGAATATAACTGTTGGGGTTTTGGATGGGTCCAGGTTATGGAGAAGGCTATGGAAATGGAGAAGAAACTAGGTCTAAGGGGGCTGTTATGCTAGTGGGGGTGTTGTTTGTTGGGGACAAAGGAGCAACTTTTGGGAATTATTTTATCCAGGTAATCCCCAAAAGTTGCTCCTTTGTCACCACATGAAAATTTTGACAAGAATTCACCACGACCGGGATGACAGAGAACCTCCATAGACAGTCACAAAACATGTATTCCGTTCATATTCCACAAGTGTGTTGCTTGTCTGTTATTGTTGGTTTGGCCCTCCAAAGCCAATCAGGTTCCTCATATGGCCCCTTGTAATAATCAATTTCCCACCCCTGCTTTACACTGAGTGGGACAATACCATCCAAGAGTAAGAATCCTTACTTTCCCATGAAGATTTTTCTGTCGGGTCCCTTTCCAAGGAAATCTTCTGGGGCTTGTCTTTTTCTCGTTGGCCTTTTTGGTTTGTCATCAACAGGCCTGGATAAACCGAGAAGGTTACATTTCATTTTGTCACAAATGTATACAAATATACGAATGTATTAAGAAGAAAAAAAAGTTTCTGTAAACAATCAGTACCGTTCTTTGACAAAACTTGGGCAGCCCTCATTTTTCCAAGCATTCCAGTTCTCTTCTGTGTTGAGGATGTGCTGTAATAAATATTGAGAAAGCTCATTATCTCACTACTTGTAGAACATCCTCTCTTATATAACATACATGTTAAACTCTGTGCAAATGAATAATGGCTAGAAGGCGCACATCAAATAATAAGCTATGTATTTCAAAATAGAATCAAAAACTAGTTGAACTTACCTCAACCATGGTGGCAAACTTGACCCCATCAGGTGGAATTTCCCTCAATAGCTATGGGGAATCATGACATTTTATACAGCATCTTCCATAAATGAAGTGATTTTCAAAGAAAAATAAATGGCACAAAAAATGTGCAAAAAAACAGATTGAAGTACCTGGTAAACCAGTTTTGTTGTCTCTTCAACCCATGCAGTCTGGTCATCATTCAGGATACAGCTGGAGCTTTGAGATGTCAAGCACCAATCATTACCATCAAATAGCTAAAAAATCTTGACTTTTTTTCTGAAAGGCTTTTCCTTAACTGACTTTTTGACAAGGTTGAGGAAACTTCACCTTTTGAATTTCACTTGGCCTTTGAGATACTGGAAGAGAATTAGGTACTGTAGTAGAATATGGCGCCTGAAGTTGCTGTCGCTCAGCTGCAAGTCCATCAACTGGAACAAGAGGGTTAAAAAAAAAAAGGGAAATCCAGTTCTTCTGCAGGTTGTCATTTTTCAGTTGTACAAACAATCCTTTCGAAATACGGTACCCATCAACCATTCATTAAAATTAGTGCGTGTCAGATATTTTCAAAAATAATTTAAATGTAACTAAAAGAAAAACAAATAATGTGGAAATTGCTTTCTCACTTTCTCACTTGTTAGGAACTTGGCAAAGTACACATGTTCCCCTCCAGATGCTCTCAACTCTTCCAGCTTTCTCTTCGATGCCTGCATATCATCCAACTTGTAACTCTTGAATACCGCCAAGGTCTCATCCGAGTACTATGAGACAAAATAAAATTTCACTTCACAAAACAATAGGCTCCTTTGGTAAAAAGCTGCAAGATGGTAGTCATGGGTGAAAGGACGGTGAACTACCTTGAGGAATGTCATCCAGGAGAATTTATCGTAACACTGCACAGGGTTTCGGAAATAGTCTTGCAGTGTCCAGAATTTTCGGTACAAGTTGTAGTCAATAGGAATTGAACTAAAAGTAGAATTGAATGAGTTTCAGTTGGGTGAAAAACAAATTTGACTTAATCAAATAAAAATGTTCCATAACAAAAAAAGCACAGGCCCTTGCAGACAAAGGTGGAGTTGGCTCACCATGGTGCAGGTGCCTCATCATCTCCCATTTCTCCTTCCTCCACGTCCATGCCATCTTCCTTTTCTTCTGTGTGCTAAATTGAATTAAAAATGACATGAACAAATACAATTGAAAAAAAGCTTTTCTGAATTTTAACCAATTAACCTCAGAATTGGAATGAGTAGACACCTGCGTACTATTAAGAGTCTTTTGCTTCAGTATATACCATCTGCAAGATTCTTGTAAAAATGCTCTATTGCCCTCACATTTTTTTATTCTGCCTTAATTTTTCTAATATTATGAATTAAAAATGTTTATAATAATCATTATTCAATTATGCTTTACCTTCTGTCCAAGAGTGCTTTCATCTTCATTTTTGTTGAATACAGTTATGTTGTCAAGATTGAACTGGCTCTGCAGATTCAAACCTTAAAAAAGCACAAAAGACATGAAAAAGACTCATCTTTGGGGGAGCCAATAACCATGGTAGCAAGAAATCCTAAACAATTATACACAGCTTTTCTCAAGTCTCATCTGTTTTATTGTAGTACATACCAGATTTTTCAGACAGAGGGAAGAGTCGAGCCAGGAATAGTTGGATCCGTCCGCAGAATACAGTATTCTGCGACTTGGACAGCCTCCGTAAGAGATCTTTATGTTTGAAAATGTGAATTAGAGAAAGCTATCACTTATGATATCAAAAAAAACCCGGGCAATTCGCATGGATAGTCTTACCATTACACATCCTCAACAAATAGTTTTTCCCAGCAGAGTAGAATGAATTCTAACAAAGAGAGAAAAGGTTAGTTATCAAACCCTCTTAACGGTTTTATTTTGACAAAAACTTTGATAAGAGACTAGAGCTCGTTTACTGATTTCCAGGTGGAGACGTTCTCCTCAACGAATGAGAATATTTTGTCACATTGGTCAAGGGGAAGGCTGTCTAGTACATCCCCCAGTAAGATGAATGGTGTTGTAGCAGAGCAGATACCTGTGCAGACAAACACAGCACACACACACCACTAACTTCATCAAAAGATTCCTGCACACATTTAATAGAAAGCGATTTGCATGAATAGCACTGTTGAGATTTACAATTTTTTGTACATATATTTATTTCATATCGCTGAAAACGTTTTTTCACTGTTTCTGCGTTTGATACTAGAGATTACAAAAAACCTTTACTCAAAATAAGTGGGGTCAAACACAACATACCCTCTGTGACGGCATCTATACTCATGTAAATGAGTGACAGATAGTCATCGCAGCTCGCTTTTTGTTCAACCTGCCACCAGAAACAGACAACATAAGGCGCGTACATCCAGATGTCTGGCTTGAATGATTCAGCGGGACAGAATCTACATACAATCTGATCACCAAGGACACCCCTAAGAGCCTGGTCAAGGGTTGTCTTCTTCTCCGTCTCGCTGTAAAAGACAAACAGCACATTAAGTTATCATCAAAGTTACCGAACGTGTTTCTATACGCTTTTAGAAGTCGCATGAGAGGTACTTACTTCCCAGAGATCTGATTGAAAGCATTTATTATGGGTCTGCTGCTTTTACTGGTGAGGGCACTTATAGCAGAAGCCTGTGGATGATTAGGAAACAAAAGGTATATATATATATATATATATATATATATATATATATATGTGAATATATACGAGTCCAACTGGATCGTATGTATGCTAGCTAGCTAGCTAGCTAGCAACTATCCGCTACATGTTGGCTGCACAAAACAAACTAACGCTACTTGCTGTAACATTTGATACTTGAGGTTGTTTTAATTCCTGGTTACCCAAATTTAAATGATATATCACTCGGCAAAGAAAGCTGTTTAAGTGAATTCTCACCGTAAATCTGTCTTTAGCGTCGACAAAATTGAATGAAGACTGCAACATTTTTACGCTTAAGAAACCGGAAGTTACCATAAACTCGTTCCGTTTCCGTTTCTCTATTGGTGTGCCCGACGAAAACCGCTGATGTAGAAAATATTTGCTGTACAATCTAATCTTTGTTTCCTACAACAGAAGGAATTGTTCTCCGACAGTAATTTTCTCATTTTATATTCATATCTTAAGTGGAAATGATCGTATCTTGTGATGAGTGCCAACGTGTTTTTTCAAATAATGTGTCGTGTAGAAGACAAGCAGCGGGTAGCTGTTGCTTCTCTTCAGTTATTCTTTATTAGAAAATGATAGATAGATAGATAAATAAATAAACACAAACACATAATATCAAGAGGGGACCTAATCTCACGCCATTCACGCCATTTACAAACGGCGAATTAAAGACAATTTGAATTATTCTTGTAAATCACTTAATCCTCACAAAGACATGTAGCTTTCATCATCAATAAATATATATTTCCATTTTAAAAAGTGTTTGTAGATCCCTTTAAAGATGACAACACAGTCATTATTACCTTAACACTATCATTGTTTGACCTAAAAATTTCACATTATAAACAGAGTGCATTATATGGAAATGTCTCGGAAAGGCAGCGGTAGAGTTACTGGCTAGATTATTTAACAGGATCTTAGTGAGTGAGAAGATGCCTGAGGAAGTGTGATGGTGCCCATTTTTAGGAATAAGGGGGATGTGAAGAATTGTGGTAACTATAGAGGGATAAAGTTGATAAGCCATACAATGAAGTTATGGGAAATAGTAGTGGATGCTCGACAGAGCAGAACTCAGCATTTGTGAACAGCAGTATGGCCTCATGCCTAGAAAGAATACTACAGATGCAGCATTTGCTTTGAGAATGCTAATAGAGAAGTACAGAGAAGGTCAGAATGCAGGTCACCGGGTCTCTTCCCCCTCCCCAGGAGCCAGGCACTCCTACTGGGGACTCGCTCGTTCTCCTGGGAGACTTTAATGCTTATGCGGACAACGACAGTGCGACTTGAAAGGGCATGATTGGGAGGACTGACCCCCCCCCCCCCGATTTGAACCCAAGTGGTGTTTTGTTGCTGTGCTCTACTTTGTGACTACTGTGCTCGTCACAGATTGTTCACAGATAACAAACACGAGACTGTCTCCTGGCTGACCAAGGAACGCCTTGGGGTCTCCCCAGAGGGGACCATGTGGACCATGTGGACCATGTGGACCATGTGGCAGGGTAGAGGGAGGTCTGGGCCTCACTGCTTCAACTGCTGCCCCCATGACCCAACTTGGGACAAGCCGGCGAAGATGGATGGATGGATGAGGCTGCCAAGAGAGGAACTCTAGCATGTATGAGAAAGACTTGAGTGGCAGAGAAGTATGTTAGACTGGTGCAGGACATGTATGCTAGCAGTGAGACAGTGGGGATGTGTGTTGTAGGTGTAACAGAGAAGATCAAGGTGGGATCAGCTCTGAGCCCATTCTTGTTTAAGATAAACTTTATTGATACCCATAGGGGTATATTCCTTAACAGTTATAACGTCAAAAAATAAAAAAAGCAAAATAAATATGAATAGAAATATATACTGCTCAAAAAAATAAAGGGAACACTTGAACAACACAATGTAACTCCAAGTCAATCACACTTCTGTGAAATCATAGTGTCCACTCAGGAAGCAACACAGATTCATTTTGACTTGTTTTAAGGACATTACATCAAAGTTGGATCAGCCTGGAGTGTGTTTTTACACTTTAATTTTGAGTGTGATTCCTAATCCAGACCTCCATGGGTTAATACATTTGATTTCCATTGATCATTTTTGTGTGATTTTGTTGTCAGCACATTCAACTGTGTAAAGAGCAAAGTATTTCATAAGAATATTTCATTCATTTAGATCTAGGATGTGTTTTTTAAGTGTTCCCTTTATTTTTTTGAGCAGTGTATTTAGAATGACAGAAGATAGCAAGACATCCATGAACAAATAGACAGCAGCATCAACAACAACAACAATAGCAGCAGCAGGAACACCAGGGCCAATAATGGACCATAGAGGAACAGTCTTCTTCTTTCGGCTTTTCCTTTCAGGGGCTGCCACAGCGAATCAACTTTCTCCATCTAACCCTATTTTCTGTATCCTCCTTTCTCACACCAACCAACTTCATATCCTCTCTCAATACGTTCATAAATCTTCTATTTGGTCTTCCCTCTTGCCTGGAAGCTCCAATTCCAGCATCCGTCTACCAATATATTCACTATCTCTCCTTTGCACATGACCAAACCATCTCAGTCTGGCTTCTCTGACCTTCTCTCCAAAACATCTAACATGTGCTGTTCCTCTGATAGACTCATTCCTGATCCTATCCATCTTGGTCACTTCCAAAGAGAACCTTAACATTTTCATCCCTGCAAACTCTAGTTCTACCTCCTATCTTCTGGTCATTGTAACTGTTTGTAGTCCATACAGCATCGCTGGTCTCACCACTGTCTTGCACACCTTTCCTTTCATTCTGGCCGATAGTCTTCTATCACATAGTACCCCTGACATTTTTTTCCACCCATTCCAATCTGCTTCGACCCGTTTCTTCACCTATTTTCCACACTCTCCGTTGCTCTTGACTGTTGACCCCAAGTACCTGAAATCCTCCGGCTTCTTGATCTCCACTCCCTGTCGCCTCAACGTTCCACCTGAGTTCCTCTCATTCACACACATATACTCTGTCTTGCTGCAACTAACTTTCATTCCTCTCCTTTCCAGAGCATACCTCCACCTCTCTAGATTTTCCCTACCTGTTGTCTGCTCTCACTACAGATCACAATGTCATCTGCAAACATCATGGTCCATGGAGATTCCTGTCTAACCTCATCTGTCAGCCTATCCATCACCATTGCGAACAAGAAGGGGCTTAGAGCTGATCCCTGATGGAGTCCCACCTCCACCATGAACTTCTCTGTTTCCCCTACAGCACACCGCACCAGTGTCTCACACCTAGCATACAGGTCCTGCACCAGTTTAATATACTTCTCTGCCACCCCAGTCTTTCTCATACAATACCAGAGCTCCTCTCTTGGCACCCTGTCATATGCTTTGTCTTGGTCTACCAAAACACAATGCAGCTCCCTCTGGCCTTCTCTGTACTTTTCTATTAGCATTCTCAACGCAAATACTGCATCTGTAGTACTCTTTCTAGGCATGAAGGCATACTGCTGTTCACAAATGCTGACTTCTGCTCTCAGTCTAGCATCCACTTCCCATAACTTCATTGTATGGCTCATCATCTTTATACCTCTATAGTTGCCCTAATTCTGCACACTACCTTTATTCTTAAAAATAGGGACCATCACACTTCTTCCCCATTCCTCAGGCATCTTCTCACTCACTAAGATCCTGTTAAATAATCTGGCCAGTAACTCCACTGCTGCCTCTCCTAGACACTTCCACACCTCCACAGGTATATCATCAGGACCTACTGCTTTTCCACTCTTCATCCTCTTCAATGCCTTCCTCACTTCACTTTTACTAATTTGTGCTACTTTGTGGTCTACAATAGTCCCCTCTTCTACCCTTGCCTCTCTTTCATTTTCCACATTCATCAGCTCTTCAAAGTACTCTTTCCATCTTCCCATCACTCTTCTAGCATCTGTCAATACATTTCCCTCTCTATCCTGAATCACCCGGACCTGTTGTACATCCTTTCCATCTTTATCTCTCTGTTTCGCCAACCTGTATAGATCATTCTCACCCTCCTTACTATCCAACCGCGCATACAAGTCATCGTACGCCTTTTGTTTTGCCTTTGCTACCTCTATCTTTACCTTTCGCCGCATCTCCCTGAACTCCTGTCTGTTCTCTTCAGTCCTCTCAGTATCCCACTTCTTCTTTGCTAACCTCTTTCTCTGTATACACGCCTGCGCTTCCTCATTCCACCACCAAGTCTCCTTATCTACTTTCTTTTCAGATGACACACCAAGTACTCTTCTATTTGTCTCCCTGATAACACTAGCTGTTGTTGTCCAATCATCTGGAATCTCACCCTGACCACCCAGACCCTTTCTCAACTCCTCCCTGAAAACCATGCAACACTCCTCCCTTTTCAGCTTCCACCACTTTGTCCTCTGCTCTGCCTTTGTCCTCTCCATCGTCCTTGTCACCATCCTATGCTGTTTGGCTACACTCTCAACCTACAACTACTTTGCAGTCACCGATCTCTTTCAGATTACTTTGTCTATACAAGATGTAGTCTACCTGCGTGCTCCTACTTCCGCTCTTATAAGTTACCCTATGTTCCTGTTTTTTTTTTTTGGAAAAAGGGGTTCACTACAGCCATTTCCATCCTTTTTGCAAAATCTAGCACCATCTGTCCCTCTGCATTCCTATCCTGTATACCAAATCTACCCATCACGTCTTCATCCCCTCTATTGCCTTCCCCAACATGTCCATTGAAGTCTTCTCCAATTACCACTCTCTCATTTCTGGGAATATTCTGCATCACTTAATCTAACTCATTCCAGAACTTCTCCTTCTCTTCAAATTCACATCCCACCTGCGGGGCATAGCCACTAACAACATTGAGCATCACACCTTCAATTTCCAGTTTTAGACTCAAGTCTATCTGTCATTCTTTTCATCTCAAGAATGTTCCTAACAAACTCCTCCTTCAAGATAACTCCTATTCCATTTCTCTTCTTGTCAGTACCATAATAGTACAACTTAAAACCTGCCCCGAAGCTTCTACCCTTACTACCTTTCCACCTGGTCTTCTGGACACACAGTATATCCACCTTCCTTTTCTGCATCGTGTCAACCAACTCTCTACCTTTTCCTGTCATAGTCCCGATATTCAAAGTCCCTACTCTCAGTCCTGGGCTCTTTCCTTTCCTCTTCTCTCTCTGCTTCCAAAGACGCTCTCCTCTTGTTCTTGTTCTTGTTCTTCGACCCACAGATGTCCAATTTCCACTGGTACCCTGTGGGTCATCAGTGCCAATGGCGGTCGTTGTTAACCTGGTCCTCGACCGATCCGGTATGATATGGTTATGGTTTACTCGCATGTTTGGTTTTGGCAAAAGTTTTACGCCGGATGCCCTTTCTGATGCAACCCTCTGCATTTATCCGGGCTTGGGACCGGCTCAGGGAGACACTGCTCCATGCCCCCCCAGGGCAGGCTTGGGGAGACACGGGCCAGTGCCGCCCTGAGGGTGCATTACATAAAGGAACAGTAAGGGTGAAAAATACACAATCATAAATAAACGACAATATAAATAGACAATAATGACAACAACAACAAAAATAAAATAAACAAAAGTAGACAGGATGCATGTGGGCTGGGACCAACAAGGATAAGAAAGACAGTAGAGTTAGGGCGTAACATGTGAGCACATTCACACTATGCCAAAGAAGAGTGTGCTGGCTACCATAGACTGGTAGAAGGTCTTGGAGAGCACGCTAAGGATGCCAAATGACCTCAGTCTCCTCAGGAAGAACATCCTGCTCTGACCCTTCCTGTAGAGTGAATCAGTGTTGTGTGACCAGTCCAATTTACTATAAATGTTGACCCAAAGGTATTTGAAGGAGTCCACAATCTCCAACTCCTCACACTGGATGGTGATTGGTACCTGTCTCCTCCGATTCTTCCGGAAGTCCACAAACACCTCCTTGGTCTCGGAGATGTTGAGTAGGAGATGATTCTAGTTGCTCCACTCAACAAAACTTGCGATCAGACCTCTGTATGCCCTCTCGTTGTCATCGTTGATGCATCCAACAATGGAAGTGTCATCAGAGAATCGCTGGGGGTGGCCACGGCCCCGGAAACACAGCAATCCACCCTGACATAAAGCGTCCATCCTGTAAGGTTATCCAGGATCCGGGCAGTGATGTCAGGATGAAGTTGCGTACTCAGCATCTTTTCCTTGAGGACAGTGGGTTTGACACTGTTGAATGGACTGGAGAAGTCAAAGAAGGTGACTCTCACAGTGCCTCCTGTACCGTCAAGGTGGGGTAAGGCCCTAAGAGTGAGAAAGATGATTGCATCTTCCACAGCCAAACTGCAGCGGGTCCAGGGAAGCAGATAGTCGGTTTGCAGTAGTGAGGGACAGGGTGACAGATGAAGTTAGGACTCTTTAAGGACCATAATGTTTGCAGATTACATTTTGATCTGTAGTGAACGCAGGGAACAGGTTGGGGGAAATCTTGAGAGGTATGCTCTGGAAAGTAGAGGGATGAAGGTTAGTTGCAGTAAGGAAGAATATAAGTGTATGAATGGGAGGAACCCAGGGAAAGCTACAGGGAGTGAAGATCAAGAAGTTGGAGGATTTCAAGTATTTAGGGTCAACAGTCCAGAGCAACAGCGATTGTGAAAAAGAGGGTTAGGCAGGATGGAATGGGTGGAGAGAATTGTCAGGGGTACTATAAAATAGAAGACTATCAGCCAGAATGAAAAGAAAGGTGTGCAAGACAGTGGTGAGACCAGTGATGCTGTATCTTTTGTATGTATACTTATGTATGTAGGTTTGTTTGAATGCAGAAACAATGATTCGGAAAAGACAGGAGGCAGCACTGGAGGTCACAGAGATGACAATGTTGAGGTTCGCTTTGGGAGTGATGAGGGTGGATAGGATTGTGAATGAGTCCATCTGAGGGACATCAAATGTTAGATGTTTTGGAGAGAAGGTCAGAGAAGCCAGACTGAGATGGTTTTGTTCATGTACAGAGGAGGGATAATGACTATATTGGTAGGCGGATGCTGGAATCGGAGCTGCCAGCCAGGAGTTCTCAAGGAAGACCAAAGAGAAGATTTATGGACGTATTGAGAGAGGGTATGAAGTTAGTTGGTGTGAGAGAGGAGGATACAAAGAATAGGGTCAGATGAAGATGGTTGATTCGCTGTGGCGACCCCTGAAGGGAAAAGCTGGAAAGAATTCAAATTTGATCCGTAATCTACAAGGATTTTGTAGGTTAATTAATCTGTGCAAGCTCCTAAACAATTGACACAAGTGGAATTAGAAAAAAAAAACAATTGCCATTATAGGAAATCAAAACAGGAAAAAAAAAACAAAAAAAAAATTGAATAGCCTCCAAATGTAACTACATTTTGTCTACAGTGTTTATCCATGAAAATAATATTTTATTTCTGGATTTGTAAATGAGCTGGATGTGTGAAGGAGGCCTGCAGTCCTTGCAGGTCTTGGTTCCACCAGAGGGTAGCAGTGTTGCACATGATTTATGTCCACTGTATTTCACACTGCTGGATTACTGACATTCTCAATTATCCAATGAAATAAAAAAAGGATAATAAACAATAAAGCCACTGATTTCTGGTCACGCTCCTATTTAGCCTAATTAATATGGAGCAACACATTAACTTTCAGAAGTGTCATTTCCATTCAGGTTTTTATTTCACTTGTTGATTACATTATATCAGAGTTGTGGTCATGAACAACATCAATGAATTTGGTTCATGTTGGCGAAAGGAATTGGTGGTGAGAAGTCCCTGAATTGAGATAATAGAGGTCACAGCAGTCATAATACAGGGTTCGTGTGTGGTCAGTTGTAAATGTGTATTTGTCTGTCATTGCGGTTCATTGTATTATAGACTTGCACTTTCAAGTTGTCACTTGGCTACTTTGATATGACTGACTAATTCACATGCCACACAGCTCATAAAAACCACTGGGGCATTTCACCATGCCATAATTATTAAAGAGTCTATACATAATTCTTCTGCCCCTCCCAGGCATTTTCACTGTTGCATGAGATATAACTTTGCACAAGATTCATTTTGAACTTGAATCTTAATTGGGATGCAAACATTACAAATGAAACATAAAGTAAAGATCCCGGTTTAAATAATATAATCCGTCTTCTATACCTTAGTTACCAGAACTTTTTATAGGTCAGGACATCTAAAGGAGTTGGGTTGTACCATCCATACCTTTATAGCTTTTCACCTTTGTTTAATATGTACTGATGTCCAGAAAACAAACAAAAAAAACACAGAAAAGCGGCCAGTGCTGTCTTGAAAGTATGAAGTAATGATTTTATCACTTCTAGTGGCTAGTTTAGATCCACACCATGTTCCTTGCATGCATAGTTGTGCACACAGATCAACAGATACCTAGCTACAACCCACCCCCACCCTACAATGTCTACTTCTAACAAAGTTCATTGAACTGTGGCCAAAAACTGATGAAAAACAGAAAGGGAGTGTACATGATAAGTAACCCTCTGCTAGAGAGCAGAGGGCAACATATAAGGCATATAAGGGCAACATAAGTCAGCGAGACAAGGTGAAAATAGTTATTGGGGGTTTAAGAAAAGTTGATAGGAAAGCAGTCTACAGCTGAGCACTAAGGAAGCAGGCATAAAGATGGAGGTGTCATCATGTGGAAGATAAGAGCTTATCTTCCACATAGAGATGGGCTGTCTCTCCATGATTAAGGGCTGAATTTTTCCTATTCCATAAAGGTGATGTGAACAAAAAAATGATTGTATTAGAGGGCTAATTGATTTAGTCAATCAGTGCATAGAACGTATGAAAGACATGTATGATATTGTCATGAGGTTGAAACAATTCCATTCATTTGTAGTTTTCATCAACCTCATGACAATATTGAATGTGTGTTGCGGAAAAGATATTGTTTTTAAATTGTTACTTTGAAATGCACAATAAAGTTATTTCTCCTTTTCCTCTTTTTTTTTCCATAGATAAATATGATGACCAACGAATGTTTCCTCCATGCCAGGTAACAGAGTAATCAAGCTCCAAAGGAGAGCCAAATCATTTGATGAACAACATTCTCGGACAAAATAACTGAGGGGCAACAAAAAGACCATTGTCCTTGTTGAGAACAAACTTCAAAACAAGGGGCTGTACACAATGCATTGACCTCCAAGGTTAGGCACACAAAGGAAGTAGGTTTTAGATTGGCTGCTGTCACATGGCTAGGCTCTCTGATCGCCCCATAAAAACTCATGCAAAGAAGTGTCAAGTCATAGGTGCGATAAACCCATCAGCACTGCTGTTTTTCATCAATGAAATTTAAAGTATACCTTTATACTTTCACAGGAATACAAACTGTAGTTGTAGAAACATACCAAAGAGCAATATCCCCCTTTGAAGGGAGGAAAGCTCGGGAGGATGATATATAATTATAGTGAATAGACATACATAGTTTAAGATTGTTTGAAAGCAGCATTTACATTTTGAATGAAATATTTTGAATAGTGCAAATGCTGCAGATATTTATGGACTTCTTGAAACATTAACTATCAACATCAGCACGGCAGCAAATCTATCTCTTGTGTATATATACACGTCATGCCACACAGAATTTGTGGCATACATCAGGGTGATCTTCCATCATGAATCTTACTTGCTCAGGGAGGAGAGAAGTGGAATTTGGACTTGACAATATAACAAAATGTACCCCTCTGCTCCCTTGCAACACATTGTAAAATGATTTTGGACAGACACTTTGTTAATCATCTCATTCTTAACAGAATAGTGGGAAGGCTCACCAAGGGGATGTTCCAAAGCACAGTGGTTACTCAATGGGGTTAGTTAACTTGTATCCATTTATGTGAGTGGCCGTATGTGATTAGATGTTGTGATGTTTGAGTTAAAAGTCATTCAATGATTAGCCAAGGGTATGGGGACTTTCAAATCCTCATAAGCCAAAAAATGAGATGAGAGCAAGGCTGTGTACGTAGAACGGAGAGGACATTCTTGTGACACAGCCAAACAGGAACTCTCCAGTGGCACATCTTGTCTAATTGTCCTTTCGCTTATAAGGAAATAATATGTGCAATTACCTTGTCCACATCCTTGTGTTGTTTCACCACTTAGATTGTTGGGACCCTCGCCAAACACACTAAGAGCAAAAGCGTATGCAGTTCCCGTACGTGAAACACTGGACAGCACCTCAAGGCCATCAAGTTCCAAATAGACATTGAATCAGTCTGGCAAGAGAAGAATATGGACATTGACCTCACTTTGAACTTGACTCAAAATTGTAGAGGGGGAAAAAAAAAAAAGGGACCTTCTGCAATAACACTTGTAGCTTGAAAGAGTCATTCTGAAATAATGAAAAACTGAAGGATTAGATGTTTGAGGAAAGCTCAATCCAAATTTGTTCTTTTTTGAAGAAACACTGTCCCGAGACCTGGGTCGCAGAGGACATTGCAAATTTATGCAATTAACCACTCCTAAACCTTGAAGTTTATTTTATTTACAATACTTATCAATTTCCTCTGAGAAAAATCGCTGCGATCACTTTTTGTGTCACCATTACATGGATCTCACCTGAATCTGACAGCTGGCGGGGGGAAATGACTGTTGTGCAATCAGACTTTACTATGCAAAAGGACAAGGTTGAGGTTTTTGTGTCTCATGGGGAGGGCATTCAAAAAAGGTTAAATGAGTGAATAAGGCAATGTAACAGTTATGACCTGGAAGCTAAAATGACAAAACACTTAAAACAAACCTGGCAGCAACTGACCAGAAGTTTGAGTGATGAAAGGGTTCAGGTGTCACCACTACTTTAAAGTGCAGCAATGAAATGTAAAAATGATTTTATGCATGAAAAAAAAAATTGAGTTTTTTTTTTTCTAGATCATTAAATTACAGTTTTCTGTGACAAATGTTTTACAGATGAGTTTCCCCTCTAATCATTGTACATCACTAAGGTCATCCAGAAGGGCTGTCCGTTGTTCACTTCCCAGTGCTGAGTCACAGCAGCCCAGAACCTTTTTGTCATTGAGGGGCTCATATTTTGGTGCCAGGATATAATTATACAGAAGAGCAGACACTACACTGGCGCTCAGTGGTCCTGTCCAGTACACCTGGGGGGGAGCATATGTTGAATCAACAAGAATGACTCATGAATGAAATACTTGCAAAATCTAAAATCAGCCTTAATACATACCCAATGGTTATCAAAAGACTTCTGTATAATTGCAGGCCCAATAGATCGGGCTGGATTGATTCCACATCCCGTGTAGCTGATCTGTGGACCACAATCAAAGGAAAACACCACTTACCTTTCTGGCTGTGCATCAGTAGATAACACCCAAAAAGTGTTTTATAGCCAGCTCATCTGACGCCAGTCCATTGTATCAGAGTGCAGCATGATAGAGGAGCAATCTCGCAAACGATGATTGAGATAAAGGGATATTTTGCTATACTCACCCCTGCCAGGTGTCCTAGCCCAACAGAGAGTCCAATAGACAAAGGCACAAATCCACCGACATTGCGTCTCTTGTCAGTGACAGCAATCACACATAGTACAAGTTGGAGCGTGAGCAAGAATTCCACACCAAATCCCTGAAGTGGGCTGATTCCATTTAGCTGAAATGGAGAGAAAACAATTACCTGCTGCTTTTATCCCTTAAAAGTTATTAAACAAAAATTCTGTCACTCATGTGACCTGCCAAAACAAGCAAAAAAGTAAGTCAAGCAGACCATGCTTCAGGGATGTACTGTAGATGCCTGATTGAGATGAATGCTTGTGCCATAGAGCAAATTCAGGTGTTCACTCAAACTCCCTGATGAGGAGTGACACAAGTAAAGCGATAACAGAAATTTGATATTCAACCCATGTTAAGGAGTGTGACAAAATAGCATTTCATATATTGAAAGTGTGGATTTCAGAGGGAGATTGAAATCAACTGGAGGCAAAACAGAGCATTAATCAGAGAAGCACATAGCATTTCTAATGCTGGGCTTACACTGGAGAAGGAAATTTTAAGGGAGTTTTACTGGAGTCGCAGCATGCTCTTGTCATCTTAATTGTCAGATGGTATTCTTAACTGTTTTAGATCAGTCTGTTGGGGGTTTTAAAAAAAATAAATAAAAAAAAAAAAAGAAAAGTTTTGGCTTACCTTGTTAACACCAAGTGAATCTATGTGTTCTGGCCGAATACCGTAAACAATGGCACTACCAACCACTGCCCCTAAAATCTGGCCCATAATGTAGAAAAAGGCTCTTAGGATACTCATCCGGCAGCTGGTCAGGAGACCCAGAGTGATAGCAGGATTTAAGTGAGCACCACTGATATGACCCAAACATTGGGCTAGGGTAGCAATGGACAAGCCAAAGGCAAAGGCTACTTTTATCTCCTGGTCTGGATAAGAATTATTTTTATCCCCTATTGCAGCAGAGAGACCAATGAAGACAAAAATAATCATTCCAAGAAACTCAGCAAAAACTGCTCTCACAAATTCCCATGTTCTAATTTCTGAAAACTCTAACATAGCTATGCAAATAATGGCAACATTACAGGAGTCTAAAAGACAGGCTGTTAAACAGGGGGAAGCCGCTTACATCAAAAACATGCCTGAAAACACTTTGGATGGCTTTCCTTTACCTGCAGTCTTTAAATATCTGGTTCAAAGAATCAGGCCAAATTAGAAACAGCTGAGAAATTAAGATGTTACGCTCTGTCAATTTCTTCAGCTGGAGGAAGGTATTGAATGCTTGAGATTACCAAAGCCTATAGAGTTTAAATAATTTCTTTGGGATCATTCTAGAAAGAGGAGATGCGAAATAGACAGGAGTAATATTTATCAGATTGGTGAAGGACATTATGCTCATTCATTTCCCTCAACAGTCGTAGTTAAGGATATGCCTTTCATTCCCTCTGCCTGCTCTATTCTTTGTGGGTGTCAGGGTTATTGCATTGCAGAAAACATTGGTTTACATCAACTGCTGTGAAGGAAGCGGGACATTTCGAATCGATGACATGGAAACCAGCCTGCCATTCCCTTTATTGTGGGAAAAAGAACAGCTTCATGTCTTCTTGTCAGACGTGAGATAAAAAAAAATGCCAAAGCTGTTTTTTGACTTAGGTTACAGTGTTCTTCATAAAAGTAATACAAATTATTTTACAAGCGTCACTTTCTTTTTCTTATTATGAATAATCAATTTATGTTGGGGAGTATCCATCCATCCATCCATCCATCCATCCATCCATCCATCCATCCATCCATCCATCCATCCGTCAATCCATCCATCCTCTCCTGTTTTTCCAGAAGGGTCGTGGGGGCAGCAGCCGGAGCAGTGAGGCCCAGACCTTCCTCCCCCCCCCGCATGGTCCAGCTCCTCTGGGGGAACCCCGAGGTGTTCTCAGGCCAGCTTGGAGACACAGTGTCTCCAGCATATCCTGGGTCATCCCCACGGTCTCCTCCCAAATAGACATTGTTGGGGAGTACATTTAAATAAACTTGTTTTTTTTTCAGCGTTTGTTAACAAATACCTAAGTGGACAATGGAAATTCTGCAGACAGGTATCACGAGTCAAGATGACTGCTTCAATGGCAGAATGAATGATTTATAATCTAAGAGGTCCGGGATGAAAGTGGGCAATGATCTGCACATAATAAAGAGAATGTGACAGCAGTGTGGAAAGATAATCAGGACGAACTGACAAGAAGGGTGAAGATTATGCTTTTTAACTCCATGAGCAGGAAAACTTAATGTACTTCCATATCTCACTGAAATGGATTTGTGTAAATGATTAAGAAGGGTAACTGCACCGCTGCTGACTTTGGCTGGCTGGTGAGGTGATCCTTAAAATGTCTAAATATATACAATTACCTCCACCTATCTATAATACTTTTCAATAATGTTACTCTTGGATACCAAAGTGCATCAACACTTTTTCCCTGATTTTGTTTTAATTTTTGTTTTTGACATAACTAAAAATGTGACAAAAAAGTAGAGATAATGGTCTCTGGTTCAGAAGTATGTTTTTTAATTCCTGTTAAAGAAAGTAGCAAATAGTGTGACTTCCTCTTCTATTGGGCTTTCATCATCTTGAAGTTTCAAAGTGCTTTACACTATATTACATTCACACATACTCTCACCCCAGTGGCAGCAGGGCTGCCATGCAAGGCACTAACCAGATAATAGGGAGCAACATCAGTCTAATAAAAAAACACATTGAAACTGCTCTCTATACACTCAGTGATATCAAAGGACATAACCTTCCTGCATATGGGCTTGCTTAGGATACAGGAAACGCAATGCCTGCACATATAATCTCCTCAGAAAGCAAATGGATAATGATTTGTTATCAGAATATGACACAAATTCCCCAAATTCAGGGACTAACCTGACACAAAAGACAGAATATTGGTTTGGCCAGTTTTAAAAATTATACCAAAAACATATCTTTGGTAAACAAGTTTTCATTATTTGTTGAATCAATTTCATACGTATTTATTTGACTCTTCCTCTCCAGATGTTTAGAGCCTTATTGATGTTAAGATTATCAAATACTTTTCTTTGTATAACATTTTGCTCTATCATATCTCTCATCAAGGCAACATATGATGCATATTTGTACTTGTATACACTTGATATCAAACGAGTATTGTGACTGTTCAAACTAATGGGTGCTGGCACGATGAAAAAGGTTTGTGTCCTTTAAAAGGCCCATAGATGCATGATGTGATGTCATTGATAGTGTTACTTCCTGGAATAATATTGTTGGTTGCTTAAACCAACCAATTAGACCCTCACATGTATTAACAGTCGTCCCCTTCTGATTTTCCTCAATAAATCAAACTGCCCGCTAGCACCTCAGCTGTGCCACAGATTTCTATATGTCACGTTAAAAAGATTCTTGAATTGCAGAGAATTTAACTTTATGTCACAAAACAGAGTGACCAAAGACTCAATTTCTGCAAACTTATAGATCTTGGGCTAAAGAAGTTTTTGGATAGATAAAGTAAATTGTATATCAGAAATTGTGCCTCGTTTGTGTTCATTAGGTACAACAGTGGTCAATGAAGAAGGTCAATGGCATTTGAAAGTATGTGTTTGTGTCATGTATAAGTAAGGCGTTGCATTTCTATTCTGAGCTCTATTAAGAGATTTATAGATTTTAATTGTGAGCAGTTGGATAAAGTTTACGTTTGTAAATTAACACTTGAAAACCCAGTAGTATGATCCTTTCTTTTCATTCGGAGTGTGCATGTGCATGTCTCCAACTTTGTTTCTAGTTACAAATCTCAAAGTCTTTGCTTTGCTGAAAAGGGAGGTCCCACAACTGTTTCTTTCGCTCAATGAGACACAGTGAGCAAGTGTTTTCAGTGATTCAGTTCTATTCACAGTCTCTAAAAGCAAAATATATTTTCCGAGCTGGAGCCCCATTTTGAGTCGGTGGGTAACCTGCTTGTATAAGTTCCTGCTCCACTGTCGCTTGGCCAAACCAACTCCAATAGCTGTTCCAGAACAAGCCTCCAAAAGGTGGTTTTGTAAAGACTTCAATGGCTGACTGCCCTGGGCCTTTTTGCTTCGAATCCTAAAAGCTCTATTCAGTCAGGATGTGTTTGTGCCTGAAAAGGACAATTCCATGCTTCATCCAACATCCTTTGGGCTCTGGTGACACATCAGCCTTAGCAGCCATAGTACTGCTCTGTTCAGTTCAAAGTACCCACCAAATCCTCTCTGTTTGCCCCTAGTCAGCCCATTTAATAAAGCCTGCTGTCAGTAGCTCAATCCATGCAGTTATCAGATATAAATAACATGAGGCAGGTTATGGAGGTATTTTTTTACGTCTTTTCAACTGGACGTTTGAGAGAAGAGTTTTGAGCTGAACAGGAATTCCAGTACACTTTTCTCAGAGGAGCAGAAAATGTATGCTCAATAACAGCATTCTATGCCAAAGGGTGAATGGCACCTGCTGGGGTTGAATCTAAATAAAAGTTTCTTCAGTCAATCTTTCTTTCTAAACTGGCAAGCTGTCCTAAGTGCACTGGCGAATGTAAGGGGGCTGTAAAAAGACATTATGGGTTTATGTAGTGTTTCTTTAGTCTCAGAGGCTGAATGCACACCAAGTGTTTTATGGTTTTATTTTATTTTTTTCCCCCAAAATACATATCAGTGCAAATGGGGGAAAATGTAATTTTAATTTAGACACAAGTCATTTGCTTGATAATCAGTTGGTCGATGTAATTATAATCTTTAATAGCATGATACTTTTTCTCCTGGATTTTAAGTTATCTTCAGTCTTAGCATGAAATATGTAAGTGACGACTTAGTGTTGTAAAAATCCACACATTTCCAGGCATGACTTCCCAGAAGACAAATGTGAACATGAGAGCAAGCAGGGATGGTAAATTCTTGTTTTAGTATTCTGACATGTTAGAGATAATGGGTTTACTGGGGGATTTCAGATATCACTTCGACAACAGCATGAATCAGAAAATACTGTCAACAGCCACATGAGATACTTTATCATTTTTTGGGAGTGAAAAAATTGATAAGTCAGACTGTGATGTCTGAAAAAGCCCACCAGCAATACATTTCCAACTGTAGAGAATAGATACCGGTTTAAGTAGTTGCTGCTAAAGCAGAAATTTCTCCCACAGCGAATGGGAAATTATTAACTTTGAGGTAAGAGTCGTGAATGATGCAATGACTTGCAAAATTCAGTGTGTTCATTCATTATGAACAAAATTTTAATTCTTCACAATTTTTTTGATGTTAAAATACAAATCATTTTATCAAGCAATATGCTGATATGCAGAAATAGTCAGTACTGACATAACAAAAACTTTCAATGTAGCAAAACAGGTAAAAATACAATGAAATGGAATCAATTTTGCATGAAATTTCTACTAAGCCCTTGCATTTAGGCTCTGGCCATACAAGAAGTAAATTTTGTTGTTCAAAAAAACAAGCCCTTATACCTTATCCTGAGGCTTCTTGTGAAGATATATTTTAAGGAATGATTTTATATACAAATTATAACAAATTATCCGATGCTAAAAGACAAGTGGTGCACTCATGTGCTTACTGTACAACTGTATTTTTATGAGTGCATCTTGTATTTTGCAATTATCACCACTGCTTATTTGTATATTTCATGTACAAATAGTGAAAAAAGGAGGGAATGAGAAAATAACAAGCAGAAGGCCTTGGGGCTATGTGTGACCTGCTGTTTGCATTGTCTTTGATGAGAAATTGGGTTTGACAAAACACAATGCGTTAGGGGCTCAAAAAGGGGTATATATAGAGGCCCAGCAGTAAGCGTTTGCCTTAGGGGTCATCTGCAAGGTTAATCTGGCCTTTGATGGCTCTCTGTGCTCATAGCTGGAAATATCTTGGAAAGCACAAATAAGTAAGTATCATCTTTTAAAACCAGATAATACTTTAATTGAAAGATAATGTGGTAGTTTCTGGCAATGGTAGACTATTATATGTCTTAATACTTTATATTAATGGTACAGATATGGAAACATTTAATGTCTATACGTATATATATATATTTTTTTATGTATGTGTGTAAGTGTGCATATATACTTATGATTCCAAAATAACAGTGAAAAGGTAGTAAACAAGATAAACAGCAAGTGCTTTATTTACTTAAAAACAATAGACATTTCAGGAGTGCAGACATACATTATCCAGGGATACAGGGATGTAAAAATATGCATAAAATGGCTCAACAGAGAATACTGATAGGGAAGATAATTCCAAAGATGCTGATTTGCCAAGATTTTCAAAACCTTGATAATATGGGCTGAATTGCGGCGTGTCAGTAATAAGAGTGAGTTGGACATATTCATAAATTGACCCGTTTCTACATTTTTCATTGGCATTTGAAGACAGAACAAAATAAACTGACAACCCTACAATAAATTCAAGAGCATCTTACAACAATATAGACACCTACAATGACACTCATTTGTGACTGGATGGTTCTACTTTGATGTCATCTCTACAGTTGTGGGGTCATTGCCTCCGTTGATATCGTAGTCACCAACTGGGCCACTAACTAGGACCTTCATGCGCTCTGGGAAGTCATCATATTTAGGGGAAAGTAGGAAATCATACACAAGAGCTGCTGCCACACCGCCACACATTGGCCCTACCCAGTAGACCTGTTAAAAAAAAGGAATCAATTTAATGATCTGCATTAGTCGGTGGAGTCAATATCTCCTTTAACTTATTAACTTGAGATATGTAATTTGAGTCAACTGTCTTTTATGGAATCATCGAATTATCTAAGCTCGACATATAATGTGCTTGCGCGTGGCATGCGGAAATTTCTCCTCTCTTGACTTACCCAGTGATTTGTGAAATCGTTCAGGATCAAAGCTGGACCAAAGGAACGAGCAGGATTGATACCACAGCCTGTAAAGCTGATCTGTATCAGCAAGAGACAAAAGTAAAAGGGTATTTTCAACTACATGGTCTAGTGCCATAATCCAAGTCAGGCAATGGTGAGGAGAGCCAGATAAAACAATGCATTCCATTCTTTTACTCCATCACCACGTCAATTGCTGGTTAATAGTGCTCGCATAAGAGTGTACTACTGCAACTTACAGCTGCCAAGTGTCCCAAGCAGACGGAGAGGCCGATTGCCAAAGGTGCTGAGCCAGTGACATCACGCCGCCTTTTATCAGTAACTGCAATAACACACAGCACCAGCTGGAAGGTGGCCAGCAGCTCTATGCCCACACCTTGGCTGGGAGTGACACCATTGAGCTGCAAGAATTAAGAAACAGTGTAAACAACAGTTTTTCAGCTAGAGACTGTTATATGGATTGTTTCTCATCATGACCACTTCCTGTTAAGCTGCTGTAGATCATGCACTGAAAAATTCAACAGACTCTGCCCCTGGAAATTCATAAAATACCTGATAATCTGATGAACACCTAATCGTTGTAAGTTTTCTGACACTAAACTGAAACAATGAGCGGTTCCATTATATTGAGGGAAAGCTACACTTTAAACTTAACATTTTAACATTTAACATTTTAACATTTTAAAACACAACTTCTTTCAGGATAAATAAAGTTGTTCTCTCTCTCTCTCTCTCTCTCTCTCTCTCTCTCTCTCTCTCTCTTAAATTTGATTCAACACATTCACTTCTCACAAACAGGTCACATATCTTTGAAGTTCAAAGTGTCAAAACATCTGAATAATAGGTATGCCGTCAAGAATGCTGCAATTAAGTTTACTGCCAATATATAGTACTTACAGAGTTGAGCCCCAGGGCCTTGTTGTCTCTTGGACGCGCTCCATACAATATGCCACTGGCTAGAGCTGAGCCCAGCAGCTGGGCCAAAATGTACATGACAGCTTTGAACACACTGATCTGGCAGCTGGCAAGCATCCCAAATGTAACTGCAGGATTGAGGTGGGCGCCACTGATGTGACCTAAACTCTGGGCAAGTGTGGCAATGGCAAGTCCAAAGGCCAGTGACACCTTCACCTCCTCACCTGCCTTCCCAATGGCTGCAGCAATGCTTAGGAAAATGAAGAGGGTCATACCAACCAGCTCAGCCAGGACAGCCCGCCAGAATTCCTTGCTTTTAAATTCTCTCATGGTGGCTGTTACGTGGGTCAAGTTGGTCCGTTGTAAAAAGTGCGTACTCACAGACAACAGCAACAGCCGGTATATATATGGGTGAAGGGCTGATAATGGTCAGAGGGCGGGCTTTAAAAACTGAAAGAGAGGGCCACACTGAATTAATGAGAAATTCAAAAGACTGGTCTCTCACTCCCCCCATTGCTCACTCTCTCTCCTTCCCACACTTTCCTTTAGCCTCTCTCTCAGTAACTCCCAGTGTCAAACTTTATTGTCTTATAATTTCTTGAGTAAAAAAGCTTTCAGGAGTTTTAACTAAAACCAAAATTTTCATTTATAAGTTTGTAAGTTGCTTTGCAGCAAAGGCGTTGACTTCTCTGTCAAAAAGTGTTCTTTGGATCTAAATAAAACACATATCCATTTTAATTAGAAGTTTAATTAAAAAAAACAAACTTTTTCATATTTTGATATAACTTTTTTTCATATAACCAGCCAAATCTCTCTACAACTCAAACTAAAATCTTCCAAGCAAGATGAGGTCATTAGGGCCCATTTTCATGTGGCAAATTATCCAGATAATCTAATTTATAAACAGATATATATCCGTAGTTCCAAAAACAAGCAAACACTGTATAATGAAGAGTATAACAATTTGTTGACAGTCTGAAATTACCAATGTTCTGTATCATTAAATGCTATTTGGTGAAATAGAACAATACTGATTATCAGGTATTTGAAAACAGAAGGGATGTTGGTTACTTGCTCTGTGCATTGTATTAGACCTAGTTGGAGTATAATAAAACAACTCTTGAGAAATGAGTTGCCCGTGGCACCTGGTCTCTCACTCAAGTGTAACAACAAACAGTGGCTGGAGGACTGAGAAAACTGCTATGGAGTTTATCCTGCATTACAAGTTTGAATTTCAGAAAATGTTACTTTGTTCTTCTCAAGATATATTTATGCTTTTAAGAACAAGAATCAGAGGTGGCCTGTTTTTTGACTTATGGATGATATGTTGGATGACAATTGTGTCAAGATTATTAGCTATAAATTACAGAATCTAACTAAGCTAACTAAATAACTTATAACGAATGGACAGGATTTAATATACATTTTGAACAATGGACTGCATTACCAAGTTAGTTATCTTGCATTGTGAATGTGATGTTGTTTCATCAAATTTATCTTATTTAGACTCAATTTTTATTTTCAAGCATAAAGCTACTGCTGGCTGCAACACAAAAAATAATAATAATGATAATAATGATAATAATAATAATAATAATAATAATATAATAATAATGTTTGGTCAAATGTAAAACTGGCTTATTTTACTTCTGTTTGTTTCATGACTATGAGTCGGTGTTGAATTCGGCTAAACACATTTTCGCTTCAAGACGATATCACACTGTATTTATGACAAGTTCTTATAATCAAGAACAGAATGTTTTATGTGTAACCATGCTGCACTTTGGTGTCTGATGCTCGTATACCAGGGCCATAAATGAATGCGGCTTGTGAATCCTGTGCCATCAAAATATTGTCCAATGAATTGGCGTCTCAACATTTCACAGTTTTTGGAAAATAAACACCTGTATTCTGAAATTTAATGAACAGTTTTGGTTATTAGTGAACTTGTGACTTTATTATTCCACTTGAGTTTATATTTTGTGTATATATGTGGGCAGCACAGAAAGCCGTTGATTGATATCTAGGAGACAGTATACAATACTTGTACTCACAATCAGGTAGAAGTGATATGTCACGGATTTGACTTTATATTGTATGATGTCACAAGTTCTTGTGAAAGAATGCTATGATGTGGGATTTGCCCCCCAACACAGAGCTAAGCAGCAAATATACAACACTTCAAACTTTAAGCCACACAAAACTCTTAAGCAAGATTTGTTTCTAAGCTTACTTATGTTTTGGATCGATTTTGAAAGGTAATTTCATAAATAATTAGGAATAGGTATAATGTTTGGTTTCCACATAGGGAGGTATCACATTTTCCTGGGGAAGGTAGAGAAAGCTAAAACAGAGTTAGAAAATGTACAGAAACATATTTTAGAACATATTGGATACTAAAGTTGCCTGTTTCTTTCAACTGCTCTCTTGTTTAGCTTTGTGTTATCAGAAAGAGCTTGTGTTGTTATCATGCCATGAACACAACGAAAATGGTAACATGACCTCATTGTTGATTGTACATATCGATCTGAAGCTGAAGTGTAGTAACATTCTGTTAATCCAGATAAGGTGAAATATTGTTGAAGCTGAAATGCTGTTTAATCATTGTTTGTCCTCACAGGAGTTTGCAATGTCCGCAGTAAAAGAACAGGAAGCTCACAGTAAAGCAAAAGAAATGAATGATAAAATACACAACTGAAAAGTAATATATTCTTAAGAGTAACTTTGATTTTATCCATGGGTTGCTAATGGGGCAATTGTAATGAAATCGTGCCATATCAACCAATTACAATGACAGAATTAACCCTCTCTTCTGAAGAAAAAATGGATAATCACTTCTAAAAAAGAAGTTGTTATTCTTGGAGAAGTAGGTCAATTTCCTGCACACTTTTTACAACTCCGTCTCAGAGACAGTTGCTGTTGCATCCATTAAGTTTATATGATCTTCAACTGCAGTACAGTGGCAAAACAACAATTGCAGGACTCAATTGACAAAAAGACCAATGAAAACACATTTGACTGTGTGTCTGTGGTGACGGTAAAAGGTAGTCTTTGCCAAATGCTTGGAGCACAGAAGAAACCACAGGAAAGACATTTGGAACCATTGTCAGACTGGCAGCCCTACACTCACAAAGTCAGTCTCACTATTTAAAGGCAGAATACTCACATCAGGATGTGCTGACAGCTAAACAATGGAGAGGAATGGTGGAATCCCTGATTCGTTTGAGGTCTTTTACCAGAAATTTACAATATACCTATTCAACTGTTTGTCGCACCTTAGTTTGTCACTTCTTATAAATTCTTTATGGACATGCTCATCTTTAATTTGATACTTCACAGCAGAAAGATCAAAATATATCCATGAGGTCATTTGCACATAAAAGAAGAGGCGATTCCTAGCGATTTGTATTTGTAAGCTCTAAAAACATAATGGAAAACTGGACATTATAAGTTATTATCAACCTATTGTCCTTTTTAAATAAATACTTTTTGAGTGTCTTAGGAACACCAGAGACCATAAGAAAAGAAAAACTTTCACATTGAATGCTGCCTTTTTTAAACCAAATATCAGTAAGTTTGGGGGTGTTGGTTTTCTCTAGATTATGTAGCACTTGATAACCTCTGAATACCCCCTGGAGGCTTGCACTTTGAAAAATCTGTAACAATATGCATGGTCCACAGTCCACCATACCCAAACAGTCCACAATACCCAAAAATCAAGCACCGTAAACTGTGTTTTCTTCAAGAGGCCCACAATTAACCAGCTAAATACATAGATTTAGAATGTACCTTATTAACCTTTAACCCCCCAACAGGTTTCCCTCACTTTACTTCTCCAAATAATATTGTTCAGTGTAGTTTGTGGAGTGGTGTCACAACAGACAAGAGTGAAATTCCTCAGCAGAGGAATGTAGGGAATGTGATGACTACCAACCCTAAGTAGGTCTACGTGACTGATTAATGCAAGAGTTTAGATAAATATGCAGAAAAACCTCAGCAATTTCAAGTAAATGAAACTGATTGCTACAAAAATAACAGAACACTAAATATCAATGGGTGGTCAGGGTCTTGCTGGGTTCAATTATTACATGAGTTTGTTTGGTATTTTGGGGGCCACATTGCAGATCGCACCGACAGATGTAAATCAATGTGTAAACTTCAATAAAAGATAAATGGTTAATTATTCTTAGAGACAGCATTGCATGCTTGAGCACCTCAAAAATGATGGCCAGTGGTATTGGAAGGATAAGAGTCAGCGCAAATCGTTGATACTCTTTTTCAATATGAGAATGATTTTTTTTTACATTCAAGGACGCAATAGAAATGTAAGGCATACAAAATAAACCTCAAGCAGGATTCAATCATAGGTAAGGCCACTTTGATTTTACATCAAATTCAGCATGTATTGCTTTAAGTTTTTGAATTCATTGTTGTATCTGTGAAAGAGTTCTTGTTATTTTGCTTTGCTGCTAGAAATTTAATAGGATAGAGAGAAGTTTTTCAATTTGGGTAGCACTTTTCCATGGCAGTTTAACTGAGTTTAGTGATTTAGATTTTGGAACAGCCAATGAGACTGTGAATGATTTCAGTTTCAGTGTGCCTAGTGTGTTTTATCTTCATAGGACTTACTTGGCAAAAGAGTCATTATGATTATGACTGGACTGAAGGAGCAAAGCGGAATCTAACCATCCAGATACATTCATAACTGTGAGAAACAGACGAAAAGTTTAAAGGCTGAGGAGCATGGAGGACTCAGAAATTCAGTGACCCGCGAAAGTGCCTGTGACAGTCAGGAACTCATTGGACTAATTGCTTAAACCTATGTAATTACATTTTGGGCATGAGTTATTTGTGGTCTGTTTGAAAAACTCTTCATCTTCATTCGCTACAAAAATGACAAAAACAGGGATTGCTCTATCTCCTCCTAAATATGTATTTTAATTTTGAGGAAAAAAAGAGGGTTTAGATTTTTTAATGACATTTCTTTATTGATTAGGCAATGTTGGTTGACAGTATACTTCTGTGAGGAAACCATTTGAATGAACCGCTCAAGAATATCTGCCACTTTCTGGCTTGCTTTGCCGGTGAACCCCCTTGGTCTGAAATGTTTTATCTGTAACTAATATGCTACATCTTAAGTAAAGAGGCCTACCTTGGTGCAATATTCTGTTCGATTTAAGATAAAACAAAGGGAAAGCCAAAACTTTTCTCAGGCCTATGACATTCCTGTGCTTCTTTTAACATCTGAGGTTTTGTCAGATGTTTACTTTATGATGGATCAGTTTCCTTCAACACCAGTGCGACAACATCACATCTGGTCCAGATATTGTTAGTGAACAGGTGAATTATTACATCCCACAAATGTCCCTGTAGCCTGTGCGTCATTTTGTATTTATTTTTAGAATATTCAAGGTGTAAGGCTTGTTGTGGTTGTTTTAGAGTAGAAAACATTAGAAGTTCTAATGTTGCTTTAATGGTTTTTCTGCTTATCTGACTTCCTCAGTAAGAACATAATTGCAACTTATAGGCTGAAACTGTTTATTTTTGCAACAGCCATCATAGGATATCCTCTTATTCTGCATGTGTCTAATGACAGAGGAACATTGGTAAATTTGTTGGCCTCTCTGCATTATTCAAGAACAATTTGGCAGAAATTCAGAATTCCCCTTATGCAGATCTTTTGCGTCATTTGTGTTGTTTAGGCATCTTAAACATTGGACTAGAAACAGGAAAATGACAAAAAACAACTCAATGCATTGAATGACTTTCCTGACACCTTTAAATTGCTTTATAATTGTGGTGACAGACTGATAGTGATGAGTTCATATACTCTTAAACATTAACCGGTACGTCTTGAAAGGGATGTTGGACTCACTGGACCAGCTGGAGCTCCCTTTATTTCTATTATGTTTAAAAACACATTTTACATATCCATAAGATCTGGTGAATTGGAGGCACATGTGGGATTTGTTCCTGGAATAAAACTAACAGCTATCCCCGTGTGAGACAGCAGACCCACTGCACACAGAGGGGGAGCTTTTATTGGAGGGATCAGTTCCTGTCAATTGTTATGCGTGGTTCCCAGCTGTTTGCCTATTTAACACCATTTTAAAGTACCTTGCTTGTGTTACCCTACCTCTAAAAAAATAACACAAAACATTTCTGAAAAGCTTAGCAAGGGGGTTGGTGATTCCATGACAACAGCCAGCCCTGGAGACCATGACCTGTGGGGATGTAATGTCATGGTTGAAAATCAGATATTAATGATTAGAAAATACATATATGTGAGTGCAGCCTTGGTTTCTTCCTTGTGGCCTTTTGCGGGGCTGCATGTTTCTGGCATGAAAACAAGTATGTAAAAGAATAAAAGATATCAGGCCAGTTGATAAGGATGGACTTTGTACTGCCAGCAGGCTCATCTCTGACTTTAATCTGATATTATGATACCTATTAACCCTAAATTCCAACATGAGGCGAGTTTGCTCATCATGTTAAAATCATGTTAAAGGTCTCCCCTCAGTAAAGGAATTTAAAAGTAAAGGAATTTAAAATCCAGTGCAAACTATAAACTCAAAAATATACAATACAAAATAACTCAGAGATAGATGAATCTGTATCTATCTATCTATCTATCTATCTATCTATCTATCTATCTATCTATCTATCTATCTATCTATCTATCTATCTATCTATCTATCTATCTATCTATCTATCCATCCATCCATCCATCCATCCATCCATCCATCCATCCATCCATCCATCCATCCATCCATCCATCCATCTATCTATCTATCTATCTATCTATCTATCTATCTATCTATCTATCTATCTATCTATCTATCTATCTATCTATCTATCTATCTATCTATCTATCTAAATAAACAATATTTGCAACTAAGTAGTGTCAGTTTTGTTCAGTCATTAAAATAGTATAGTGAAACATAAAAATCACCTACTTGCTGACGGGCAGAAACAAATAGTTGGAGCTAAATCCAATTGTTTATGTTGCAAGATGTGAACAAAAATAAAAACATTTTTATACCTACATGCGAAAGTCAGTGTGTGGAAGTGTGTATTAGTTGGTGAACGCAATCTGGTGTTGAGTGCTATGAAACTGCAAGGTTTGAAAGTGATATATCAGCTGAGAACATTTACTAAAATAAATGATATCGTATCTACTGCTATGCAGTTTTAACAACATTGTGGCTGGTGGGATGTGTATAAAAAAAATCATTTTATGACAAACTGTGTATATCACCTAAGACTTGCTTGAAATGATTTAATTGTCTCAGCATATCTCTTGTCCAAACACAGCAGCGCATACACTTATTTATGACGGCCTGAATTTGATAAACCTGCTGTCAGATAGCTCCTTCGCAGAACCACGGTTCTCTCGGAGGTAAGATAAGTACTGATATATGTGTTATTAGACCATATGTCCTGAAGAGGCCTTGTGGCGAATGTGAAATTCTCCATGTACTGTGTGCAGCAAAGTATTTCAGCTACTCATAATCACTTCTCATGACAAATCCCATGGGTTTTAATGGTTGAGTTATTATTACTACTGGTGGTGTTGACTATTAAACAATAACTTTTAAATTAGTTTTACAGGTTTTTCTACTTGGAGGCAATAAATACAACAGATTCAAACAACACATCACTGACTCATAATATTATGACAAATCCCAGAAAATTCAAAGTTACCTTGACTATTTTGTGGTTTTCAGAGTTTTCCCTCTCATTTGCTGTGCTTATACAAAAAAATAGTGACTGTGTTTCACAGTATGTCAAATCAGACCTGTCTTGAGAGGTTAGCTATTTACAAACATTGAGAAGGGAGGAAGATGATGACCAGAGGCAGTGTGTTCTAAAGCGCATATAACAAAAATTTCTGTCACTATCTTTCTTTCAAATAAACAGTTAGCTTTGGGGTTTTCAACACCATACTGTGTCTGCTTATAGATCTGAGGGTTTTATTGTAATAAAAACAGTCTCAGATCTGCAGACCACGTTTTTGCAAGGGGACCATGCTCACCCCCCCCACACACACACAGTTCACTGCACAATTCAAGATTTTCTCTCAATATTATATCATGGGAAATCTGCCTTGATTATTATAAAGTCTTTTTTGTTCATACCCTCCAATCTGGGGTGAACGCCCTGTGTTGCAGCCCAGCAGCATCTCTTTCTCAGACAAGACCATCCTTGTTGATTTGCAACACGGATCTCATATGTACACTTTTCATTTCAGGAAACTGTCATGGAGAGCTTTGTCATCTTCATACTGCGACAGTAGAGCGCAGTCTTTCAAAACCTAAAATGCATTGGATAAAAATGTGCACAGAGACAATAGAACATGAAGGTGATGGCACTGCAACCCTTCAAATGAAACACATTTATGCCCAGATTCTGTGCTATTCTATTGAAGCATTTTTGTTAGTCTGTTGGAGTCAGGGAACTGTAGGGATACTCTCATTGAGTATTTTGTCATTGTCTGTTGCACTTGATAAACCTATTCAGGTATAAATAAGCTAGCATCAGTGTCTTACCATTGTCTTAAGACAGCACTTAACATGGTGGCACCTTCAGATGCAAAAAATAATTAAGCGGATAAATAAGTAAGTGTAGGGGGCGTTTGAGAACAAGGCTTAAGGACTCAACATCTGCGAACATTTTGTGTCATGCGTTGTATCATTACTGCTTATTAAATCTCTTGCTCCTTGAAGAGACCTGCCATTCAGAAACCAGCCATTCAAAATAATGAACCTGAATTAATATGTTCGTATAAGGAAAGAGAGGGTCATGATTCATATACAACTTCACTTGATATGCTGCATTTCAGTTCAGTCCACTGTGTAGATGCAGAAGAGGATATATGTGGGTGTAGGTTTAGTTGTGTAATACCATCTGTTTTGATACTGAGAAGGACAGCAATGAGAGCAAATTAGCCTCATGAGACAATATATTAGGGGGATAGGTTAAGGTTAAAGAACTTCCCTATCATATAGCTCTGATTATACAGTTTACTTCTTTCATAGGTCAACCATTTCACATAAAAAATTATGACAGTGTACCTCTGTATAGGGTATGTGTAAATCCTATGGGTCTAGTTGCATTACAGTCGGAAACATGCCAAAATACTATTAATTATTTGTTGCGTTTTCACACTGTCATTTATTTATTTAACACCCAATTCAAAACGATGACTCTGTAAGGTACATGTTTCTCCTCTTCACCCTATCCTCTGCATCCTCTTCCCTCACACCAACTAACTTCATGTCCTCTTTCACTCCATCCAATCTCCTCCTTGGTCTTCTGCCTTGCAGTTCCAACCTCAGAATCCTCCTTTCAATTTATTCTCTATCTCCTCTCTGTTTATGATAAAACCATTTGTCTGGCCACTCTGACTTTGTCTTCAACATGTTTGATGAAATTGTTTCAGCCCCTATCCAACCTTGTTACTCTCAAAGAGAACCTCAACATATTAATCTCTGCAAGTTCCAATTCTGCTTCCTGATTTTCCTCAAGGTCACTGTTTCTCGACCATTTGAATCAGTGTTATTGTCATAATTATTATTTGGTAATTTAGATGAGGGACTATTCTGTTGACAATGTCGTCCATGAAACGTAAAAAACAATTGATCTAAAATAGAATCTAATTTATCTTGCCCTGCAGATTGTTTTGGTATTTGGTTGGGGCGGCGTGGTGCAGGAGGTAGAGAATTGACTTTGTAACCGAACAGGAACTCCTCGTGTGTCGAAGTGTTGTTGAGCAAGACACTGAACCCCTAACTGCTCCCCTGGCGCTAATGGATGGCAGCCAGCTGCTCATGGTTCATCCATGATGGGTTAATTGCAAAGAACGATTTTCCCGGCAGGGATTAATAAAGGATAAATTATTATTATTTGTTAAGTATGGGCTTGACTAATCTAGTGGCTTATATAATCCGTCTAACCCTATTCTCTGTATCCTCCTCTCACTCGACTTCATACCCTCTCTCACTACCTTCATAAATCTTCTCTTCGGTCTTCCTTCCGGAACGTCCTGCCTGGTAGCTCCAAATCCAGCATCCATCTACCAATAGAGTTACAATCCCTCCTCTGTACATGACTTGACCATTTCAGTCTGGCTTCTTTGATCTTCTCTCCAAAACATTTAACATGTGATGTCCCTCTGATGGACTCATTCCTGAGCCTATCCATCCTTGTCATTCCCAAAGAGAACCTCAACATCTTCATCTCTGCGACCTCCAGCTCTGCCTCCTGTCTTTTCGTCATTGTCACTGTTACACTCTGTTATCTAGGCCATGCAGCATCGCTGGTCTCACCACTGTCTTGTACAACTTTCCTTTCATTCTGGCTGATGGTCTTCTATTGCATATTCCAATCTGCTTGAACCCGTTTCTTTACCTCTTTTCCACAGTCTCCATTGCTCTGGACTGTTGACCCCAAATACTTGAAGTCCTCCAACTTTTTGATCTCCACTCCCTGTAGCCTCACCACTCCACCCGAGTTCCTCTTATTCACACACATATGTCCTGTCTTAGAATATATGCGTGCTGTGACTAACCTTCATTTCTCTCCTTGTTTGGAGCTTATCTCCACCTCTCAAGATTTTCCTCAACCTGTTCCCTGCTCTCACCACAGATTCCTGTCTAACCCCATCGGTCAGCCTGTCCATCACCACTGCAAACAAGAAGGGGCTCAGAGCTGATCCCTAATGTCCCACCTCGAACTTCTGTTACACATACAGCACACCTTACCACTGTCTCACAGTGACTATACATATTCTGCACCAGTCTAAGATACTTCTCTACCCCTTCAATCTTCCACGTACAATTCCAGAGCTCCTCCCTTGGCACCCTGTCATATGCTTTTTCTGGGTCTACAAAACCCCACTGCAGCTCCCTCTGGCCTTCTCTATCAGCATTCTCAAAGCAAATATTGCATCTGTCATACACTTTCTAGGCATGAAGCTATACTGGTGATCACAAATGCTGACTTCTGCTCTCAGTCAAGTTTCCATTAATCTTTCCTTAACTTAATTGTGTGGCTTATCAACTTTATCCCTCTATAGTTACCACAATTCTGCACATCCCCTGTCAAGGCCCCGGGGGCGGACTCGGGCAGGGAACCACACGTTCAAGGCAGGGGTCAGGGTTGAAGCGCTTTATTTGGGTAGACAGGCAGGTAGTGTGTCGCTGGCAAGTCCCTGGCCCCGAGACAGAGTCGCACAGGGCTGGGTCTCACAAGGACGGGCCCTGGCCGGGGTCCACAGTGGCCAGGGACAATCCCCCGGCACCAGGCAGAGTGTGCTGCTGCCCTTTATAGGCCGCTGCTGCAGCTGGCACCGATTACGAATTGATCCCAGCTGTGTCTCCTCTCGGCTGCCGAGAGGAGATCCTGACATCCCCCTTATTCTTAAAAAATGGGCACCATCACAATTTGTCTCCATCCTTCAGGCATCTTCTTACTCTCTAAGATCATGTTGAATAGTCTAGCCAGAAACTCTACTGCTGCCTCTCCTAGACACTTCCATACCTTTTCAGGTATAGCAACAGGACCCACTGCCTTTTCACTCTTCAACCTCTGCAATTCCTTCCTCACTTTACTATTACAAATCTCTGCTACTTTGTGGTTTACAACAGTCTTGTCTTCAACTCTTTCATTGTCTCTCTTTCATTTACTTCTTTTATCAGCTCCTCAAAGTACTCTGTCCATCTTTCCATCACTCTTCTAGTATCTGTCAATACATTTCCCTCTCTACCCTGAATCACCAGGCCCTGCTGTACATTCTTTTCATCTATCTTTCTGATTTGCCAACCCATATATGTCATTCTCTCCAACCGAGGAAACAAGTATCGTACACCCTTTGTTTTGCCTTCACTACCTCTATCTTTACCTTATGCTGTATCTCCCTGTATTCCTGTCTGTTCTCTTTATTCCCCCAGTGTCCCCATCTTCTTTGCTAACTGCTTTTTTTGTATATACTCCTGCACCTCCTCATTCCACCATCAAGTCTCCTCATCTCCTTTGCTTCCAGGCGACACACCAAGTTCTCTCCTACCTGTCTCCCTGACCACATTAGCTGTAGTTGTCCAGTCATCAGGAAGCTGTCCCTGACCACCCGGAGCCTTTTCCACTCCACCCTGAAAACCATACAACACTCCTTTTTCAGCTTCCACCACTTTGTCCCCTGCGTTGCCTTTGTCCTCTTGATCTACAAACCACCATCCTATACTGTCTGGCTACACTCTCACCTACCACAACTTTGCAGACACTGGTCTATTTCCGATTACCTTGTTATTACGGCTGCTATTGCCGGTATGAGTGTTATATGTTCCTGTCTTTTCTGGAAAAAAGTATTCACAACAGCTATTTCTACCCTATTTGCAAAGTCTACCACCATCTTTCCCTCTGCGTTCCTATTCTGGATACCAAACCTGCCCATCACTTCTTTATCACGTCTATTGCCTGCACCAACATGTCCATTGAAGTCTGCACCAATTACCACTCTAATCTCTGGGGATATTCTGCATCACTTAATCTAACTCATTCCAGAACCTCTCCTTGTCCTATAACTCAGATCCCACCTATGGGCAATGGCCACTAACAACATTGAGCATCACACCTTCAACTTCCAATACAGACTCATAAGTCTATCAGACATTCTTTTCGCCTCCAGAACATTCCTAACAAACTCCCTCTTCAAAATAGCTCCTACTCCATTTCTCTTGTTGTCAGTACCATGATAGTACATCTTGAAACCTGCTCCTAAGCTTCTAGCCTTACTACCTTTCCACCTCATGTCCTGAACGCACAGGAAATCCACTTTCCATCATGCCGACCAACTCTCTACCTTTTCCTGTCATCATCCCAATATCCAAAGTCCCTCTTCTCGGTCCCAGACTCTTGCCTTTCCTCTTCTCTCTGTGCTTCTGAACATGCCTTCCTGCTCTCCTTCTTCGACAAACCGTGGCCCAATTTCCACTGTTACACTTTAGGTTATTGGCACCAATGCCGATGTTAACCCAGGCCTCCACAGATCCATATGAAATTCCCAGGTTTGATTTGCATATTTGGTTTTGGGACAAGTTTTACTCCAAATGCCTTTCCCGATACAACCCTCTGCATTTACCTGGGCTCAGGACCGGCTCATGCAGACTCTAGTCTGTGCCCCCCCCAAGGCTGCATTACCATAAAGGCATTTCAAATTACAGTCTTTAAATAAAAAAGTATGCAGTTCAAACTTAACACAACAAATTCTTGTCCCCTTGTCCGCCATTGATTCACATTATCTCTCCTATCGCTCTCCTGCATTTGTTGATGTTTGTGGGGAAAATATACCCTTGTCATCTGTTGTACAATATGTGTCGACTTGTCTGAGTTCCATCTATCTTGTGAGTGCTTTCTTTATTAACTTTCATTAATCAGAATCAGAATCAGAAAAAAACGTTATTTGTTACCGGGGGGCAATTGGGGGGCACATGAGGTAGCAGCATCAAATTGTGAACATCAAAGAATAAAATTAAAATGAATACAAATTATAAATAGATAATGAAATAAATAGGGCGATGAGGGGTCGCTGAGAATTGAGGAGTTGGACAGCTCTGGGAGAAAGAGCTCTCCTCTGGGTTTTGCAAATTTATCAAATTTCTTTTTGAATGTGGACAAACAATTGAAATAATTAGAACATTGGACCATAGCCAGTTTACAAAGGTTAAAATAGTATATGGTAAGATAGTAAAATCCTAAAATATTTATATCTATCCATGCCACTTCCCGTCTCTCTCTCTCTATAGATATCTCCATATGTGTGTGCATGTATACATATTTTTCAAATGTATTTATTGATTATCTATTTTTTACAGTGTTTTGTTATATGAAAAAATAACGATAAAACTACAAAATATAAGTTGATCCTTGCTTGGTCAAATGACCAGTTGATCACATGTTATAGCCAATCAGCCATGATTGTGGTGCCTCTGGGTCTCTCAAATGGATGTTGTGGCAGTCTGTCATCTTTAAGTTGCAAATGCTCTGACCATCTTGCCGTGGAGTATTGCTCAGTGGTATCACACTCACTATGCACATTTTGTACTTAGTGACCCCAGGCTCAAGACTAGGGATGGATGCCACCCTCTTCCTTTGCTACGTGAGCAAGTAAATTCAACCGTTATAATAAAGGCACACCTTTTGAGTTTAATTCCTGAACCACTGATTACATATTGGCACTCGTCACATCAAGGACGGGTTGTCTATGCATGTGACTATGGCAGAAAGTATATGATGAGTTAAACCACCACCTTTGATGCCCCCTGGCAGGATATGAAGTCAGGTTTCGCCCATCTACGTGCTGGGTACAAGGAAACAACAACATAAGGAATGGCTATCAGCAAAGACCATTCAGTAGATTGAGAGTATATGTAGTCCCACTGGGAACTCAAAATCTGAACAAATAAGAGACAAAAGACAAGTCACTGGAGGGTTTGCAACAGAGGCAGCGGAAGCCTCAGCCTATACAGCAATGGGATGGAGTTACACAACATGAGTGAAAAGCATGCAGGAAATATTGGCAGACATTGCCCCAGTCAATGGTAGATAAAGAATAGATTGTTGGAATATGTACCACTGCTGATTGCTGGTACTCTATTTATTTTTTCAAAGCTTTTGAATTAGATTAGATGAAAAATGATACATTTGAGCATCCCTATCAACAGGCTGATACTTTTGTTGCAGACTAAATTCAGCTCAAATAGGAGAAAAGAAAATCAACTTTCACTATAAGGATTCAATGAAGATTTTGGATTTTTTTCTTTTCAAAGTCTGTCTACTATTTCAAACCTTCATCTGTAGAGATGCAGCAGTATCTATAGTGTTTTCACTGTAGTGGAGTAGTCGATATTGCTTTATAATGACTGATAACTTTCCAAAATGGTAATTCCAACAGGCAAAATTGGCGCTTTCTTCTCACAAACACTTAAATAAAGCAGCATCTTAATGCATTTTATGATGGAAGGGGAAGTTGGTGCAATATGTTGCCAAGATAATGTTGAGGTTGTATCACCATTGTTAGTTTGAGTGTGGAGGGACTTCACCCTTTGATTAGAAGACAATACGAGGAATTGGGATAAAGTGCTTCATGATCTGACATTAGGTCCTTGTGGCAGCGAGAGATCCAATTGTACAATAGAATGTTGCGTCAAAGGTTTATCCTATGATTTGTTCCTTTTTTCTCTATGGGGGATAAACAGAAAAATTCCTTCAACTGCACGCAAAATACGCATTACAATGGGAGGTGCCAGTTCACTGTGGAGTCCCAAAGACTTTTGATTTAAAGAAACTAATTTTTTTGCCCCAATCCTTTATGCTTCATATTTTTCAGTTAGTAGTGCATCCAATTCCCATTTTAACATTCTTACTGGGAAGATAAGCATTTTTTTCTTTAATAACATTTTTAAACAATAATTATGTGTATTTGGATAAACAATTTGGATTTACAAAATCATGTCAGTGGCTCAAACATTCAGTGCTTGCACAGAATATCAAAGGGTTAAAATCCACCTTAAACACAAGGAAAGCATATCCTAAACAATCCAAAACAAATAAACAGCGCAGACAAAAGACAAAAGGATTCTCATTGCACTTCTCAACCTACATCCCTGAGGGCTGTTTCACGTTTCCTCTTTTAACTCACTATTGTGATATTACATCAGGTTGAAGACCTGCTGAATCAACAATATATCTTTTCACTGAATGATTTTGAATATCAAGCTAAGATCATTAGTTAATTTAATTTAATTAAAAAAGTGACTATTCGATGCCGAATTACGAATAATCATATCAATATAAAGTTTCAAAGTGCATGGCTTCCAGTGGCTCTTTCCCTTCCCATGCCCATCTCCTCTTAGAAATCCTGTCTGTCTGCAAATAGCTGTTGACTGGTGTTGGTAGCTTTGAAGTTCTAAAAATTCGGTAGAAGAACAATCAGCTGGTGCACTGAGCACTTGACATGTTGGGAAAAAATCCTTGCTAAATATCTTTACCATACCAAAAGTCATCTGAGTTTGAATCTATTCAGGTTCCCCTGAGGTCACTTGTGGGCAGAGAAACTGCCCTTGAAATACATTGGGACCCTGGACACAGCATCTGTCTAAATAGGCAACAATGTTCTCAAGTGACCCTAAACAAGGCACCACATCCCTGCCAGCTCCTGGCCTGACGTAAGTGCAAAGAAACTTCCCCTACAGGGATTTTATGACATGCTAATTATATGGGATAAACAATTGGCAGAGTAATTTTTGAATGAGTGTTAACCTAATGAATGCATAATAAGTTTCTGTTGTGAACAGCTGGTTCATCATTTCATGGATGGACAGAGTAAGAGATAACGCTACCAATTTCTATTTCCACACAACGTAGACTACTCCTGTCCTGTAGATGCTACTGTCAGGAGAGATGCCTTCAATCTAAGAAGACTTATTGCCGACCCTACAGAAATCTGGAATATCTCTGAAAGGATTAAAAATTGTAATGCACTCAGAGGTGACAAAGATTTTTTTTGTGCGTAATTTCACTAAACTGTGTCTAATGATGTACTGGAACATCCCTCTCATTGCAATATATTTTCCATGCCAATACCAATACCAATACCAATACCAATACCAATACCAATACCAATACCAATACCAATACCAATACCAATACCAATACCAATACCAATACCAATACCAATACCAATACCAATACCAATACCAATCACATATATTCATGAGCTAAACATCAGTGATCCAGTCATGCCATTGTCAGTTTTCTAGTTGTTAATTTATTTGCCAGAGTGGAAAATGTGATGGTGTGTCATTCATTTTGGGACATCAGATCCCTGTCATACTTGGAATCACATTTTTTTTGTCATCTTTTATAAAATTGCCAGAAAATCAAGCAGTCTCATACTTTTTGCTTCAATTCCTGTGTCCTTATGAGAACACTAAATCTGATGTTAATGGAAAACAATCACTTGAGATCATTCGAGACCTCCTACCTGGCAGCTCAAATTCCAGCATCTGTCTACCAATATATACACTACCACTCCTTTGCACATGACCGGATCAGCCTGGTTTCTCTGACCTTCGCTCCAAAAATCTAACATGTGCTGTTCCTGTGATAGACTCATTCCTGATCCTATCCAGCCTGGTCACTCCCAAAGAGAACCTCAACATCTTGATCTCTGTGACCTCCAGCTCTTCCTTATGTCTTTTGGTCAGTGTAACTGTTTCTAGGCCTTCCAGCATTGCTGGTCTCACCACTGTCTTGTACACCTTTCCTTTCATTCTGGCCAAGAGTATTCACATAGTACCCCTAACACTTTTCTTACGCCACACTCTCACCTACAACTACTTTGCAGTCACTGATCTATTTCAGGTTATCTTGTCTATACAAGAAGTAGTCTACCTGCGTGCTCCTACCACCGATATTACCGGTATGAGTGTCACATGTTCCTGTCTCTCTGGAAATTAATCTTCACTACTGCCATTTCCATCCTTTTTACAAAATCTACCACCATCTGTCCCTCTGTGTTCCTATCCTGTATACCAAATCTACCCATCACTTCTTCATCCCCTCTATTGCCTGCACTAACATGTCCATTGAAGTCTGTACCAATTACTACCCTCTCATCTCTGGGGATATTCTGCATCACTTCATCTAACTCATTCCAGAACTTCTCCTTCTCTTCAAATTCACATCCCACTTGTGGGGCATAGCCACTGACAATATTGAGTATCACACCTTCAATTTCGTATTTCAGACTCATAAGTCTATCTGACATTCTTTTCAGCTGCAGAATGTTCCTAAAAAACTCTTCCTTCGAGATAACTCGTACTCCATTTTCCCTTCTTCTCAGTACTATGGTAGGAAAACTTAAAGCCTGCTCCTAAGCTTCTAGCCTTACTACCTTTCCACCTGGTCTCCTGGGCACACAGTATATCCACTTTTTTTCTCTGCATCATGTCGACCAACTCTCTACCTTTTCTACCCCTTACCCCTGTCACAATCCCAATACTCAAAGTCCCTACTCTCAGTCCACGACTCTTGCCTCTCCACTTCTGTCTCTGCTTCCGAGCAAGCCTTCCTCCTTTCCTTTTTTGACCTACAGTAGCCCAGTTTCCATTGGTTTCCCGTAGGTCATCCGTACCAATGGCGGGCGTTGTTACCCCTGGCCTCAACCGATCTGGTATGACCTGGTTATTATGGTTGATTCACATGTTTGGTTTTGGCAAAGGTTTTACGACGGATGCCCTGCCTGACGCAACCCTCTGCATTTATCCGGGCTTGGGACTGGCTCAGGGAGACACTGCTCCGCGTTCCCCCGAGGCTGGTTCAGGGAGACACCCGCCAGTGCCGCCCTGAGGCTACATTCTTGAATGAAAGTAAATAAATGTATAATAAAAACTGTAGTAATAAAAGAAATAATACAATAGATAATGGGTGCAACACTTCACGGTAGTTTATTTCTATTTACTTTTTAAATTCTCATATAACAAGGTTGGTAATAGATCACTGGTAGAATTTTGCTTGCTGTGAAAAAAGTGGACTCCCTTCAAAACCACAAACAGACAATGATATCACATTACAAGTATTTCCGTAATGTCAAAGTGTCAGCTCTAAATCTTACAGAGCACAGAGAGCACAAAAGTGGAAAGCACCGCTCACTGATAATCAGTGGGAGGTCTACTGGGAACTTAGGCAGGAGTTCATTGGTGGCAGCAGAGCAGGTGTTGGCCACAAAGACACAGGATCTTCTCACACAGTGTTGGTCCCAGGGGTTCAAAAGGACTCTGCTGTCTCCTATTTTGTAGTAGCCATTGCCTTATAAAGGGAAGGAAGTAATCTGGAAGCTGCTTCCATGCATTGTGTGTTATTGTTCCCCCTAGTGAGAGGAGGCTGAATTATTCTGCAGGATGAATATAATAGGCAGTGGCTCTAGGTAAATTTCTTTGCACTTTCGAGGAAATCACTGTTTTTGACAAAATAAATTGACAAATCTTAGGAAAAATTAATGTAAGAAAGAAAGTATGGAGTGGATGGTATGGATTAGTTCATGCCCCTTTCAGTCAGCTTACTTTGTTTTCGACATGATAAACAGATAAACTAGAATGACCAAATTTGAGGTGCCCATTCCTTCCACTTTACATGCAAAACTGAAAATGTGCCTTTACCATGGGAAGGAATGTATTGGTTCCAATCCTATTTATTTAACTCAAAAACTGCTCCAACTGAAGCACCATACTATTGTTTTTCATTTGTCCATAACAGTGATAGATCATTGTTCCAACTTATAATTTTTCAAGAAAGATATTATTTTTCATGAAACTTCAAATCATCCTGAATCTTTTGACATTTGACTTTGCATCTATTTGTTCAACTTTTGGAAATGTGTGAAAAAGTATGATCAATATTTTGGTCGACCATGTTTTGTCTTGTCATGGTGCCCTGTTTGGCTTGTAAACCTTAAACTGTCTAAAATTGAAGAATAGACTATCTGGCGAAGCACACACATTGCCTTTATTACTTCTTAGAGGAAACATTTGGCACTTATAAACACTTTTCAATGTTTTTCATTCTGACATAATAAATGATTGTTACTTCACTTGAACTTTCATTTTAGAGCTGAGGCATGCATCTGCATAGCAAGAGCCTTTCCCATTCAGTTCATCTGGTACTAACCTGCACTAGACACACTAGCCAACTTAGAGGATCTTCTTCATCTTCTGTCAGAAATTGTTATCCACGTCAATCCATTTGTGAAATGAAAAGGTAAAAAACATTTGAATGTGCGCAATAATAATTATGCAGCTGACAACTAGACTTTTTCAATCTCTTTACCACTACTTTTTGAAGTCTGAATGCTGGAAGCAGAATTAATGAGTCCGGTTACTGACCCCCGAACAAGCACTTTTTTTACAAAACAGGCCTGAAACCTGACAAACACTTCCCTCTGAAAGCTTGCCTGTCGATGCTATCGGACAGCCACAAAGCTCTCAGCAAGATGCTTCTTGAGAATGCTACAGTGCATCAGATTTTTCTTACACTCACGATGTGTTGTCTGATCTGTCAGCATGTAAAGTAGTCACAGCAAATTAAGCACAGAAAATGCCACACAAATATTCATTTCTGAAACACATATAGTCACACCCTTGTCTCTGACTGCTTGTTTCATAGGTGACGGGGATGGAGAGTTGAACCTATTACTTCTATACTACCATAGCACATAACTTGATGCAGCTCAACCCTCTAAATTATAAAAGTCCCTCTTATTTAATCTGATTACTAAATTTGAAACTGTTGCTGCTCATACAAAAGTTGAAGAGAAAGTAAGCTTGTGCTCTTGGACATTAAACTATATGAGTACTTCCTCTGCCTGTGGTCTTTATTTGAATAAATGAGAGTAGATCAAAATGTAGACATCACAGAGTGTAATAAAAAATTCTGTGGTATTTCAAAAGGTGAGTTCTACTCTGTCTTTGCTGAAAGCACTTATGATATACTGGTTCTTTTTCTTTCACAACAGAAACTGTTTGAAATGCAGGTTTTCTCCCAAACCACCCAAAGTGAAGAAGAAGCAAATCTATTGAAGCAACTCACATTTAAGGCCTTGTGCCTGAAAAGGGGTTAAATGTCTGAGCACAAGGCTATTTCAGACCTGCATGTTAATGAGGGGGTACTGCCAAAAGGTCATACCTCAGTGGAATCATGATGGGAACAAAATCGAGAAATAAATCTAGTAATAATTATTTGTCTGTGATCTCCAATAACAAAATTGATGAATGTTTACAAGGACTTCCAAGAATTTACTTTAAATTTCATCATTGCAATAGATAGCATCCTTGCCACCAAAAAAGGGACACAAGTATTGCTAAACATTTTGGAAATCATTTTTCCTTCAATTTTAATTTTTCATGAATGAGTATCTCTCTTAAAATTACAATTAAGAAAGTAATCCAAATATTGAGGGCATTCACTTTAACACTCCCTGGTAAAAGGAATACAGTGATACATGGAGAGCTTGGATCATTTACCCAGAGAGGCTTGGGGTGACATTAAATTAAGTAGAAAACCTGTGATTCAGCCCTTCTCTATGAAAGTAGCTTTACAGAGGCAATCTGTGAATGCAACACGCCTCATAAATTATTTTCCGTCTTTGCGCAAAGGTTTTTTTTCCTTTTCTTTTTTTTCTACCTTTGTCTTGGGTTGAAGTCAAAAGACACCAGTTGTCATGAACATATCACTGCCTTTCAGGCATGGGGCCAGTCATTGTGACAGGCTTTTGCCAAGTTTAAATCAAGACTGTTTGGCTTGTTTATCTTGGAAAGCCTGATAAGTTCATAGCATCCTGTCTCAGGGTTGTCGGTTCTATTCGCCTTGTCTATTTGCGCAGATTTGGCAAATAATTAATAGCTGGTCCAGCAAGAAAAAACAGTATTACCACTGAGCACATTAAGTGCTACATTGAGGATTTAAATACATCCAGCACATACAATAGAAAAAATATTTTCAGAAAAAAAATCTCTCAAAAATACCCTCCTATTGAAACTTCCATTCTTGAGCCCAGACAACAGATTAACATTTTGTCTAATTTTCTTACACAACTATTCGTGTAACTATAGAGGCCTCTAAACAATCCAATTACATCAGATTCATAATTTGTGTTTTCACAATTACCAAGACAAATTTATCTCAGCCTTTCTAATGTTAATAAAGCAATCTTTTTTTCAAGTCAATGTTTATCAGCCTTTTGCAGCCACTTTAATCTGCAACTTAATATTGCTGCTAAAAGATAGTTTGCCCTTTGTTTACTTGGATTTTGTTCTCTTTTTCCTTTTCGCTGAACTGTGTGTGAGTGTCATTTTTTTCAATTTATTGCTGCTTTTAATGCAAACCATAACTGAAATGATTCCCCTTGATTTAATGTTTTATTACAGGTTCAGTTACAAATTTCATATGATAAGGGTTGTTGGAGGAAAGTATAAAAGGAGGACAGGAAACATCACTCCTCACAAAGCACTTGAACAAATATTAGGATAACACGGTTCTGAACTCAAAATAAGGAAGGTATGTGGTCAGTGTTATTTCAACTCAGTATCCTGCCATTGTAAAGTGGAACTTGATGGGAAACAGCAAAATTGAAACAAAAACGTAATTTTAATATTTAATACAAATGTATGTATTTCGATAATAAATGTATAAAACATTTATGTAAAGTATATACGTAAACAAAGACAAAGACAAAGACAAAGACAAAGGCAAAGACACAGGCACAGGTCCACACACACCTGCACGCACGCACGTACAAACAAAGGTATGTAAACCTGTGTTTGTATTGATTAAATCTCATTCCTGCAATCATCTTATGATAAAGATAGATGAGGAAAGCCTGTCAGGATTGATTGATTAATTCCTCCAGTAACATTGCATATCAGCTGTGGCAGGGGAGCCATTATGGGCATCCGCTCGAGGTCAGAGGGTCCAAACAGATATTCTCTTATCTTCGTTGGCTGCAGACACTCATCAGACCACCCACATGGTTGGCTTCTAGTTAGTTGTAGTGCGACAGAGACTGTATCATTTAAATATTATCATTCGGCATTGGAAAATGAAGAGAAATGCAGAGCACAATTAGTTCTTTGTACGAAAGAGTATTTTCAGTTGTTCTTTGATGGGGTAGCTCCCTGCCGCTGTTGTCTCACAGCAACAGATGCTCATGAGAAAACTGATAGACAAAAATGATGAGACCTTAAAAAATGACAAGATAATAATGCTAGTGACAGAGGTAAAGGAGAGAACGATTTTGAAAAACAACATTGAACTGCATGCTGGTAAGTCTTATTCTTAATCATGATACACTTTGTGTATTGAGAGAGTTGCATAAACACAGTAGACTTTCCTTTTTCCAAAACTATGTTTTTGTTCATCTCAACATACTTATAAGTAATGGGGGAGTATCAGCCAACCAAATGAAACACATTCAATATTTAATGTCTCATAAGATGCCTTCCTGGGGCGATGTCTTATTTTTATGAACCAAAATATTTCCCTTTTGCAGTCACACTTCTTCTAGGCTTTGGAAGTGATACTGAAATTTTTTCTACTGCTTTTCATGGGCTTTTTCTTTTGCTCGAGGAACCAGCCAGAAGAAGCCTTAAACAATGAATGCTCCACTGACATTCATCTCCCTCTGCCACATTACATTGTATTAGTAAAAAATTGCTTTCTGATTTGTTTGTTTTGTCAGCCTGAAGGAAAGGAACAGGTCCCTGACCTTCTAAAATGGCCCACTGGGGAATATACAGGAGCAACTTTTGTCTCCTCCACCAGATGGTGTAGCTATTGGGGACTGTGAAGGCATTTTTAGCAACAAGGTGGGGTCTAATATTTAACCACGGTGGCATACAATAATGCTGAAGTAATCTACTAACTCCACGTGACAAAGGTCAGACTGACCTTCATAACGAGTGAAATCAACATAGTGAACATATTGTTAACTGGGGTGTAAAGACTTTGCATAGCAGAGTGCTCTGACTTCCTCGGCGCTATTTGTCCGATTGAATCAGACCGCAGTACAATCATGGATATTTCAAAATAGTCCCTTCCTCAACATGGACAACGAAGCAATTAAAAGACTCACTGATGCTTATCTGAATTCCACACATTCTTTTTCTCATAAATCAGACATCTAAATATGAAATAGCATGTTTCTGCAATATGACGTTACAGATTTTAATTTGAAATTTTTGGTCACTGCTTTGACTGTGTTCAAACCACCAAACTCACTTTAAATGCTCCAATTTCAAATAGTACAAAGGTCTCCAAATAAAATGTCTCTCAAGGCAATTTCTAAAATCTAATGCCCCCACTTGTTAACCAACAATAGATACCGTTTTCCCATATGTGTAGATGTGTTTTACCATGAACACCGTTTAATGTTCTTCTTGAGGTGACGTGTGTATTCCAGTAGGTTTTATTTCTGGAATATCGTGACAAAGGGATTAACATTGAAGCCATAGTAGACAGCTCCTTTACATTTTCAGAGAATGCAATGTGTTTCTGTTTTAATAATGTATCACAGTACTGACGTTGTGCTCTATGTATAACTGTGTGTGACAATGAAGGAATTTCTTCTAAATATGTAAATTGGTGTGATATAAACCATCTCCGGAATTGCTATGAAAATAAACTATGCAAATTTCTTCATGGTTCTTCATTTGAGTTTATATCACCGCGCATGTTGATTAGGATCATTCCTAAGGTATCATTTTTCATCAGCTGACTGTGAAACTGATTTATCTCAACTTGTCTGCATACATTTACTTTAAGTGATCAGGCTTTCGAGTCACTGAGAGTTCAAATGCGACCAAAGTTTACCTGGAAGCAGGAAATGCGAAAAAAAAAGAAAAATGAATGTCAGTACTGGTCACATAATTGGCAAAGACTATTCTTTATCACAAGCTTGGCTGAACCACAGTAAATATTTCAATGCCTTTGAATATATTCTCAAGTAAACAAGTATTCAGAATAAAGTCAAATACTCTGAATTTTCTTTTCTTTTCTTTTTGGTATACATTTATACATATATTTACGGTAGATATAGAAATAGATATTTGGATATCATAGATTTTTCTTTCTCTCTCTCACCATCTCTAAGTAAAGTGAATACTGTATATGTCTTTTATCTTTGTCTCTGTTTTCTATATAGAAGTAGGAAATAAAGATGGTGTAGTGGTTGTACATATTACATTGCCATTACCATTTACTATGAAAACCACTCTCGCTCATCACTAACTGCTGCAGTTTATAGAAAGAGACTTATATCCAGCAGAGGGCAATAATGGATAATAATTTTCTTTTCAATATTTCCAACAAAAGCGAAAACGTTGCTCCTCACATGAAAACATTAATTTTGTGCACCTGTGTGAAGATTTTTGTCCTTGATTTTGATTTTTTCACTCGATTCCCCTATTCTAAATCTCTCTCTTGGATAAAATTTGGTTTGCTGACTCCATGACATGGACATGAGGCTAACATTATTCTCTAAGCTCCAATCTGTGAAGATTTGGCTGTGGTGATTCGAGATGAAAGAAAAGGGAATTTGATAATGCCTCGAGGTAAACTATTCATCTCATTTCCCTCAAGAACGTATTTTAAAATTATGTCGGGATCTTTATCTTGGGTTTGGAAAAACTGCTTGTCATCAACAGCATTTGCAACTGAGACTGTCGGAATGAGTCCTGTTATTCTATTGCATAAAATGTCTCAACCATTAGTCTCATAATTTTCTGGATACTTAAGTCAAATATCCCTATGTTACCAGCTGATTGGAAAAAAAAAAAAACATTGCTTGGTTTGACACCCTTTGTTCATGGATCAGTCATGGAGAATGTAATTCATGCAGTCATCTTGGAAGTGTTGCTATATCTCTGTAATCATAATACGATAAACCTGGTAAAAGATTAAATATGTTGATTGTTCAACGATAAGAAACTCACATCTTTTCTGGGCTCTCTGCCAAATGCATGTCTCATCCACTTTCCAAATTAACCCTATATCCTTTCCTGTCATTTCATATCTGATCAAATCTAAGCAGGAACACTTAAGACTCATATGAAAATTGCCTTTGCCTTCGTGGTAACAGATAACACGTGGTCATAGAGAACACATAAATATACTTTTCTTACTTTCTTTTAAAACAGCTAAATACTGAACAGATTTTTACAAGTTTTGATGTATTTTTATGATGGTTTCAATATGTCTGTAAAAGACTTAAAATGAAGACATGTGTCAACATGTGATTCAAAGCCATTCACTTCACTGTTATTAGACATGTGAAATATTACACCTACTGTTATAACTTCAAAGTGAGACAAAGTGAACTTCATAATGCTTAGGGCTGTTTTTGACTGTTTTCTTTATTATTTTGACTGTAGAATTCCTTCCCTGATGTCAGGGGAGAGTCAGGGCAATTTTGGAGTTTTAGTTCTCTTTAGTTGAGGTTTTCTCTTAGGTTTGTGGACTCAACATTAACCAGAGGAACATAGCTTAAACATACACGTTGTTCCCATGGTGTCCTTTGGGGTCAGATCTAGGTGACAATCCCGCAGAGAGCTTGATGGTATATCATGATCGTTATCACTGAGGCCAGATAGGGACATGTTTTTCAACATGGCAACATGGCTAGAGCAGTGGAACCATAATTAAGAGTACAGAAAACTGAGACTAATATTCAACATGTAAAACATCTTCAGACAACATCTTTGTCAAACAGCAAATACAGTTTGTTGTATTAGCGATATTAGTTACAGACATTGACACACTAAATATATATATATATATATTAATATGAGTACTGAGCCTCAGTTGATGATAGCAGATATA